>NC_091282.1:1160444763-1161050700 GCF_032444005.1 Ranitomeya imitator
GCTCCCCTGGTTGCCCTCACCAAGAAGGGAGCCAATCCCAAATTGTGGTCGGAGGAGGTCTCCAAGGCCTTCCTCTCTATCAAGTCACACTTCGCTAGCGCTCCCATTTTACATCGCCCCGATGTTGATAAACCATTGATCATGGAGGTGGATGCCTCTTCTGTCGGTGCTGGAGCAGTCCTCTTCAGAAGGATGCTCAAGGTCGGAAGCATCCTTGCTTCTTCTTCTTCAAGACCTTCTCACCGGCAGAGAGGAATTATTCCATCGGGGAAAGGGAGTTGCTAGCCATGAAGTTCGTCTTTTCGCAGTGGAGACACCTCCTGGAGGGGGCTCGCTATCCCTTCGAAGTATTCACCGACCACAAAAATTTGGTATATTTACAAACCGCCCAGCGGCTAAACTCTCGCCAGGCCAAATGGTCCCTGTTCTTCTCCCAGCTGCACTTTACCATCCATTTTCTCTCAGGGGAGAAGAACACTCATGCTGATGCTCTCTCCCACTCCTTAGTGTCATCAGAGCAGGAGGAGGAGCCTCAGCTTATTGTCCCTTTTGAGAGCCTAAGAACTGTAGCCCCGGTTTCGCTAGAGTCTGTGCCTCTTGGCAAGACTTTTGTTCCACCTAATTTGCGACCGGAGGTTCTCTCTTGGGCCCATTTCTCCAGGGTGGGTGGACATTTTGGGACTAAGAGGACATCTGAGCTCCTGGCGAGGACATACTGGTGGCCGCATATGGCCCGTGACGTCGGAGACTATATTCTGGCGTGTGTCTCCTGCCCCAAGAATAAGTCTCCTCGACAATGGCCTGGTGGGTTATTTTAACCCCTGCCGGTGGTGGACAGGCCCTGGGAAATGGTCATGATGGACTCCGTGGTGGGCTTACCCAAGTCCCGTAGCTGCAGCATTATTTGGGTAGTTGCCGACCATTTTTTCAAAATGGTGCACTTGGTGCCTCTTCCACGGCTTCCTTCTGCATGGGCCTTGGCGGCATTGTTTATTAAACTCGTTTTCCACCTACACGGTATGCCAGACAAAATTGTCAGTGACCGGGGTCCCCAGTTTGCGTCTCGATTCTGGAGAGAGCTTTGTCGTTTACTCAGCATTGAGCTGAATCTCTCTTCACTATACCATCCTGTGACAAACGGTTTGGTAGAGAGGGCCAAACAGACCCTGGTCACATGCCTTTGACATTTTGTTTCAGCCAGGCAGGATGACTGGGCATCCTTGCAACCATGGGAGGAGTTCACGCTGAACAATGCCATAGCCGATTTCACTAGGCAGAGCCCATTCCTCCTTAACTACGCCCAGCATCCACAGATTCAGGTGCCCATTGCCCGTGTCTTCCGCCAACTCCAGGGTGGCAGACTGTGCTGTGGAGCACGTGACATTTGGGACCGCACACAGGAGGCCATCCTGGCCTCCAAGGAGAGAATGAGGGTTTCCGCAGATGCACATCGGCGCCTCACTCCGACCTTTGCTCCTGGCGACTTAGTGTGGCTCTCTGCCCGTAATATCAGGCTGCGAGTTGAGTCCACTAAGTTTGCGCCTCGCTACTTAGGCCCCTTCAAGGTTCTGGAACAGGTTAACCCTGTGGTCTATTGTCTGGCCCTTGCTCCATGCCTGGGTATCACCGACACCTTTCATGTCTCCCTCCTAAAGCCCGTTCCCATGTCCCGGTTTTCTGGGTCATCTGCCGGGACATTGGGTTCGTCCATGGACGATTACGAGGTGAACGCTATCAATGGGTGTAAGGTGGTACGTGGCAAAAAAAATCTATTTGGTGGGTTGGAAGAGTCATGGCCCAGAGGACAGGTCCTGGGAGCCGGTTGAGCACATTCGGGCTCCGCAGCTCATTGCTGCCTTCGAGCGTAGTGAGGCCCAAAGAGGGGGTAATGTTAGGTGTTGCGTTCCCAACGCTGCACAGGGGGAATCTCGAACCATGTCTGCTGCAGTCTCCCATTCTCCTCCAGCTGCAGTGGAGCCTGCTTAGCAGACACATCGATGCCAGTGTCTGGTTCAAGCTGATTCTGCACGCTTTGTTACCGCTTCCTTTGCAGGCTCAGCCCGTGTAGTCAGCACTGATCAGTGGCGAGTAGACGTTCCAGAGACTATGTCCTGCTTTTCCCCTACTAAGCATGCCCACAGATCGACCTCTCATTGGAGGTCAGGGGTAACATGCTCAGGTCCTGCAGCGGCTCCTATTAGATAACTAGGAAGGTCCTGGAGAGCTACAGCTATAAAAGGTCTGCATGTCCGCACGACCATGTGCTAGTATAAATCAGTTATTGTGTGTGTGTGGATGTATGCCTGTTCTGGTGAAAGCTCCGAATCATACCCATCCCTAATGGTGATGAATGCTCGTGAATGTTGGAGCTGCCTAGCGCCTGTTAGTGCCATCCAGCACCAGACACACACAATCTATAGCGTCTATCAGCAGCATCTGCCAGAGCAGCGCTGTGCGCTCTTAGTGTGCTGAAAATATATTAAAAGTTTGGTTTACTCCTGACACCACTGTAGCGATGTTGAGTGCAAGAGGTCTCGAGGGACTCTGACCCTGAGTCTTGGAGCAGAGTTCTGTGACTCCTTGCTTGCACTCTCTATGTGGTATCGTGGTCCTGTGATGCAACAGGGTTCGCTTCCTTCTTACCGGGTGAATCTAACCCATGTTTGTCTTCTCTTAATACCACCATACAGGTCCTTCTCAAAAAATTAGCATATAGTGTTAAATTTCATTATTTACCATAATGTAATGATTACAATTAAACTTTCATATATTATAGATTCATTATCCACCAACTGAAATTTGTCAGGTCTTTTATTGTTTTAATACTGATGATTTTGGCATACAACTCCTGATAACCCAAAAAACCTGTCTCAATAAATTAGCATATTTCACCCATCCAATCAAATAAAAGTGTTTTTTAATAACAAACAAAAAAACCATCAAATAATAATGTTCAGTTATGCACTCAATACTTGGTCGGGAATCCTTTGGCAGAAATGACTGCTTCAATGCGGCGTGGCATGGAGGCAATCAGCCTGTGACACTGCTGAGATGTTATGGAGGCCCAGGATGCTTCAATAGCGGCCTTAAGCTCATCCAGAGTGTTGGGTCTTGCGTCTCTCAACTTTCTCTTCACAATATCCCACAGATTCTCTATGGGGTTCAGGTCAGGAGAGTTGGCAGGCCAATTGAGCACAGTAATACCATGGTCAGTAAACCATTTACCAGTGGTTTTGGCACTGTGAGCAGGTGCCAGGTCGTGCTGAAAAATGAAATCTTCATCTCCATAAAGCATTTCAGCTGATGGAAGCATGAAGTGCTCCAAAATCTCCTGATAGCTAGCTGCATTGACCCTGCCCTTGATGAAACACAGTGGACCAACACCAGCAGCTGACATGGCACCCCACACCATCACTGACTGTGGGTACTTGACACTGGACTTCAGGCATTTTGGCATTTCCTTCTCCCCAGTCTTCCTCCAGACTCTGGCACCTTGATTTCCGAATGACATGCAAAATTTGCTTTCATCAGAAAAAAGTACTTGGGACCACTTAGCAACAGTCCAGTGTTGCTTCTCTGTAGCCCAGGTCAGGCGCCTCTGCCGCTGTTTATGGTTCAAAAGTGGCTTTACCTGGGGAATGCGGCACCTGTAGCCCATTTCCTGCACACCAGACTCAGTCCACTGCTTCCTCAGGTTCCCCAAGGTCTGGAATCGGTCCTTCTCCACAATCTTCCTCAGGGTCCGGTCTCCTCTTCTCGTTGTACAGCGTTTTCTGCCACATTGTTTCCTTCCAACAGACTTACCATTGAGGTGCCTTGATACAGCACTCTGGGAACAGCCTATTTGTTGAGAAATTTCTTTCTGGGTCTTACCCTCTTGCTTGAGGGTGTCAATGATGGCCTTCTTGACATCTGTCAGGTCGCTAGTCTTACCCATGATGGGGGTTTTGAGTAATGAACCAGGCAGGGAGTTTATAAAAGCCTCAGGTATCTTTTGCATGTGTTTAGAGTTAATTAGTTGATTCAGAAGATTAGGGTAATAGGTCGTTTAGAGAACCTTTTCTTGATATGCTAATTTATTGAGACAGGTTTTTTGGGTTATCAGGAGTTGTATGCCAAAATCATCAGTATTAAAACAATAAAAGACCTGACAAATTTCAGTTGGTGGATAATGAATCTATAATATATGAAAGTTTAATTGTAATCATTACATTATGGTAAATAATGAAATTTAACACTATATGCTAATTTTTTGAGAAGGACCTGTATAGTCTGCCATTGCCGAGCAGCAAGTGTCTTTTCTGCCCGGTGGACCCCGGACTGCGAACGTATCTTATGTCACCTCATATTTTTATTTGGTGCATTCTGCCAGTCCTATCAGTGTTGAAAGGTCCCAGGTGGGGACATACTTCCTGAAAACCACATGTTGAGGCCTTGGACATGGAGGCCTATGTGTTGGAAGATCCTGGGCGTAGGACTTCCTGAATAGTGCATGGAGAGGCCACATATGTGCAGAGTCTGTGATGGCACTGCATTGGGGGAGCACCCATCCATCTCAGGATCTGGACTGTCAGGTGGCCTGGTGAGCAAGGCATTGTCCGGGACTGTGATCCCAGTTCGGCAGCTTCCCTGGGAGAGAGAGTACTGACAGGAGTCAGCATGTGGAGCAGGAGCTCCTGGAAGGTAACCCAGAGTATGGGGAACTGTGTGTACTGTAAGACTCATGCTGGTGTGGTAGTTGGAGGCAGATATATCTCGCGCAGGTGTTTGTCCTATGTGAATTAGGCCACTCAGTATCTTCAGGGTGCTAATGGGTTAATGATTGCAGGAATAAAAGATGACCAGCTGGGTGTTTCCAGTGTCTGCCTGGGGCACACAGATTGCCTGCCTGTGTGAGACAAACGTGAGTGAAGAGCTCTGCTCAAGAATTGTGTGATGTTAGCTGGGTGGGAGAAGCCCCCCCAGTTGTTGAGATAGCAACGTAATTGTTTAGTTAGTGCCGGACAGGCTAGGATTTATTTTTATGTTTTGTTTTTTGTGTTGCTTTCACGTTAATAAATCTGACCTGAGGTCAGCCTTCTCAGAAACCTACTGTACGCCTCAGATTCAATGCACAAACCACGTGTCCTTTGACCCCAGCAAAGGCGATCCCAGAGTGTTTTGTCACATTGTGGTGGAGAACGCGGGCATAACGTGGCACAGGCGACAGCATGGAAGACGTGGTGAAAGCCTTAGTACAGTCCACTGCCGTACAGCAGCAGGCCACTGCCGCACAGCACGAAGCTAATCGCTTGATGGTCGCACAGCTGAAGGAGTTACTGGACATGACGGTTGCAGACCGCCAACTTCTCCAACAGGTGGCGCAGCGCCTGGTGAGCATGCCTGATGCTGACCCGGAAGCAGAGTCCAGAAGGATCCATGTGAGTCGACACTGGCAAAAGCTGACTGCAGAAGATGACGTCGAGGCATACCTGACAACGTTTGAGCGGACGGCATTGAGAGAGAAGTGGCCGAAGGCACGATGGGCCGATTTGATTGCCCCGTTTCTCTCCGGCGAGGCCCGAAAAGCTTACCATGATTTGGACCCGGAGGT
Source organism: Ranitomeya imitator (assembly GCF_032444005.1). Classification (NCBI taxonomy): domain Eukaryota; kingdom Metazoa; phylum Chordata; class Amphibia; order Anura; family Dendrobatidae; genus Ranitomeya; species Ranitomeya imitator. The sequence continues at coordinate 1,160,450,357 of NC_091282.1, forward strand.
CGCTCAGGACTTTGAGAAGCTGAAAGCTGAGATCCTGGCCCGGCTGGGTGTGACGACGGCTGTCCGTGCACAGAGGGTACATCAGTGGACATACCAGCAAGATAAACCGGCGCGGTCTCAGATGTTCGACCTGATCTACTTGACAAAGAAATGGCTGCAACCCGAGGTACTGACAATACCCGAAATAATCCAGCGGGTTGTCCTGGACAAGTACCTGAGAGTACTACCCCCAGCGCTGAAAAGGTGGGTAAGCCAAGGAAATCCCACGACAGCGGATCAACTTGTGGAGTTGGTCAAGCGTTATTCCGTGGCAGAAGGACTTCCCGACGACACCGCCAACCCCCGGTCTGTGCCTCCTCCTCGTGGAACCGGTAAGACTGTTCCAGGGACCACGGGTGAAGGAAAATCGCTTAAAACTGTGGGGGAGGAGTCCGGGACTGCTCGCACTCCGAGACCAAGAGTATTGGACGGTGGTCTCAGTAGGGGACCTGTTAGGTGTTTCCGCTGCCATGAGAAGGGTCATGTTTCTGCGAACTGTCCTGTTACCGCTGAACCCATGCAGTGCGACGTTATAGACTCTAGAAAACGCATGTCTTTAGTTACACAGCTAGTGAGTGTGAATGCGGGTCAAAATGATACAGTGAAACACCTGTGTGAATTATCTGTTGATGGGAAAAATGTTGTGGCATTACTAGACTCTGGAAGTGTGGTGACTCTGGTGAAAGCTAGTCTGGTGGCACTTCCGTCTGGTCCGTCTGACAAGTTTTCTGTGACCTGTGTGCATGGTGACACCCGCTCGTACTTAACAGCGGTCATATGGATTTCTACTCCCTATGGGTCAGTGCAGCACAAAGTGGGACTCGTCCCCGCATTGTTACAGGATGTAATCCTGGGCAGGGATTTTCCCTATTTCTGGCAGTTGTGGGAGAATCAGTTGCTCCTTCACGGTAGCTGTACCCGTGAATCTTCTCCCATGCCATCTGGAGGTCCCGAGTCTCTAGAGGAGACCCCACAGGAAGATGTTGCTGGGGAGGTTGGTGAATCTCACCTTCAGTACCCCTTCTCCGTCATGGCGGGGGAAACAGAGGAAACTGAGGAACCTCAGCGAGAGGCGGAGGCAGACAGCCATCCGGCACCCTGCCTGCCAGATTTGGGAGTCCAGGTGGATGACTTCCACAGCGAGCAAATGAAAGATCCTACCCTAACACCGGCTAGGAAAAATGTAAAAATGATAGATGGGGTACCCGTAGAACCTGACACTAGGCTAGCGTACCCGTATATGGTTCTTGAAAATTATTTGCTCTACCAGGTAGAAAAAAAAGGGGAAGACACAGTGCAACGGTTAGTGGTACCCAAACCTTATCGGCGGAAGGTACTGGATTTGGCCCACGGAAATATAATGGGGGGACATCTGGGGGTACAGAAAACCACAGAAAGGATATTGCATTGTTTTGTGTGGCCTGGAATACATTGTGATGTGCGTAACTATTGTGAGTCCTGTCCAGAGTGCCAAATCGCGGCCCCTAAATCTCAGTTCCGTAGCCCTTTGGTACCCCTTCCTATCATCGGGGTCCCTTTTGAGAGAATTGGGATGGATTTGGTTGGGCCCCTTCCCCGATCCGCACGTGGGCACCAACATATCCTCGTCATCATGGACTATGCCACTCGGTACCCGGAAGCCGTCCCTTTGCGTAACACAGCTACCAAGACGATCGCCAAGGAATTGGTACAAGTGTTTAGTCGGGTGGGAATTCCAAAACAGATACTCACCGACCAGGGGACTCCCTTTATGTCGAGGGTAATGAAGGAGCTCTGCAGGCTCTTACAAATAGACCCGTTGCGTACGTCTGTCTATCACCCTCAAACAGATGGCCTGGTTGAGCGCTTCAACAAAACCTTAAAACAGATGCTCCGGAAGGCGATAGACAAAGATGGGAAGAACTGGGATTACTTGTTACCCTATTTGCTGTTTGTCACTAGGGAAGTTCCCCAGTCTTCCACAGGGTTTTCGCCTTTCGAACTGTTGTACGCCCGTCGTCCCCGGGGACTGCTGGACGTCGCAAAAGAAACCTGGGAAGGTCAAGTCACTCCCTTTAAAACGGTGATCGACCATGTAACACAAATGCAGGATCGTATTGCCGCTGTCATGCCCATTGTTAGGGACCATATGTTACAGGCCCAGGGAGCCCAGAGGCAAAGTTATGATAGAGGCGCTAAGGTCCGTACATTTGCACCCGGCGATAGGGTGTTGGTCCTAATCCCTACGGTGGATAGTAAATTCCTGGCGAAATGGCAGGGCCCATTTGAGGTCCGAGAAAGAGTTGGTGAAGTGAACTATAAAGTGTACCAGCCGGGTAAGAGAAAACCGGAACAGATTTATCATGTGAATCTGATAAAATCCTGGAAAGACCGCTCTGCCCTAACGGCGGATCTGCCCCGTCCGGTTTGTTCACCTACTGTACCAGAGGTGCAGGTTGCTGAGACTCTCTCAGAACGACAAAAATCTGAGGTTAAGCAATTTTTGTTACAGAACCGACAGTTTTTCTCCGAAAAACCTGGCCGGACTAAGTTGGTGAAACATGAGATTGTCACAGAGCCTGGCGTCACTGTTCATGTGAAGCCCTACCGGATTCCAGAAGCCCGCCGTGAAGCCGTCTCCCGGGAAGTGATGGCAATGTTGGACTTAGGAGTCATTGAGGAGTCACACAGCACCTGGTCCAGTCCAATTGTGTTGATACCTAAACCGGATGGCTCCATCCGGTTTTGTAATAACTTTAGGAAACTGAATGCAGTTTCTAAATTTGATGTGTACCCTATGCCCCGGGTCTATGAGTTGATCGACCGGCTTGGTAAAGCCCGATACATTACGACCCTGGATTTAACAAAGGGGTACTGGCAGATTCCTCTGGCCGAGGCGGCCAGAGAGAAGACGGCATTTGCTACAGCGGAAGGTCTGTTCCAGTATGTCTATATGCCGTTTGGACTTCACGGAGCTCCCGCAACGTTCCAGAGATTGATGGATCGAGTCTTGAGGCCTCACAGACAGTACGCTTCTGCCTACCTGGATGACATCGTAATTTACAGCATGGACTGGGAAACTCATCTCCAGAAGGTACAAGCGGTGATTGATGACCTGCGAGATGCAGGTTTAACGGCAAACCCCAAGAAATGCCACATCGGGCTTGAAGAAGCCCGATACTTGGGCTACGTGATTGGCCGAGGAGTGGTTAAACCCCAGATCGACAAAATACAGGCAATTCAGGGCTGGCCACAACCAGTGAACAAGAAACAAGTGCAGGATTTCCTGGGGATTGCCGGCTATTATCGCCGGTTCATACCCAATTTTGCAGCCATGGCTACTCCCTTGACGGATCTTACCAAGGGGAAGGGCTCCGTCATGGTAAAATGGACCTCAGCTGCTGAAGAGGCGTTCCACAGCCTGAAACGGGCTTTGTGCTCTCAGCCCGTACTAGTGACTCCTGATTTCAGCAGCGAGTTTGTGGTACAAACTGATGCCTCTGATACTGGTGTCGGAGCTGTACTTTGCCAGGTGAGGGACGAAGTCGAACACCCGGTCCTCTATCTCAGTCGGAAACTGAATGTACATGAGCAGAGGTATGCGGTGGTTGAAAAAGAGTGCCTAGCCATTAAATGTGCTCTCGACTCCCTCAAGTATTACCTGGCTGGTAGGAAGTTTAGGCTGGTCACAGACCATGCGCCTCTCAAGTGGATGCACCTCCACAAGGACCGTAATAGTCGGGTAACCCGGTGGTTCCTTGCCCTGCAGGCTTACTCTTTTACGGTGGAGCACCGACCTGGGGTGCAGATGGGGAACGCCGATACCCTATCCCGAGTGCACTGTTTCAAAAGTGTTCTTGCTCGACCGGAGTGGTCTGAGCAAGGGGGGGGATATGTAAGACTCATGCTGGTGTGGTAGTTGGAGGCAGATATATCTCGCCCAGGTGTTTGTCCTATGTGAATTAGGCCACTCAGTATCTTCAGGGTGCTAATGGGTTAATGATTGCAGGAATAAAAGATGACCAGCTGGGTGTTTCCAGTGTCTGCCTGGGGCACACAGATTGCCTGCCTGTGTGAGACAAACGTCAGTGAAGAGCTCTGCTCGAGAATTGTGTGATGTTAGCTGGGTGGGAGAAGCCCCCCCAGTTGTTGAGATAGCAACGTAATTGTTTAGTTAGTGCCGGACAGGCTAGGATTTATTTTTATGTTTTGTTTTTTGTGTTGCTTTCACGTTAATAAATCTGACCTGAGGTCAGCCTGCTCAGAAACCTGCTGTACGCCTCAGATTCAATGCACAAACCACGTGTCCTTTGACCCCAGCAAAGGCGATCCCAGAGTGTTTTGTCACAGTACTGACAGGGGGTCAGTTAATGAACTATGCAGTCACCCATGGTAACTGGACAGAAAGAGGTCTATCATGTTTAGAGACTGCAACCTAATGCTGTGTGCTGATGCCATCTGTGTTCCATGGACATTAATGAACTGTTCAGCGTGCGGTCACCCATGGTAACTGGACAAAGAGGTCCGGCGTGTTAAGGGACTGCGAGTTAAAGCCATTTACTATGGAGTGCTGTAGAGCAGGGGTGTCAAACTGCATTCCTTGAGGGCCTCAAACCATGCGTGTTTTCAGGATTTCCTTAGCATTGCACAAGGTGCTGGAATCATTCTGTGCAGGTGATTAAATTATCACCTGTGCAACAAAAGGAAATCCAGAAAATATGACCTGTTTGCATCCCTCGAGGAATGCAGTTTGACACCTCTGCTGTAGAGTATGTGTTAAGCTTGTGATATATAACATGGCCTGAAGAGTTTTATGACCCAAATAGACTGTGTTATGTGAAAAACCGTGCCTGTTTACGTTTATCCTGTTGCCAAGTGAGTAATCCCCAACCCGTTAGTGATCGTGGCATCACACACCTTAGACATATCCATTCATCCCTGTGAATTGGTACTTATTGACCTGGAATGCATGAGGACATCCGGGCAATTCTGCACTCACAGATGCTGTGCGTGCACAATTGCACAATTTCTGTCAGGTGTCAGCTCTCTGAATCAGCTAGCTGACACCCGACACTCATTGCCAAGAGTGGTCTCGCACCGCTTCCGGCACTTTAACCATCTAAATGCTGCAATCAAACTCTTTCACAGCATTTTAGAAGCAGGTAGAGAGAGGAAAGCTCCTCTGCGCTTGAATCGAAGAATCCACATCTCATCACTGGATCCCAATTGTTGCAGGGTGACCTAATAGTTTCATGATAACATCTAGGTCACCAGACCTAGCAAAGTTGCTTGATTATACTCAGAGCTACAACGTACTGGTCACTACAAAGGCAGTTTTCAATTTTAACTTGGTAACATTCATTGCTGCTTGTTTCTGGAAAACACCCATGGAGTCAAAATCGGTACACCTGTAGATAAATTCCCAAAGGGGTATAATTTCAAAAATTGGGTCACTTGAGGGAGGATTCTGCCCTTCTACCACTTATGGGCTCTGAATATGAAGTCTGCAAAGTATTCTAGAAAAATCTGTCATCGAGGAGGCAAATAGCGCTTCGTAGGGTATTCGTATAGGGTATTGCCACATTCAGTAGAAAATGTGGGACAAATTATAGTGCTATTTTTACCCACTTTTTGTGTGAAAATGTAAAATCTAGGCCTAAAACAAAATTTTGGTAGTAACAAAAATAAAATATAATCTGTTCACTGCCCAATGGTAAAAGATTCTTTGGCACACCTGTGGTGTCAATATGATCACTACACCCCTAGATGAATTTGATGAGCAGTTTAGTTTGTAAAATGGGGTCACTTATGGGTGGTTCTGTTGTTCTGGCAACTCAGGAGCTCTCCAAGTGGACCATCCTGGCATCCGCAAACCATAACAGGAAAATCTGCACAATCGTGTGCTACTTCCTTTCTGAGCTTTGCATTTTGCCTGAAAAATATTTCGCGTTTACATGTAGGGTATTCGTGCACTCAGAAAAAAAATGGTGCTCAGTTGTAATTTATTCTTTCTTTACTGCTCAATGGTTTAAAACTCTGTGAGGCACATGTGGTGTCAATATCGTCAATGCATCCCTAGATGAACTCTTTGGGGGGTGCAGTTATAAAATGAATTCACATATGTGGGGGTTCTATTGTTCTGGCACCTCAGGGGTTCTGATAATGTGACATGACCCCCTTCTGAGCTCTGCACTGTGCCTCAAAAGTAGTATTCTACTGCATATGGGCTATTGGCATACTTAGGAGAAATTGCACAACAAATTGTATGGAGCAATTTCTCCTGTTACCCTTGTGAAAATAAAAAAATTGAAGCCAAAATAACTTTTTTGTGGCGAAAAATGTGATTTTATTATTTTTACTGCTCAACGTTATAAACTTCTGGGAAGCACTTGGGAATTCAAGGTGTTCACCACAAATCTAAATACATTCCTTCAGGGGTCTAGTTTTTCAAAATGGTGTCATTTGTGGAGGGGTTTTCCAGTGCTTAGGCACATCAGGGGCTCTGCAAATGCAACATAGCATCCATTAATTGTTCCAGCAAATTTTGCATTAAAAAAGTCAAATGGCGCTCATTCCCTTCTGAGCTCTGCCATGTGCCCAAACAGTTGTTTTGGTCCATGTTTTTCTGTTACCCTTGTGAAAATAAAAAAAATTTGGATCTAAAAAAATTTTTTTGTGAAAAAGTTAAATGTTCATTTTTCTTTCCACATGCCAAAAATTTCTGTGAAGCACCTGAAGGTTTTATACTTTTCATGAATGTGGTTTTGAGAACCTTGAGGGGTGTAGTTTTTTGGATTGAGTCACTTTTGGGTATTTTCTATCATAAAAACCCTCAAAGCCATTTCAAATGTAAGTATCACTGCTTGAGGACCCTATAGACTCAAAATAACTTTACAGTTGATTAAACATAGTAACTGACTGATGTGGAATAACGTATCTGTCTATCATACCTCCTGATGATCCCTGGTGGTGGAACGCGTTGAGGTAAAGCAAAATCCACCTGAATAAGACTGTCAATAAGACTGCCAGACTGTCAATATGCAGTGCTTAGGCTGTATAATCAATATAACAGGCTGTATATCTAATATTTTTTGTGAATTTTGTGAGCAATATCTCTAATGGCTTTGTTCTCTATTAGAGGAGGCTTTTTTGACTTAGGTTGAGCAGTGTTTTATCTATATAAGAAACGCTGGTATAAATTGTTAGCAGAGTGTGGCGGCTTGAGTTTAGCCACAGTATCTAATACGGGATTTTCCATTGTCGATACATTGCACGTGACCTATCTCGCTTATGTTAGAGAGCCCTGTGCAATAGGACTAGTCAAGGCATTTTATTAGGGTGTGTGTCCATGGTCTGGATTGCCGGGAAAACCCGCTCTGCCCAAAGCGCCGCCCTCTTCTGTACGCACAGTGATTCCGGATGTGTTAATTGAACACATCCGTAATCGCCGCACCCTATACATAGAACCCTGTAATTTACCTTGCAGCGACGGAGCATCGCCACAAGGTAAACAGACATGCTGCATTCTAAAAAGACGCTCTGCATGTCCGTAAACGCAGGGCTTGTTTGCACGCATAGTGGAGATGGGATTTCATAAAATCCCTTCCACTATGCTGTAACATCTGGACGCTGCGGGATGAACGCAAAGGGCAAAGTGGAATTTTTCCTCTATCCCTATGCATTTTGCACTCTTAGGGTATGTGCACACGCTGCTGATTTTGCTGCGGATCTGCAGCGGTTTCCCATGACTTTACAGTATAATGTAAACCTATGGGAAACGAAATCCGCAGTGCACATGCTGCGGAAAAAAAAATGCTCAGAAATGCAGCGGTTTATATTCCGCAGCATGTCAATTCTTTGTGCGGATTCCGCTGCGGTTTTACACCTGCTCCAATAGAAAACTGCAGGTGTAAAGCCGCAGCTCAATCCACAGTAAAAACCGCGATAAATCCGCAGGAATAACCGCAGCGGTTTTGCACTGCGGTTTTTCCAAATCCGCTGCGGAAAAATCCGCAGTCCTCCAGAATACGTGTGCACATACGCTTATAGAATATATTGGTACATCCTCTTCCCTCTGCTGTAGCTATATTGAAGGTGGTTTAATTGTGCATCATCAATACCTCCTCAATAGGACTTGTCACTGGATATTCTCACTTAGTATCCTAGGTATCACAGTGACTATTTTTATATTAGTGTCCACTGTAATACCCCGTCTTTATAAACATCTGGGTATAGTGGATAGACTGCACACAAGCACGGTGGATTTGATAATACATTTTTAACAAGTAATTATTTAAAGTTTTTTCATTGTGTTATTCCACCTCAGTCAGTGATTTCACTTTAAATGTGAGGTGGTCCCTAAAAAAAATGGTTTTGAAAATTTTGTTGGAAAAATGAGAAATCAACTTTTAACCCTTATAACTTCTTAACAAAGTAAAATTTTGTTTCCAGAATGTTGCTGATGTAAATTAGACATGTGGGAAATGTTATTTATTAACTATATTGTGTGACATATCGCTGTGATTTAAGGGCATAAGAATTCAAAGTTTGTAAATCACAAAATTTCCCAATCTTTCTCCAAATTTCCATTTTCTTTCACAAATTAATCCAAGTCATATCGAAGAAATTTTACCACTATCATGAAGTACAATATGTCACAAAAAAAATCTCAGAATCACCAGGATCCGTTGAAGCGTTCCAGAGTTATAACCTAATAAAGGGACAGTGGTCGGAATTGTAAAAATTGGCCCGGTCAGTAACGTGCAAACCACCTTGGGGGGGGGGAAAGGGGGCTAAAAAGTCTATCACCAGGTTTTTACCGGCCTATCTGCCAGAAGTATAATGTAGGGACATAGACTATGAAAGCAGTAATGCATCACTTGCTGTGCTGTTTGCTGTCATTTAAAAATGATCCATGTTTACTCTACTAAAGATCAACCAGTGCTCTGAATAGTGATCTCTTTATAACCGTGCTTCATCTCTAATTGTATACTTTCTGCCTATGCACATTGTACACAGAAAGTTACAAATTAGTGGTGGGCGCAAGCTTAGGCTACTTTCACACTAGCATCGGTACGGGGCCGTCGCGCTGCGTCGGCCCGACGTACCGACGCATACTGTGCAAGCGCTGCACAACAGGGGCAGCGGATGCATTTTTCCAGCGCATCCACTGCCCCATTGTGAGTTGCTGGGAGGTGGGAGCGGAGTTCCGGCGCGCATGCGCGGTCAGAAATGTCGTACACAACGCAGCAAAAAACGTTACATGTAACGTTTTTTGCTGCCGACGGTCCGCCACAACACGATGCAACCATCGCACGACGGTTGCGACGTGTGGCAAAGCGTCGCAATGCATCGCTAATGTTAGTCAATGGAGAAAAAACACATCCTGCAAGCAATTTTACAGGATGTGTTTTTTCTCCTAAACGACGCATTGCGACGTGCAGTGCACGATGCTAGTGTGAAAGTAGCCCTATACAGAGCATATGGATAATCTTGACTACCCGTCAGAATGTTTACTAGTCCTCAAGTGATAATCTCCTGGTGATAAAACAGTTATTTTATCAAAGCTACAGGATGCAGCCTAGTAAGTGACACATCACTGTGTCTACTTTACGCTAATTTCAGATTATTTAGAAAAAAAATTGGTGAAAGATTCCCTTTAATTATGCCCCCAAAATATTTATCTATATTTTTTAGACATGTCCTACTCTATGCTTTAGCAGTAATACAAAAATCTATATTTTTTATAGTAAGGTACTATACTATGATTACATGTACCACTGAGATATATGGAGAAGAATATGCTTGGGATAAATGTTGTTATGGCAGGCTAAGCTGGGCTAAGCTAGCACTTAAAACAAAAATGTTAACATCTAGGATAAAAATTGTGGGGAAGTATGGTCATGGTCAAGTCCTCACTCCCAAATAGAAGGGAGATGATGGATACATGTTTTATCGCCTGCAAAATTTCTGGCTAATTTACTACCAGCTGGAATGTTTAATGATTATGAAGAAATGTGCACATAAGAATTCATGTGTCAGACTCACTCACCACAAAAGAAAAAAAATCTAGAAAATGAATAGTCACTTAGGGACGGCACTTAGTTTCACTGACTGAGCGGGCATACCTGTGGGATGCGTGGTCCCTCGCATGCAGTTATACCGAATTCCCAAATGAAGAGTTTTAAACACATTGCTCTACAGGAATCTAAAATATTATGTTTTTGGGTCAAATAAATTCCTTTGTCTATGTGGCTGCTCTGTCGCTCATGTCTCCAGTGGCTATGTTGCTAAGTTGCGTATATGGCAGACACAAGACTGCTGTATCTATATTTGTAAAAAAAAAAGAAAAAAAAATGTATGAGAAGACTCATACAAGTTTTAGAATCCTGGAAGGTGAAAAAGTTAATGATGGAAAATGTTATTGCGGTTTTCAGACAGAATAACCGAGTCAGAAAGCTCTAGCAGAATACCAATGGATCTAAGTATACCAAGTAATGAGATGGATTCATGTTCCCAGGGAAGGAATCGTTATGAGGGATTATTTTCAAGAAATGATATAATAGTTATATGTAAAAATGTGTAAACAGTGAAAGTCAAATATCAGTAGTTCATGGGGTCCGTATATAATACGCATCTTTGATTTGAATACAAATGAGTTGTCTTCATATTTTTCACAAAATGCTCCGGTTAGATTGTTAATTTCATAGAAGACAACCACAAGGCTCTAAGAACTTCTGTACAATAAGAGAGATGAATAAAAGCTTATTAAATCATGTTGCATAACTAGTGAATGACTACTTATGAAGGTCACTTAAAATTTACAATCTGACGCTAATAGAAAAACTCCACTTTCGAAAAAGCAAATTTGAAGCCTAGAACTACTGTAGAAAGTTAGAGATCATGCCCATGAGTATATTAAGAGTGTACAACTTCTCTGAGATATAGGGCTCTCATTTGACTTTCTTATACTTTGTGGACATATCTTATAACTATATTTTTCCAACTAAAAGTAATTGAGTCATTAAGTGGTAATTAAATGTTATTTTACTCTTTCACATTACACAGCCCCTATTGGACAAACCATTAGCAGATTTGGTTCATCAGTGATTATCTGTTGGCTGTCTTAAACCTAATGCCCTCCCTTTATCTATTATTATTCTTTTTTTTTAGAACACCATTGACTTCATGGTGCTCTGTATGAGAAGGGGTTTCAAACAGGATATAAATGCAAGCTAGTAATGACAGATTGGTACAGAAAGTAGTTGTTACGGGCTGAAAAACTGAATCTGTCAAAAACCGTACTCCTTGTGTTTCCCCCTCCACTAATCTACTGAAAGTCAATCTTGCTATTTCCGTGTGTGGTTCTACTATTACTCTGAAGCAACAAGCCAGCTGTCTTGGGGTTATATTTGAGACAAATCTTTCACTCACTCCCTATATGTGATCACTCGCTCATGTCACCTACACCTGAAAATCATCTCTAGAATTCAATCTTTTCTTACCTTTGACCCTGCAAAAACTCTTACTGACGCTGTTACTCAAACTCTCCTGGTTATTATGACGCTCTACTAATTGGTCTCCTTCTTTCTAAACTCTTCTCTCTCCAATCCTTTCTTAATGCATCAGCCAGGAACGAATTCATGTCCAACCGCTACACCGATGCCTCCACCCTGCGCCAGTCATTGCACTGGTTGCTCATGTGCTAAAGAGTTCAATATAAACTCATCACTTTCACGCACAAAGCGCTCCATGGTCCTGCACCACACTATATCTCTTCCTTAATCTCAGTACCTCCATTCTCATGCCCTCTGTTCCTCTAATTACCTAAGACTAACATAATGAATAATCTGAACCTCCCACTCTTGACTCTAATACATCTCTTAGGCTGTGCAAGTTCTCTGGAATGCACTACCCCGGACAATTAGATTAATTCCCAGCATCCACAGTTTCAAGTGTACCGTAAAATTGCATTTCTTTAAACTAGCCTATCATCTCACCTCACTATCATAACTATTCTCTTTTTTTTCCCTTCCTAAATTTTCCTCAGAATCTTAAGGTACCGTCACACTAGCCGATATCGCTAGCGATCCGTGACATTGCAGCATCCTCGCTAGCGATATCGTCCGGTGTGACAGGCAGCAGCGATCAGGCCCCTGCTGTGCTGTCGCTGGTCGGGGAAGAAAGTCCAGAACTTTATTTGGTCGCTGGACTCCCCGCAGACATCGCTGAATCGGCGTGTGTGACACCGATTCAGCGATGTCTTCAATGGTAACCAGGGTAAACATCGGGTAACTAAGCGCAGGGCCGCGCTTAGTAACCCGATGTTTACCCTGGTTACCATCCTAAAAGTAAAAAAAAAACAAACACTACATACTTACCTACAGCCGTCTGTTCTCCAGCGCTGTGCTTCTCTGTACTGGCTGTGAGCGTCGGTCAGCCGGAAAGCAGAGCGGTGACGTCACCGCTCTGCTTTCCGGCCGCTGTGCTCACAGCCAGTACAGGAGGAGTGCAGAGCACAGCGCTGGAGAACAGACGGCTGTAGGTAAGTATGCAGTGTTTGTTTTTTTTTACTTTTAGGATGGTAACCAGGGTAAACATTGGGTTTCTAAGCGCGGCCCAGCGCTTAGTTACCCGATGTTTACCCTGGTTACCAGCATCGTTGGTCACTGGAGAGCGGTCTGTGTGACAGCTCTCCAGCGACCAAACAGCGACGCTGCAGCGATCCGGATCGTTGTCGGTATCGCTGCAGCGTCGCTAAGTGTGACGGTACCTTTAGTCCACCTTATCATCTGTTTATATACCCTCCATGAGCGTAACAACACTCTGTTTCTGTGCTTGTATAGATATTTACTTGTTTGTTTGTTCATGTCCCTTCTGAATTATAAAGTGCTGTGGAATATGTTGGTGATATAAAAATATATAAAAAATTATAATTATTATTTTCAAATTTTAATTGAAACAATTTTAAAAAATATTCTATTTTTTTTTATATTTTTCCCTCTCAGAAAGTTGACCTTATGTAACCAGTACTAGGAAGGAGAAGCCATTTATATTGTTCTCATTCTTATTGACAGACTTTATAGCAGAAATCACTCTGCTGTCTGATAAGGAATCTAATGAACATGAAGGGGTGTCATAACAAATATGCAACAACAATACATAGATACACTAAAATGTATATTACTTATGTGAAAATACCCTGAAACATACTTAAAATGTTAAATATCTTGAATATACACAGTAATTTAACTTGTAAGGTGGATTTAAAACAATACTTCTCATTTGAATTTTCTTTATGCTGCCGCAGTTTTAACTATGTGTGAGATTGGGGAGCAGGATCTTCTCATCTCTGTGTGCACTGTTTATGGGAGACATTATAGCAGAATGTCTCCACCTACTTTGAAGATCAGCCATAACTGTTAGATAAGGGTTCTTTTATTTTATAGGTATAGTTTGTGCATTAGTGTTGAGTGATACCTTCCGATATCCAGAAGTATCGGTATCGGATTGGATCGGCCGATATCCCAAAAATATCGGATATCGCCGATACCAATACCCGATACCAATGCAAGTCAATGGGACACAAATATCGGAATGTAAATAAGTCCTTTCTGTCCTTCTACATCCTGTTCCGGAGGGGGGAAGAGTGTGGGCGGTGCTTGGGCGGACAATGTTCGTGTCTGTGTGTGCAGGCGGAATCTGTGCGGGCCTGCCGGGGATCTGTACGGGGCTCTTGGGTGTCTGTGCGCGCCTGCCGGGGGTCTGTGCGTGCCTGCCAGGGGTCTGGGCGTGCCTGCTGGGGGTCTGTGTGGGCCTGCCAGGGCTCTGTGCAGCATGCCGGGGCTCTGTGCAGCATGCCGGGGCTCTGTGCGTGTGTGCCGGGGCTCAGTGCGGTGTGCCGGGGCTCTGTGCGGCATGCGGGGCTCTGTGCGTGTGTGCCGGGGCTCTGAGCGGTGTGCGGGGTTCTGAGTGGCGTGCGGGGCTCTGTGCGGCGTGATGGGGCTCTGTGTGGCGTGTGGGGCTCTGTGCGGCGTGCCGGGTCTCTGTGCGGTGGGTCGGGGCTCTGTGCGGCATGCGGGGCTCTGTTCGGCTAATGTGTTGAATGAACAAAAAAAAACATACATACTAAATACATACTACATACATACTACATACATACTGCATACAATGCATTCATACATTAGATACAGTGCATACATACAGACATACAGTACATTAAACATAGCGTTCATACTCACCATTACTTTTCACTTGGATCCCCGAAGCCAGTGTCATCTGTAAAAAAAATATGAAAATAACAAACAACCAGAGCCGGGGCTCTGTGTGGCGTGCCGGGGCTCTGTGCGGCGTGCGGGGCTCTGTGCGGCGTGCCGGGGCTCTGTGCAGTGTGCCGGAGCTCTGTGCGGCGTGCGGGGCTCTGTGCGGCATGCGGGGCTCTGTGCGGGCTGCCGGGGCTCTGCGCCTGTGTGCAGGCATTGTCCAATGGGACTACAAGTCCCATCGGACGATGCCAACTATAGTGACAGTGATTGACACATTAGCCAATGATGGGACAGTAGTAGTCCCATCATCCGGCTAATGTGTTGAATGAAAAAAAAAAAAACATGCATACTACATACATCTATATATATAATTGTCTAAGGGTTTTTCCGTCTGTCTGTCTTTCTGTCTGTCTGTCTGTCTTTCTGTCTGTCTGTCTGACCTGGAAATCCCGCGTCTCTGATTGGTCGAGGCCACCAGGCCTCGACCAATCAGCAACGGGCACAGCGACGATGATGTCATAAAGGACGTAGGCATCCCGCGTCGACCAATCAGCAACGGCACAGCGACGATGCTGATTGGTCGAGCCCACCAGGCCTCGACCAATCAGCAACGGGCACAGCGATGATGATGTCATAAAGGACGTAGACATCTCACGTTTCTGATTCAGCGACGGGCACAGTATCAATGTAGATGTCATAATGGTTGCCATGGCGACGATGATGTCATAAAGGTTGCGTCGACCAATCAGCGATGGGCACAGTCTGCCGCGAATTCTGGAATCATTATTGTCCATATACTACGGGGACATGCATATTCTAGAATACCCGATGCTTTAGAATCGGGCCACAATCTAGTACTACATAAATGCCTACATACACATGCTACATACATGCTACATACATCTGTAAAAAAATATGAAAATAACAAACAACCAATATACTCCCTGTCCGCAGAAATCCAAGAGTGTCCCATGACGATCTCCCGTGGAGAACGGCAGCATGATGCGACCGCTTTCTAGGGGCTCCAGGAACATAATGACGGGAGGAAGGTACCCTTTTGCACTGTATTCCTCCGCCGCTGTAAAAAAAAATAGTCCCTAGTCTCACTTTTGGCATTGCTGTATGAGAAATTTTCCTACGCAGCAATTTCCATAAAGTGAGACTTTGTCCTAAGGTAACCTCTCAGTGATGCACTGTAGGAGCCCATGTCTCCTGTCAGTGTGTCACTGAAGGTCCTATAGAGCAGTGACATCACCCGATGTCACTGTTCTATAGGGGAGATTGTCGTGGGACACTCGTTATTAATTGGACTACGGCGTACAGGTAGTATACGGTTTATTATTTTACATTTTTTCCAGGCGCTGAAGTATGGTAAGTATGGTTAAATGAAGAATATTAAAATACTTTTTTCCTAATGTGTGTGTGTTTTATTAACCATTTATTACTATTGGCTTAATAATGGATAGGCGTCTTATTGACGCCTCTCCGTTATTAACCCGGCTTAATGTCACCTTACTATAGCAAGGTGATATTAACCCCTTATTACTCCATATCCCACAGCTACACGGGAGTGGGAAGAGAGGGGCTAAGTGCCGGAATTGGTGAATCTTACAGATGCGCCATTTCTGGGGTGGCTGCGGACTGGTATTTGTAGCCAGGGGGGCCAATATCCATGGCCCCTCTCTAGGCTATGAATATCAGCCCGCAGCTGTCTGCATAGCCTTTCTTGCTATAAAATATAAGGGGACCCCACGTCATTTTTTGGGGGTCCCCCTATTTTAATAGCGAGTAAAGGCTATGCAGACAGCTTCGGGCTGATATTCATAGCAGGCTACAGATATTTGTCCCCGGTTGTCGGCTTTCCCCCTCTGGCGCAGAAAATTGCGCGGGAACCCATGCCGTTTTTTTCCATTGTTTTTTTTTTTTTAATTCAGCTCTCATTAAGGCCTCCTTCACACTTGCGTCGGTACGGGTCCGTCGCTATGCGTCGGGCCAACATACCGACGCACGTTGTGAAATTTGTGCAGGACATGGACAGCGGATGCAGTTTTTCAGCCCATTCTGAAGTCCGGGGAGGAGGGGGCCGAGTTTCGGCCAAGCATGCGTGGTAGAAAATGGCAGACGCGATGGACAAAAAAACCTTCACTTGAACGTTTCTTCGTGCCGAATATCCGCCAAAACACGACGGATCCGTTGCACGACGGACACGACGTGTGGCCATCCATCGCTAATACAAGTCTATTGGTAAAAAACACATCCTGCTAGCACATTTGCAGGATCGTTTTGTCCCAAAACGACGGATTGCTAAAAACGCAAGTGTGAAAGTAGCCTTAGAAACATCGGCCTTTCTATTATACAGTCATGGCCAAAAGTATTGACACCCCTGCAATTCTGTCAGATAATACTCATTTTCTTTCTGAAAATGAATGCAAGCGCAAATTATCTGGTATTATTATCTTCATTTAATTTGTCTTAAATGAAAAAACACAAAGAGAATTGTCCTAAAGCCAAATTGGATATAATTCCACACCAAACATAAAAATGGGGTGGACAAAAGTATTGGCACCATTCAAAAAATCATGTGATGCTTCTCTAATTTGTGTAATTAACAGCACCTGTAACTTACCTGTGGCACCTAACAGGTGTTGGCAATAACTAAATCATACTGGCAGCCAGTTGACATGGAGTAAAGTTGACTCAACCTCTGTCCTGTGTCCTTGTGTGTACCACATTGAGCATGGAGAAAAGAAAGAAGACCAAAGAACTATCTGAGGACTTGAGAAACCAAATTGTGAGGAAGTATGAGCAATCTCAAGGCTACATGTCCATCTCCAAAGACCTGAATGTTCCTGTGTCTACCATGCACAGAGTAATCAAGAAGTTTAAAGCCCATGGCATGGTGGCTAACTTCCCTAGATGTGGACGGAAAAGAAAAATTGACAAGAGATTTCAACGCAAGATTGTGCGGATGTTGGATAAAGAACCTCGACTAACATCCAAACAAGTTCAAGCTGCCCTGCAGTCCGAGGTACAACAGTGTCAACCCGTACTATCCGTCGGCATCTGAATGAAAAGGGACTGTGTGGTAGGAGACCCAGGAAGACCCCACTTCTTACCCCGAGACATAAAAAAGCCAGGCTGGATTTTGCCAAAACTTACCTGAAAAAGCCTAAAACATTTTGGAAGAATGTTCTCTGGTCAGATGAGACAAAAGTAGAGCTTTTTGGGCAAAGGCATCAACATAGAGTTTACAGGAGAGAAAAAAGAGGCGTTCAAAGAAAAGAACACGGTCCCTACAGTCAAACATGGTGGAGGTTCCCTGATGTTTTTGGGTTGCTTTGCTGCCTCTGGCACTGGACTGCTTGACCGTGTGCATGGCATTATGAAGTCTGAAGACTACCAACAAATTTTTCAGCATAATGTAGGGCCCAGTGTGAGAAAGCTGGGTTTCCCTCAGAGGTCATGAGTCTTCCAGCAGGACAATGACCCAAAACACACTTCAAAAAGCACTAGAAAATGGTTTGAGAGAAAGCACTGGAGACTTCTAAGGTGGCCAGCAATGAGACCAGACCTGAATCCCATAAAACACCTGTGGAGAGATCTAAAAATGGCAGTTTGGAGAAGGCACCCTTCAAATATCAGGGACCTGGAGCAGTTTGCCAAAGAATAAAGGTCTAAAATTCCAGCAGAGCATTGTATGAAACTCATTGATGGTTACCGGAATTGGTTGGTCGCAGTTATTTTGGCTAAAGGTTGTGCAACCAAGTATTAGGCTGAGGGTGCCAATACTTTTGTCTGGCCCATTTTGGGAGTTTTGTGTGAAATGATCAATGTTTTGCTTTTTGCTTCATTCTCTTTTGTATTTTTTCATTTAAGACAAATTAAATGAAGATAATAATACCAAATAATTTGTGTTTGCAATCATTTTCAGGAAGAAAATGAGTATTATCTGACAGAATTGCAGGGGTGTCAATACTTTTGGCCATGAATGTATATCTATCTATAGATGTATTTATAGTTAGATATATCTATAGATACATAGATGTATCTAGCCATATATCTGGCTGCTTTCACATATCAGGTTTTTGCCATCAGGCACAATCCGGCGAGTTTTGAAAAAACGGATCCGGAAGAAAAAAACGGATTTGGCGGAAAAAACAGATCCGGGGAAAAAAAACAGAGCCGGTGGAAAAAAACGGAACCGGCGGAAAAAAACTGATCCAGAAGAAAAAAATGATCCAGCGGAAAAAAATGGATCCGGAAGAAAAAAACGGATCTGGCGGAAAAAACGGATCTGGAAGAAAAAAACAGATCCGGCAGAAAAAAACGGATCAGGCGGAAAAGAACTGATCCGGAAGAAAAAACTGAACCGGCGGAAAAAAAGGATCCGGCGGAAAAAGACGGATCCAGAAGAAAAAACGAATCCGGCGGAAAAAAATGGTTTCGGCGGAAAAAAACAGATCCGGAAGAAAAAACTGATCCGGCGGAAAAAAAACTGATCAAGAAGAAAAAAATGATCCGGCGAAAAAAACGGACCCGGCAGAAAAAAACAGATCCGGAAGAAAAAACGGATCCGGCGGAAAATAACGGATCCTGTGGAAAAACCGGATCAGTGGAAAAAATGGATCCGGCTGAAAAAAAAAACGGATCTGGCGGAAAAAGTGGATCAGGCAGAAAAAAATGGATCCGTCGGAAAAAAACAGATACCTTTTTTTTAAATCTCGCCGGATTGTGCCTGACGGCAAAAACCTGATGTGTGAAAGTAGCCAGATATATGGATAGATAGATCTATGTATCTATAGATATATCTATCTATAAATATATCTATAGATATATCCATAGATGTATCATAGAAAGGCCGATGTTTCTAAGGCTACTTTCACACTTGCGTTTTTAGCAATCCATCGCAATCTGTCATTTTGGGTGTTTTTTACCCATAGACTTGTATTAGCGACGGATGGCAACACGTCGCGTCCGTCGTGCAACGGATCCGTCATGTTTTGGCGAACCGTTGGCACGAAAAAATATTCAAGTGAAGGTTTTTTTGTCCGTCGCGTCCGCCATTTTCTACTGCGCATGCGCGACCAAAACTCCACCCCCTCCTCCCCGAACTTCAGAATGGGCAGCAGATGCGTTGAAAAACTGCATCCGCTGCCCACGTCGTGCACAAATTTCACAACGTGCGTTGGTACGTTGGCCCGATGCATAGCGACGGACACGTACCGACGCAAGTGTGAAAGAGGCCTTAATGAGCGTTGAATTTTAAAAAAATGAAAAAAAACAGCGTGGGCTCCCGCGCAATTTTCTGTGCCAGAGGGGGAAAGCTGACGGCCAGGGGCCAATATTTGTGGTCTGCTATGAATATCAGCCCGCATGTGTCTGCGTAGCCTTTACAGGCTATTAAAATAGGGGGACCCCCCAAAAAATGACGTGGGGTCCCACTATATTTTATAGCCAGAAAGGCTACGCAGACAGCTGCGGGCTGATATTCATAGCCTAGAGAGGGCCCCCCCGGCTATAAATACCAGTTCGCAGCCGCCCCATGGCGGTAATAAGGGATTAATGTCACCTTGCTATTGTAAGGTGACATTAAGCCGGGTTAATAACGGAGAGGCGTCAATAAGACACCTATCCATTATTAATCCAATAGTAATAAAGGGTTAATCAAACACACACACATTAGGAAAAAAGTATTTTAATATTCTTCATTTAACCATACTTACCATACTTCGGCACCTGCAAAAAACGAAAAATAATAAACCGTACACTACCTGGCCGCTGTAGTCCAATTAATAACGAGTGTCCCACGACGATCTTCCCTATAGAACAGTGGCATTGGGTGATGTCACTGCTCTATAGGAGCTACAGTGACACACTGACAGGAGACAATGGCTCCAGCAGTGCATCACTGAGGTTACCTTAGGACAAAGTCTCACTTTATGGCAATTGCTGCGTGGGAAAATTTCTCATAGAGCAATGCCAAAACTGAGACTAGGGACTATTTTTTTACAGCGGCGGAGGAATACAGTGCAGAAGCATACCTTCCTCCCGTCATTGTTTTCCTGAAGCCCCTAGAAAGCGGTCGCATCAGCTGATGCTGCCGTTCTCTACGGGAGATCATCGTGGGACACTTGTGGATTTCTGCGGACAGGGAGTATATTGGTTGTTTGTTATTTTCATATTTTTTTACAGATGACACTGGCTTCGGGGACCAAAGCGACAAGTAGTGAGTATGTACTCTATGTTTAATGTACTGTATGTCTGTATGTATGTATTGTATATAATGTATGAATGTACTGTATGTAGTACAGTATATATGTAGTATGTATGTAGCATGTATGCAGCATGTATATAGCATGTATGTAGCATGTGTGCAGTATGTATGTATTATGTATGTAGCATGTATGCAGTATGTATGTAGTATGTATGTAGTATGTATGTAGCATCTATGTAGTATGTATGTATGTAGCATGTATGTAGCACGTATTTAGCATGTAACATGTATGTTGCATGTATGTAGTAAGTATGTAGAATGTATGTAGTATGTATGTAGTATGTATATAGTATGTTGTATGTATGTAGCATGTATGTAGCATGTATGTAGTATGAATGTAGTATGTATGTTTTTTTTATTTTCATTCAACACATTAGCTGGATAATGGGACTACTACTGTCCCATCATTGGCTAATGTGTCAATCACTGTCACTGTTGTTGGCATCATCCGATGGGACTTCTAGTCCCATCGGATGATGCCTGCACACAGGCACAGAGCCCTGGCAGCCCGCACAGAACCTGGCACACCACAACGAGCCCCGGACCCATGCCCAGAACCCCGCACGCTGCACCGCACAGAGCCCCGGCATACACGCACAGAGCCCTGCATGACGCACAGAGCCCCGCACGCCGCACAGAGCCCCGGCACACCGCACAAAGCCCCGACACGCTGCACAGAGCCCTGGCACGCCGCACAGAGCCCTGGCACACACGCACAGAGCCATGCACGCCGCACAGAGCCCCAGAACACACGCACAGGGCCCCTGCACACACGCACAGAGCCCCGGCGCACACACACAGAGCCCCGCACACAGCACAGAACCCCAACACGCCGCACAGAGTACTGACACACACGCACAGAGCCATGCATGCCGCACAGAGCCCCGGCACGCCGCACAGAGCCCCGGCACACACGCACAGAGCCCCGCACGCCGCACAGAGCCCCGGCACACCACACATAGCCCTGGCACACACGCACAGAGCCCTGGCACTCCGCACAGAACCCCGGCACACACACACAGAGCCCCGGCACGCCGCACAGAGCCCTGGCACACACGCACAGAGCCCCGGCAGGCCCGCACAGAGCCCCGGCAGGCCCGCACAGAGCCCCGGCACACAAGCACAGAGCCCCGGCACACACGCACAGAGCCCCGGCAGGCACGCACAGACCCCCCACGGTAAACGCACAGACCCCGCCCGCACACACACGTGCAGTTACCGCCCACGCACTGCCCACACTCCATTTTAGTGCATCATTGCACTATAGGAACTTCAGATTCTGGTATCCGATATGGCAATAGTATCGGAACTCGGTATCGGAATTTCGATACAGCGAATATCAGCCGATACCCGGTATTTGCAGTATCGGAATGCTCAACACTAGTGTGTGTATATATATCTATATATATAATTGTCTAAGGGTTTTTCCGTCTGTCTGTCTGTCTGTCTGTCTATCTGTCTTTCTGTCTGTCTGTCTGTCCTGGAAATCCCGCGTCTCTGATTAGTCGAGGCCGCCAGGCCTCGACCAATCAGAGACGGGCACAGTATCGACGTAGAAATCCCGCGCCTCTGATTGGTCGAGGCCGCCAGGCCTCGACCAATCAGCGACGGGCACAACAACGATGATGTCATAAAGGACGTAGATTTCCCGCGTCTCTGATTGGTCGAGGCCGCCTGGCGGCCTCGACCAATCAGCAACGGGCACAGCGACGATGATGTCATAATGGTTGCCATGGCGATAATAATGTCATAAAGGTTGCCTCGACCAATCAGCGACGGGCACAGCGACGATGATGTCATAATGGTTGCCATGGCGACGATGATGTCATAAAGGTTGCCTCGACCAATCAGCAACGGGCACAGCGACGATGATGTCATAATGGTTGCCATGGCGATAATAATGTCATAAAGGTTGCCTCGACCAATCAGCGACGGGCACAGCGACGATGTCATAATGGTTGCCATGGCGACGATGATGTCATAAAGGTTGCCTCGACCAATCAGCAACGGGCACAGCGACGATGATGTCATAATGGTTGCCATGGCGATAATAATGTCATAAAGGTTGCCTCGACCAATCAGCGACGGGCACAGCGACGATGATGTCATAATGGTTGCCATGGCGACGATGATGTCATAAAGGTTGCCGCGACCAATCAGCAACGGGCACAGCGACGATGATGTCATAATGGTTGCCATGGCGACGATGATGTCATAAAGGTTGCCTCAACCAATCAGCGACGGGCACAGTCTGCCACGAATTCTGGAATCCTCATTGTCCATATACTACAGGGACATGCATATTCTAGAATACCCGATGCGTTACAATCGGGCCACAATCTAGTATATATATATATATGTACTGTATATATATACACAAGCGCCCCAGAGATCCAGAGATAGAGGAACTGGATATGAGGGGAGAGCTGCAAGCAGACACATATAGGTGCTTCTCACAGAATTAAAATATCAAAAAGGTAATTTATTTCAGTTCTTCAATAATACAAAAAGTCAAACTCATATATTATATAGTCAATACAAACAGAGTGATCCATTTCAACTATTTATTTCTGTTAGGCTATGTGCACACGTTCAGGATTTCTCGCTTTTTTTCACATTTTTTCGCTATAAAAACGCTAAAAAAATGCTTACAATAAGCATCCTATGTATTAGAATGCAATCCACAATTTCTGTGCACATGTTGCATTTTTTTCCGCAAAAAAAGGGCATCACGGAAAAAAACGCAGCATGTTCATTAATTTTGATAAAAATCTCCGTATTTGCCTCTATATAATATAGTGGTGAAAAGCTCTGGAAAAATTTGCAGAAAAAAACGCGAGCGGATTTAATGCAGAAAATGTCTGAATTTGCTCAGGAAAATTCTGCAAAGAATCCTGTTGTGTGCACATAGCCTTAATGTTGATGATTATGGCTTCCAGCCAATGAAAACCCAAAAGTCATTTTCTCAGTAAATTAGAATACTTTATAACATAAGCTTGAAAAAAATGATTTTAAAATCTGGAATGTTGGCTTACTGAAATGTATGTTCAGTAAATGCACTCAATACTTGGTCGGGGCTCCTTTTGCATCAACAACTGCATCAATGTGTCGCGCATGGAGGTGATCAGCCTGTGGCACTGCTGAGGTGTTATGAAAGCCTAGGTTGCTTTGATAGCAGCCTTCAGCTCGTCTGCATTGTTAGGTCTGATGTCTCTCATCTTCCTACTGACAATACCTCATAGATTTTATCTATGGGATTAAGGTCAGGCGAATTTGCTGGCCAATCAAGCACAGTGATACTGTTGTTTTTCAACCAGGTATTGATACTTTTGGCAGTGTGGACAGGGGCCAAGTCCTGCTGGAGAATGAAATTTCCAACTCCAAAAAGCTTGTCTGCAGAGGGAAGCATGAAGTGCTCTAACATTTCCTGGTATACGGCTGCGCTGACTTTGGTCTTGATAAAAGACAGTGGTCCTACACCAGCAGATGACATGGCTTCCCAAACCATCACTGATTGTGGAAACTTCACACTAGACCTAGAGCAGCTTAGATTGTGGCCTCTCCACTCTTCCTCCAGACTCTGAAAATTTACTTTCACCTGAAAACAACACCTTGGACAACTGAACGACAGTCCAGTTCTATTTCTCCTTGGCCCAGGTAAGACGCTTCTGGCGTTGTCTATTGGTCATGAGTGGCTTGACAAAAGGAATACGACACTTATAGCCCATGTCCTGGATACGTCTGTGTGTGGTGGGTCTCCCCAAATTTTTTAATGGCCTTTTCTTAACAATCCTTTCAAGGCTGCAGTTATTCCAGTTGCTTTTGCACTTTTTTCTACCACACTTTTTCCTTCAACTCAACTTTCCATTAATATGCTTTGATACAGCACTCTGTGAACAGCCAGCTTCTTTAGCAATTACTTGTTGTGGCTTACCCTCCCTGAGGAGTGTGTCAATGACTGTCTTCTGGACATCTGTCAAGCCAGCAGTCTTCCCCATGATTGTGAAGCCTACTGCAGCAGACTAAGGAACCTTTTTAAATGCTTAAGGAGCCTTTGCAGGTGTTTTTTGTTAATTATTCTAATTTACTGAGAAAATGACTTTTGAGTTTTAATTTGCTGTAAGCCATAACCATCAATATTAACAGAAATGAACATTTAAAATACATCACTCTGTTTGCAATGACTCTGTATAATATATGAGTTTCACTTTTTGTATTGAAGAACTGAAATAAATCAACTTTTTGATGATATTCTAGTTTTTTGAGAAGCATCTGTAGATCTGTTTGGAATTCTGTGAATATGGACAAAAAATAAAATATAAAATTATCTGTTACACTAATTCCTTCTATGTAGTGCAACCAGGTTTAGGTGCAACCTGAGAACAAAAATGTGTAACCATAAAAACCAAATAATAAAATAGCTAATAAATAACTCTCAAAACATTTACCGGTATGCATAAAACTGATGTCCATCCAGAATGTAGTTAAACTGTCTAGTAGATGTCTGCTTTGTGCATGATAACAGAATTCAAATTATAACCATTTAGAAAGTGATCTTAGATGTCTTCATTGGTGGTGCAGTGTTACAAAGTTTAGAAACAGCCGTACTGTGCCTATAGGTTGGCATTGTAAGTGGGTAGAACGTGGAAGTTGGTTGCTGGGAATAGAGTGGTGTCCTTAGAGACAATGAAGCACATCAACAAGGACGACAAATAGGAACTGAGCATTCCCCGGAATGCATTGGTTATCCTTTTTGACTCCTTCAGGACACCGTACTCTGTGACATCACACGCCTTTCCAGTGCCACTGTCCGTCTTGGATACAGGTATCCAGGAATGCGACCAGCCGGAGCACCACTGGCGCTACACACGTGGCTTTTTCCTTCAATCTGCCGCTTTCTCTCCAGCCCACTGATGCGCTTCATTGTCTCTAAGGACGCAGCTCTATTCCCAGCAACCATCTTCGACATTCAACTCACTTGAATATTGGCCATCCCTGGCCTAAAAATAACAGCCCGCAGCCAACCTAGAAAAGGCGCATTACAGCCATTCATTCTAAAGTACCCAGCAAAGGGCACATTTATAAGATTATCTCAGCACAGGAACATTTTTTTTTATCACATCCAATTGGGGAAATTATTATTATTCCAGGATCTATTGATTAAAATGAACTTTATTTGTGTAAAACCCCTTTATAAGTATGTTTTCATGTGTCCCTCCTTTAAACAATGATAACATTTACTGCTTGAGGTAATAACTGGAGACGAACAAATAGGTTTGAGGCAGATTAAATTATTTTTGAAATTTTCCAAGAATTTGGATTGTCTTAGAAACACATTATTTGTGTTATTTCGCTGCATGTGAAGTCAGAAAAATGAGGAAAAACTGGTTGCCGTTTTACTAATTTTTAGAGGGCTGAGAAAGGTGAAAAAAAAATAATAAATGGCAGGAACCTCACGGATAAACTGTTTTGCCGCTGCAGCACCCGTTCTGATCATTTGCACGGTTCCCAGCACCCTTCACTTCTATACTGGACAAGAAATTATCATCCTCCTTCATCACTCTGCATTGTGGCCTTTGACATCATGATGAATGTTGTGACATCAGCATGGTGGCTCAGTGGTTAGCATTGTTGGTTTGCAGTGCTGAAGACCTGGGTTCAAATCCCACCAATGACAGCAACTACAAGGAGTTTGTATGTTCTCCCTGTGTTTCCTCTGGGTGCTCGTGCTTCCTCCCACATTCCAAATACATACAAATAGGGAATTTAGATTGTCTGCTCCAATGGGGACAGCAATGATGTCTATAAAGTGCTATGGAATATGATGGTGCTGTCTAAGAAAAAGCATAATAATGGGCATTGCCTGAAGCACTCACAAGAGGCCCCAGGACGCAGTGAAGATTTAGAAGACAATGTTTTCAAAGGTCTCCTTGGCTCTGGAATTCTTGGCACAGAGTAAAGATACCGTCACATTAAGCAACTTACCAATGAGAATGACAACGATTCGTGACGTTGCAGCGTCCTGGATAGCGATCTCGTTGTGTTTGACACGCAGCAGCGATCAGGATCCCGCTGTGACATCGCTGGTCATCGCTGAAAGTCCGGAACTTTATTTGGTCGTCAGGTCAGCGTGATTCGTCATGTTTGACAGCAAAAGCAACGATGCCAGCAATGTTTTTCCATAGAGCGAACAACCAGCGAGAACGAAAAGTACGTCACTGGATCGCTCCTGCATCGTTCTGCTGTTACAGTGTTTGACGTCTCCTAGCGACCTAAACAGCGACGCTGCAGCGATCGGCATCGTTGTCTATATCACTGCAGCGTCGCTTAATGTGACGGTACCTTAAGGTTGGAGAAAAGGCTGTCGTGTGCAGCGGAGAAGTAAACAAGAAAGTGGCATGGTGAGTATTCTTTTCCCTTCCCCCATGACGGCACACCTGAGAGAGGGGATCCGCCCAACCAGGACAGGAAACCCTACTGAAATAAAAGGGCGGTACCGCTCGGTCGCTTCAGTTGGGTTTCCTGTCCTGACAGGGACCCTCTTACTGAACACGGCGGTTCCACTTACCGAGGCCCCGTCCCGGCGTGGAAGAATCAGGCAGCGCCTGTGCGTCGGGCTCGGGAGTCTGGAAGCGCCGTCCACAGGTCCTCCGGGTCTCTGCGTCTGACTGGGCATTGTTGCAGCACGGTCGGAGGTTCCAGCTCCTTCCGTGGCTGCCGCGCCGCCCTCCTCCCTCTGCCGGCGTCCAGGTGCGGCGGCCGCTTCCGGGTCGCCCGTCTGACGTCACGCGCAGGGCACGATGGGAATGGGCGTGCCCGTGTGACGTCGGGGCGGGCGCCGGATCCAAGATGGCGGCGCCCATGAAGAAACGCCGGCCGGTGGAATAAGACTCCGGCGACGCGGCAGAGGAGGGGAGGGATCACTATTGGGCACCGGAGGAGGCGGGGAGTGCAGTGGTCCCCCATAAAAGGGTGTCTGACCACAGAAGACGCGCTCATGTCCACAAGCTTCAACATGGAAGTGGGACATCAGGAGCAGCAGCAGCAGCAGCCGCCGCCATTACAGCAGCAGCAGCATCAAGAGCTCTCATCAGATGCCTTGCCGAGCCACCAGCACAGGAGCAGCCGCTCAAGTGGTAGGAGTGGCGGCCGTCCCATCCGGCAAGACTCTTCAGCGTCCAGGAAGGACACTACACGAGCATCTGTCCAGCCTCCAAAATCGGTACCCTTAACGGTCGGCGGTGGTGAGTGATCTACGTGAATGTCACCCTTATGGTAACAGGGTCCATTTTTTCTGTTTGATCACTAGGGGTCGAGGAAATCTAGCGGCAAAACAAAGAACCGTGAATGTGCCCTTTGTAAAGCCCCGCTTGCATTTCAGTGGCAGAAGGATCTCTGCGCTGACTGTATTAATAGAACCATTCAGGAAGAGACCCCTAATTTTGCCACAAGCCTTAAAGCCATAATTCAGGCAGAGATAAAAGACTCCTTAAAATTGGCCCTCAAAAAAGCTGGGAGGAAAAGCCGTAAAGTGTCTACGGATTCGGAGGCCTCTCAGAAACTAGGGAGTCAAAAATCATCCCGGTCTCCCTCTACCTCTTCCGCCTCTGTCCAGTCCTCAGATTCCTCCTCAGATAGTGATACAGGGGGGCGTCCATGTTTCCCCACTGAGGATGCAGAAAAATTAGTTAAAGCGGTCAGAACTGCTATGGGCCTTAAAGAGGAAAAAACGCCTAGATCACTTGAGGATGTCATGTTTGGCGGTTTAGATGAAAAAAGGAAGCGTACATTTCCGGTCAATGCGAAAATCAAAGCATTGATCGAAAAAGAATGGAAAAAACCTGAAAAAATGGGTACACTACCTTCTTCATCAAAAAGGAGATATCCTTTTGAAGAAAAAGACTCGGAATCTTGGGAGAAAATCCCTAAGATTGACGGTGCGGTAGCCAAATCCTTGAAGAGATCTTCCCTTCCGTTAGAAGATTCAGGGGTCCTAAAAGATCCACTAGACAAAAAAGCAGACGAATTCTTGAAACACATCTGGGAAGCTGCGGCAGGAGGCCTGAAACCAGCTATAGCTGGAACCTGTACAGCTCGAGCCCTTATGGTCTGGTTACAACAAATTGAAGACCAGCTAAGAAATAAAGTTCCTAGGAATGACGTCCTTGCAAACATATCCTTAGTTCAAGGGGCAGCAGCCTTCATGGCAGATTCCTCCATAGACTCTGCAAAGTTAACGGCTAGAGCAGCGGGCCTCTCCAACGCGGCCAGAAGAGCCTTATGGCTCAAAGGGTGTACGGGAGACCTGCCATCAAAACATAAGCTTTGCTCCATCCCATGCGACAGTCAACTCCTCTTTGGGAAAATGTTAGAAGAAATATTGGAACAGGCAGGAGACAAAAATAAAGCCTTTCCAACCTTCCCTAAGGATCCTAAAAAGCCCTTTTTTCGGAGGAGATATAATAGAGGCAGACCTCCAGGAGATAGGAGAAATTGGGATTTCAAAGATAAAAGGAGATCGAGCTATATGTTCAAAGGGCCCTCTACCTCTGCAAAAAAATCCCCCCAATGACATTACATCACAGGTTGGAGGAAGAATCTCCCTCTTCCATCCAGCCTGGATAAACATCTCCCCGAGCACCTGGGTTCTAAATATTATAAAAAAAATAAAATTTATCCATCCACCCAGGAACAATTTTGTAATAACTCCTCGGAGGAAAGTCCAGCAGGAACAATTGGCTCTAGAAACAGAAGTCCTTGGGCTGATTCAAAAGAACGTTCTGCAAGAAGTCCCGATTCAGGAAATAGGAAGGGGGTTTTACTCCCCCTTCTTTCTGATACAGAAACCCGATGGTTCATTGAGAACCATAATCAACCTAAGAAAACTCAACCATTCAATAGACAATCACTCCTTCAAGATGGAGTCCATCAATACAACCACAAAGCTTCTGTTTCCTCACTGCTTCATGGCAGTAATAGACTTGAAGGAGGCATATTACCATATTCCAATACATCGCGGATACTGGAGATACTTGAGAGTGGCACTCTACGTAAAAAACCAAGTGAAACATTACCAATATACAGCCCTCCCATTCGGCCTATCTACAGCTCCCAGGGTCTTCACCAAGGTGATGGCAGAGGTAATGTCATATCTCCGTTCCCGGAATGTCGTGATTGTCCCATATTTGGACAATTTTCTTGTGATAGGGAAGACAGAGGCCGATTGCTCCAATCAGATAACGGTAGTGACATCAACTCTAATAGAGCTGGGTTGGATGATAAATGTTTCCAAATCAAAATTATTTCCAGTAAAGGTACAGTCCTTCCTAGGATTAATTCTAGATTCAGAACGTCAGCTCTGCCTCCTCCCGGAAAACAAAGTGGCCAAAATAATCAACTTGACCACTGCAGCAATACACCAACCCGAGATGACCCTAAGAAAAGCGATGTCCCTACTAGGCTCGTTCACATCTTGCATTCCGGCCGTAGGGTGGGCACAATTCCACCTGAGACAACTACAGTGGGAAGTTTTGTCAGCCCAAAGACTGTTAAAAGGGCGTTTGGAAGGAAATCTATGTCTTCCTCGGGATGTAAGAGATTCCTTAGTCTGGTGGACCATAGAGGAACATCTCACTATGGGAGTCCAGTGGCAGAATCCGGTCGACGACATCATTACGACCGACGCAAGCGGTTCAGGTTGGGGAGCTCACTTAAGATCCCATTCAGTTCAAGGAACTTGGTCCTCCCAAGAAAAGAGCTATGGCTCGAACGTAAAAGAACTATGGGCAGTAGAAAAGTCCTTGAAACTTTTTCTTCCCCTGCTCCAGGGCCGCCATGCTCGAATTATGACAGACAATCGAGCAGTAGTGGCCTACATCAATCACCAAGGGGGACGAGGTCTTGGAACCTCATGGAAGTGTCAAACTTGCTATTTCATTGGGCAGAACAACACCTATCTTCCCTAACACAAAAACACTGAACTTTAGGAAGGCAAAGTTTGACCAGCTTAGAGATGCCCTTAATCTGGTAGACTGGGACAATATCCTCAGAAATAAGAATACAGATAATAAATGGGAAATGTTTAAGAACATCCTAAATAGACAGTGTAAGCGGTTTATACCTTGTGGGAATAAAAGGACTAGAAATAGGAAAAACCCAATGTGGCTAAACAATGAAGTAAGACAGGCAATTAACAGTAAAAAGAAAGCATTTGCACTACTAAAGCAGGATGGCACCATTGAAGCTCTAAAAAACTATAGGGAGAAAAATACTTTATCTAAAAAACTAATTAAAGCTGCCAAAAAGGAAACAGAGAAGCACATTGCTAAGGAGAGTAAAACTAATCCCAAACTGTTCTTCAACTATATCAATAGTAAAAGAATAATAACTGAAAATGTAGGCCCCTTAAAAAATAGTGAGGAAAGAATGGTTGTAGATGACGAGGAAAAAGCTAACATATTAAACACCTTCTTCTCCACGGTATTCACGATGGAAAATGAAATGCTAGGTGAAATCCCAAGAAACAATGAAAACCCTATATTAAGGGTCACCAATCTAACCCAAGAATAGGTGCGAAACCGGCTAAATAAGATTAAAATAGATAAATCTCCGGGTCCGGATGGCATACACCCACGAGTACTAAGAGAACTAAGTAGTGTAATAGATAAACCATTATTTCTTATTTTTAGGGACTCTATAGCGACAGGGTCTGTTCCGCAGGACTGGCGCATAGCAAATGTGGTGCCAATATTCAAAAAGGGCTCTAAAAGTGAACCTGGAAATTATAGGCCAGTAAGTCTAACCTCTATTGTTGGTAAAATATTTGAAGGGTTTCTGAGGGATGTTATTCTGGATTATCTCAATGAGAATAACTGTTTAACTCCATATCAGCATGGGTTTATGAGAAATCGCTCCTGTCAAACCAATCTAATCAGTTTTTATGAAGAGGTAAGATATAGGCTGGACCACGGTGAGTTATTGGACGTGGTATATCTCGATTTTTCCAAAGCGTTTGATACCGTGCCGCACAAGAGGTTGGTACACAAAATGAGAATGCTTGGTCTGGGGGAAAATGTGTGTAAATGGGTTAGTAACTGGCTTAGTGATAGAAAGCAGAGGGTGGTTATAAATGGTAAAGTCTCTAACTGGGTCGCTGTGACCAGTGGGGTACCGCAGGGGTCAGTATTGGGACCTGTTCTCTTCAACATATTCATTAATGATCTGGTAGAAGGTTTACACAGTAAAATATCGATATTTGCAGATGATACAAAACTATGTAAAGCAGTTAATACAAGAGAAGATAGTATTCTGCTACAGATGGATCTGGATAAGTTGGAAACTTGGGCTGAAAGGTGGCAGATGAGGTTTAACAATGATAAATGTAAGGTTATACACATGGGAAGAAGGAATCAATATCACCATTACACACTGAATGGGAAACCACTGGGTAAATCTGACAGGGAGAAGGACTTGGGGATCCTAGTTAATGATAAACTTACCTGGAGCAGCCAGTGCCAGGCAGCAGCTGCCAAGGCAAACAGGATCATGGGGTGCATTAAAAGAGGTCTGGATACACATGATGAGAGCATTATACTGCCTCTGTACAAA
The DNA here is from genome assembly GCF_032444005.1 of Ranitomeya imitator. Taxonomy (NCBI): domain Eukaryota; kingdom Metazoa; phylum Chordata; class Amphibia; order Anura; family Dendrobatidae; genus Ranitomeya; species Ranitomeya imitator. The sequence continues at coordinate 1,160,482,520 of NC_091282.1, forward strand.
TCCCTAGTTAGACCGCACATGGAGTACTGTGTCCAGTTTTGGGCACCGGTGCTCAGGAAGGATATAATGGAACTAGAGAGAGTACAAAGGAGGGCAACAAAATTAATAAAGGGGATGGGAGAACTACAATACCCAGATAGATTAGCGAAATTAGGATTATTTAGTCTAGAAAAAAGACGACTGAGGGGCGATCTAATAACCATGTATAAGTATATAAGGGAACAATACAAATATCTCGCTGAGGATCTGTTTATACCAAGGAAGGTGACGGGCACAAAGGGGCATTCTTTGCGTCTGGAGGAGAGAAGGTTTTTCCACCAACATAGAAGAGGATTCTTTACTGTTAGGGCAGTGAGAATCTGGAATTGCTTGCCTGAGGAGGTGGTGATGGCGAACTCAGTCGAGGGGTTCAAGAGAGGCCTGGATGTCTTCCTGGAGCAGAACAATATTGTATCATACAATTATTAGGTTCTGTAGAAGGACGTAGATCTGGGGATTTATTATGATGGAATATAGGCTGAACTGGATGGACAAATGTCTTTTTTCGGCCTTACTAACTATGTTACTATGTTACTATGTTACTATGTAACAGCACTACACATAAGGGGTGTAAAGAACTCACGAGCAGATTTTCTGAGTCGCAGAATTCTGAGACAAGGGGAGTGGTCCCTGAATCCTGGAATATTTCAACAAATAGTACGGGCCTGGGGTACACCAGAGATAGACTTATTTGCCACCTCACACAACAAAAAAGTGAAAAAGTTCTGCTCACTGAACCCAAAGGAACATCCTTACGCGGTAGATGCCCTACTAATACCGTGGAAATTCTCTCTGGCTTACGCGTTTCCCCCAATAGTGATGATTCCAGCAGTAGTCCGGAAAATCAGAGAGGACCGAGCGAAAATAATACTCATCGCTCCATTCTGGCCAAGAAGACCATGGTTCTCTCTTCTAAGGCATATGTCGTTAACAGACCCATGGATCCTGCCAGATGTGCCGGACCTATTAACCCAGGGACCAGTAACCCACTCTCAGGTGAAGGGCTTCCATCTGGCAGCCTGGAATTTGAGAGGGCGTTACTGAGTCGCCAAGGATTCTGCCCAGGGTTAATCTCCACTCTGTTAAAAAGCAGGAAGCCTATAACATCCAGAATCTACGGTAGGACCTGGAAGAAATTTTTAGACTTCTTGGGTGAACCGTTAGGGGATGTAGATCCAGTGGGTCCCATCCTAGAATTTCTACAAGCGGGTCTGCAACTAGGATTAGCAACTAGCACCCTTAAGGTTCAAGTTTCAGCCTTAGGGGCGCTGTATAATTGCAACCTAGCATCTAATAGGTGGGTTTCACGGTTTATAAAATCCTGTGACAGATCTAGACCGGTTATTATCCCCAAAATTCCTCCTTGGGATCTAAATCTGGTCTTAGAAGCCTTAACCAAAGATCCTTTTGAGCCTTTGCAGGACATATCACCTAAATTACTCACCCTGAAAACAGTCCTACTTGTAGCCCTAACATCGGCCCGTAGGGTAGGTGATTTACAAGCTCTATCAATATGCCCTCCTTACACTCAGATTCTTGATGACAGGATAATCCTAAGACCAGATCCAGCGTATCTCCCCAAAGTAGTCCAAAAATTTCATAGGAGTCAGGAGATTACGTTACCATCATTTTGTAATAATCCTAAAAATCTGGGGGAACAAAATTTCCATATGTTAGATGTGAGGAGATCCATGTTACAATACATGACCATGACTAGTCAGTGGAGGAAAGATCAAACCCTATTTGTAGCCTTTCAGGGTAGTAAAAAAGGGTGTGGGGTAGCTAAAAGTACCATTGCTAGATGGATCAGGGAGGCCATTAGTCTGTCCTATTCTGCAAGTGGCGCTCTGGTTCCTGACGGCATCAAGGCTCACTCCACCAGAGCTATGGCTACCTCCTGGGCAGAGAAGGCTTAGATATCAATTGACCAAATTTGCAAGGCCGCTACCTGGTCCTCACCCTTGACTTTTTTCAAACACTACCGGCTAGACCTTTCCTCCTCTGCTGACCTAACCTTTGGTAGAAGGGTACTCCAAGCGGTGGTCCCTCCCTAAGGGTTTTTCTTTCTACAAAAGTCTCTCAGGTGTGCCGTCATGGGGGAAGGGAAAACACCAAGGTTGCTTACTGGTAGCCGGTTTTTCCGGAACCCATGACGGCACCCATATATTCCCCCCCTTTATCACCCTTTCGGTGTGCACTATTGTTTTGGGTGCTTTTAGTTAATATGATGTGGTGTTGGATTGCCATGTGTACTAACCAGGGGGGCCTCTCATGCTCTGAAAACCAACTGAAGCGACCGAGAGGTACCGCCCTTTTATTTCAGTAGGGTTTCCTGTCCTGGCTGGGCGGATCCCCTCTCTCAGGTGTGCCGTCATGGATTCCGTAAAAACCGGCTACCAGTAAGTAATCTTGGTGTTTCTTTGTCATGCTTTTTATATGTTTTTTATTGTGCTTTGGAGAGGCACATTCAATTTGCATCTAATAAATACAATGTAAATACATTTTCTGGTCAAATTTTTGCAAAATGCTAAATCTGAATGTCTGCAGATTTTTACAAATTTCCTCATAACTGGTGGTAATTATTAAATAAAGCTCTTGAGTATATTTCTGAAAAGATTTAAGCCTATGAGAGGTTAAACTTCCCATTGATATAACAGATCCTGAAATATTTCCGAGAGTTCAGCCACAGAAGCAAAGAGAATTGTCTCCATTATTCTAAGATAACAGTGATTTTGAATTTGAATAATTATGTTGGTCTAAATTACATACAAATTAATAGTTTTGTATAATTGGTGCCAGGAGGCAGTAATCAGAGTTCTTACATTCAGTGCTGCATTTACTAGCCATGTGCCAAGCTTTGGTTGCTTTCTTTTCAGAGCTTGCCAAACCTAATTAGTTTTTGCCTTTCCAAGTTTCGACAAATTCTCTCACTCTCACTTCATAGTTTGCAATGCAGACAGATGCAATACATTATACTTTTGCATAATTCAGTTTGAAGAACTCTTGAGCGCATCAATTTTGCTAATGCATACAAAACAAAATAAAAAGTAATTTTGAGGAGGCAGGGGTTTCTAATTGGAAAACAAGAAGAACAGTGAAAATCTAGAAACGCCAAAACAATTTAGAGGTTTGTCCTTACTGTAGTTTAGTTTTGCCTAATTTCACCCATCAGGAGCCTGTTTTGATATTAACATGAAATTGATGTGCAATTATCAAGATGTTACTTGTGAGCTACATTTTTAATAATTGCTTTTTTATCGTTAAGCATAGATAATTGAAATTCAGCAGACTAGTTGATGGTACGAGCTGTAAAATATCTATAGAGATTGAGCTTGAGCTGCACCATAAATTCACACAATCCCTCCATTTGTATGGAAATTCAAATGGAAATGAAATGTCCAAGGTCCCAGGCCTAAGGCAGCACTTATAAAAGATTCCAATTATAAGCATGGATATAAGGCCTTTGTTGGATGAGGACTTAAAGATTTCACAATGCAATCTGCATATATAATTAAATAGATCTTTAGTCTGATTAGGCTACTGTACATACAGTACTTTAGAAATCCATGTCAGATTAACTGAATAATCTTGTCATTATAATGAGCAATTTATCAGTACAGCTAAAGAGTAAGAGAGTCCTTGTGTCCAAGGGTATTCAGAATCTGTCCATATAGCCGCAGTTTGTGCTTAGCAGGGTGAGATCTCAGTAGCAGCAGGGAGGAGGGATACTGAGGAGATGTCAATTACTTTAAGTGGGCAGCGATTTAGTGTAATAGGAAAACAGAAAGAATTATGCAGCTATCGTCTCCTAGTTTCATAAGCTTTCAACTTTAAAGGGAACCTGTCACCTGAATTTGGCGTGACCGGTTTTCGGTCACATGGGCGGGGTTTTCAGGTGTTTGATTCACCCTTTCGTTACCCGCTGGCTGCATGCTGGCCGCAATATTGGATTGAAGTTCATTCTCTGTCCTCTGTAGTACACGCCTGCGCAAGGCAATCTTGCCTTGCGCATGCGCTTTATGCTTTGCCCAACTGCAGGCAAAGCTGAAAAGTATTAGTGCACATGCGCTGGCGCACTATGACCCAGAACACAGCGAAATACTTTCGGGACATACTGCGCCAGGCAATGCGCACTAATGCATTTCAGCTTTGCCCACAGTTGGGCAAAGCATACTGCGCACGTGCAAGGCAAGATTGCCTTGCGCAGGCATGTACTACGGAGGACAGAGAATGAACTTCAATCCAATATTGCGGCCAGCATGCAGCCAGCGGGTAACGAAAGGGTAAATCAAACACCCAAAAACCCCGCCCATATGACCGAAAACCGGTCCCGCCAAATTCAGGTGACAGGTTCCCTTTAAGAGCTCTACTTAGTGCATTTGTTTGCATTTGTGATGTGAAATCTGGTGACAGATACACTATACAGTTTGTGCAACCTCACATTTAAAGGTGTGAGGTTTAGCAAAATGTGTGTAACCATAGGAAAGGATTGAAGCTCATTTATTTGCATGACTCAATACAATCAGCCAAAAATTACGCGTAGCAGGCTTTGATCACAGTTTATGCAAAAAAGGCACCAACAATCTAGTAAATGCAAGTTAATGGAGATTTCTTCGAAAAAGGATGCTATCGATCTCAGACTGGTTCACTGCTGGTTCAATGCAATATCCATTAATGAAGCTTGAAACTCAATTAAAGCAAAAATTCTAATCTCTATTTAATTGGGAGATATATTGATAATGCCTGCTTTAATAGGAATCTGTCCAGAAATGCTATTTTCCTGCAGTTATGGAGGTAATCTACAGGGAAATAGTGTTTAAATGGAATCTGCAACCAGGTTTGACCAATTTGAGATATGGCCGCAACCTTTCAGGTCTAATATACAATGTTCTATAATGCTGCATATATGCTTTCAACCTGACCTGCAACACAAGAAAAAGACCTATGTTAGGCTGGTTTCACACTTGCGTTTCAAAACGCATGCGTTTTTAAAAAAAAAAGGCATGGTGAAAAAACGCATGTAAACGCGTGCAAACGCTGCGTTTTTTTGATGCATGCGTTTTTGCATGTGGTGAAAAAAACGCGGCGTTTTGACGCATTTACATGCGTTTTTTCATGCGTTTGAGTTTTTTAAACGCATGCAGATACATTTGTGAGAGCTGCCAATCATCAAAATAAAGTAAAAAACCCACTATAAACAGAAAGAGCTAGGGTTAGGGTTAGGGTTAGGGTTAGGAGTAGGGTTAGGGGTAGGGTTAGGGTTAGGGTTAGGGTTAGGGTTAGGGGTAGGATCCCTTTATCAATTTTATGGTTTGGGGTGGTTTACCAGTGTGTTTTTATGTTTTTTTTTTTTAAAAACGCATGTGTTTTTAACGCATGCAAACGCATGCACAAAAAAACGCGTGCGTTCCCATTGACTCCAATGTGTTTTTTGACCCAAAAAAAAGCATGAAAATGCATGCGTTTTTTGTGTCCAAAAAATGCCTCTCAAAAATACTACAACTTGCATTTTTGAAAATGAACGCATGCAGTAAAAAAACACATGCGATTGAAAACGCGACCAAACGCGTACACAAAAAAAGCATGCGTTTTCAATGTTAAATATAGGGAAAAAAACGCATGCTTTTTTTGTGGAAAAAAACGCATGCTTTTTTTGTGCAAAAAATGCTGCAGACAAAAACGCAAGTGTGAAACCACCCTTATACTCACCTGCAGGGGCGGTCTGGTCTGAGGGGTGGCCCCGTACTTGGTCCGGCACCTCCCTTCTTATTGCAATGCCATCCTTCTTCTTGCTTTGTGTGGTTGACACATACCTCCGTCATGCACAATCTACCCAACATCACAGTCCTGACTAGGGCAGAGCAAAGATCCAACAGGCGCCGGGAAAGGTCAAAGAAGGCTCCAGCGCATGCACACTGCAGTAATTTACTCTGCCTTAGTAAGGGCAGAGAAGTGTGCATGCACAGGAGTGCGATGCTGCAAAAACTGTGGATGATGTAGGGATACGTCATCCACATGAAGCAAGAAGGAGGATGGCATGCCAAAAAGAAGGGAGGCATCGGATAAAGACCAGCGACACCCCTTGGACCGGACCGCCCCGCAGGTGAGTATAATAAAAGGTCTTTTTCTTCTCTTGCAGGTCGTGGTGTAGGCATATATTTAGCATTACAGAATGCTGTATATCAGGCCTAAAAAGTAGTGTTCTTATCTCATATCAGTCAAACCTGGTGACAGGTTCGTTTTAAACCCTGTCTTACCCAGCTGTTTGCCACTCTGTCATCTGCATGACATCACAGCAAAAATTCTCGCGGTGGTCGCGGTGATCTCATTGAGGTCACTGCAGTTCATCATCCCAGCTAACAGTAAAGTGCAGGTGGGAATGCACCTTCAGTGACTGGCAGTTACCTCGATGACGTCACCGTTTGTCACTGAAGGTGCACTCACAGCAACTCATTGTGCCTTGGTTCTCAGACTGGATGGTTACATCACTGCACTGTTCAGGTTGTTAACCACTTATCGCAGATATGACTAGAGCGTGGAAGAGTATTGCTAATCTTCACTTAGGACAGGTGAAATTTTGCTTGTTCTTCCAGACCTTATCTTGAGCTACACTGTTCCTGTTAACTGCCATTTTTAATTACATTTCAAATTGAGGAAAGAGTAACTTGAAAATGGTTTGCAATCATCTTATAGCCTTCTCCTGCATTGTGGGCCTCCACCATTTTTATTTTCAGAGTGCTAGGCAGCTGCTTATAAGATCCCATGGCTGTATGTTTTTTTGGCGCAAGGTTAGAGGAGGTTGGGTTTTCATAAAGCTGGTAAATATGAATCACCTAACCTTTCCTAACGATGATAGTGAACAAGCCATGACCCTAACAGTCTTAGGCTAGGTTCCCATTGCGTTAATGGGAACGCGCTAACGGACAGCGTTGCACGGCGAAATTAACGCCGTGCAACGCGTCCATTAGCGCGCCCATTCACGGCAATGGGAACGCGCAGCACTAGCGCATGCCATGTTCGGCACGCGCTAGCGACGCGCCGGTGTTTTGTGGCGCGCCGCGGACGCTGCTTGCAGTGTCCGAGGCGCGCCCGCGGTCCGTTCCCCACTCTCGCAGATCGGGGATCTGCGAGAGCGGGGACGTTACCGCGACCCCGGAACGCGGCCCCGGTAAAAACATTGCATTAGCGCAATCTGCTAGCGCTAGCGCTAAACGGATTGCACTAACGGAATGTGACCCTAGCCTAATAAAGGTCAAAGTTATCTGAGCACACAAATTTCCAAGGGTGCCCAAACTTTTGCATTGTCCCATCATCTTTTTTGTAATTTTTAACATGTAAAAAAATGACTTTTTTTGTTTAAAATACAAAGTGAGTGTGTCATCTTTAATTTTAGCCCTTTTGGAGATATTTTCATTTTTAACTTGATTCTTTGTAACAGTGACTTTGAATTGGGCTGCCCAAACCTTTACATGCCACTGCATCGTGAGTGATGACTCTAACCACTCCCACCACCTCGATGACTGAAAGCTAGTGACTGCAGAGAAAATTATGCCACTAGGATAGGTTTGAAAATGTAGATTAACTGAAATACCAATAGGGCTGTGTCAGTCCTCCATTTTTAAGGCCTTTTTATATCTGAAAAAAATAAACATATATAAATATAATTACACATATATTCACATATATATTCATGTACATATATGTACGTATTTATATATATATATACAGTACAGACCAAAAGTTTGGACACACCTTCTCATTTAAAGATTTTTCTGTATTTTCATGACTATGAAAATTGTAAATTCACACTGAAGGCATCAAAACTATGAATTAACACATGTGGAATTATATACTTAACAAAAAATGTGAAGCAACTGAAAATATGTCTTATATTCTAGGTTCTTCAAAATATCCACCTTTTGCTTTGATGACTGCTTTGCACACTCTTGGCATTCTCTTGATGAGCTTCAAGAGGTAGTCATGGGAAAATGTGTGCTACAGGAAAGGATACAGCCTTGCCTAGTTCAGTGTATGCAGGCACTGTGTGTAGTCGTACAGGGGATATGACAATTGATCTGGTGCTTGCAGAGCGATATTTTGACATTTTATGACAAGTCGATAACAAATTGCGCTCACGCTGTGACAATAAAGAAGCTACAGGAACAACAATAAATAATCATTTGTCAGTAAACAGGTTAAAGATTGACAGCATCATTTAAAAATATCACATTATATACGTGGATGTATGAAGTCAACAACACTTTATACAGTAACTGTGAAGGCAAATGGGACTGGTTATATTTTGAAATTCATTATATGAAGACCTACTTTGTGATTTATGAAAGAAGATAGTTTTTTCTTCTTATATTTGTGCCAAAGTTAATATTAATTTAAAAAAAATATACCAGTATCCCGATTGTAGTCTACATGCTAAAATAAGCAAAAACATATGCATTAAATTCTACACAAATTTAACTTGTTGTAAAGGGGATTTTTGGCATTGCACAACAAATTACAAATTCTGTAAAATTCAATTAATTATGATTTTCAAGAACCGTTTTACTGTCGGCAAGTACATAGTAATTTGAAATAAATCTTAGAGAAATATCAATAATTGGAAATGTTAATTAGAAAAATAAGTTATTGAGAATTTCTCTTAAAGCGGTTGTCTGGTGAAAACAAGTTATCATGTATCTATAAAAGGTGTGACAGAGACTATCATGTTCTTGCCCCTGAAGACAACAATCGTGTAGTGTGCACTGTGTTTTGCGTTTTTACTGCATATTATGGTGACATGTGAAATGTAAAATGTATAGAATGTAATGTAACTAATGTAAAGTGTGATAATTACTGATTCTGCTGTGTGGATGCAGCGAAGGCAGCGCCTAAGGAACTCTGGTACACTCAGCTCAAGGATACTGAAATTATAGGACATAGTTTAGTGCTTAGGGGATAGACAGATAGATAGATAGATACTCTAGGTACAGTAGGGTAAGATATAGTTAAAATCTTGGGAATAATCCAGTTTTGGAGGCGCTAGGTCAAGTAGAAAAGGGAACTTCTTCCTGGTTTAGGCAGTTAGTAAGAATTAGGCTGGTGTCCCACGTGCAACTGCAATGCGAGAAACTCGCGCGAGTCTCTTGCCTCAATACCAGGCACTGCCGCCAGCGGTTCGGACCGGAGCATTCAGCTGCATTGAAATACATGCAGATGCACTCTCCAGTCCCGATTGCTGGCGGCAGTGCTGGGTATTGAGGCGAGAGACTCGAATTGTAGTTGCAAGTAGGACACCGGCCTTAGTGAACGTGTTCGTGAGAGACAAGGTAGAGTTCCTACTGGCAGTTTGTCCAGAGTCTTGTGAAGTGCATATTGTTCTTGAGGTATGAGGTTGTACGGAATTTCTGGTGGGTATTCGTGCAACGTCAGGGACCTACGACCCCAAATAGGCACTGAGGAGCTTGCCTTAATCCCTTCTATACAAAGGATGGGGAACCACATGAGGGAAACAAAGCATATCTCGGTAATACTGCTGTGTTGGACGAGGAGTCCCTAACGCTAACAGGACCTGTTAAAGTAGGAATAGTCTGAGCTGAACATAACCAAATACTTGAAATGTGCTGTGTTGATGGAACAAGAAGCACAGTGTGCTGTGTCAGCCCTAAATCACTAAAAATGGAGACGCTACAGGTCTCTGAAAATGGCGCCATTGTTTTTCCACCAAAGTTTTTTTTTTTTTCACCACTTAAATAAAAAAGAACCTAGACATGTTTGGTGTCTATGAACTCGTAATGACCTGGAGAATCATAATAGCAGGTTAGTTTTAGCATTTAGTGAACATGGTAAAAAAGCAAAAAGAAAACAACTGTGGAAATGCACTTTTTTTGCAATTTGTTCGCACTTTGAAATTTTTCCCATTTTCCAGTACATTATATGTTAAAACCAATGATGTCATTCAAAAGTACAACTTGTCCTGCAAAAAACAAGCCCTCACATGGCCATTTTGACCAAACATTATTAAAAGTTATCACTCTGGGAAATAGGGGAGCAAAAAACGAAAAATGCAAAAATGGAAACTGGCCCGGGGATTAAGGGTTTAAGTATATTTATATTAGAAGTCTTATAGGAGCTTCAGCAATTCTAGATGTGCACATCATCTATAAACTCTTCTGTTCATTTAGAATAGTAATTAAAATGCAATGCATTGAGCATATTATTCTTCTCAAAAATATCTTCTGATTAAACCATTGTAAAATCTCACTGATGCAATTTTTACATTTGGAATAGAGACCTAACATTGGTCTAGCATTTTCCTTTTTATTCTCTGATTTTGTGGACATAATCTGTACAAGATACATATCTGAAACAAAGGTCATCAAATTAAAGCATATTTTACCCTGAACACTTCATTAGAATAGTCTTCAATGAGCCACTATGAAACATTTTTAATTTAATATTTTCATGGTGCATTAGTGGACAAAGCATGCGGCTTTATGTCTGTACAATACTTTTAATTAGCTTCATACTGTGTTAGTTCTAGTGAATACTTGAGGAAAGGACTTTCAGATTTAATTCCTTCATTTCGGTCGACGTGACGTACTAGTTTTGTATATCTGACACTTAGTAAATCCCCTTTAATCCTTTCTGCTCTCCAGGCCTCTATTCAATATCATTTAAAAGGTTAGTGTTTGGACTGTTTATGAGGCAGGATACATGTTTAATTAAAGACATTAATTGTTGACGGTGCACAGTATCGTCTCTAGTAAGTAGAATTAGTATTGATATTAAAAAGGCATGGGGAAAGGTAATAAAAGTAAGTTAGATATTGAGGAAGTGCACAGTAGCTGTCAAAAGTTTGGACACACCTGTTCAGGAAATGGTTTTCCTTTTTCGTATTGGAATGTGTACATCCTAGATTCAGACTGAGGGCAGCTATACCATTAAAGAACACATTTGGAAACAAAGATTGGGGTAACATGTGTAAAACAAACCAGGATATACTGTATAATAGAATATATAATAGACATTGTGATTATGTCCTGATGAAGAAGTTGGATAACTTCGAAATGCTTTGACTTCGTAACTACTAGTGATGAGAGAGTATGCTCGCTACTAGTTTCTCCGAGCATGCTTGGGTGGTTTGGACGTACTCAGAGAATTAGTTTATGTCGACGCAGCTGCAGGATTTGCGGCTGCTAGACAGCTTGAATACATGTGTGGATTGTCTGTTTGTTAGGCAATCCCCACATGTGTTCGAGCTGTCTAGCACCCACAATCACGCATAATCTCCGAGCATGCCAAAATACTCAGAAACCACCCAGCATGCTCGGATAAACTCGAGTAACGAGTATACTCGCTTATCTCTAGTAACTACTACCCTATAAGTATTGTTTCTTGAACTCCTTCATCTCCCGTGTTCATCTGTAGTATCCTGCCAGCAAGGCAAGGCACAGTATTTTGTATCCGTACAGCATTTCTCTGGTTTGATGACACGTGGCTTGTAGCAGCTGGCATACGCCTAAAGGTTGCTGCAATTGTAACACTACCAGGTGACAAAGCATTAACTGTCTTAATTCATCCCTTAATAAGATAAAACATAGTAAGCCAAAGTATATCCAGCACTCTGCTTTCTTTGGTAAAAATTTATTTGAATAATATATATTTAGAATTGACTTAGATTAATAACTCAAAACACCTATGTGTCCCGTCTTAATCCAATTCTATGGCACTTCAGATCCTTAATAACCAAACAAAGCTAGGGAAGAAGCTAGGGCGAAACGCGCGTCGGGGCGCACCAGGAAGGCACATCTAGCTGGCACCTCGCACTTTATCCGGTTTCCTTGTTTGCAGCTGTTTTCAGGTATTTGCTACTCTATATACCCTTATAGTATGGTTTACTAGCTGGCACCTTGCACTTTATCCGGTCTCCTTGTTTATAGCTTATTTCAGGTATTTGCTACTCTATATACCCTTATAGTATGGGTTACTTTCCAGGCTCAATATATATTTAGTTTAGGACATCACAGTGATATAAATCGGTTACCCTAAATGATGTGTTTTTACATAAGTAGCCTTTGTATATGAGTACCAAATATAAAAAATTAACAATTATAAAATAAACATTGTATGCTGGATTATATAGAGTACATATACGGATATGGTTATTTAACCTTTATTAATAGATGTAAACGGCATAGGACATTTATTCCATTGTAAGTGAAAATATATTTGCGACTGCTGCCATATGTATGTAAGGAATGCCATTTTATGTGTCCTTCTACTCTGTTTTTGTGATGTTTTTCTGCTTTGTGGATTTTGAATTTTGAAAATAAAGAAATGTGGTTTTATATATGGTTCTCTTCTTGCGGCTAATGATATATAAGTCCGTGTTTTGTTTGGTTATTAGATTAATAACTGCATAGATCAAAAATGCATTGCCTAAAAGTGTGTTCTTGTCACCGTTTCTAGATTTATATTTTTCTATGCTGTTTGTAACATCTCCCCAAGCCCTGGACCTCCCTCCACCAGCATACATTACTCTCCTCCAGCTACATATAGAAACCCTGCTAATCTTATTAACATTCAGTGCATGCCTTCTCCTACTGCTTTCCACTGTGCTCTCTGGAATGCACGGTCTGTGTGTAACAAACTAACTTACATTCACGATCTTTTTCTCTCTAATTCCCTTAACCTTCTAGCTATTACAGAAACCTGGATCCAGCACTCAGACACCACCGCCGCTGCCGCTCTCTCGTTTGGTGGGCTGAAATTTTCACATACCACCAGACCTGAGAACAGACAGGGTGGAAGTGTTGGTTTACTCCTTTCATCACAATGTGCTTTCCAGGCCATCCCCCCGGTTCCCTCACTTACATTTCCTTCCTTTGAAGTCCACGCCGTCAGACTCTATAAGCCCTTCCACTTGCGGGTGGCGGTTGTTTATCGCCCTCCAGGCTCCTCCCGCCTGTTTCTAGACCACTTTGCCACTTGGCTTACTCACTTTCTATCCTGTGACATTCCCACATCTCTCTTTAACTTCTTCATTCAACCTCTCACAGTTTACTAATTCTCCTACGCATGAGGATGGGAATACTCTGGACCTGGTTTTCTCCCGTCCCGGATCGCTGCATGACTTTACTAACTCCACTCTCCCGCTCTCGGACCACAACCTTTTTTCCTTCTCTGTCAACAATTGTCTCCTCACCCGGGACACCCCCACTTACAACACTTATCGGAATACACGTACCATTAATACCCAGCAGCTTATGGACAACCTCCACACATTTTTAGCCCCCATCTCCTCACTCTCCTGTCCAGACTCAGCATTGTCACACTTCAATGTTACACTTAAGAATGCCCTGGATGAAGCAGCACCTTCTACACGCAGAAAGACCGACACAGAGAACGGCAGCCCTGGCACACTATGCAAACACGCTTTCTTCAGCGTTGCTCAAGGTGTGTAGAGCGGCAGTGGAGAAAATCTCTCTTAGCAGAAGACTTCATCCACTATAAGTTCATGCTCAAAACCTATAACTCTGCCCTTTCTCTGGCCAAACAATCCTACTTCACCACCCTCATCACCTCACTCTCCAACAACCCAAAACAACTTTTTGAAACCTTAAACTCCCTCCTGAAACCTAAAGTACAGGCCCCCATCTCCAATCTCAGTGGTGAGGATCTGGCCACTTATTTCCTAGAAAAAATCAACCACATCCATCAGGATATCTCAGCCCAATCTCCTCAGTGCCTGGATCCCCTTCCCTGCCACACCTCAAGCTCATTAGACATCTTTGAGCCTGTTTCAGAAGAAGAAGTTTCCAAGGTCCTCGCTTCTGCCCTGCCTACAACCTGCAATAGTGACCCCATTCCTTCACCTCTCCTACAGTCTCTGTCACCAGTGGTCACCACTCACCTGACTAAAATATTTAACCTCTCTCTTTCCTCAGGCATCTTTCCCTCCTCATTTAAACATGCCATCATTACCCCTTTACTTAAAAAACCATCCCTGGACCAGAACTGCACGGATAACTACAGACCTGTCTCTAACCTTTCCTTCATCTCTAAACTCCTGGAGCACTTGGTCCACTCCTGTCTAATCCGCTATCTCTCGGATAACTCTCTTCTTGACCCCTTACAATCTGGTTTCCGCTCTTTACACTCCACTGAAACTGCCCTCACTAAAGTCTCTATTGACCTAATAACAGCTAAATCCAAAGGTCATTGCTCTCTGCTGATTCTCCTGGATCTATCTGCCGCATTTGATACTGTGGATAACCAGCTCCTTCTCACCATGCTCTGCTCCATAGGCCTCAAGGACACAGCCCTCTCCTGGTTCTCCTCCTACCTCTCAGACCGCTCCTTCACTGTATCTTTTGCCGGCTCCTCTTCCTCTCCTCATCCCCTTACTATCGGGGTTCCACAGGGCTCAGTCCTGGGCCCCCTCCTCTTCTCTCTATACACTGCCCCTATTGGACAAACAATCAGCAGATTTGGGTTCCAGTACCATCTCTATGCTGACGACACCCAATTATACACTTCTTCCCCCGACATCACCCCTACCCTAATTCAAAATACCAAGGATTGTCTGTCTGCTGTCTCTAACATCATGTCCTCCCTCTATCTGAAACTAAATCTCTCCAAAACTGAACTACTTGTGTTTCTCCCTTCTACTAAACTCGCTCTACCCAACATCGAAATTACCCTGGAGGGTTCAACCATAACTCCCAAACAGCATGCCCGCTGTCTTGGGGTCATATTCGACACCGAACTTTCCTTTACTCCCTATATCGGATCACTCACTCGCTCCTGTCACCTGCATCTTAAAAACATCTCCAGAATCCAACCTTTTCTCACCTTTGAAACTGCTAAGACTCTTACTTCGCTCTTATTCATTCTCGTCTGGATTACTGCAACTCTCTTCTAATCGGTCTCCCTCTTTCCAAACTTTCTCCTCCCCAATCCATCTTGAATGCGGCAGCCAGGGTCATATTTCTGTCCAACCACTTCACCGATGACTCCATCTTGTGCCAGTCATTACACTGGCTACCCATTCGCTACAGGGTCCAGTATAAACTCATCTCTCTCACCCACAAAGCTCTCCGCAGTTCTGCACCGCCTTATATCTCCTCTCTCATCTCTGTCTATTGCCCTACACTTGCCCTCCGTTCTACAAATGACCTAAGACTAACATCCCCCGTAATCCGAACCTCGCACCTCCGTCTCAAAGACTTCTCTCGTGCTGCGTCAGCTCTCTGGAATGCACTTCCCTAGACGATCAGACTGATACCTAGCCCCGACCTATTCAAGCGGGCTTTAAAAACCCATCTCTTCAAACAAGCCTACCAAATCAACTACTCAGTAAACTAACTTTGTCCTGTTCCCTCCTTCCAAATATTATCTGCATGTGAATCTGCACCCTACTATTCATCTGTCTCCACACCCTCCATGCACATAACTGCACTTGATACTTGACTATTGCACTTAAACACACGGGCTGATGACCGGATCATGCAGCTTCATATGAAAATCCCTATTTATTATAATTGCCAGACCTGAAATAACAAGCACTTTTCACCCATTGTGTCCCCCCATTTCCTTGTAGATTGTAAGCTTGCGAGCAGGGACCTCACCCCTAATGTCACTCTTTAAATTGTCTTAACTTATACTGAATTTATTGTCTGTACATGTCCCCGCTTAATTGTAAAGTGCTGCGGAATATGTTGGCGCTATATAAATAAAAATTATTATTATTATTAATGATGGCCCCACTAAGTACAAACCAGATAGTATGGCACTTTGTTACAGAATTCTGTGGTATCCATGCTGGGTAATTATCAAAAATTTGGAGTAAATCGCCAACAGCATCACTGGCAAAGCACACGCCCCACGACCATCACACCGCCATCTCCATATTTCATGGTGGTATCCATGTAAAAAAATGACATCCCATAAACGTATAGTAGATGTTGATCCCACCAATAAGACATGCATCTATCTCGAGATTGGAGTCCTCATGTGCTGCTGCAGGTGGTCAAAATTCTCATTCATTTAGAAGTTCGACCACCTCTCCACTGACAGTAGTGCATAATGAGGATCCTTTATTAAAATCGATACTATTCCCATTGTTTGAACTTTTATTTACACATTTATTACATGTCCGGTGGTCACATCATAAATATACTATATGGGAATATTACTTTAAAGGGTTTGAAAGTGCAAAATGGCATGATTTTATATGCAGTATGTCTTCAATATTTGCATTTAATCTCAAAATGCATCAAAATGAATATGTCACACTATTTTAATAAATTTATATTTTTCATAATTGTATGTTTTATAGACAAGTGTGAGCAAGCAAGTGAATCGAGAGATGCGAGGGAGAAAGAACTGATCTGTGTCCTTCATCTATCCCCATTGGTATGATCCTGGGTAATCGGCCTCCTGAATTATGATACTTTTCTTACCTTTCTTGTAATTCTACTTAAAAAATTACCCCAGTTTATTTTCAATTTTGGTTCCTGAGAAAAGTAGTACAATAAAATTAGCACAAACGTTATCGGTTATGCTTCCAAATCAGAGATTGGGTTCTGAAAGGCCCATGAACCATATAATCACGTCTGTCCAAACTGACTCCTCTATCTTCAGAGCATCTTAAAAAGCACTACCTAAGGCTATGTGCACACGTTCAGAAATTCATGCAGAAAATTCCTGTGAAAATCCGAACATTTCTGGCAGATTTCCGCATGAAATCCGCATGCGTTTTTTTGCGCGTTTTTTGCGCGTTTTTTTCCGGACATTTCCCAATGTATTAGACAGTGGGAAAACCGCGAAAAAAATCCAAAATTAATGAGCAGGGTCATTATTTTTCCGCAATGCGTTTTTCATGCGGAAAAACGCACATCATGTGCACAGAAATTGTGGATTTCATTAAAAATGATAGGATGCTTAATGTATGCAGATTATTTGCGGTTTTATAGCGTTTTTATAGCGCAAAAATGCTAGAAAACCGCAAATAATCTGCAACATGTGCACATAGCCTTAGAGTACTATTTACAATTTCCCATAGACAACCAAGTCTAGATTATGGCATATGTGGCTAGCTTTTGTTACATCGGTACTTATAAGAATTATAAACTTATATGGATGTTGTCTTTTACTCATTATTTTCTTAATAGCTTTAATAACTTAGGTTGACAGAAAATGTATCCAGATATTAGCATTTAACCCATTGTGTTAAATACTTTACAGGAGCGAAGCCAATCTCGATATTTCACCTGGAGCTCTTGAGATTTCAATCGAAAGTATTGTGACTATTTTTATACCATGCCATGCTTCTAGGCTCTTTATCTAAACTTTTCTTTCTGTAAAGGTCAAGTTAGAAAATACCTTAGAGGATTACATTTTTGCAGCTTAGAGTAATCGTTTTAACCAGCAGTCAGCTGATTACAAATCTTACATTTGAACATTAAAAGATATTTTGTTGCACTGCATAAATGCTGAATTTGTATTTGTTTCATTATTTTCAATAACTAAAACAACATATTTATCTGCAGAGCTTAGTTAACTTACTTTGCCTTTATCTTAATTAGGACTAACAGTAATGGAAAGCTAAATAACAGCATCCACTGTACATAAACTGTTTGCTTTCTATTAAAAAAAGTATTTTGTGCATAAAATATAATTTAACTGTGTCCACTTATGTCCTTGAACCACAAAATGAAATCCAAGCTAATAACAAAAACATCATCATTATTAAAAACATTTTAGCAACAAGTAGCATTAATGCTTATTTGTTTGCCAGGACTCTTTTCATCTGATTGCATCAAGTGTCCGATCCCCTGTGAGAATGTTGGCCTTTGGCAAAAATGAAAAATATGTAATAGGTTAGAGATTTCTGAAATAGTAAAAATACTCAAAATGAAAAATAACTACCGTATTTTTCGGACTATAAGACGCACCAAACCTTAAGACGTACCCCAAATTTTGGGGTGGAAAATAGCAGAAATTTTTTTTTTTATAAAATTGGGGTAAGTCTTATTGTCTTAATTTAAGGTATCCCCTGGCGGTGGTAGAACAGGGTCACAGGAGGCATGGTCTCTTCCTCATGAAACCATCAGCAGCAGAAGTGTGGCAATGTGTAACGAATGGAAACGGAGGCACAGGTGGTGAAGTTCACATTCGTTTTTATTGTAATTAAACGTGGAACCTCTGGACCACAGTCTACGTTAGCCACAGACACCCGCGGTAAGACCCCTTGAACCTGGGATACCTGGGTGCTACCTCCAGTTAGACCTCGGACTCGTGGTAGCTGACTCAGCGGAACAGACAGACAAGCAAGGTTAGCGGATGTCTTAGAGCTAACCGGTGCGTACCGGGAGTACGGGTAGAAGCTGGTTCCGGGGGTACTGACGTTGTCCTGAGGTTCAGGTGACTGAATGGTGGGACGAGACAGAGCAGGAGTAAGCAGATTGGAGATCGTCCAAGAAAGCCAGGTAACAGTTAGCAGGAACCGGAAGTTAGCAATTGAGGATACTTGTGGCTCCGGCACCCTCTGTATGGTGGAGGGGCTAGAAATAGTAATCATTAACATGCCATTGGTCAGAAGAACCTTTTGGAAAATGCGTGCTGTCTCTTTAAGAGACCCGGAGCGAGCACGCGCGACCTAAGCACACAGCCCGAGGACCTGCTGGCTGCGTGCCAGAAAGCAGAGGAGGGAGGAGACGCAGAGGCCCCGTCCAGACAGCATGGAGCTGGCACAGAGCGGGAGTCCTGATGGGGACCCCGCAAAGGTACAGGAACCAGACTGGGTGTAACACAATGCTGCCGTCCTGGGGTACGATGCTGCGAGTCCGGTGTTGGCAGTGAGGCAGAGCATGGAGGGTCCATTCCTCAGAATGCCAGCGGCAAAAATGTGGCGACGCCGTGGCCCGGTGTCCATGGTATTTCTCAGCGGGCATCTTCCTGATGCTGCACGTTTGCAGACAGAGATCTCGGTAACCCTCGGCTTCAACAAAATGGCCACCGAGATCTCAATCTGTGCACTCGTGGCCTCTGGCAGCCCTTTTCCTGAAGCCGAGGGCTTCAGGAAGATGGCTGCCGGGAAACCAACGATGCACTCAGCACCGCCCACCGCCGACACTGAGCCACGGCATCCCCACACCTCTGACGCCGCCGTTTCTGCTGCTACACCAGTAATGCAACCCCCGGTAAGCCTGTGTTCAGACTATAACACTCACCCTCCATTTTCCTCTCAAATTTTTTTGGGAAAAAGTGCATCTTATAGTCTGACAAATATGGTAATTAAAATAAAGTTTAGTTTTTATTCTATATAATCACCTCCTATACACTGTACAGTTGAAAAAGGATTTGCGTGACCCTGATCTTCCAATCTTGTTGGCAGTTCGTGGCAGTCATTATATAATGTCATTATTCGACAGTGCAATACTTGCAGGACATTAAGAAAGGTCTACTAATTAGGAGAGGAACTGGGGATTCCAATTTGCAGTAGCGCGTTTCACAACCATGTTCTATCGATGTCACCCATGGACCATGGTATTGCAAATCTTTTTTTACTAAACTCTTAACACATTTTTATATTTGTTCATGGCATCATACCATCCTCTTCACACAGTCGAGAATTGCTGGGATTTTTTTGTTTGTTACAGACACAAGCTTCAAATAAAGGTATAAGCACATTAGACTAATGATGTTGACGGTACAGCCGACACACTAATGTGTAGTGGGGTGCTAGCCAACTGATCATTGGGAGAGATGTTGATCAAGCATGTTCAATTTTGGACTAATGGCCACTGTGTTTCTCGCAGAGACAACCTGTCGGTCAATATATCTGTCAGTGGTTTTCTTATAGCATAATTCAACCACCACGCACTGTGCAGTGATCTTCTTCACAGTCTAAGAGATGGAGCTGTGCCATAATTCCTTGTGCCATAGATGTCTGAGCGTATCAGACAGGAGAAAAGTTCTCAGTCACTTCAATCTACCGACCAACTGGACACCTAGAGATCAGACATTTGCTGATGAAAATGTTATGACTTTTTTTAGGGATACAGTATGGTATAGTGTAATCATATGGGAATCATTTTTTCAACTTTGAGATTACTGCTGGATTTTGTAGGATTGGAATCTCCAGCCTAAAATTATTATCCAGTTTTTATTCCATTTGTTCAAAAAGTTAAGAAGAAGGAAGAACATCACTATTTAGGACAACAAATGGTGGATGACTGAAAGAGTAACCGTTGATTTAGCTTTTATTTCATAAATCGATAGTGCACATGAAAATTTAAAAAAATACTTTGTGATATATCTTATCAAAGAAATCTGCTTCTTTTCTCCTCCTAGGCTGATCATTCATTCTCAAAATTCTCAGTTCACAAGTAAAATCTGTAGTCAGTGAAGACAGATTTTCCCATCACTGAGATAGGAGGTGATAGTTGGTGCTCATAAGATTCTCTGTAAAGTGGAGGAGGGGAGAAGGTGAAGCTAGAGGTAAAGCTTCTCCCCTATATATAGAATCTTTTCAGCAGCAATTCTCATCTCCTATCTCAGTAATGGCAATAATCTTTCTTCAGTGAATACAGATTTTTCCCATAAAATGATGTTCAATAAAAAACTATAATTGTGCTACAGTGTTAATCAGAAAAAATCAATATAAATACTCTTATACCAAAAAAATATTCACACCAATGAGTTGAGAATTTTGAGAATGATCAATCCAGGGAGACAAAGAAGCCGATTTCTCTGAAAATTGATATATTATAAAGATTCTTATTTTCATGTGTACTATTGATTAGTGATTTATGAAATAAAAATTAAATGACTACTCTTTAAAGAGAACCTGTCAGCACGATTTTGTAATCTAAATTAAAGACATGTCCATAATTGAGTATTAATACTGATTATATTTATACCTTTAGTGAAGAAATCTGCCTTTTTGTTATTCTTTAATCACCATTTAAAGTTTTCTGCTAATTAGAAATAGGGGCCGGACTGTGCACTGGGTTTACTCCTCCCTGTCTGTGATTCCCTAGCCCCCCTTCTTGCCTCTGGCCCATGAATGACCTACCGCTTGTGTTTGTTTTGTACTCTCAGCAGTGACCTGTCATTCAAAGAACGGAGACAGGAAGAGTGACGGGGAATCACAGACAAGCAGGAGATGACCCCGAGCCCCGTCCAGCCCTTGTGCTCCGAAATCTAATTAGCAGGAAACTTCAAATGGGAATTAAAGAGGGCAACAAAGTGGATTTCTTCACCAAAAGTATAAATTTAATCAGGGTTACAGCACCATAAGGGTACCGTCACACAGTGCAATTTTGATCGCTACGACGGCATGATTCGTGACGTTCGAGCGATATAGTTACGATATCGCAGTGTCTGACACGCTCCTGCGATCAGGGACCCCGCTAAGAATCGTACGTCGTAGCAGATCGTTTGAAACTTTCTTTCGTCGTCTAGTGTCCCGCTGTGGCGGCATGATCGCATGGTGTAACATATATCGTATACGATGTGCGCATAGTAACCAACGGCTTCTACATCGCACATACGTCATGAAATTATCGCTCCAGCGTCGTACATTGCAAAGTGTGACAGCAGTCTACGACGCTGGAGCGATATTGTTACGATGCTGGAACGTCACGGATCGTACCGTCGTAGCGATCAAAATGCCACTGTGTGACGGTACCCTTACAGCCATGTATTTACATTACAAATTGTTCTGACAGGTTCTCTTTAAGCTCTTTAGAGCAGGGATAGACAATATTTTCCGGTCTAGGTGCCACACTGAATGGTCAAGGGGGCTACAATCAAAATTAAATGGATACTGTCATCTGAGACATGCAAAGCAAATTGAAAGTGTCTGCGATGAATGCTTAATCTGTGCATTTACAATTTCCAAGACTTTCCCCTTTTATTAATACAGTTGGGGCTTCCTTCAACCCCATTCACACTCAGAACATGTAAGCAACTATGCAGCACTCTAATCTACTTCATTCAAGCTGATGAAAAACCTTGGTGTTTCACTATTCCCATAGCCACGTTCATGCACTGTCCCCTTATCACCATATGTTCTATTTCCCGGGGTACATCACAGGGGTCAATATGTGGTGATCCCAAGAATAGCCTTGCATTACACCATTACTACTTGCTAGTGACGAGCAAGCACAAAAATGCTCTGGTGCTCATTGCTCGGGTCGAGCAAATTGGAATGCTCGGGTGCTTGACCTGAGCAACAAGCCCAATGTAAGTCTATGGGAAACTCAAGCATTTTTGCCGCAACCCCCCCCACCCCGAAGGTCTTTTGAGTGTCTAAAAACTGGGAAGACCCCAGGAAGCCTTTCTGACTCCCAGGTCACTGCTGTGAACAATGTTACATTTTGAAATTTAGCAGAGAATATGTGTGTCTGTCTGCAGCTGTCTGTGTGTGTATGCGGCTGTCTGCGTGTATATGCAGCTGTGTCTGTGGGTGTGTGCGGGTGTCTGCAGGTGTGTGCGGGTGTCTGCGGGTGTGTGCAGGTGTCTGCGGGTGTGTGGGGGTGTCTGTGTGTGTGGTAACACTACCACCAGCACTGTCGGTCACAGCGCTGTGGGATCATGCTGGCAGATATCAGCGTGATGCCGCAGCTGATTGTGACCTGCAGCCATGAGGCTGGCTTGGCCCGATGAGACTACTGCTCCCATCCAGCTATGTCTAACAGTGACAGCAAGTGCCGCTGATGGGAGAGTAGTATCATCTGCCAGCGCCTGGGCCGATGAGACTACTGCTCCCATCGGGCTCTCTCTGGTGTCACTGATAACAGTAACAACAGGTATCGCTGATGGGAGAGTGGTATCATCTGCCAGCACCTGTGCTCACTGTTAAAAAATAAATAAAATTACATATATATTCATTATTCACATAATACACACATATTCACATAGAAATAAAAACCACATTATACTCACCACAGACCAAATCCCCGATGCCCTCGTCTCCTAGAAATAATTTAAAATAATAAACCAACATATACTCCCTGTCCACTGTAGTCCAAGGTAATCCAGATTGTCCCATGGTGATCTCACATGTAGAACAGTCACATCGGGAGCTGTAACCACTCAACCCGACTGGTGATACACTGACAGGAGCTAATCGCCCCCAGCTGATCTGCTCCGATGCTGTCACTTAGGGCACCGCTGCATGGGAAAGTTTTCACACAGCAGTACTGCCATAAAGTGAGAGCACCAGAGTGATGAACTTTGGTGAACTCTCACTGCTGCTCCATGATACACTGCAGGAGATATTAGCTCCTGTCAGTGTATCACTGGAGTCTGATGTAACTATTCTATATGTGAGATCGTCATGGGACAGTCGGTAAATGGACTACAGTGGACAAGGAGTATTATATGTTGGTTTATTATTTTGTTTTTGTTGTAGGAGATCGAGGGAATCGGGGATTAGGTGATGCAGTAAGTATGGTTAATTAAGATTAATAAAGTCCTTTATTCTGGCTGTGTCTTTATTGACCTTATAACTATTGGATTAGTAATGGATAGGTGTCTTATAGACGCTTCTCCATTACTAAGCTGTGGGCTTGATGTCACCAGAAAATACAAAGGGACATCAACTCCTATATATTTCTCCTAGCATTCTCATGGTATGTTTATCCAGCCAGCTCCCTTGCTCTGTCTGTCTATGAAGTGCACATAATTACATCACCCAGCTTTCCACACAGACTTTCCTCTGCTCCTAGCATTCTCATGGTATGTTTATCCAGCCAGCTCTCCTGCTTTGTCTGTCTATGAAGTGCACATAATTACATCACCCAGCTTTCCACACAGACTTTCCTCTGCTCCTAGCATTCTCATGGTATGCTTTTCAGCTAACCCCAGCTCTACCCTAGTGTTATTTATGACCTTGCTTACTCAGGCCTGATTGTATGCATCTGGTTCACTCTTAATTCTCTGACCAAGATGAGCAGAGACCACTCCTCTCTGCTTCACACTTGAACGCACTTAGTTGTACATATATTGCATAGTATAAGTCTGCATGGACTTCAGTCTGCAGTGTGATCCCTTAGAAGTGTGTCCTTAAAAGTGTGGATTACAGTAGAATTAAAACCTGAATTGAACCTGAAGGGAACTGAAGGTAACTGGCCAGTCTTTGTAAACAATGTTTCTGTTTGTTTTCACTCTCACCCCTATAATCCTTCACTTTCTGCTACCTCCCCTGATCCCTACACCAAGTAAGGAACTGTTCATCTCCTCTTCAATCCTCCCCATCCACCTCACCTCCTCCTCAGAACTGTTCCTTAACATACAATCCTCTGTCTCCAAGCACAGACAGCCCCCTCACACCCTCTCCTGCTCCCACCTGCTAACACTCTCTCTGCTCCTTCTTACTGCTGGTGATATCTCTCCAAATCCTGGTCCTCCTCACCATATTCCCACAATCATTTCTACCTCCCATCCACGTTCTATCACAAACTTCCGTAACCTCTGTAACCTAATACCCATTCACCCAGCCCCCGCTTCCCCAGTCCCACTAACAGGAGCTCTGTGGAACGCTCGCTCTGTCTGCAACAAGCTTTCCTACATCCATGATCTCTTTGTTACTACCAAACTTTCCTTCCTCGCCATCACTGAAACCTGGCTCACCCCTTCTGACACAGTCTCCCCTGCTGCACTCTCTTACGGTGGCTTCCACCTTTCCCACACACCCCGCCCCAGCAGCAAACATGGCGGAGGAGTTTGCTTTCTCCTGTCAGATAATTGCTCCTTCACCCCAATCCCACTGCCACCCTCTGTTACCCTCCCTTCCTTTGAGGTGCACTCTCTGCGCATCTATTCCCCCACCAATCTCCAACTGGCTGTCATTTACCGCCCCCCAGGGCCAGCCACCACCTTCTTTGACCACTTCACCACCTGGCTACTTCATTTCCTTTCTGCGGACGTCCCCACTATCATCATGGGCGACTTCAACATACCCATTGACACTTCCCTCTCAGCTGCCACTAAACTTCTAACTCTCACTTCCTCCTTCGGCCTCACTCACTGGTCTTCTGCAGCCACTCACAAAGACGGTCACACACTGGACCTCATCTTCACCCGCCTCTGCTCTCTATCTAACCTCTCTAACTCACCTCTTCCACTCTCTGACCACAACTTTCTCACATTCTCATCTCTCTCCACTCCATGTCTACAATCCCCACCCCACAAACTTTCACACCCTCGCAGAAATATTAAACATCTTGACCTACATTCATTCTCTGAATCCCTCCTCCCCCTCACAGGCATAAATTCCATACACAATGCCGATGACGCTGCTGCTCTATATAACACCACAATAGCTGTAGCTTTGGAATCTGCTGCCCCACTTACACATACCAAAGCTCGCAAAATCAACAGACAGCCCTGGCACACCAGTCTGACCAAAGAACTGAGGCGAGCTTCCAGGGCTGCTGAGCGCAGATGGAAAAGATCCCACTCTAACGAGCACTTCATCGCATTCAAACAGTCCCTCACTACTTTCAAGACCACACTCGCCACAGCTAAACAAACCTACTTCTCATCTCTCATATCCTCTCTCTCTCACAACCCTAAACAGTTATTCAACACCTTCAATTCTCTCCTCCATCCCCCAGCACCTCCTCCCTCCCCACTTATCTCCGCTGAAGACTTTGCCTCATTTTTCAAGCAGAAGATTGATAGCATTAGAGACAGTTTTGGTCAACAACCCCCAGAGCCCTTCCTCCCAACTTCCCATCCCTCCACCTCCAAAACCAACTTCTCCACCATTACAGAAGATCAACTCTCCACTCTACTCTCAAGATCACATCTCACCACCTGTGCACTTGACCCACTCCCATCCCACCTCATCCCAAACCTCACCACAATCTTCATCCCAACCCTAACCCATCTCTTCAACCTATCACTAACAACTGGTGTTTTCCCCTCAAGCTTTAAACATGCCTTCATCACACCTATCCTCAAAAAGCCCTCTCTTGACCCATCCTCTGTATCTAGCTATCGCCCTATATCACTTCCAAACTACTGGAACAACACGTTTACCTTGAACTGTGCTCCCATCTCTCTTCTTGCTCCCTCTTTGACCGCCTACAATCTGGCTTCCAGTCACACCATTCCACCGAAACTGCCCTAACTAAAGTCACCAATGATCTCTTAACCGCCAAGAGCAAGCGACACTACTCTGTCCTCCTCCTCCTCGACCTGTCGGCTGCCTTTGACACAGCGGACCATTCCCTATTATTACAAACCCTCTCATCCCTTGGCATCGCAGACTTGGCCCTATCCTGGATCTCATCATACCTAACAGACCGGACATTCAGCGTCTCCCACTCACACACCACCTCCTCACCTCGCCCCTTATCTGTCGGAGTCCCACAAGGTTCAGTTCTTGGGCCCTTGCTCTTCTCCATTTACACCTTTGGCCTGGGACAGCTCATAGAATCTCATGGCTTTCAGTATCACCTCTATGCTGACGACACACAGATCTACATCTCTGGACCAGATATCACCTCCATTCTAACCAGAATCCCTCAATGTCTGTCCACTATTTCATCCTTCTTCTCCACTAGATTTCTGAAACTTAACATGGACAAAACAGAATTCATCATCTTTCCCCCATCTCACGCGACCCCCCCCAACGAACCTATCCATTACAGTAAATGGCTGCCCACTCTCCCCAGTCCCACAAGCTCGCTGCCTCGGGGTAATCCTTGACGCTGATCTCTCCTTCAAACCACATATCCAAGCCCTTTCCACTTCCTGCCGACTTCAACTCAAAAATATTTCACAAATCCGTTCATTCCTCAACCATGAATCTGCAAAAACCCTAGTCCATGCCCTCATCATCTCTCGCCTTGACTACTGCAACCTCCTGCTCTGTGGCCTCCCCTCTAACACTCTCGCACCCCTCCAATCTATTCTAAACTCTGCTGCCCGACTAATCCACCTGTCCCCCCGCTATTCCCCGGCCTCTCCCCTCTGTCAATCCCTTCACTGGCTCCCCATTGCCCAGAGACTCCACTACAAAACCCTAACCATGACGTACAAATCCATCCACATCCTGTCTCCTCCATACATCTGTGACCTCGTCTCCCGGTACTTACCTACCCGCAACCTCCGATCCTCACAAGATCTCCTACTCTACTCCCCTCTTATCTCCTCTTCCCACAATCGTATACAAGATTTCTCTCGCATATCACCCCTACTCTGGAACCCTCTACCACAACACATCAGACTCTCGCCTACCATCGAAACCTTCAAAAAGAACCTGAAGAACCACCTCTTCAGACAAGCCTACAACCTGCAGCTACCACCGATCGACCAAACCGCTGCATGACCATCTCTACCCTAACCTACTGTTTTCTCACCCATCCCTTGTAGATTGTGAGCCTTCGCGGGCAGGGTCCTCTCTCCTCCTGTACCAGTTATGATTTGTATTGTTTAAGATTATTGTACTTGTTTTCATTATGTATACCCCTCCTCACATGTAAAGCGCCATGGAATAAATGGCGCTATAACAATAAATAATAATAATAATAATAATAATAATAACCCCTCACCAAAAAAAGCAACAAAAAATGCACCAAAAACATATGCACACACACAGACATCCACACAAACACAGTCACCCACACACAGCCGCACACACACACAGACACGTGCACATAGCCAAACACACACCTGAAATAGAAGGGCGGGTTCCCGAGCTCCAGCCGGGCAACCCCCTTAATACTCAGCGAGCTCTGAGCATCGCGAGCACTGAGATGCTTGGGCGAGCACCGAATAGTGGTGAGCATGCTCGCTCATCACTACTACTTACCCATCCATTCTCCACCACTACCTGCCACTCCTCCTTTTGCTTGACACTCCAGTAAACAAACATGTCTGTGAGTAAATGATTAGAGCTACATATGCCACATGTTACCCGAGATGCAGGATGTGCACCCCTACATTAAAGGCAAGTCATACAAATCACAAGCCTGCGACAGACATTTTTAGAGCACATAAGAATAATTGGAAACCAAAGTTGAGCTATAAAAAAGGCTTATAGAGACACTAGAACACACAAACACTACCTCCCAATTAATACCCTCATCTGTTGGTATCAAGGCAGGTGGGTGCCAACCCTGTCACAAAATAACAGAAGTAGATACTGATAATAACTGAACCGCGCTTAAGGGAACAAGACAAAAAATGAGTATGTGCACCTGGAGTTTAATAGATCCACCTACTGGCATGGTATGAAACAAAGAAGAGGAAACCCTATATATGGCAGCTAAACCATTAAATGTCGCCTGTCAGTGCCATAGAGCTCTAGGTTTAGGCAATGAAATACTTAGAGTGTTTAAGATTTACACCATAGAAAGCCAGGAGGCCATCAAATACCGTATATACTCGACTATAAGCCGACCGGAGTATAAGCCGACCCCCCTAATTTTGCCACAAAAAACTGGGAAAACTTATTGACTCAAGTATAAGCCTAGGGTAGGAAATGCAGCAGCTACCGCTGAATTTCAAAAATAAAAATAGATGCTCCATACCGTTCATTATTGCTCCATAGATGCTCCAAATAAAGCTGTGCCATATATAATTCTCCATATCGTTCATTGTTGCCCCATAGATGCTCCATAGAAAGCTGTGCCATATAGAATGCTCTGCACTGTTCATTATTGCCCCATAGATGCTCCACATAAAGCTGTGCCATATATAGTGCTCTGCACCGTTCATTATTGCCTCATAGATGCTCCATATGAAGCTGTGCCATATATAATGCTCTGCACCGTTCATTATGGCCCCATGGATGCTCCTTATAAAGCTGTGCCATATATAATGCTGCTGCTGCTGCAATAAAAAAAAAAATCACATACTGACCACTCTTCACTCAGGACGCCGGCGCTTTCAATATTTACCTGCTCCTCATGCGGCTCCGTCTCCAGCACTGATGCTCAGCAGAGGGCGCGCACTGACTACGTCACTGCGCCCTCTAACCTGAGCGTCACTGCCAGAGGACGCTAGAGATGGAGAAGCACCGGAGCGAGAAGCAGGTAAATATCGCGCAGCGCAGCGCTCCCTGTATACTTACCTGCTCCTGGCGCGGTCCCTGCAGTCCCTGGCTTCCCCGGCATTGCATCTTCTTGCTGTATTGAGCGGTCACAGTTACCGCTCATTTACAGCAATGAATATGCGGCTCCACCTCTATGGGAGGTGGAGCCGCATATTCATTTCTGTAATGAGCGGTACCATGTGACCACTCAGTACAGGAAGAATCTGCAGCTCCGGGCAAGCCAGGGACTACAGGGACCGCGCCAGGAGCAGGTAAGTATAATTACACAGCCCCCGCTCCCCCTCCCCTGCTTACCTCCCGGTATATGACTCGAGTATAAGCCGAGAGGGGGACTTTCAGTCCCAAAAAATGGGCTGCAAATCTCGGCTAATACTCGAGTATATACGGTAGTTAATATCACCAGGCTAGGTTAGCACAGGGTGTCAATGCCCAAAAAAATGCAACTACAAATTGTAGAAAATATATATATATATATATATATATATATATATATATATATATACTGTATATATAAATATATAGGCTGGGTTTGTGAAACCCACTGATAAGTCACCGGTGCTCCTGGTGTGCTGTGCACTGGAGGCATGGTAAGACTGCTCCTGATGCGTCGGGCTGTTAGCTTTTGATAGTTTGGTTGCAATGAGAATGTATCCTGGCAATGGCAGCTGAAGTATGCCCGGACTAACCGTGATGTAGCAGGAGAGCAGTGAGGCTGAGTAGAGCCAGGGGAAGCCCCGGTCGGTGGGGTCCCTGGATACCAGCAAGGAAAAAATATGGTCGTCACAATTGCTCAGCATGTGACGTCACAGAGGCTACTGAGCGGCGCTGGGACCACAAGAGAAACCAACGCGTTTCAAAGGACTGTGTCCTTGTTCATCAGGGTATTAACTACTTGATGGCCTCCTGGCTTCCTGTGGTGTAAATCTTAAACACTCTAAGTATTTCATTGCCTAAAGCTAGGGCTCTATGGCACTGACAGGCGGCATTTAATGGTTTAGCTGCCATATATAGGGTTTCCTCTTCTTTGTTTCATGCCATGCCAGTAGGTGGATCTTTTATACTCTAGGTGCACATACTCATTTTTTGTCTTGTACCCTTAAGTTATTATCAGTATCTATCAAAAAGGCTGTTGAGAATATGAAAAATATGAAAATGTCTTGGCAGTTACATTTTACAGTGGATTTGCATTTTATTTTTTTATATTTTTTTTTACAATTATCTTTTAATCTTTATTTACTATAGTCGTAACATATGCAAATTGTCAAAGTCAGTTATTCCATTGATCAAAATCAGAAAAAGTGCAAGTTCTGGAAACCTATCCGCAGGCCGCAATTCCTCTGTTAGAATTGAGTTAGAGGATCATGGTTCATCTGTTTTGATCCCTATCTACAGCTCCTCCGTGACCTAAAGGTGGCATAAGATTTTGACAAGTACGACCAAAAAAATAGATTACTATCATTGCCAGGCAATGAGATGAAGCATTAGGTACAAGCTTCCGAGGAACTGACAGATAGTAACCACTTGCTTTGATACATCTAATAGTCTCAAAAGTCACTATGACATTGTCCTGACCAATGTTATTGTAGACTTAAAAGCAAATTTGCACAGTTTTTTTTTTTATAATCTGCAATATGCTGGGAATAAACACAAATTTACAGATTGCACACACTTAGAATTCTCCATAGATGATTATGTAGAATACGAGCGCGGTTTTATATGGATGTTGTCCCAAATGATTGCAAATCAAGAAAAAAAATATGATATTAATAATAAACAATACATGTTCATGCAAACACTAGCGATGCGCTATAAAACTGCACATTCTGTATTCATTAAAGTTTAATGCGCTTGTCGAGAGCTTCCCCACCGTATAGCGCGCAGGAATAATGCTGTCTATCAACCGCAGTACTCACCACTTAGAAAACCAGCAGGACTGCAAAGTGTTTTCCTTGGCGAGACAGCAGCCATATTTGATATGTTAATAAGTCAGCTCTGAGTTTATTAGTATTGTAAAGCTTTGCGGAATAACAAAAGGAGAGAAACAAATGTCACTCTCGGTTACCAGCGATGAAACGTTGAACTGTCTGTGACACAACAGAATTAATTTGCAATTGGGTAAATAGTAATGAGCATTGACATTTACAGATAAGTAGAATCAATTTATGATTCTCCATTACTGAATGCCAAATTGTGCACAATAACAATTTTAAAAGAGAACAAAGTTGCATGCCGACGCATAAAATATCCACTTATCGGAGTTTTTTCGCTCCAAATCAAAATAACTTCACGGCTGTCCTCAGTCTCTTAAAGCCAGATCAATAATTAATCAATTTCAACATCCTCATACTTTTACTGAAATTATTTAAATGGCTCGGCAGGATTGGATGAACTTTTTTTTTGTTTTATTCTTTCCCTGGTTCGCGTTCAATTATTTTTTTTTTTTACGCACAGGGATTTTTTGCTGTCCCTGCATTTTGTGTCAAGGCAGAAGTAGTGTATATCGTTAAGACAATTGGAAAATGTTTCAACCAAGCAAACATTTGTACTCAGGAGCTGCAAAAAAAAAATCTTTTCTGTCTGTCAGGCTTGATTTTGAAACACTTCTTTGAACTACAGGTAAGAATCTAAAAGCATTCAGGATGTAATTGAACGCTGCAATGCTGAAACATTAATATTTATACACAAGCTCTTTCCCAGCCTCGTGAAAACCATAGGAATAAGCAGAACAGCAAGTTTAAAATTGGAAAAAGGATAGGAGTTAATTAAGCAATATTCACCAGGTGTTGGGCAATTGCCTGAGGATAATTATATCCTCATTTTATTCTCCAGCATAGATGAGTTTCTTAGAGAAAACTACATGCATTAAAATATATCCATTGCCTTTATCATAATTTATTCGCATTACACCTTTCCGGAGGTTTTCTATTAGCAGGTAGAATCCTCAGGCAAGACATAATATTAATTGAATGCCCATTTGTCCCCTCGCCATAGAAGGGCACAACGCGGCATAAAGTCATCAGTCTGACCCTCGGGTCTCATCTTTGTCTCATCTTTTCTTATCTTCAAGGTGTCTCTTCTTGAGCTTATGAACAAAAATTGAAATATATTCCCTTTTTTGAAATTATTTGCACTATTTGCATTAGCCTTCATCCTTTTGTTGTCAAAGGGGCTTTATGATATTGGTAAATGGAACCCAATAATTAAAATAGGGGTTTCATAGAGTTTTCTAAGGCATCTCAGAGATGGGGTTCACATAGCTGTTATGTCTTACCTGGGAGATGAATTCTCAAAGTTCTCACTCCATATGAGCAGTTGTTTTACAGCGCAGACCAATGATGCTAGTGCAGTGATGTGGACAATTGCAGTCAATGGAAGTTGTAATGGCTGGACAACAACTACCGTATAGGAGTTGAGTAGAAGACCAAAAGGAACGTGGAGTCTCAGCGTAGGGAGATGCAGAGTTTCTCTCATGTTATATCACGCTGAATGCATTAGAGCACACGAATCAAGATACACTGCTGGCAGCTCATTATGCAATCGTTGACCAATGATGTGCCAGATGTGCTCTATGGAAGGCAAGTCTGAAGAAGCTGCAGCCATGGTAGCACATTTACACCACAGAAATTGCTCACAGTATTATTATTTATTATTATTATTTATTTATATAGCACCATTGGTTCCATGGTGCTGTACATGAGAAGGGGGTTACATACATATAGTTACAGATATCACATACAGTAAACAAACTAACAATGATGGACTGATACAGAGGGGCGAGGACCCTGCCCTTGCGGGCTTACATTCTACAGGATTATGGGGAAGGAGACAGTAGGTTGAGGGTTGCAGGAGCTCCGGTGTTGGTGAGGCGGTAGCTCCGGTGTTGGTGAGGCGGTAGCTCCGGTGTTGGTGAGGCGGTAGCTTCGATAGTGATGAGGCGGCAGCGGTGTCAGTGCAGGCTGTAGGCTTTCCTGAAGAGATGAGTTTTCAGGTTCCATCTGAAGGATCCGACTGTGGTTGATAGTCGGACGTGTTGGGGCAGAGAGTTCCAGAGGATGGGGGATATTCGGGAGAAGTCTTGGAGGCGATTGGATGAGGAGCGAATAAGTGTGGAGGAGAGAAGGAGGTCTTGGGAGGACCGGAGATTGCGTGAGGGAAGATATCAAGAGATTAGTTCAGAGATATATGGAGGAGACAGGTTATGGATGGCTTTGTAGGTCAGTATTAGTAATTTGAACTGGATACGCTGAGGGAATGGGAGCCAGTGAAGAGATTTGCAGAGGGGGGAAGCGGAGGAGTAGCGAGGAGAGAGATGGATTAGTCGGGCAGCAGAGTTAAGGATGGACTGGAGAGGTGCAAGGTTGTTAACAGGGAGGCCACAGAAAAGGATGTTGCAGTAGTCAAGGTGGGAGATGATGAGGGCGTGCACAAGCATTTTAGTAGATTGGGGGATGAGGAAAGGACAGATCCTGGATATAGCACAAACACCATTCAATCTAGGTTTGTCAGGTTGAAAACATCTCCTGTGATTCTTTTGGAGAAATGCTGGATCACTGGTTCCTTGATTGTTCCATTTTGTACTACAGATTAAATTGAATGTCACAAGCCAAGCCTAAAGCTTCAAGCAATGTCTGCACAAATCGAGTCCTCCACGAGTAAATATCTCACCAGTACTGTCCCTGAGATTATGGTGTGGGGATAACGTAATGTGTGGTACTAGGACCCTCTAGTCTTCATTCTTGGTAC
Organism: Ranitomeya imitator; assembly: GCF_032444005.1. Lineage (NCBI taxonomy): Eukaryota > Metazoa > Chordata > Amphibia > Anura > Dendrobatidae > Ranitomeya > Ranitomeya imitator. Next base: position 1,160,516,379 of record NC_091282.1, read on the forward strand.
ACTAACAGATCAGTGCTAAATTGATTTGGTTGCGGAGTGAGTGGTGTGACTATTTCTCCAAAGTGTGCTAGGGGATATTTTACAACACAACAACACCATGACATATGTTTCTTATGCTATTTTAAGCAGTCTGCATGGCCTAAACATACTAGTAAGTGTCTCCAGACTTGACTACCATTGAGCATAACTTGGGCGTCATTAGTTGGTGAATTGCAAATGGAGCTGCCAGAAGAAGATCTTGATGATTTGCGTGCACAAGTGCATTCAATGTGGTAGAACATTCCTGCCAAGGCATGAAAGTGCATGCATTCCTGCTCGTGGTACTGCATCAATACTGGAAAAAAATGGAGAACCTTTTAAAAATTTTGTTTCAATTTTCCCATCATTTGCATGTCATTCACATATCTATTTGTCCTATGATTTCCATAGTTATACAGCTTTTTCTTTTTTTGTTTTGCAATTTCAATGTTCAGGAGTGTATTGTGGGAGAAAATCCTCACAAAGATAGAAGGAACATGCAGAGCCCCAGTACTGCAGGGCAACACAGCTATCCACTGAGCTACCAATACTGCTAATAGTGGTGTACATTTCATATATGTTAGAAAATCTATTTATATTGCATGATACAGTGTTTCCTTTAAAAGGGGTTGTTTTGCCTTAGGATACAAGTCTGCAGCCACCAATATGACTGCTGACTAGTGATGGGCGAATATACTCGTTACTCGAGATTTCTTGAGCATGCTCGGGGGTCCTCCGAGTAGTTTTAAGTGCTCGGAGATTTTGTTTTTCTTGCCGCTGCTGAATGATTTACATCTGTTAGCCAGCATGTGGGGGTTGCCTGGTTGCTAGGGAATCCCCACATGTACTTATGCTGGCCAACAGATGTAAATCATTCAGCTGCTGCAAGAAGAACAAAATCTCTGTGCACTAAATAATTCTCGGAGGACCCCTGAGCATGCTCGAGAAATCTCGAGTAATGAGTATATTCGCTCATAACTACTGCTGACTTCTGAATCCTCACATCGCACCCACTGCTCCCTGTGAGGATTCTTCAGTATGGTGAGTGGCAGTCATGTGTCTGCAAGTATGTGATTTACATACCTGCAAACACATGCCGGCTAGATGGGAGCAGCTATGATCAATTCAAGTGTACTGAGCAAGCCCGAATATAGTCTAGTCGGAATGTGGCTAGAAGTATGCAAATCGTATACTTGTGGTTACATGACTGCCCCATCCCGACACCGGAGAATTGTCACAGAACACAGTGTGCACGCTGTAAGGATTTACAAGTCTGCAGCTATAGAGTGTGACTGCAGACTTGTAGCCCAAGGCCAGAGAACCCCTTTAATTATTCCATTAAAATCACGCAAATCTTTTTCTTTTTTGTAAATTCTTTATTTAGGAATGTTGAAATGAATGACAACATAATAGTAATAATAATAATAATAATTTTTATTTATATAACGCCAACATATTCTGCAGCGCTTTACAAATTATAGAGGGGACTTGTACAGACAATAGACATTACAGCATAACAGAAATCACAGTTCAAAACAGATACCAGGAGGAATGAGGGCCCTGCTCGCAAGCTTACAGACTATGAGGAAAAGGGGAGACACGAGAGGTGGATGGTAACAATTGCTTTAGTTATTCGGACCGGCCATAGTGTAAGGCTCAGGTGTTCATGTAAAGCTGCATGAACCAGTTATCTGCCTAAGTATGTAGCAGTACAGACACAGAGGGCTATTAACTGCATAAAGTGAATGAGAACATGATGCGAGGAACCTGATAGTTTTTTTTTTTTTTTTATAAATAGGCCATACAGGGATAGTTAGGTTAATGCATTGAGGCGGTAGGCCAGTCTGAACAAATGAGTTTTTAGGGTACGCTTAAAACTGTGGGGATTGGGGATTAATCGTATTAACCTAGGTAGTGCATTCCAAAGAATCGGCGCAGCACGTGTAAAGTCTTGGAGACGGGAGTGGGAGGTTCTGATTATTGAGGATGCTAACCTGAGGTCATTAGCGGAGCGGAGGGTACGGGTAGGGTGGTAGACTGATACCAGGGAGGAGATGTAGGGTGGTGCTGAGCCATGGAGTGCTTTGTGGATGAGGGTAGTAGTTTTGTACTGGATTCTGGAGTGGATGGGTAGCCAGTGTAATGACTGGCACAAGGTAGAGGCATCGGTGTAACGGTTGGTGAGGAATATGATCCTGGCAGCAGCATTCAGGACAGATTGGAGTGGGGAAAGTTTGGTAAGAGGGAGGCCGATTAGTAGAGAGTTACAATAGTCCAGACGAGAATGAATAAGTGAAACAGTAAGAGTTTTTGCAGAGTCGAAAGTAAGAAAAGGGCGAATTCTAGAAATGTTTTTGAGATGCAGGTAAGAAGAGCGAGCCAGTGATCGGATGTGGGGGGTGAATGAAAGGTCAGAATCAAGGATGACCCCAAGGCAGCGGGCATGTTGCTTTGGAGTAATGGTGGAACCGCACACGGAGATGGCAATGTCAGGCAAAGGTAGGTTAGTAGAGGGAGAGAACACGAGGAGTACAGTTTTTGACAGGTTAAGTTTCAGATAGAGGGAGGACATGATGTTAGAGACAGCGGTAAGACAATCACTGGTGTTTTCTAAAAAGGTCGGTGTGATATCAGGAGAAGAAGTGTATAATTGGGTGTCGTCAGCATAGAGATGGTACTGGAAACCAAATCTACTGATTGTTTGTCCAATAGGGGCAGTATACAACGAGAAGAGGAGGGGGCCTAGGACTGATCCTTGAGGAACCCCAACAGTAAGGGGAAGGTGAGAGGAGGAGGAACCAGCAAAACATACAGTGAAGGATCGGTCAGAGAGATAGGAGGAGAACCAGGAGAGAACGGTGTCCTTGAGGCCGATGGAGCGGAGCATAGTGAGGAGGAGCTGATGATCCACAGTATCGAAAGCTGCGGAGAGATCCAAGAGAATTAGCATGGAGTAGTGACCATTAGATTTAGCTGTTAGTAGGTCATTAGAGACTTTAGTGAGGGCAGTTTCAGTAGAGTGTAAAGAGCGGAAGCCAGATTGAAGAGGGTCGAGAAGAGAGTTATCTGAGAGATAGCGAGTAAGACGGGAGTGGAATAGTACACAATAAAGAGAAAAAACTGTACATTTGAGTATAACAACATTCATTTTATGTATGGGGTACGAACTTAAGGAAAACTGGGAGAGAAAGAAGGGGAGACAGAAAGAGCAAACATGGAAAGGCAAGGTGGGGGGTGGGGAAATGGGAAGGAAGTCCTGTTGAGAGCTAACAAGTATTTTCATATATATATGTATATATATATATATATATACTAGATGTTGGCCCGATTCTAACGCATCGGGTATTTTAGAATATGTATGCGTAGTGTATAGCACAGCCCACGCAGTACACGTTGTATATTGACCAGCCCGCGCAGTATATTGCGCAGCCCACATTGTATATTGCGCAGCCCACGTAGTATATTGCACAGCCCACGTAGTATATTGCGCAGCCCACGTTGTATATTGCGCAGCCCACGTAGTATATTGCCCAGCCCACGTTGTATATTGCGCAGCCCACGTTGTATATTGCCCAGCCCACGTTGTATATTGCGCAGCCCACATAGTATATTGCGCAGCCCACGTAGTATATTGTCCAGCCACATAGTATATTGCCCAGTCACGTAGTATATTACCCAGCCACGTAGTATATTGCCCAGTCACGTAGTATACAGCACACAGCCACGTAGTATACAGCACAGAGCCACGTAGTATACTGCCCAGTCATGTAGTATATTGGCCAGTCACCTAGTATGCACCATATCCGTGTTAAAAAAAAGAATTAAAATAAAAAATAGTTACATACTCACCTTCTGGAGCCTCCGGATAGACGTGTCCAGTTACCGATGCTCCTCGCGCGCTCCAGTCTGAAGATTGCATTGCGGTCTCGCGAGATGATGACGTAGCGGTCTCATGAGACCGCACATCATCATCTTACAAGACCGCGCTGCATGCAGCGGTCACCGGGGCGTCACGAGGAGCATCGGTAACCGGCCGCTTCGATCCGGAGGCTCCAGAAGGTGAGTATGTAACTATTTTTTATTTTTTTTACTATTTTTTACATTAGATATTTTTACTATTCATGCTGCATAGGCAGCATGAATAGTAAAAAGTTGGTCACACAGGGTTAATAGCAGTGTTAACCGAGTGCATTACACCACGGTCAACACTGCCATTAACCCTGTGTGAGCACTGACCAGAGGGTAGTACGGAGCGGGCGCTGTGACCGGAGGAGAGTACGGAGCAGGCGCTGTGACCGGAGGGGAGTACGGAGCGGGTGCTGTGACCCGAGGGGAGTATGGAGCGAGCGCTGTGACCAAAGGGGACTACGGAGCAGGCGCTGTGACCGGAGGGGAGTACGGAGCGGGCGCTGTGACCAGAGGGGAGTACGGAGCGGGCGCTATGGCAGGAGGGGAGTATGGAGCGGGCGCTGACTGCGGGGAGGAAGGAGCGGCCATTTTCTTCCGGACTGTGCCCATCACCAATTGGTCGTAGCTGTTTTGCTACGACCAATCAGCGAATTGGATTTCCATAACTGACAGAGGCCGCGACCAATGAATTTCCGTGACAGACAGAAGGACAGAAGGAAGTGACCCATAGACAATTATATAGTAGATATATATATATATATATATACAGTGGGGCAAAAAAGTATTTAGTCAGTCAGCAATAGTGCAAGTTCCACTACTTAAAAAGATGAGAGGCGTCTGTAATTTACATCATAGGTAGACCTCAACTATGGGAGACAAACTGAGAAAAAAAAATCCAGAAAATCACATTGTCTGTTTTTTTATCATTTTTTTTGCATATTATGGTGGAAAATAAGTATTTGGTCAGAAACAAACAATCAAGATTTCTGGCTCTCACAGACCTGTAACTTCTTCTTTAAGAGTCTCCTTTTTCCTCCACTCATTACCTGTAGTAATGGCACCTGTTTAAACTTGTTATCAGTATAAAAAGACACCTGTGCACACCCTCAAACAGTCTGACTCCAAACTCCACTATGGTGAAGACCAAAGAGCTGTCAAAGGACACCAGAAACAAAATTGTAGCCCTGCACCAGGCTGGGAAGACTGAATCTGCAATAGCCAACCAGCTTGGAGTGAAGAAATCAACAGTGGGAGCAATAATTAGAAAATGGAAGACATACAAGACCACTGATAATCTCCCTCGATCTGGGGCTCCACGCAAAATCCCACCCCGTGGGGTCAGAATGATCACAAGAACGGTAAGCAAAAATCCCAGAACCACGCGGGGGGACCTAGTGAATGAACTGCAGAGAGCTGGGACCAATGTAACAAGGCCTACCATAAGTAACACACTACGCCACCATGGACTCAGATCCTGCAGTGCCAGACGTGTCCCACTGCTTAAGCCAGTACATGTCCGGGCCCATCTGAAGTTTGCTAGAGAGCATTTGGATGATCCAGAGGAGTTTTGGGAGAATGTCCTATGGTCTGATGAAACCAAACTGGAACTGTTCGGTAGAAACACAACTTGTCGTGTTTGGAGGAAAAAGAATACTGAGTTGCATCCATCAAACACCATACCTACTGTAAAGCATGGTGGTGGAAACATCATGCTTTGGCGCTGTTTCTCTGCAAAGGGGCCAGGACGACTGATCCGGGTACATGAAAGAATGAATGGGGCCATGTATCGTGAGATTTTGAGTGCAAACCTCCTTCCATCAGCAAGGGCATTGAAGATGAAACGTGGCTGGGTCTTTCAACATGACAATGATCCAAAGCACACCGCCAGGGCAACGAAGGAGTGGCTTCGTAAGAAGCATTTCAAGATCCTGGAGTGGCCTAGCCAGTCTCCAGATCTCAACCCTATAGAAAACCTTTGGAGGGAGTTGAAAGTCCGTGTTGCCAAGCGAAAAGCCAAAAACATCACTGCTCTAGAGGAGATCTGCATTGAGGAATGGGCCAACATACCAACAACAGTGTGTGGCAACCTTGTGAAGACTTACAGAAAACGTTTGACCTCTGTCATTGCCAACAAAGGATATATTACAAAGTATTGAGATGAAATTTTGTTTCTGACCAAATACTTATTTTCCACCATAATATGCAAATAAAATGTTAAAAAAAACAGACAATGTGATTTTCTGGATTTTTTTTTCTCAGTTTGTCTCCCATAGTTGAGGTCTACCTATGATGTAAATTACAGACGCCTCTCATCTTTTTAAGTGGTGGAACTTGCACTATTGCTGACTGACTAAATACTTTTTTGCCCCACTGTATATATATATATATCTATACAGTGCTCAAAAAATAAAGGAAAACACTTCAACAAAAGAATATAACTCCAAGTAAATCAAACTTCTGTGAAATCAAACTATCCACTTAGGAAGCAACACTGATTGACAATCAATTTCACATTCTTAAACATTCTTTTGGGTAAATGGCATAGACAACACATGGAAATTATTAGCAATTTTCAAGACACACTCAATAAAGGAGTGGTTCTGCAGGTGGGGACCACAGACCACATCTCAGTACCAATGCTTTCTGGCTGATGTTTTGAATGTTGGTTGTGCATTCACACTCGTGGTAGCATGAGACGGACCACCCACACAAGTGGCTCAGGTAGTGCAGCTCACCCAGGATAGCACATCAATGCGAGCTGTGGCAAGAAGGTTTGCTGTGTCTGTCAGCGTAGTGTCCAGAGGCTGGAGGCGCTACCAGGAGACAGACGAGTACACCAGGAGATGTGGAGGGGGCCATAGAAGGGCAACAACCCAGCAGTAGGACTGCTTCCTCAGCCTTTGTGCAAGGAGATACAGGAGGAGCATTGCCAGAGCCCTGCAAAATGACCTCTAGCAGGCCACAAATCAGAATGTGTCTGCACAAACGGTTAGAAAACAACTCCATGAGGGTGGTCTGAGTGCCTGACATTCACAGATGGGTGTTGGGCTCACAGCCCAACACCTTGTAGGATGCTTGGCATTTGCGACAGAACAACAGGATTGGCAAATTCGCCACTGGCACCCTGTGCTCTTCACAGATGACAGCAGGTTCACACTTGAGCACATGTGACAGACGTGACAGAGTCTGGAGATGCCATGGAGAGCAATCTGCTGCCTGCAACATCATTCAGCATGACCGGTTTGGCAGTGGGTCAGTATTGGTGTGGGATGGCATTTCTTTGGAGGGCCGCATAGCCTTCCATGTGCTCACCAGAGGTAGCCTGACTGCCATTAGGTACCGAGATGAGATCCTCAGACCCCTTGTGAGACCATATGCTGGTGCAGTTGGCCCTGGGTTCCTCCTAATGCAGGACAATGACAGACCTCATGTGGCTGGAGTGTGTCAGCAGTTCCTGCAAGATGAATGCATTGAAGCTATGGACTGGCCCACCCGTTCCCCAGACACCTGAATCCAATTGAGCACATCTGGGACATCATGTCTCGCTCCATCCACCAACATCACGTTGTACCACAGACTGTTCAGGAATTGGCGGATGCATTAGTACAGGTCTGGGAGGAGATCCCTCAGAAGACCATCCGCAGCCTCATCAGGAGCATGCCCATGCTTTGTACAATAGGGAGGTCATGCAGGCACGTGGAGGCCACACATAATACTGAGAATCTTTTCCTTATCATGAGGCACTTCCACTGAAGTTGGTTCAGCCTTTAATTTGATTTTCCACTTTGATTTTGAGTATCATTCCAAATCCAGACCTCCATGGGATATTCATTTTGATTTACCTTGATAACTGTTGTGTTTTATTGTTCTGAACACATTCCACTATGCAATAAATAGAAATTTGCAACTGGAATATTTCATTCAGAGATACCTAGGATGTCGTATTTTGGTGCTCCCTTTATTTTTTTGAGCAGTGTATATACCATCAGTCTTAATGAGTCAACCTCTTCATATTTTGCTATACTTCTGTGATTACTCCTGCAAGTGTATATCAGTATATTGACATATATTGACATCTGAATTTTACCGTTCTCCTTATCAAAGGGGGAATGTTCCTATGCACTCTATCATTGCTTGCTCAGCGCTGCCAATTTAAAGGGACATGCACTACCGATAACAGGAAAGATAACTCAGTATATGGAATACATTGACAACCCATTAAGATAACATAGTAGGTGTAAGAAAAGATGCCCCAGCATTGTTCCATTACAAGGATTGCATCTATTTACAAAAACAAATATGTAAGGAGAGCTGACAGGTCCATTTCAAGGCACATTTATTAAATCTAAGGACAATAGAAACTGGAAAAAAACAATCATTGTCTGCTTTCCTTTCCTTTTTATAAGAATTGATTTAGAAAGGAAAGAGAATATTTTAGATTTAAAAACATCTCATAAACGTGAAGGAACAATAACAGTAATAAAAACTAAAAACACTTAACAATAATTTTCAGTATTTCAATCATCTGCCCATGGAGAGAAATTGTTCTCTACAGGGAATTTGTTTTGCAGCACGTTTTACACAGAGCTGGCTTGTTAAGTAACCGTAGAGTCCTAGCGTGAAGCATTATTACAGCATATAGTAGCAAATAGTCCGTCTTTTGTTTCCAGGTTACATACATTGTTATGTTTAACACTCCCTTGTACAGTTGTGGGTGAGATGTCAAATCATTTGTACATCATTATACATATAACCCTCCGGTGATGTCAATAATGTTCAATACCATCTGGTTTTGTGATGTGACCTTTTCTTCAAGTTCTCGCTTTATTTGCACAAGACGACCAGTTTAGCTATGTTTTGTTATACCATAAAGCTTTAAGAAAGTTCCTACAGTTCCATGTGTTAAATCAATAAGTTTATATAGTGTGGAAAGAAGCTGTGATTACTGGATGTGCCGGGGTTAGTTAATGTGCAGCTGTATTTATATGTAGGTTTTATTGTTCATTTCATCTACTAATCCTTATGTGCTGAAAAGCCTAGAGCTGAATTTTAAGATAATTTTTCTTTTTATGTAATATAGAAATGATATAGAAATTAAATGGATGGATACTATACTAGATAGATAGATAGGTAGATAATGGAATAATGCCACACATTGCAAGATCTACATTGCTGCTGTATACAATACCGTATTTTCCGTTTTGTAAAACGCACTTTATTTCCCCCAAATTTGGGGGGGAAATGTGGGTGCGTCTAACAAAGCGGATATACCGCTTACCATTACAGGCTGGGATGAGGGGGTGTCCGCCGCCGCTACCGCCCGCCGCCGCTGTCGTCCACCACCGCTGCTGGGGTTGTCCGCTGCTGCCCCGGGTGATGCTGGAGGCTCCGGTGCTGCGGGGGGCTCTGGCGACATTTTGTGAAAGACCAGAGCACCCCGGCAGTTCGTCCATGCGTTCCACTATGACTAATTCCGGGAAAATGGCCGCCGGAATCTCGGGAGATGAGATTTCAGCGCTGAGATCTCATCTCTCGAGATTCCAGCGGCCATTTTCCCGGAGTCAGTTCCAGTATGACTGACTCCGGGAAAATGGCCGCCGGAATCTCGGGAGATGAGATTTCAGCGCTGAGATCTCATCTCTCAAGATTCCGGCGGCCATTTTCCCGGAGTCAGTCATACAGGAACGCATGGACGAACTGCCGGGGGCTCTGGCCTTTCACAAAATGTCGCCAGAGCCCCCCGCAGCACCAGAGACAGCCCTGCGGCATCAGAGACAGCTCTGCAGCACAGGAGCCCCCTGCAGACCCCTCATACCAGCCTGCAGCACAGGAGCCCCCCTGCAGCACAGGAGCCCCCTGCAGACCCCTCATCCCAGCCTGCAGCAATGCTCCACTCCTGCCTCCAGCAACGACCCTGGGACCCTGATCCACCACAGCCACAACCCCTGGTAAGTAATAAGACGCATGGATTATAAGACACCCCACCAATTTATAAAAAAAAGGTTTTTCCTATTTTTCTCCTCAAAATTTGGGGTGCGTCTTATAATCCGGAGCGTCTTACAAAGCGAAAAATACGGTAATTATAAAAATGAATTAGAGCAAACATTCATTGCCAATTCATGAGAGCCCACCAGCCACAACGAAGGGATTTTTTTTTTTGTGACCCTAAACTTAATATTTGTTACACAAGCCTCTCTTGGCCTAAAAGTCTAACAATTTAACCCTAAAATGCGTATCGGGGGCCTTTTAGGCCCCGGTGCTTACTTTTTTGCAATTATCTGCAAAATTACTTTAGTTAGAATTTTTAAACTCTAGGTATTCCTCAAGTATGTCGTTGTTGGTAATATCAAGATGTTCATATCATTTTTTGTTAGGCATTTTGGTGTAGCAATGCTTTTTTGGGGAAATCCACATCTGTACGGAATCGGGGCATTTTAGGCCCCTGCTATTTTTATCATGTACTCAGCAGTGTTTGTGTCTCAAGTTACTTTATTTGTAGTCAGGATTGCTGGTGGAGGGGCCAGGAGATGGATCATGCTTTCTGATTCACACTATAAAGCAACAATGACAGATATGAGGAAATTAGAAGAAACATTCGATTTGATGATAAGCAAACTCGTGCAGCGAAGTTCCAAACAGACAAATTAGCCCCTATCAATTATTTCTCGAACATATTTATCAAAAACTAGCTGAAGAGCCCGGCGTTGCCTGGGCATAGTAAATATCTGTGGTTAGTTATAGCACCTCACTTCTCTTATTTTCCCATCACACCTCTCATTTTCCCCCTCACATCTTTCATTTTCCTCCTCACATCTCTCATTTTCCCCCTCACTCCTCTCATTTTCCTCCTCACTCCTCTCATTCCCCCCTCACTCCTCTCATTCCCCCCTAACACTCGTCATTTTGACCTCACATCAGTCATTTTCCGATCACTCCACTATTTTCCCTCACTCCTCTCATTTTGCACTCACACCTTTTCATTTTCACCTCACACCTCTGATTTTCACCTCACACCTCTCATTTTCTCCTCAGGATATACATTTTTGTCATCTCCCTTATATATAGTATACACCTGTATGTCATCTCCTGTGTATAGTACATACCTGTATATCATCTCACCTGTATATAGTATATACCTGTATGTCATCTCTCCTGTAAATAGTATATACCTGCTGTATGTCATCTCCTCCTGTATATTGTATATACCTATGTATCATCTGCTCCTGTATATAGTATATACCTGTATGTCATCTCCTGTATATAGCATATACCTGTATATCATCTCCCCTGTATATAGTATATACCTGCTGTATGTCATTTACTCCTCTATATACCTATATGTCATCTCCTCTTTTATATAGTATGTATCTGTATGTCATCTTTTCTGTATATAGTATATACCTGTATGTCATCTCCTCCTATAAATAGTATATACCTGTATGTCATCTCCTGTATATAGCATATACCTGTATGTCATCTCCCCTGTATATAGTATATACCTGCTGTATGTCATCTCCTCCTCTATATACCTATATGTCATCTCCTCTTTTATATAGTATATACTATATGTCATCTCCTCCTATATATAGTATATACCTGTATGTCATCTCCTCCTGTATATAGTATATACCTGTAAGTCATCTCCTCCTGTATATAGTATGTACCTCTATGTCATCTCCCCTGTATATAGTATATACCAGTGTGTCATCTCCTCCTGTATATAGTAGATATCTGTGTGTCATCTCCCCTGTATATAGTATATATCTGTATGTCATCTCCTCCTGTATTAGACCGCGTTCACACGTTAGGCTAGTTTCACATTTGCGTTTAAAAATGCAGTGTTTCAAACGCATCTGCAGGTAGTGAAAAAAACGCATGTAAACGCGTACAAACGCTGCGTTTTTTAGACGCATGCGTTTTCGCATGTGGTAAAAAAATGCCGCGTTTTTACGCGTTTACATGCGTTTTTCCTGCGTTTGCGTTTTGGATACGCATGATGAGAAATTTCACAAGAGAAAAATCAAGATCCAGACACCGCCAATGGGACTACAGAGGGCGTGTGACTTGACTCTGTGGACCAAAATATGGAAAAATTGTAGCTCTCAAAATGTGGTAACGCAAAAAATATTTTTTGGAATAAAAAGCATCTTTAGTGTGTGACAGCTGCCAATCATAAAAATCAACTAGAAAACCCACTATAAATATAAATGGCTAGGGTTAGCGTTAGGGTTTGGAGCCCTAGGGTTAGGGTTAGGGTTTGGATCCCTAGGGTTAGGGTTAGGGGAAGGGTTAGGGCTAGGGTTAGGGTTAGGGGTAGGGTTAGGGCTAGGGTTAGAGTTAGGGTTATGGTTAGGGTTTGGATCCCTAGGGTTAGGGTTAGGGTTAGGGGTAGGGTTAGGGCTAGGGTTAGGTTTAGGGTTTGGATCCAATTATCACCTTGATGGTTGGGGGTGGCTTATCAGTGTGTAGACTTGTTTTTCTCTATTGAAACGCATGCGTTTAAAAACGCAACCAAACGCATGTGCTTAAAAACGCATGCGTTTACATAGACAGCAATACATTTTTTTGCTGCAAAAAAACGCATGCAACTACATGTTGCATTTCTGCAACAAAACGCAAGCATAGAAACAACGCATGCGTCATCAAACGCGGCAAAACGCATACAAAAAAAAAGCATGCGTTTTTAATGTTAAATATAGGGGAAAAAAACACATGCGTTTATATGCGTTAAAATGCAGCGGCAAAAAACACAAATGTGAAACCAGCCTTATTTGGTCAGTATTTTTACCTCAGTATTTGTAAGCTAAATGAAATTGGCAGCCTGATAAATCCCCAGCCAACAGGAAGCCCTCCCCCCTGGCAGTATATATTAGCTCACACATACACATAATAGACAGGTCATGTGACTGACAGCTGCCGTATTTCCTATATGGTACATTTGTTGCTCTTGTAGTTTGTCTGCTTATTATTCAGATTTTTATTTTTGAAGGATAATACCAGACTTGTGTGTGTTTTAGGGCGAGTTTCATGTGTCAGTTGTGTGTTGAGTTGCGTGTGGCGACATGCATGTAGCGACTTTTGTGAGATGAGTTTTGTGTGGCGACATGCGTCGATGCACCAGTACAGAAAGATCTAGGATCTGAGATTGTGAAAACACTTGCTGTACCAATATACAATTCAGGTAGAAGCATTACCATGGACAATTATTTTACCAATGTTGCACTGGGCAATTTTCTACTAGAAAAAGCTGTTACACTTGTTGGTACTATGAAGCCAAACCAATTCCTCAAGCAATGAAACACAATCCACAGCGATCACTTTAAGAGAGTGTGTTTGGTTTCAGCAACAAAGCGACACTGGTATCTTACAAAGCAAAGAAGGAGAAATCCGTTATATTACTCAGTACAATGCATTATGATTGCTGTATTGACAGCAATGACAGGAAATTGTAACCAGAAATCATCCTGTATTACAATAAAACTAAAGGAGGTGCAGACAAAATAAATGAAATGGTGGGAGAATATTCATGCAAGAGGCAAACAAGACGTTGGCCTGTAGTAATTTTTTCAAATATGCTTGATGTAACAGCACTGAATTCATTCGTTATTTATACAGAAACTCATCCAGAATTCTATGCAAGGAGGCAGGACAGGAGACGCCTTTTCTTGAAGAACCTTTGCCATGAACTTGTAATGCCTCACATGATGGAGCGAAGCAACATGAAATGCTTGCCAAAGCAAACTAAAGAAGCAATGAAACGGTGTGGCATACAGTTTCAGGATATTCCAGGGCCTGGAGATAGAAAACAAAAGCGTTGTTTCATTTGTCCAAGAGGAAAACTGAGCTATATTGTACCAATTGTGGGGAAAACGTCTGCAAAGAACATTTTTCAGAAAAGATAACACGTGAAAGTTGGTTGAAAGGCCAATAAAATTGAAAAGAAAAGGGTAGAAAAGAAATGTAGCTGCAGCTAGTTTACTCTAGATTTATATACCTTTGTGTGTTTTTCATGTCTTTGTTTGAAATTCGGAAAAAAATGTTTTTTGGTGCTTTCTACAAAAAATTATAATTAAAATGTTGTGCATTATTCACATCTTATTTTGCAATTTTGAAATAAACTTGTAAAAGGTATTTATGTGAGTTTCTCCATATGATTTGCACGGGGGCCAAAAAGGCCCCCATTGTGTAAGAGTGTAGATTTGTGACGTCACACATTCTAGGGTTAAGTGGGAAATAGTAGTAATTAAAAACATCCTTAGGGCTCATTCAGAGGTCAACAGATTTTCCACTTATGAGAAAAATAAACCTATCATTCTGATCAGAGTGTCATCAGTTTTTAACATACGTGGAGAGAAAAAAAATGCTTTTCCACCTTCTCCTCTGTGACAGTCTGTGGAAATCGAACCGCACTCGGATGTCATCTGGGTGCCATCCGATTTTTTCATGGACCTGTAGACTTACATTGCTGATTTTGATCCGACAGGTTTGTGATATTTTCCATGGACCACTTGACCCTAAGAAAAAAGCAGACGTCTGCACAGACCCATAGCATATCATAGGTACAAGTGATAGCCGTTAAAACTATGGATAGAACTCGCATAAGAACCTTGGCTGTATCACTAAAGGGTGATGGAAAAAGTGCTTAGCCAATTATGGAGGAAGTCACCATCTCCAACAGTATACTACAAAAAAAGACTGACAATTACTTCCAAACAGAATAAAGCAAGTGTGAACAGATGCAAGCTGCTGTTACTGCATAATATACATCCTTACACTTACAGAAGCTGCTGTATTCTTTAGTTTGTATATTATGCAGTCATGGCTAGGGTTGAGCGAAACGGGTCGAAAATGTTCAAAAGTCGCCGACTTTTGGCAAGGTCGGGTTTCATGAAACCCGACCCCCGTGTGGGGTCGGCCATGAAGTCGGCGATCTTTTGAATCTAGAATCGGAATTCCGATACCGATTCCCGATATGTTTAAGATATCGGGAATTGGTATCGGAATTCAGATTTAAGTGTAAAATAAAGAGTTAAAATAAAAAATATCGCAATACTTACCCTCTGACGCGCCCTGGTACTAACCGGGAACCTTCCTTCCTTAGAATCAGCTTTCCAGGACCTTGTGGTGACGTCGCGGTGACGTCGCGGCTTGTGATTGGCCGCGCGGCCGCCCATGTGACCGCTCGCGCGACCAATCACAAGCCGCGACGTCACCGCGACGTCACCGAAGGTCCTGGAAGAGCTGATTCTTAGGAAGGAAGGCTGCCGGAAAGAAGCAGGGCGAGTCCGAGGGTGAGTATATACCTAATAGCAAGGTCCTGGAAGGCTGATTCCTGTTCACACTTGCTAAATTCTGTTCCGAAGTGTTTGTCAGATTTTTGTTTAGTATAGAAAGAGAGGCGATTACCTTGTGGCTTTCTAAGAGGGTGTTGTTGTTAGTGTTGAGCATTCCGATACCGCAAGTATCGGGTATCGGCCGATACTTGCGGTATCGGAATTCCGATACCGAGATCCGATATTTTTGTGATATCGGGTATCGGTATCGGAAGTGTAAAATAAAGAATTAAAATAAAAAAAATTGTTATATTCACCTCTCCGGCGGCCCCTGGACATCAGCGGGAGGATCCGGCGTCCGGCACGGCTTCTTTCTTCAAAATGCGCGCCTTCAGGACCTGTGGAATGACGTCCCGGCTTCTGATTGGTCGCGTGCTGCCCATGTGACCGCCACGCGACCAATCAGAAGCCGCGACGTCATTCCTCAGCTAAAGTCCTAGAATGAGCGCCTTCTAGGACCTGAGGAATGACGTCGCGGCTTCTGATTGGTCGCGTGGCGGTCACATGGGCGGCACGCGACCAATCAGAAGCCGGGACGTCATTCCACAGGTCCTGAAGGCGCGCATTTTGAAGAAAGAAGCCGTGCCGGACGCCGGATCCTCCCGCTGATGTCCAGGGGCCGCCGGAGAGGTGAATATAACAATATTTTTTATTTTAATTCTTTATTTTACACTTTAATATGGATCCCAGGGCCTGAAGGAGAGTTTCCTCTCCTTCAGACCCTGGGATCCATGAGGATACATTCCGATACTTGATGTCCCATTGACTTGTATTGGTATCGGATATCGGTATCGGCGATATCCGATATTTTTCGGGTATCGGCCGATACTATCCGATACCGATACTTTCAAGTATCGGACGGTATCGCTCAACACTAGTTGTTGTAAAGGGAGTCTGTCACCCCAAAAACTCAAATCAAAGGACACATAACCCCTATATAAATCTTGCCTGTGATTCCGATTCTACGGCCCGATTCATCAAAGCTTTCATGGCAGAATATTGGAGTAAAAGTTTTGAAAATTCACAAAGTGTAGGTAGAACTCAGAGTTGCACCAATATTTTATGACTTTTGGCATTTTTACACCAGCTTCAACAAAATGGGCAGAGCTGCAGCAGGACGTGGACGCGGGGAGGTGGGACGCCACAGCGTGTCTACTTCAAGGGGGCCCTAAGTATTTTGTTTTATGTAAAAACAGCTTTATTGGATATGTAATTGTCTAGCTCCTGCAATGTCAGTTCATTATAGGCAGCGCTCCTTGGAGTGGTGTCAATCACCACAACGAGAGTAGCAGAGGATGATAATTAAGATGTTGGAATGATGCACCAAGCACTTGGCCTCGGGAAACGTGCACCAAGGCCCTCCTCCATTACCTAATGTCAATTACTTGCAGCAGTGCTAAGAAGATTCAGAAGGTCTATAAAGTATGATTTCAATGAAATGCTGGAGCATTTCAAAATATATACCTGTCTGCATTAGAGCAGTCAGACTATGGTTCTTGCAGCTTATGGTTTTGGAGCATAAATCAGAGGGCAAGTTTCCTTTCAGCGCTTTGGCATTGTGATGAATCTTTGGTGTTGCCAGGATTTTTTATGTTTTTTTTTGTATCATATACAGTGAATGAAATAATTATTTAGATGGATTTTTTTTTATATTTTTTGGTGTCATATACAGTGAATGAAATAATTATTTGACCCCTTGCTGATTTTGCAAGTTTGCCCACTGACAAAGGAATGAACAATCTATAATTTTAAATGTAGCTTAATTTTAACATTGAGAGATAGAATATCAAAAATAAAATCCAGAAAATCACATTGCATAAATTATCTAAATTTATTTGCATTTTGCAGTGAGAAATATGTATTTGATCCCCTACCGACCATTAAGAGTTCTGGCTCCTACAGACCAGTTAGACGCTCCTAATCAACCTGTTCCCTGCATTAAAGACACCTGTCTTACATAGTCGCCTTTATAAAAGACTCCTGTCCACAGACTCAATTAATCAGTCAGACTTTAACCTCTACAGCATGGGCAAGCCCAAAGAGCTTTCTAAGGGTATGTGTCCACGTTCAGGATTGCCTCAGGATTTGGTCAGGATTTTTCATCAGTATTTGTAAGCCAAAACCAGGAGCGGGTGATAAATACAGAAGTGGTGCATATGTTTCTATTATACTTTTCCTCTAATTGTTCCACTCCTGGTTTTGACTTACAAATACTGATGAAAAATCCTGACCAAATCCTGATGCAATCCTGAACATGGACACATACCCATAGGATGTTAGGGACAAGATCATAGAACTGCACAAAGCAAGAATGGGCTACAAAACCATAAATAAGACGCTGGGTAACAAGGAGACAACTGTTGCTGCAATAGTAAGAAAATGGAAGAAATACAAAATGACTGGTAATTGACATCGATCTGGGGCACCATGCAAAATCTCACCTCATTGGGTATCCTTGATCATAAGGAAGGCGAGAGATCAGCCTAAAACTACACAGGGGGAACTTGTTAATGGTTTCAAGGCAGCTGGGACCACAGTCACCAAGAAAACCATTGGTAACACATTACGCTGTAAAGGTTTAAAATCCTGCAGTGCCCGCAAGGTCCCCCTGCTCAAGAAGGCACATGTGCAGACCCATCTGAAGTTCATCAATGAACCCCTGGATGGTTCTGTGAGCGATTGGGGTAAGGTGCTGTGGTCAGATGAGAAAAAAATTGAGGGTTTTGGCATTAACTCAACTCGCCGTGTTTGGAGGAAGAGAAATGCTGACTATGACCCCAAAACACCGTCCCCACTGTCAAGCATGGAGGTGGAAAAATTATGTTTTGGGGGTGCTTCTCTGCTAAGGTCACAGGACTACTTCACTGCATCAATGGGAGAATGGATGGAGCCATGTACCATAAAATCCTGAGTGACAACCTCCTTCCCTCTGCCAGGACATTAAAAATGGGTTGTGACTGGGTCTTCCAGCAAGACAATGACCATGGAGTGGCCTAACCAGTCTCCAGACCTTAATCCCATAGAAAACTTATGGAGGTAGTTGAAGCTCCGAGTTGCCAAGCAACAGCCTCAAAATCTTAATGATTTAGAGATGATCTGAAAAGAGGAGTGGACCAAAAATCATCCTAACGTGCGCAAACCTCATCATCAACTACAAAAAACATCTGACCACTTTGCTTTCCAAAAAGTGCTTTGCCACCAAGTATTAAGTCTTGTTTGCCAGAGGGATAAAATACTTATTTCTCACTGCAGGTTGGGGACCCCGGCTCTAGAACATTCTCAAACAACTCATTTAAGTAACAGTGGTTACCGAGAACCTTTTATCAGAGCATATATACAGTACCATGATGATTACTGTTTATCCTGTAACCCGAAGATACTGAAATCTCCCTATACAAAATATGTGGTTGTGATATTTCGCTGCTGATTTCTTTTTTATTTCTATATTATATTGTCCCTCTTATCTATGGACTATATCTGATTTTGTTGAACCCAATTCCCTACATTTTGTTAGGATCATTACAGTTATCACTTCTGTGCACATACTCTAATTCTGTCCTATTTATGTAAGTTGCAGCATAGCCTGTGGATGTATTTTATGTTATTTATTTATATTTGCCAGGAATGAAACCCAAGGATTAAATGCATTTCTACTCTTCAACACCAATAACATAGGGTGTGTCACCGTATCCTGAGCACAGCAGGACAACTTGATGGTGATGTATCCTGAGCATGGAACCTGTCCTTGTAATATGACTGCATGTGCAACTTTTGCTTCTTTACACTATTGCTATCATAGTCAACTGTTCTTCAATTACAGGATCTTCTATAAATATTTTACATAAAAATGCTATATGATCCTAATACAGAGTGATCTTGCAGCGGTAAGTAATGCTTTTGCTGATGAGTAAAACAATCTATTAATTTCCTATGCTGCTCTAGTTCAGCTCTTAGAGGATCAATGGTAATGAATACGATATTGTGTGTTAATTACTGTATGCTTTATTAATATACTCTGGAGAAGTGTTGTAAAGCCTACCTCTATTAACCACAGGATGAAGCGTATTTACTAATACAACCTAACACCATTCACTACTCCAGCTAATACTTAGTGTCCATATTACATGAACCTACAGGCGGCACGATACAACCGTTGATTGGTAAACTTTTACCAAAGGGCAGAATACCTGTTTACACCCATCAGACCAAAGTAAATATTCTGCACTGAGCGATCTGTACTAGGCTGCTTATGTTCTTGGTAACCTTAGTCCTGTTTCCTTAGGACAAATCACCTCCGAGAATGATGATCTTTTCTGCTGCATATACGATCAATTCACCCGAGGAACATGATACTTCATCCGGTGATCGGCAGCCTGTTTACCTGGCAAAATAATCATGAAACGAGCATTTTTACCAACGCTGATTAAAAATTACCTTACAGTGTAAATGTACTTTTACCTTCACTTAGTTACCAAATCATGAAAAAATCTCATTCCTTTATAATGCAAATTAGTATATTTCGGTTAAAATGGTATATCCTGATTTACAAATTATTAGTTATCCACTAACAAGGTGGAAACTCTTAGATTAGTGTGAAACTGACCACTGAGACCAATCACAAGAAAGGGGATCTTGTGTCCATGTCTGTTTCCTCATTGCAAAACCACAGCCATATGGAAGTGAATGGATCACTGGCTGGGCGTGTGTCTTGCCAATCCATTCAGCGTTTAACTGGTGATGATAACCCAAAAGTGATTAGTGCACGTCCAAGCGATTGGATTCACACAGATATAACAGTGGGCAGATTATAATTTGTTTTAATCAAAATACCCCTTTAATTATGAATACTTTCTAGTAATATTATAATGGAGGACAGAGATGAGCATGGATGTGCTGCAGTACCAGCTTCTTCCGGTGTTGTATGTGTGACATCTGAAGAAATATGCTCTAATCTTTTTACATGCCCAATTTACACTGGATTCAAAAGAATCATCTCCCATGTGCCTATAAAAGAGAATTGGAACTATAAATAAAGGCACAATATAGGCCCCATGAACCACTATGGAAATGCTACTCTAGCTCTGTACAGCACAGTGCCATTATATAGCTGTTTGCATGAAGTGAAGAGGTCCAGGAAAGGCTATATATTAACGGAAACCTGACTCTTATTTTCAACATTAAAACGCAACCATTAGGTTACTTCTCTCTCTCACCACACTTTTGTGACATCTGTGTCAGTGCCTGGCCTTCCGGTTTCTGCTTTTGTCACCAGGTGGCACTACACTTTTTTAGTTTCATGTTCTCAGGTACTTGTCCTTCTGTCCATACTAGGAGATCAGTCATTAATTTTTCAGTGTTTGCTTCCTCCTATGTGGCCTGGGGGTTCTTTAAGCTCCTGAAAGCCTGCAGTTCACTAGCAGTTATAATTTGATTTGATTCCAGAGAGCCACTCAGCATCATGCTTTGACTCCCTGTAGACAGTCTTGATTTTGACAATGACTCTGTTTTTGACTGCTCTCCTGTTTTGTGATTTTGTCTCTGTACTGACCTCCTGCTCCTGGTTGCAAGCTCGCAACACCGTAGGTCAGTTAACTTCATGGCCCCAGTCTATGGATCCTTGTTAAGTCCAGATCCCTGTATAGGGGTTAAAGGGTGATGGCCAGGGCAAAGCCCTGGGTTCTGTAAAACGCAGAAGATAGTGACAAGCGAGTTTGTGGTAGCCCTCTTTAAAGTGCTCACGTACAGTACTCTTGTTACAGTTTTGGCACAATATTGTATAAACTTTATAAAAATTAAAATCTATTCCAACTCGTGCAATATGGTCATCAACGTGAGATATTTCTACGAATAGTCATACAGTCCAGACTATAATTTTGCCTGTTGTGACTTCACTGATGTCTTCCACTGTTGATATGGTGTGGTGAGTTGCACTTGCTATGCATGCGCTGCGAAGTAACGTGCCATTTTCCTTATCTTACACAATGCACGTGTGCCAGATGCACGTAGACTGTGAAATACACTGCTCACAAAAATAAAGGGAACACTAAAATACCACAATTCTAGGTATCTCTGAATGAAATATTCCAGTTGCAAATTTGTATTCATTGCATAGTGGAATGTGTTCAGAACAATAAAACATAACAATTATCAATGTAAATCAAAATGAATATCCCATGGAGGCCTGGATTTGGAATGAAACTCAAAATCAAAGTGGAAAATCAAATTACAGGCTGATCCAACTTCAGTGGAAATGCCACATGACAAGGAAAAGATGCTCGGTATTGTGTGTGGCCTCCATGTGCCTGTATGACCCCTCTACTGTACAATGCCTGGGCATGCTCCTGATGAGGCGGCGGATGGTCTCCTGAGGGATCTCCTCCCAGACCTGTACTAAAGCATCCCCCAACTCCTGGACAGTCTGTGGTGCAACTTGACGTTGGTGGATGGAGCGAGACATGATGTCCCAGATGTGTTCAATCTGATTCAGGTCTGGGGAAAGGGCGGGCCAGTCCATAGCTTCAATGCCTTCATCTTGCAGGAATTGCTGACACACTGCAGCCACATTAGGTCTGGCATTGTCCTGCATTAGGAGGAACCCAGGGCCAACCGCACCAGCATATGGTCTCACAAAGGGTCTGAGGATCTCATCTCGGTACCTAATGCAGGCAAGCTACCTCTGGCGAGCACATGGAGGGCTGTGCGGTCCTCCAAAGAAATGCCACCCCCTCACCATTACAGACCAACTGCCAAGCCAGTCATGCTGAAGGATGTTTCTGGCAGCAGATCGCTCTCCATGGCATCTCCATACTCTATCACGTCTGTCACATGTGCTCAGTGTGAACCTGCTTTCATCTGTGAAGAGTACAGAGCGCCAGTGGCGAATTTGCCTATCCTGGTATTCTGTGGCAAGTGCAAAGCATCCTGCACAGTGTTGGGCTGTGAGCACAATCCCCATTTGTGGATGTCGGGCACTCAGACCATCCTCATGGAGTCAGTTTCTAACCATTTGTGCAGACACATGCACATTTGTGGCCTGCTGGAGGTCATTTTGCAGGGCTCTGGCAGTGCTCCTCCTGTTCCTCCTTGCACAAAGGTGGAGGAAGCGGCCCTGCTGCTGGGTTGTTGCCCTCCTACAGCCCCCTCCATGTCTCCTGGTGTACTGGCCTGTCTCCTGGTAGCACCTCCAGCCTCTGGACACTACGCTGACAGACACAGCAAACCTTCTTGCCACAGCTCGCATTGATGTGCCATCCTGGATGAGCTGCACTACCTGAGCCACTTGTGTGAGTTGTAGAGTCCGTCTCATGCTGCCACGAGTGTGAAAGCACAACCAACATTCAAAAGTGACCAAAACATCAGCCAGAAAGCATTGGTACTGAGATGTGGTCTGTGGTCCCCACCTGCAGAACCACTCCTTTATTGATGGTGTCTTGATAATTGCCAATAATTTCCATCTGTTGTCTTTTCCATTTGCACAAAAGCATGTGAAATTGATTGTTAATCAGTGTTGCTTCCTAAGTGGACAGTCTGATTTCACAGAAGTTTGATATACTTGAAGTTATATTCTATTGTTTAATTGTTCCCTGTATTTTCTTGAGCAGTGTAGATTCTAATAGTCCGCTGAGAAGTCATACAAATGACTATTGATTGCATGACTTTTCACAATAATGGCATTGCCCAGATGACTCCTTGGGTATAATTAGCATGTGTTGAACCATAATTTTATTTTCAAGACATTTTTTCAGAAAGTAATAAGTAAGAGCACACATTGTACATGCAAACGAGATGAATAACATGGTGTGGTGGTTTAGTGAAGGAAATCCAAGAGACAGGACTTCTTTAAGAAATACAATCATCCAAAGAATCAATAAAATCTACCTTGTTTCTGCTTGAGCAGGTTTAAGAAAGCTGAGTACAGTTGCTATCGCTCATCTACGCCGTATTCCAAACTGTTGTGAATTCCTCAACAGTTGGGAAAACTGATGGTAGCCTACTTCTAACATAAAATAATCCAAGTATTGCAAAGCCATATGGTTTATTTGGGCCAAAACAATGCTATATCATGGGAATTATGCAAATGTCTCATTAAAAATTCTACAACCTGCTTCTTTGTGATTGACTATAACATTTAACATGGTGCCTGCTTGATTCCGACCCCCTTATCATTTAGCAAAAATCATGCATCTGTTAAGTCCACAGAGATGATTACACTGAAAACAGGTTTCTTCTAAAAAAAAATACATTTAGCTTTTAATTGAGAACCTTAGGCTTTGGTCTATTAGGACATATTGTTTTATTTGATTTGAGAGTCCCTAAATAGTTATTACTATCTCTCGATCGGGAATTTGAAGCAGATTGCTGTTTTTTTTTTTTAAAAGTACTTTAAACGATATTGATCCAAACATAAAATAAATTGTGACTGAATGCATACAGTACCGATCTTCTGCAATTTGTCTTTATGTATGTTTTAAATCAATTCAAAGTTTAGAGTATAATAAATGATTTCTTCAACAATGGCTATGTGCGGTAAAACGTTTCATTGTTGTAATGTTAAATATACAAATTGTAAAGAAAAATCAATGGATCAAAGTTATTTCATCAATACTTCTAAAATAATTTTTCCACTCAGATAAAAAATTATGTCAACTGGAAATAATGAAAATAATGGTACACTTTCATTTCTCCTTCCTTAGTTCAGTTTCAATTAATCTTTATGCTTAAACACTAAATACTTCTTTGCGCAGATTTTTTTTATTGTTCCTGTACATCCTAAATATAAAGCTAAACAACTTTCTGCATAGATATTATGTTTTACTCACACTGTGGTTAAATGTGCAGGACAGGATATATCCAAATAATTCTATTCAGTATATGAGGGAGAAAAATTAATTGATCAATGTTTAAGTTGGTATTAAACACGATAAATATCAGCACTTAAAATCCACAGTGTTAGCGATAGAGTGGTATTTTACCTGTGGGAATATGAGGAGGTCCGTGCTTGCAAGAGATTACTCTGATGTCTCAATAATAGTTGATTGCAGATGTACTGTATTTTTCGGACTATAAGACGCACCGGACCATAAGGCGCACCCCAAATTTGGGGTGAAAATTGCAGAAAAAAAGATTTTTTATAAGATGGGGGTCCATCTTATTGTCCGAATTTACAGTATCTTACCTGAGGGCTGGCGGTGGCAGAGCAGGGTCACAGGAGGCATGGTGTCGGCAGAGGTGGGGTGGTGCTGGGATGAGGAGGTGCTGGGATGAGGAGGTGCTGGGATGAGGAGGCGCAGTGAGAGGTATGGCGTGAGAGGGTTCCCTTTCCCCAGTATGGTGATGCAGCAGCCCGGTAAGCAGCAGAGCTGGTTGAATCCTGCGGTGGCAGTGGTGTGGCGGCAGAGGAGGCGCAGTAAGCGGGGTCCCTTTCTCCGGTGAGGTGATGCAGCAGCCCGGTAAGCAGCAGAGCCGGGTGAATCCTGTTGTTATCGGTGGGGGCGGCCATCTTCCTGAGGTCGCGCGTGTGCAGATGAAGCGCTCTGCTTCCTGGGGCTTCAGGAAAATGGCTGCGGGAGGCCGCACGTGCGCAGATGGAGATCGCGGCGGCCATTTTTCTGAAGCCCCGGGAAGCAGAGCGCTCCATCTGCGCATGCGCGGCCTCAGGAAAATAGCTGCCACCACCGATAACAGGATTCACCCGGCTCTGCTGCTTACCGGGCTGCTGCATCACCTCACCGGAGAAAGGGACCCCGCTTACTGCGCCTCCTCTGCCGCCACACCTCTGCCGCCGCACCTCTACCGCTGCACCTCTGCCACCGCACCTCTGCCGCCACGGTAAGCCTGCATTGCGACTATTAGACGCACCCCCCATTTTCCCCCCTTTTTTGGGGGGGGAAAAAGTGCGTCTTGTAGTCCGAAAAATACGGTAAATACCTTGGTAGGTATAAGTATATATCCTGTCCTTCACATTTAACCACAGCGCGAGTAAAACATAATATCTATTTGAATTTTTTTACATATACCTATGTGGTTTAGGGTCTTACTTGCAGCTGGTTTCCTGTGCTGATACTAACGCCGCTCTACCCCTATCTCCACCTTTTAACTTTCCACTAAGTTTTCATTTTCTATCACATTGCTGCTTCAGAATGTCTGTTAGTTTAACATCTGTCTGAGTGATCTGTAAAAATGTTACAAATCCATCAGTTTTCATTATCTTGATAGCACTCTTTTCTACCCCTCCCTTTTGTCTGTAATAGGACAGGTGCAGATGGACGTAGATGCTCTCATTCGATAGAATTGAGGACGATTATGCAAATGACACTGATCAAACTCTGATCAGAGTGTCATCATGGTGTTCTCCGATTCCCTTAGATGAGGAGAAGATGAAAAAAAGAATTTCTCCATCTTCTCCATTGTGTCAATCTGTGGAAATCAGATGGCGCTCAGATGTCATCTGAGCGTAATTCCATAGTTTTCACTGAGTCCTTGACTTGCATGGTTGAGTGCAATACGAATATCAGATCAAAATTGGGCATGCAGTGATTTTTTTCTACGGACGTGCTCGGTCCGAGGAAAGAATCGGACATGTCTGGGGCCCCATAGCATAACATTCGTCCAAGTGTGCTCAGATGTTTTATTTGATGCACTTTGATTATCGATAATACAGTCGTCTGCACCTACTATTAGAGACAGAAGTAATGATGGACAACAGAGTTTCACACAAATCTTTGTGGAGAGATCGAGAACCATTTACAGTTTCAATGAGGCAAAAGTATCAAAGGAAATTAAGAGATAATTAGCAGAGGAAATAAGTTGTTCTCATATTTAGTGGTGCTTGAAAGTGGTGAGCATTTGTAAACCCTTCAGAATTTTCCAAATTTCTACATACATTTGGCCTAAAACTACATCAAATTTTCACACAAGTTCATTAAGTATTACAAGAGAGTCAAATTAAACAAATGAGTCAAAAATATTAGACTTTGTACATTTTTTATTGAAAAAAATTTATTCAATATAATATGACTCAGTGGCAAAAGAATGTGAAACTTTGTTTTCAGCATTTGGTATGATCCACTTGTGCTGCATCAATCTGTTGATTAGTCAGGCAAAGCTTTCTTAGATTGGTGGGTTTTCTCACATGAATTGTTTGCTTTAGGTCCTTCCATAACATTTCTTGTCCATTCCAAAGCTTGAACTGTTTTCTTCTTTAACCATTGTTTTGTAGAATTACTTGAGTGCTTTGAGTCGTTGTCTCATGACATGCATGTAAGTTCTCAAGAGATTTGGCTCATGAATAGGGATGAGCGAACCCGTGGGTGTTCCGGTAAAATGGGTTCATTCGAACTAGAGTTAATATGTTGTTTTGGCATTCAAATGTGACTGCATCCGTCAACTCCTGGACAGGTTGTGGTGCAACGTGACATTGGTGAATGGTGAGAGACATGATGTCCCAGATGTATTCAATCGGATTCTGGGGTCTGGGGAACAGGCTGGCCAGTCCATAGCTTCAATGCCTTCATCTTGCCGGAACTGCTACATAGTTACATAGTTACATAGTTATTAAGGTTGAAGGAAGACTATATGTCCATCTAGTTCAACCCATAGCCTAACCTAACATGTTGATCCAGAGGAAGGCAAAAAAACCCCATGTGCAAAGAGTAAGCTCCACATTGGGGAAAAAAATTCCTTCCCGACTCCACATACGGCAATCAGACTAGTTCCCTGGATCAACGCCCTATCAAGGAATCTAGTGTATATACCCTGTAACATTATACTTTTCCAGAAAGGTATCCAGTCCCCTCTTAAATTTAAGTAATGAATCACTCATTACAACATCATACGGCAGAGAGTTCCATAGTCTCACTGCTCTTACAGTAAAGAATCCGCGTCTGTTATTATGCTTAAACCTTTTTTCCTCCAACCGCAGAGGATGCCCCCTTGTCCCTGTTTCAGGTCTATGATTAAAAAGATCATCAGAAAGGTCTTTGTACTGTCCCCTCATATATTTATACATTAAAATAAGATCACCCCTTAGTCTTCGTTTTTCCAAACTAAATAGCCCCAAGTGTAATAACCTATCTTGGTATTGCAGACCCCCCAGTCCTCTAATAACCTTGGTCGCTCTTCTCTGCACCCGCTCCAGTTCAGCTATGTCTTTCTTAAACACCGGAGACCAGAACTGTGCACAGTATTCTAAGTGTGGTCGAACTAGTGACTTGTATAGAGGTAAAATTATGTTCTCCTCATGAGCATCTATGCCTCTTTTAATGCATCCCATTATTTTATTTGCCTTTGTAGCAGCTGCCTGACACTGGCCACTGAATTTAAGTTTGTCATCCACCCATACACCCAGGTCTTTTTCATTGACGGTTTTGCCCAGAGTTTTAGAATTAAGCACATAATTATACATCTTATTACTTCTACCCAAGTGCATGACCTTACATTTATCCCCATTAAAGCTCATTTGCCATTTATCAGCCCAAGCTTCTAGTTTACATAAATCATCCTGTAATATAAAATTGTCCTCCTCTGTATTGATTACCCTGCAGAGTTTAGTGTCATCTGCAAATATTGAAATTCTACTCTGAATGCCCCCTATAAGGTCATTAATAAATATGTTAAAAAGAAGAGGGCCCAATACTGACCCCTGTGGTACCCCACTGCTAACCGCTACCCAGTCCGAGTGTGTTCCATTAATAACCACCCTTTGTTTCCTATCCCTGAGCCAGCTCTCAACCCACTTGCACATATTTTCCCCTATCCCCATTATTCTCATTTTATGTATCAACCTTTTGTGTGGCACCGTATCAAAATCTTTTGAAAAGTCCATATACACTACATCCACTGGGTTCCCTTGGTCCAATCTGGAACTTACCTCTTCATAGAAACTGATCAAATTAGTCTGACATGAACGGTCCCTAGTAAACCCGTGCTGATACTGGGTCATGAGGTTATTCCTCTTCAGATACTCCAGTATAGCATCCCTTCGAATGTCCTCCAGTATTTTACCCACAGTAGAGGTTAAGCTTACTGGCCTATAATTTCCGAGTTCAGTTTTTGTCCCCTTTTTGAATATTGGCACCACATTTGCTATACGCCAGTCCTGTGGCACAGACCCTGTTATTATGGAGTCTTTAAAGATTAAAAATAATGGTCTATCAATGACTGTACTTAATTCCTGCAGTACTCGAGGGTGTATCCCATCCGGGCCCGGAGATTTGTCAATTTTAGTGATTTTTAGACGCCGCCGCACTTCCTGCTGGGTTAAGCAGGTGACATTTAATTGGGAATTTTTATCACTAGACATTTTGTCTGCCATGGGATTTTCTTGTGTAAATACTGATGAAAAAAAGTCATTTAGCATATTGGCTTTTTCCTCATCCTCATCCACCATCTCACCCAGACTATTTTTAAGGGGGCCAACACTATCATTTTTTAGTTTCTTACTATTTATGTAGTAAATAGTAGTGCTGACACACTCCAGCTACATGAGGTCTGGCATTGTACTGCATTAGGAGGAACCCAGGGCCAACCAAACCAGCATATGGTCTCAAAAGGGGTCTGAGGATCTCATCTCGGTACCTATTGGCAGTCAGGCTACATTTGGCGAGCACATGGAGGGCTATGTGGCCCTCCAAAGCAATGCCACCCTGCACTATTACTGACCCACTACCAAACCGGTCATGCTGAAGTATGTTCAGGGCATCAGATTGCTCTCCACAGTAACACTGGACTCTGTCACATCTGTCACATGTGCTCAGTGTGAACCTGCTTTCATTTGTGAAGAGCACAGGGCACCAGTGGTGAATTTGCCAATCCTGGTGCTCTGTGGCAAATGCTAAGAGTCCTGCAGGGTGTTGGGCTGTGAGCACAACCCCATTTGTGGACGTTGGGCACTCAGACCATCCTCATGGAGTCAGTTTCTAACAGTTTGTGCAGACACATGCACATTTGTGGCCTGCTGGAGGTCATTTTGCTCGGCTCTGGCAGTGCTCCTCTTGTTCCTCCTTGCACAAAGGCGAGATAGTCGTCCTGTTGCTAGGTTGTTGCCCTCCTACGGCCCCTTCCACGTCTCCTGGTGTACTGGCCTGTCTCCTGGTAGTGTCTCCAGCCTGTGGACACTACGTTGACAGACACAGCAGACCTTCTTGCCACAGCTCACATTGATGTGCCATCCTGGATGAGTTGCACTACCTGAGCCACTTGTGTGGGTTGTAGAGTCCGTCTCATGCTGCCACGAGTGTGAAAGCACAACCAACATTCAAAAGTGACCAAATCATCAGCCAGAAAGCATTGGTACTGAGATGTGGTCTGTGGTCCCCACCTGCAGAACCACTCCTCTATTTAGTGTGCCTTGATAAATGCCAATAATTTCCAACTGTTGTGTATTCCATTTGCACAACATCATGTGAAATTGATTGTCAAACAGTGTTGCTTCCTCAGTGGACAGTTTGATTTCACAGAAGTTTGATTTACTTGGAGTTATGTTCTGTTGTTTAAGTGTCCCCTTTATTTTTTTGAGCAGTGTAGTTATATGTAACCTTTAAGAAAGTAACCTCCCATAAAGAGAAGAGAAGTTTTATAATACCTCTTACAGTTCACTTCAAAAATTTGTATGTCCTTAACCCATTTGTTTTGTTTTCCCAGTCCGGGAGTACAGGATTTAACAGGGGGGGATGTGACATCCCAGGAGTCCAGTTGTCTCAATGGTATTGCTTTCCTCACGGAGAGGGTGATGCCATGCTTGTAAGCGACAAGGATCCCTTTAACAGGTAACAAATACATACAACACTGTTCTGACTCAAGGCCAGAATGGGAAGCTCGAGACCCGGATTCAGGGGAATTTCCCTACATATATTATGGCTGGAGGAGGAGTTAGTCTGTCTGTCAGTGAGAGTCTGTCAGAGGAATGAGGAGTGGAGAAAAGGAGTCTTGAGGAGAGCTGGGGCCATGCAATCACAAGGTTCTAAAGCTCCTGGAAAAAGAAGGGAGAGACAGAGCAGTCTGTAAGAGACTGTGAGGGGGAGGAGCAAAGGAGAGTTGAAGAGCTGGAGGGGTGATGCGACTGAGCTCCCTCCAAGCTGAAGTGCAGATACCGGAGGCCGGAATACCAAGGTTGTAGGGGTAACTGTATGCCCCAAAGCAGAAACCGGTGGGCAGGAGATTTCAAGTTGCCTGTCCACCTTTACATCCGAAGGCACAGTAGCATAGAGAGCCCAGAGTCGCCGCAACCAGGGACACCTGTAAAAAGGCTCGAGTTGCCTGTCATACGGATATTGTCCTATTATTAGGACAAAGAGAAAGTGAGGACCTTGTGTGAAGCCTTAGGCAGCAAGCGATTGCAACATAGCGCAGTAAGGAAGGCTTCCAACCCCTCCTGGCTAGGGAGATTCAGAATCGCTTCCAGGCTGGCCGGACCTCACCATTACGTGTGATCCATACTCTGGACTGTGGCTGCATAATACAAGTTAAAGGTAAAGAGACTGCAACCTTGTGTCCGCCAATTTTTTGCAGCACTGCACCATCTGTCATCTTTGCTTACTATACCAGAAGCCATGGGGACTAAGCTTCACCTGTGGGAAGCCATACCATCCCTGCTGCAATAACATCATCCACAGTGGACCCCTTTAAGCAGCGTCGGACATCCCTGACCGAATACCACAGGTGGCGTCACAAACAGTCTTTATTCAAAACAACCCCTTTAAAGGCCTTCCCTTTAACTTGGACACAACCCCTTTAAAGGCCTTCCCTTTAACTTGGACACACAGGGCAATGGCCCGGGTCACTGCCACCGTGACTACCCCTTTAATGACCACTGGACCCGACCCAAGTACCCCAAGGTCCTATCGGACGCGCCACCTGTAACGTGGAAGGCCATTATTTTTCTGTTAACAGATGACAGGCCTTAGTGAGGGTATGCTTTTTTGTGGATTGAGTTGAAGCTTTTGTTTTACATAATGTTTGTGATCACATTTATCCGTCACTCTACTCTGACCACTTACTTTGGGGTTTCCATTTAAATTTCTGAATGACGTGATTCATAAGAAACCCCCAAGGGATTCATTCACTATAGTAAGGCAGCAGAGTTACTCTGGACTCTTTCTGGCCTCTGTTCAGCTGTGTCCTTCTTTTCAGAAGTGCGCAAACTGTGGCCAATTGAACTTTAATGCAATTCTAAAATGATGGACACCGCCGGACCAGGTGGCATCTACAGTGCCTAAATCTGCCTTATTATAGGGAATCTTCCATCCGAGGTTCCATCTGAATCTCATATTTCAGAGATTTACAGCGAAACTCCAGTGCATGCGCTCAGCGCAGAGCGCAGTATAAATGTGAAAGGGCCTGACTGCGTTCTTCTGGAGGCAGAATGAAAACAATCAACAGCAGGTGAAGAATTGGTTTTATTTATTTTTTACACTGTTTCTCGTGGGGTATAAGTGATTAGGCAATTTGTTCTTCCGGTCAGTGCGATTACAGCAATACCAGATTGGCATCAGGTTTTTATGTTTGGCTGCTGTCTCACACTAAAAGCAGCATCAGAAACTCAGCCCTGCACAGTGAGGAAGAAGTGTTTGGTTGTTTTTAGAACAAACTGCAGTCTGAGATGCAGACTTTCTGAAAGGGGACAATCATTTTAAGAAGACTTGAGAATTCTAAAATGGACTGGTTGCTAAGGATCCCAAGAAACCACATAATAAAAAGTGCAGTTGTTAGATGTAGGCCTGGAAACCATACAGTACATTGGCTGTTTTTAGATGGATTCTGCTCCTCCACCTACAGACAATCTGCATCCATTTTATGTGAATGGGTTTACACAGCTACATATAAATGTATTGGAAGTTTTCTGCACTGATTTTATTTCTTTGTGCTAAAAATCTGCAACGAGAAGAAGAAGCTTGCTAATTATTTTGTGTGAATTCCTCCTGGAAAATGCAAGGATTAATTCCAATGATAATAAGGGCCGATGCTCATGTGAACCCCCACAGTGAAAAGTACAAATAAGTGTCAGGACAGAATACCAAGATGTCTGCTGCGGAGAATACACATCGGATTTCATTCCTAATTGTGACCATATTATTAATGTGTATGTATACAAACAGAAAAATAAATATTTGCCACATATAGCCCCTTTCACTGTTCACCGGAATGCCCAGGTGCATTGCACAGACCCCCGAGATATGAAATGTGTTCATCACACAAATCAAAGAAAAACAACGTGTACAGATATAACATACAGATGCGTTTTTAATAAATGACTTGATCATGCCCCCTCTGTATCATAGTGTGGACTCATTAGCAGTTTGGTAGCATATAAGCTCCACTCAATGTCTAAATGCAGTTAATTATTGGAGCTAAGTGTCATCAAAACTAGAGCGTGGTGTGTATAATAATTAGGATATTACATGTAGTGAATGCTGTAAGAAATACAGCTGCGATTGTATCATGCGCTGAGTGCCAGAGTCAACTACCGGCATGTGGTTAAAGAAGCGCTCCCATCAAAATTATCCTCTCAATTGCAATCATCATATTATATTATATAGCAATGTGCACTTACAATTGATCATGTTGCCCTTCTACTCAGTTAATACTTCTCTTTAAATTAGATCTATGACGTGATTAAAAACAGACTGGCTGAATCCTTCTAAGTTCCATGTAGAACCAAAATGACTCTTTTCCCTAAATGAGTCATCATTAGAACTACAATTCTACCTCACTGCAAAGTCCCTGACAGAGGGAAGAGCGAAGCAGCTGGGTCAGAAGTTCAAGGAGGGATAACTCATGTAGGAAAAATAGACTTCCTGTTTCTACATAGAGCGGAGAAAGACAATTAACTGGGTAGAATGAGAAATTGTAAGTATACAGTGATATATAATAAGATGATTGCCTTATGTAAAGAGGATAAAAACTTTGATGGGAGTGCTTATTTAATTTACATTTAGGACTTGTGTGATAATCAGATATAGTTTTAGGTAAAATTAGGCAGAAATAAAGTTTCAGCCACCGATGTAGGAGCTGCTGAGCTGATATCCCCTTGAGAAAGCGGCACTTTTGAGCCGCGAAACGCGCGTCGGGGCGCTTTCTTTCTTCCGGGGGGACCCTTCCTCTGCATCCCTGGTAGGTGAGCCTCTCCACCATGTTTATGTGTCTTTTTGTTTTGGCGTAATATGCGCAATAGTGGTATTATTGGCTGCTATATATGTTCATTGATGGACTTCATCACAGTGCCTGTCACTTGGCTGTGCACTGTATACTATTCTTAGCCTAGTACCACTATTTATAACCTAGTTGTTTAAGGCATAGGTGTGGTTAGGCCCTTCAGTATCTATCTACTATTTTGGGCTT
Source organism: Ranitomeya imitator (assembly GCF_032444005.1). NCBI lineage: Eukaryota > Metazoa > Chordata > Amphibia > Anura > Dendrobatidae > Ranitomeya > Ranitomeya imitator. The sequence continues at coordinate 1,160,549,975 of NC_091282.1, forward strand.
TTCTCTCTGCCCCTTATTTTTTCATTGTCATACGCTATATGGGATGTGCAGGGGTTGGCTCCTCCCCCCCTGTGCTTGACTGGATTGCACCTTATACAGAATCATGTTTGTATTTTATCTTTTTGTATACTAATAAAGACGTGTCTATTTCATTATATTTAGACTGTATGCTCCTTTTTTTCTCCTGTTTAATACACCATGTAGACTCACAGACATGAAAAAAATGCCGGGCGCATGTGCTGTGCGCCCACCGGGATCTGTCAGTTGGCACCCGGCAAGAATTTTTCCTACTGATTCATTTTGATCACTGTGATAAACACTGATCAAAAGCCAATAATTAGTATGTGCTTTTTGCCTTCCACATTTCATTAATTCATGTGAAGCATCTGAAGGGTTAATAAACTTCTTGAATGTGATTTTGATGACTTTGAAAGGAGCAGTTTTAGAATGGTGTAACTTTTGGGTATTTTCTGCCATATAAGCCCCTCAAAGTCACTTCAAATTATTATTATTTATTGTTATATTATAGCGCCATTTATTCCATGGCCCTTTACATGTGAGGAGGGGTATACATAATAAAAACAGGTACAATAATCTTGAACAATACAAGTCACAACTGGTACAGGAGGAGAGAGGACCCTGCCCGCGAGGGCTCACAATCTACAAGGGATGGGTGAGGATACAGGAGTTAAGGATAGAGCTGGTCGTGCAGTCGTTTGGTCGATCGGTGAGATGTTCTCCCTAAAAAAATGATTTTGCAATTTTGTTGTAAAATTGAGAATTTGCTGATTACATTTGAATCATTCTAACTTTCTAACAAAAAAAGGAAATATTATGTAAATATTGTCCTGATATAAAGTAGACATGTGGGAAATGCTATTTACTAATTATCTTTTTAAGTATAACTATCCGATTTAAGGGCATAAAAATGTAAAGTTTAAAAATTGCAAAATATGCATAAGTCATATCGAGCAAACTTTAACACTATTGTGAATAACAATATGTCACGAAAAAACAGTGTCAGAATCAGTGTGATCCATTGAAGTGTTACGAAGTTCTTACCACATAAAGTGACACTGGTCAGAAAAGCGTGTTTTGCTTTATTTCTAGTAAAGGACTTTATTCTGGCTGTGTCTTTATTTACCACATAACTATAGGATTAGCAATGGATAGGAGTCTTATAGACGCCTCTGTACTATTAATCCGTGGCTTGATGTCACCTGACAATACAAAGGTACATCAACCCCACAAATATGACCCTTACTTGCCACCACTGCAGGGCAAGTGGAAAGAGCCAGGGAAAGCACCAGAATCGGCGTATCTAATAGATGCACCTTTTCTGGGTGGCTGCGCACTGGTATTGTTAGGTTGGGGGGTCAATATCTATGGCCCCTTATCACCCTGAGAATACCAGCCCCCAGCTGTCTGCTTTAACAAGGCTGGTTGTCAAAAATGGAGGTGACCACATGCCGTTGTTTTTAAATTATTTATTTAAATAATTATAAAATATAGCGTGTGGACCACTCTATTCTTGATAACATGTCTTGCTAACATGGATAGGTGAGGATTCCAGCCCCCAGCTGTGATTTGTGCCCGGCTGGTTTTTCATTCTTTCATTTATTTAATTATTTATAGCGCAGGAGCCGGCTGATGAATACTGCCATCAGTCGCTCCTGCTCTCACTGTTATTAGCGACAGTAGGTGTAGGCCAGAAGTAGGGAACCTCTGACCTGTGGGCCGCATGCGGCCCGCGGTGACTTTCGTGCGGCCCGTGGGCATGTCCCCGGAGACAGTAATCATCGGGCTGCGGCCCTATTCTGTAAGCTGCCAGCTCATTAACTCCTAAGTGCAGGGTATGCAGCGTTCATTACAGAACACTGCCTGCCTGCACATGAATGGTGATATCATCTGGGTGGGCAGGGTTAGTACCCAATGCGCTCCCGTCCTCCTGTCCTGGAAGAGGAGCTCCTGCCAGAGAGTTCAGAGCAATCTCTGTGCATGCTGGCAGCTCTGTGCTTGTCTGCTGGTGATTTCTGTGCCTCTCAGCTACAGTATGTGCCTACCCTCCAGCTTTGTGCCCTAATATGATCTCTGTGCCTCCCACTGTGATCTCTATGCCCCCCAACTATATGCCCCCCTGTGATCATTGTGCCTCCCAGCTATGTGCCCCATGTGATCTCTGTGCGCCTTGTGATCTCTGTGGCCCCCAGCTATGTGCCCCCTGCGATTTCTGTGCACTGCAGCTATGGCCCCCTGTGATCTCTGTACCCTCCAGCTATGTGCCTCCCAGCTATGCCCCCCTGTGATCTTTCTGCTCTCCCTGTGATCTTTGTGCCCTGGGTGATCTTTGTGCACCCTTGGTGATCTCTGTGCACCCCTTGGTGATCTCTGTGCCTCCCTGGTAATGCCTGCCCCCCCAGAGCTGTATATCCCCCAGGGCTGTATGTGCCCCAAGGGATATGTATATTCCCCAGTGATACACTTGTCCCAGAAGTGTTGTACATCCCACTGAGCACTGTATATTGCCCCCAGTGCTGTATATCCCCAAACATTTGATGTATATAGCAAAAGAGGGGAGAAGCCAGCGCTGCTTATGGTCAGAACGCAATACGTAAAGTGCAAATGCACATATTGATTTCTAACTGTATTTCAAAATTAGACATTTAGCAAACAATTGATCAATTCTTTGAGCCACGGCATTCTCATAATGGGGCAGTCCTACTTTACGTTTTTTATATTCGCTGTGCCATAAAGGCCTCCTAAATGTGTTGAAAGCAAGACCACATTAAATACAAGCTGTACCTGAAGCGTTTCTGAATCACTCCCATGGCACCAGAAGGTCAAGCGCAGATAAAGGTTGACCAGGTCCAGACATAGACATTTCAGGTCCAACCTCCACACTGCCCAGCCAGCACCACAGATAAAGAGTGAGACAGGCTGAGACACAGGTGCACAATTAAACAGAGGCTAGGGCAGGGCTGCTGTATGTGTGTACAGCAGCCTATTAATCACAGTGAACACAGAAAGAATGGCGTACATTACCAAGCGCACACGGCAACAGTGGTGATCAGTAGTGTTGAGCATTCCGATACCGCAAGTATCGGGTATCGGCCGATACTTGCGGTATCGGAATTCCGATACCGAGATCCGATATTTTTGTGATATCGGGTATCGGTATCGGAAGTGTAAAATAAAGAATTAAAATAAAAAATATTGTTATATTCACCTCTCCGGCGGCCCCTGGACATCAGCGGGAGGATCCGGCGTCCGGCACGGCTTCTTTCTTCAAAATGCGCGCCTTCAGGACCTGTGGAATGACGTCCCGGCTTCTGATTGGTCGCGTGCCGCCCATGTGACCGCCACGCGACCAATCAGAAGCCGCGACGTCATTCCTCAGCTAAAGTCCTAGAATGAGCGCCTTCTAGGACCTGAGGAATGACGTCGCGGCTTCTGATTGGTCGCGTGGCGGTCACATGGGCGGCACGCGACCAATCAGAAGCCGGGACGTCATTCCACAGGTCCTGAAGGCGCGCATTTTGAAGAAAGAAGCCGTGCCGGACGCCGGATCCTCCCGCTGATGTCCAGGGGCCGCCGGAGAGGTGAATATAACAATATTTTTTATTTTAATTCTTTATTTTACACTTTAATATGGATCCCAGGGCCTGAAGGAGAGTTTCCTCTCCTTCAGACCCTGGGATCCATGAGGATACATTCCGATACTTGATGTCCCATTGACTTGTATTGGTATCGGATATCGGTATCGGCGATATCCGATATTTTTCGGGTATCGGCCGATACTATCCGATACCGATACTTTCAAGTATCGGACGGTATCGCTCAACACTAGTGATCAGCCACATACCAATATCAAAGCAAAAGAGGGGAGAAGCCAGCGCTGGGCAGTGTGGACGTTGGACCTGAAATGTCTATGTCTGGACCTGGTCAACCTTTATCTGCGCTTGCCCTTACTGGCGCCATGGGAGTGATTCAGAAATGCTTCAAGTACAGCTTTCATTTAATGTGATCTTGCTTTTAATACATTTAGGAGGCCTTTATGGCACAGCGAATATAAAAAACGTAGAGTAGGACTGCCCAATTATGAGAATGCCGTGACGTGGCGGGGTGGCTCAAAGAAATGATCAATTGTTTGCTAAATGTCTCATTTTGAAATACAGTTAGAAATCAATATGTGCATGTGCACTTCTCCCCTTTTTTGCTTTGATGTGATGTATATAGCCCCCAGTGCTGTATATAGCCCCCAGTGATGTATATTCCCCCAGGGACATATATACCCCAGTGCTGTCTATGCTTACTAGTGATGTATATAGCCCCTCAGTGATGTCTATTACCCCAGCCTACCTGGTGATGAATATGTCTCAGCATCTCGTGTGATGTCTATGCCCCCCAGCGCCTCCTGTAATTTATATGGCCCCAGAGTTTCCTGTGATGCATATACAGCAGTCTCAATGTTTCCTACGTTATGTATGTACAGCAGTCCCATCGTCTCCTATGTGGTATATATACAGCTGTCTCCTCGTCTCCTATGTGATGTTGTGATGTATATACAGCAGTACCAGCATCTCCTATGTGATGTATAGACAGCAGTCACAGTGTCTCCTATGTGATGCTTATATAGTAGTCCCATTGTCTCCTATGTGGTCTATACACAGCTGTGTCAGTGTCTCCTTTGTGGTGTGCATACAGTAGTCCCAGCATCTCCCATGTGATGTAAATGATTTACAAAACTTATGACAAGAAAGTTGACTGCTCTCCTGGCTGACACAAACCTGGAAAAGCAGCTGTGAGAAGCAACATGATCAGTATTACCTATTATCACAGCTGCACCAAAGGCAAGCAGCTCCAGCAGTCACATTAAGGGTGAGTTACCATAATTAATCGTTTGACTAAATATACCAGGGTCATTTTCAGGGTAATCATTGTTGTGTGGCCCCTGAATGATGGTAGAAATTTCCAAATAGACCTCAGCTAGAAAAAGGTTCCCCACCCCTGGTGTAGGCTTATGGGTGTAATAGTCCCATCAGCCACTGCCTGCTGTCATTGTTCTTACTTGAATAAAACTCTCATCATTCTCCCCTGTGCTGATTGTCAGCAGAGCAGGGGAGAATACTGAGGGTCATCCTCATTACCAGACGCTGGGGAACAGCGCTTACTGTACCGCTGCTTCCCTGGCACTCGCTGTGTGATACTGATGCGGCACAAGGGTGGCACATGGTTGCCACATGTGTGCCACACGTATTGCACACACGAACACTAACATCTCCAGTACCGAATTGACCTTAGCACGAGTGCTGTGGGAACATTTCTAAAGGAGTTTGCGCTGACATCAGATAGGTGAAATGAGTTTATTGGCTTTGAACTCCCAGGACTTTTCTGATATCACCGGGAGCATGAGAACTCTCTCATGCTTGCTGTGACATCAGACAGGTCCTACGAGTTCACCGTGAGACACTGGGCAGCGATAGCAGACGCTGCTCAGCGTCTCTGCTTGACTACAGGCTGAATTACAGGCTGTAGGAGAACAAGACCCGTCGTGGCACAAATGGATTATCATTTTCTCTGCGGAAAGGCGAGGAATATTGTTCTTTTTTATTTTAACTCTTTTGCAGAAGACAATGGTGTCGGTGGTATGGGCGATGTAGTAAGTATGATTTAATTAAGATTTTTTAAATGAGTCTGTGTCATTCTTTCAATTAAAGTACTTTTTCTTCGTGTCTGTGTTTTTATACAATGACCATGCTGTTACTAATGGGGCATTTATTGACGCATCTCCATTACTAACCTCTGGGCTTGATGTCACCTGACAATACAAAGGTGACATCAACCCCCCAACTATCACCCACTGGCCACCGGTACAGGGCAAGTGGGAGACCGAGGCTAAGTGCAGGAACTGGCACATTTTAGAGATGCGCCTTTTATGGGGCGGCTGAGAGCTGATGTTTTTAGCCAGGGAGGCAGTATCCATGGTCCCTTACTAAGCTATTAATATCAGCCCCAGATATCTGCATAGCTTTTTCCTTGTTTTGCTTGGGGACCCTACGTCAATTTTTTTGAGGGTCCCCCATTTTAATAGCCAGTAAAGGCTAAGTATACAGCTGTCAGCTGATATTAATAGCCTGGGAAGCTCCATGGGTATAACGCCCTTATATATGTGTGTATCACTGACATCTATATATCTATTTATTCTATGCATATATATCTATTCTAAATATTCTTTTCTAACCTGTCACACTGTGATTTTACTGTACATGGCAGATGAATAGCCGGCTCTTCATCTACAGTATATCTATCTATTCCATTCAATTCAGCATTTTTCTCATGCCCCCTGACATGTTTGTTGAGTCCAGCAAAAAAAAAAATTTGGCTTTCTCATTGACTTGCATTGGATCCATTAATCGGTATGAATACACGGATATTAGAAAGTTTTTGTCCTGATTTTCCCGAATCCAAATATTTCACTATTCGCTCATCACTAATTACCAGTTTTGCAGCATATTATCTCCACTCTAAGTGCAGTTAATTTGTGGAGCTAAGTGTCATCAAAACTAGAGTGTGGTGTGTATAATAATTAGGATATTTCATGAAGTGAAAGCTGTAATGGAATACAGGTGCAATTGTAACATGTTCTGAATGCCGGAGTCTACTAAGTATTGGCATGTGGTTAAAGAAGCGCTCCCATCAAAGTTGCTATCCTTTTAATATATTGCAATCATCATATCATATCATAGAGAACTGTGTACTTACAATAGCTAATTTTGCCCTTTTTCTGAGTTAATTCTTCTCTTTTTTCATTAGATCTATGACATGACATAATTAATAACTGACTAGTAAATCTTCCTAAGCTCCATGTAGACACATGAAGTCTCTTTTCCCTGCATGAGTCATCATTACATCTACAATTCTATTCACTGCAAAGTCCCTAGCATATGGGAGGAGGGGAGCAGCAAGGTCATAAATGAAAGAAAAGATCTCTGCATAGAGCTTAGAAGGATTCAGCTAGTCAGTTTTTAATCACGTGTCTTAGATCTAACGGAAAACAGAATAATTATCTGGGTAGAAAGACATAGTGAGCAATTGTAAGTACACAGTGGTATGTAATATGATTACTGCAAAATATTAAAAGGATAAACACTTTGATGGGAGTGTTTCTTTAATACTGCACATCAAGTTAAGGCACAGAAAACATTCCAATAGCAGCACTTGCCCTCCTAAGCATTTTAAGTGCAATTTATAAATAAAACCTCCTGTATGAATGAAAGCGGGAACCTAGGGGGGGTTGAGGATAGGTTCTAAATACTTGCTAGATCGGTGGTGGTTCAGACCCTGAGAACCAATATCCACAATATAATTGATTGGTTGCACATTCAAATGTCAGCGCTTTTCAAAGTCCTTAAAACTGATTAAGTTAGCTTGGTACAGCAAGTGTTAGCATGATGTGTTTAGATTATAAGCCATTTAGTTAATGTGTTTATCAGGACAATATGTTCGTCCTTTTTCTGCCCCACCCTGAAATGGCACTGCTAACTCCTGATACAAAGGGCCCATTATTATGTCTTTCCCTACTACCATAAGTCTTTTTATGTAAATAATCACCACTAGTGTTGAGCGATACCGTCCGATACTTGAAAGTATCGGTATCGGATAGTATCGGCCGATACCCGAAAAATATCGGATATCGCCGATACCGATATCCGATACCAATACAAGTCAATGGGACATCAAGTATCGGAAGGTATTCTCATGGTTCCCAGGGTCTGAAGGAGAGGAAACTCTCCTTCAGGCCCTGGGATCCATAGGGATGTGTAAAATAAAGAATTAAAATAAAAAATATTGATATGCTCACCTCTCCGGCGGCCCCTGGACTTCACACTGCTAACCGGGAGGCTTCTTTGTTTAAAAAGCGCGCCTTTCGGACCTGTGAATGACGTCCCGGCTTCTGATTGGTCGCGTGCCGCCCATGTGACCGGCACGCGACCAATCAGAGGCCGCGACGTCATTCGCAGGTCCTCAATTCCTATAATTAGCAGTTTTGTGAATGAGAATGACGTCGCGGCTTCTGATTGGCCGCGTGCCGGTCACATGGGCGGCACGCGGCCAATCAGAAGCAGCGACGTCATTCTCATTCACAAAACTGCTAATTATAGGAATTGAGGACCTGCGAATGACGTGGCGGCCTCTGATTGGTCGCGTGCCGGTCACATGGGCGGCACGCGACCAATCAGAAGCCGGGACGTCATTCACCGGTCCGAAAGGCGCGCTTTTTAAACAAAGAAGCCTCCCGGATAGCAGCGTGAAGTCCAGGGGCCGCCGGAGAGGTGAGCATATCAATATTTTTTATTTTAATTCTTTATTTTCCACATCCCTATTGATTCGATACCGATACCCGATATCACAAAAATATCGGATCTCGGTATCGGAATTCCGATACCGCAAATATCGGCCGATACCCGATACTTGCGGTATCGGAATGCTCAACACTAATCACCACCCTCAATTGTTTCTGCATCCTTCTGGGACAGAGGGACCCTTGCACTTATCTCATTCTACCAACACCCCAGGAAAGCAGGTCCTACTAAAGAGTTCACCAAGATTCAACACCTTTAACCGGTCATGCGATTTCCTAATAGTCAATGTGGCAGTTCTTCCAGAGGTACCATGTACAGCTGTAAGGTGGAGCAACCACAGCTTAAAAACGATGGGCCCAAAAAGTCTATAGAATGGAAATGTCAAGTGCTGAAGCTTGTAAAAAACAGGAATTTACAAACCCTTCAGCATTCTCAATAACCTCCAGAAGTAACAGCATAACTATTAAATGGAGTCTGTCATCACAAAATCACTGTTAAAGCCAAGCACAGACGTTCAGCCACCCATAAAGTGGTCAAACAGTTCAGAGTAACTTCCCACCTATTTGTCCTACTATTTTAGACCTTCTCTTCCTTGTTTGACAACTCTGAATTTGTAGGAGCCAGAGGAAGGCAGAGATAGATGCAAACAAGTAGGTAGAAAGATGCAGTGAACTGATCGGCCAAACCAGGGTGCACCGAATGCCTGTGTTTGGTTTCAACAGTCATTTTGTGCTGATAGATTCCTTTTCACTTATGGCCTTATGCATTGAGTTTCAAGCTACAAGCCTGAGGTCACCAAGCACAAAGCCAATTGTCGGCAAGAGTATGGTAGATCAGAAAAATATTGGACTTATTCTGAGAGGTAAGTAGCTATTTAACATTTTTCTGACAATCAGAGTTTGACAGCTGTCGGCAGAAGAGTATCTTAGTGTACAAAAATTGAACAATCATTAAATATACAAGGTATGTAATGTTTCAAAGTGATTTTCAGTTTAAGAAAACTGCTATCCTTATGCCCATTGAAGCATCCCACTATTAACCCTCGAGATCTACTGACAAGACCATTTCTGGCTCTTGAGTATTTAGCTTGTTTTTGTATTAGATGCATAGCTAGTGGGGTGAGCAGTGAAACTCATCTCCTATTAAAATGAATGGAAGCTGAGCTGCAGAGAACGGTGCAGCAAATTAAGCTATGCTATTCATCACATTCACTGTTCAATGTCTACTGTCATGGAAATAAGCTAATCAATGGGTACGATTAGGGTTGAGCGACCTTGACTTTTTTAGGGTCGAGCCGGGTTTTGCGAAACCCGACTATCTCAAAAGTCGAGTCGAGTGAAATCGGCCGATTATGGCGAAAAGTCGAGGATCGACCGAAACACGAAACCCAATGCAAAGTCAATGGGAATTTTCTCTCTCTCTCTCTCTCTCTCTCTCTCCCTGAACTGAAAAGCTGGTGTTACACAGTGCAAATCGCTACAGCGCACAAGCGACAACATGACGATAGGCGTCCACGCCCCTAAGACCTCTGTCATCACTCTGCCCACGCTCCTTCATTGGCTGAAAAAAATGGCGCCGAGCGCGTCATACGAAACGCGACTTTGGCGCGAAAGTCGCGTACCGCATGGCCGACCCCACACAGGGATCGGGTCGGGTTTCATGAAACCCGACTTTGCCAAAAGTCGGCGACTTTTGAAAATGAACGATCCGTTTCGCTCAACCCTAGGTACGATGAGTGCAGAACCCCCAAAAATCTGATATTGATGGCTAAGGGCTCATCCAAACATACTCTATTTTTCATGTATGAGTTCTATTCATGTTTATCATGGACAGATCTCATATCTGGTATAATCTATGGGGATATTAACAAGTCCAATTTTGGGGGCAAACTGAGTAGTCCATGAAAAATCGCAATGTCCAAAACTAATCCAAGTGTCAGATCAAAATTGGCAATGCAAGTTCATGGGTTCATGAAAAAATTAGACAACGCTCAGTTGCCATCCAATTGCTATCTGCTTTCATGAACTGCTAGATTGGTGAAGGTGGTGAAGATTTTTGATTCTCATCTGTGAGAAACTGATGAAACTCGGAGCAAACTCTGATGAAGCTTGGATTACACTCTGATGAAACTTGGAACAAACTATGATGAAACTCAGAGCAAATTCTGATGAAACTCGGAGCAAACTCTCATGAAACTTGGATCAAACTATGCTGAAACTCAGAGCAAACTCTCATGAAACTCGGATTATACTCTGATGAAACTTGGAGCAAACTCTGATGAAACTCGAAGCAAACTCTGATGAAAGTCAGAGCAAACACTGATTAAACTCAGAGCAAACTCTGATGAAACTCGGAACAAACTCTGATGAAACTCGGAGCAAACTCTGATGGAACTCAGAGCAAGCTCTGATGAAACTCAAGGCAACCTCAAATGAGACTCGGAGCAAGCTCTGATGAAACTTGGAACAAATGAGACTCGGAGCAAACTCTGATGAAACTCGGAGCAAACTCTGATGGAACTCAGAGCAAACTCTGATCAAACTCGGAGTAAACTCTGATGAAACTCGGAACAAATTCTGATGAAACTCGGAGCAAACTCTGATGGAACTCGGAGCAAACTCTGATGAAACTTGGAGCAAACTCTGATGAAACTCGGAGCAAATTCTGATGAAACTCAGAGAAAATTCTGATGAAACTCGGAGCAAACTCTGATGAAACTCAAGGCAACCTCAAATGAGACTCGAAGCAAACTCTGATGAAATTCGAAACAAATTCTGATGAGACTCGGAACAAACTCTGATGAAACTCGGAACAAAATTACTGTTAAAAATAAAATAATTTTTTGCGCACATGAAGAAAATGGATGAATGACCCCTTCACCTAAGGATACATCATCAATCTAGTAAATCTGAAAAATCCTTTCAAGATTAGTGAGATTTACTTTAACAGCTCTAGGCAGTCTAGTCAACAAAATCTGCGGTATTGTTTTTGCCTCTGCATATTTGGCTTTGTATTTTCTGTTGTTGAACATATGCAGTAGAAAATTCCCATTGGAACATGCTCTTAATATTTTATTCTATTGGAACGTCTCGTCATCATTTTCCAGCAGATTATTTTCTGTTTAATTCCCAGAAAAATTATATATACATAAGCGGATGATCTAATAAGAGATGCACTTAAGACTAGAGTTGAGATCAATGAATCTTATTGTACTACAGGATGCATTTATATTTCAGCCAGTGATATATTTGTGCATATCTCCGACTCGGCTTCCATTATGCGAAAAGACTGCAGAGAGCAATTCCTATGATAGTGAGGATAAAACCCGTATGCTGTTTATATTGTTATAATTATTGGTTTAAAAATCATTCTTTTTTTTGCTCTCAGTCTCGGTGCACAGAGCAGCGTGTTCCCACTGCATGCATATCTTAATACAGAAAACCGGTCAGGGTTAAATTGAAAGGGCAATTTGTTTTAAGATTGAGAGAGCACTTATAATCACTGAATAGTTTGTTCTTTAGTATTTTGTGCATTGCTGACACCTGCTGTCCATAAAACAGAAATGTTCCAGTTTTCTAGTTTTATCTTCCCTTTTAGTTCAATAATTCTTCAAAGTACTATTTTACAATTTAATAATAAATTAGATCACTATACACCACATACCAAATTATTTAGCAAATTGGATTTAAGTGTCATAAAGATGTTTTTTGTTTGTTTTTTTCAAAATAAACTCATCGATGGTATTTTGTCTCAAGGCATTTTGGATCACTGAAATCAATCTCAAACACCTGTGATAATTAGATTGCCAAAGAAAACTTCTTATGAAGGACATACCACATTATTAAAGGGAACCTGTCACCTGAATTTGGCGGGAGCGGTTTTTGGTCATATGGGCGGAGTTTTCAGGTGTTTGATTCACCCTTTCCTTACCCACTGGCTGCATGCTGGCCGCAATATTGTATTGAAGTTCATTCTCTGTCCTCCGTAGTACACGCCTGCGCAAGGCAAGATTTAAAGCATCATGGGAAAGAAAAAAGATCTCTCTGCTGCTGAAAAGCATCAAATAGTGCAATGTCTTGGACAAATTATGAAAACATTAGCTATTTTATGAAAAACGTAAGCATGATCATCGTATTGTGAAGAGAGTTGTGGCTGATACAGAGTACAGATGGGTTTGTGCAGATAAAGGCATAATGAGGAAGGTTTCTGCCATACAAATTTATCAGAATAAGAGAGTAGCTGCTAAAATACCATTACAAAGCAGCAAACAGGTTTTTAAAGCTGCTGGTACCTGTGGAGTCCCGCCATCCTCAAGTTGTAGGATCCTCCAAAGGTTTTTACTGGTGCATTACCCTACTATTACAGCTAAACAGTTCTTACAAGCAGAAATGGTTGCATTGGACCCAGACATACAGTACAGACCAAAAGTTTGGACACACCTTCTCATTTAAAGATTTTGCTGTATATTCATGACTATGAAAATTGTTCATTCACACTGAAGGCATCAAAACTATGAATTAACACGTGGAATTATATACTTGACAAAAAAGTGTGAAACAACTGAAATTATGTCATATTCTAGGTTCTTCAAAGTAGCCACCTTGTGCTTTGATGACTGCTTTGGCATTCTCTTGATGAGCTTCAAGAGGTAGTCACCGGAAATGGTTTTCACTTCACAGGTCTGCCCTGTCAGGTTTAATAAGTGTGATTTCTTGCCTTATAAATAGGGTTGGGACCATCAGTTGTGTTGAGCAGAAGTCTGGTGGATACACAGCTGATAGTCCTACTGAATAGACTGTTAGAATTTGTATTATGGCAAGAAAAAAGCAGCTAAGTAAAGAAAAACAAGTAGCCATCATTACTTTAAGAAATGAAGGTCAGTCAGTCCGAAAAATTGGGCAAACTTTGAAAGTGTCCCCAAGTGCAGTGGCAAAAACCATAAAGTGCTACAAAGAAACTGGCTCACATGAGGACCGCCCCAGGAAAGGAAGACCAAGAGTCACCTCTGCTTCTGAGTATAAGTTTATTTGAGTCACCAGCCTCAGAAATCACAGGTTAACAGCAGCTCAGATTAGAGACCAGGTCAATGCCACACAGAGTTCTAGCAGCAGACACATTTCTAATAATAATAATAATAATCTTTATTTTTATACAGCGCTAACATATTCCGCAGCGCTTTACATTTTGCACACATTATCATCACTGTCCCCGATGGGGCTCACAATCTAAATTCCCTTTGGAATGTGGGAGGAAACCGGAGTGCCCAGAGGAAACCCATGCAAACACGGAGAGAACATACAAACCCTTTGCAGGTGTTGTCCTTGGTTTGAACCCAGGACTCCAGCACTGCAAGGCTGCAGTGCTAACCACTGTGCCACCGTGCCGACCACAACAACTGTTAAGTGGAGACTTTGTGCAGCAGGCCTTCAAGGTAAAATAGCTGCTAGGAAACCACTGCTAAGGACAGGCAACAAGCAGAAGAGACTTGTTTGGGCTAAAGAACACAAGGAATGGACATTAGACAAGTGGAAATCTGTGCTTTGGTCTGATGAGTCCAAATTTGAGATCCTTGTTTCCAACCACCGTGTCTTTGTGTGACGCAGAAAAGGTGAAAGGATGGACTTTACATGCCTGGTTCCCACCGTGAAGCATGGAGGAGGAGGTGTGATGGTGTGGGGGGTGCATTGCTGGTGACACTCTTGGGGATTTATTCAAAATTGAAGGCATACTGAACCAGCGTGGCTAACACAGCATCTTGCAGCGGCATGCTATTCCATCCGGTTTGCGTTTAGTTGGACCATCATTTATTTTTCAACAGGACAATGACCCCTGTTGTGAATTCTGTGGCAGAGCTCCCTCCTGTGGTCACAAGTGGTACTTCGGCTGATTCTGTCTATGAGCTTCCGTTGGTGGAGGTGAGTGGTACTGCGGCTTCTGAGTTTCCTTCCTCAGGTGATGTGGTGAAGTCGTTAGGTGCTGCTCTATTTAACTCCACCTAGTGCTTTGCTCCTGGCCTCCAGTCAATGTTCTAGTATTGGTCTTGCTTCCTCCTGGATCGTTCCTGTGGCCTGTCTGCTCTGCATAAGCTAAGTTTTGCTTGTGTTATTTTTGTTTGCTATTTTTTCTGTCCAGCTTGCTTAATTGGATTTTCTGGCTTGCTGGAAGCTCTGGGACTCAGAGGGAGCACCTCCGTACCGTTAGTCAGTGCGGAGGGTCTTTTTGCCCCCTCTGCGTGGTTGTTTGTAGGGTTTTGTGTTGACCGCAAAGTTATCTTTCCTATCTTCGGTCTGTTCAGTAAGTTGGGCCTCACTTTGCTAAATCTATTTCATCTCTGCGTTTGTATTTTCATCTCTACTCACAGTCATTATATGTGGGCGGCTGCCTTTTCCTTTGGGGTATTTCTCTGAGGCAAGGTAGGCTTATTTTTCTATCTTAGGCCTAGCTAGTTTCTCAGGCTGTGCCGAGTTGCATAGGGAGCGTTAGGCGCAATCCACGGCTGCCTCTAGTGTGGTTGGATAGGATTAGGGATTGCGGTCATCAGAGTTCCCACGTCTCAGAGCTCGTCCTATGTCTTTTGGTTATTGTCAGGTCACTTTGTGTGCTCTGAACTTCAAGGTCCATTGTGGTTCTGAATTACCTAATCATAACAGACCCCAAACTCACCTCCAGGCTGTGTAAGGGCTATTTGACCAAGAAGGAGAGTGATGGGGTGCTACGCCAGATGACTTGGCCTCCTACAGTCACCAGACCTGAACCCAATCGAGATGGTTCGGGGTGAGCTGGACTGCAGAGTGAAGGCAAAAGGGCCAACAAGTGCTAAGCATCTCTGGGAACTCCTTCAAGATTGTTGGAAGACCATTCCGGGTCACTACCTCTTGAAGTTCATCAAGAGAATGCCAAGTGTGTGCAATGCAGTCATCAAAGCAAAAGGTGGATACTTTGAAGAACCTAGAATATAAGACATATTTTCAGTTGTTTCACACTTTTTTGTCAAGTAGATAATTCCACATGTGTTAATTCATAGTTTTGATGCCTTCAGTGTGAATGTACAATTTTCATAGTCATGAAAATACAGAAAAATCTTTAAATGAGAAGGTGTGTCCAAACTTTTAGTCTGTACTGTGTATGAGGATAAATTTTAAGTCATTCTTGTGTATTGATGAGTGCTGTGAAATCCTGGATGATATAGATGGATGGAGTAGTAGATGGTTGGTGAATGGCACTATGTCCCAACAAGGCTGCGACATAAGCAAGGAAGTAGCACATTCATACTTTAGACTGGAGTCATGTTGAGAGAGAGCTAGTAGGCCCCATTAGTGCCCCTTAAGGTGGGAAAATGACCTTGGCAAAGTAAATAGAGTTTTTGACTGACAAATTTCTTCCATGTTACAAAAAGAATAACCTTGCCATCAGTAGCAAAATCATCTCTATGCATGACAATGCACCATCTCATGCTGCAAGAAATGCCTGAGTCATTTATTGCTATGGACATAAAAGTAGAGAAACTCATGGAGTGGCCACCATCCTCCCTTTACCTTAACCCGATTGAGACCCTTTGGAGTATCCGCAAGCAAAAGATCTATAAGGGTCGGAGGCAGTTCACATCGAAACAGCAACTCTAGGGGGCTATTCTGACATTTTGCAAAGAAAAAAAAAAGCCCAGCACCTTTGGTCTTGTAACAGTGTCCTATACAGGCATTTATTGTGCAAATGTATACTAAGCAGTCGCCCCCTCCATGAATGGGTAGGTGGTGAGTTGCTGTCTATTTAGTATTTTGCACCTGTGTTGCCAACATCTTGCTATATGGGCTGGCTGCATCCTGTAGTGCATTTGTTAAAAGACCTGGGCAGGTAAGCGGTGCTGCCTTTTTCTGTTGTTTTTTTTTTTCATTTTGCAAAGAAATTTAAGCAGAAACTATCCAGAAACTCACAAGTTCAATGGATGCAATATTAGCGAAGGTGATATGAAAGAAGACGTTCTATGTTTTTGATTTCAGCAAATGTGACCTCTTAATGCTGAAAATGCTAAAAATGACCATTTTGGTTCTGTAAAACCTTTAAAATGTTTGGAAACTCTGTTGTGTATAATAAATATTTTGTGGACTATAGGACACACCAGACCAGAAGAAGGGGAGGAAAATAGGAATAAATGTTTTTCAATAAAATGGTGGAGTGCCTTACAGTCCGCTTTTACGGTAGCCTAACATGGTTGGGGTTGTAGTGGAGTCGGGGCCTCAGGATGGACCTTTCTGCAGCAGCGACCCTGCGTCCTGGTAACCAGCTCCACTGCAGCCACCCCCCAGTAAGCTACATTCAGCCTAAAGATGCATTTTATAATCCACAAAATAAGGTCATTTGGAACTAACCATTTTGAGGTTTTTTTAGTTTTGAAAAAAAAATGTGATTTATCTTCTAATGGTTGGTAATTTGAACATTATGCTGACTTATTTGCACAGACCATTTGGGGAAATAAAAGAAAAAAAACCATTTGTATAATAATCTGGAAAACAGGGTAAGTATATACTATTAATGACATGTAGCTAATTATTATGTACTAGATGGTGGCCCGATTCTAACGCATCGGGTATTCTAGAATATGTATGTATATATGTATATTGCAGCCACATTGTATATAGCACAGGTCACGTACCAAAAAGTATATAACACAGCACATGCAGTATATAACACTGCCCACGTAGTATATAGCACAGCCCACACAGTATATAACACTGCCCAAGCAGTATATAACACAGCCAATGCAGTATATAACACTGCCCATGCAGTATATAACACTGCCCGCACAGTATATAACACAGCCCACGCAGTATATAACACTGCCCACGCAGTATTTAACACTGCCCGCGCAGTATATAACACTGCCCATGTAGTATATAGCACAGGCAACGTAGTATATAGCTCAGCCCACGCAGTATATAACACTGGCATAGGCAGCATCAATAGTAAAAGTTGGTCACACAGAGTTAATAGCAATGTTAACAGAGTGCATTATCCGCAGCATAACGCGATCCGTTAACGCTGTCATTAACCCTGTGTGACTGCGGAGTGAAGGGGAGAATGGAGCAAGTGCCGGGCACTGACTGGACAGGAGTAGGGAGGGACTAATTCTTGGCCGGACTGTGCCCAGACAGGCAGCTGGCGAGACCAATCAGCGACACGGGATTTCCGGGACAAACAGACAGACAGACGGAAGTACCCCTTAGACAATTATATAGCAGATAATAAATAAATGAGAATTAACAAACTGTTTTACCTGCATACGTAGGCAGAATCCATGACTGAATCATTACAAAATCCACATACAACCTCCGGTACAGCAAGTTAGAGGGTTATTTAAAGGAAACCTGTCATTTGATTCATGTTGTCCAAAATGTGATTAGCATGAATCAGATTCTTGACGTCTCGATTGTTGGCAGGTATATTTTTCTCTGCAATGCTCTGGCCCAGGACCGAAGATCCACACGGGGCTTGGACCATAGTCCAGAGCTGCTAGAGGTGATTAACAGGTTTCTCCCTATGTACAGCAAAAATTAAAAGAAAACTACAAAAGTTTCAGTTTGTCTGATTTTTCTCTTTATAGGTATATTTTTGAGTAAAATGTAAATTGTTCCCGTGCAAACTGCAGAGCAGCATCCGCTGCTTGCAACAGACATAGTTGTGCCTGAGGATACAGTGCTTGTCATGGTTCCGTCACTCCATTTCTGTGCGGCAAGTCACAAAGCAACCATGTCTTCATCCTACTCCACCTCCTCTGCTGAGCTACTCAGCTGTGTGCCTTTGGGTTCACACCAAGTGGGATCTATAACCTCAATGTCATTCTTTCTGCTCTCCTCCTCACCCTCCTCCTCACCCTCCTTCTCTTCCTGCCCTGACAGCACAGTCCAGTCCGCTTGTGCCTCAGGTATCTGAGTATCATCAGGATCACCTCCAGCCCCAGCGGTTAACATCTGGTGATGAGGATATGGATTCTGCCCGGACCGTACTTTGCCCAGCCTCGGTTCCAACTAGAAAATATTTTGGGCATTGGGGCAGATGTTTTCTTCCTCTTAAGTCTGTGAATCTTTGGAGAAGACCTCTGATGCCTTTGGAATAAAATGTGTGAACAGTTTTGCAGACTCGCTCATCTGTGGTTCCTCACAGTCAGGTAATTGGGATACATCCTCTGAGGACTTCACTGTGTGTGTTGTTAAGGTGTAGGAAGAGAGGGAGAGGCCAATCGCCATCCACTGAAGCACATGCTCTTTCTGGCCCTCATCTACATCTATGATGCTTACCGTTTTGCGGCTGCTAAAGAAAGGGAGTCAAGTAACCCGTTGAGTAACAGATGCTGTCAGTTGTCATTGGATAGGGCGAGATGGTGGTTGTTCAGTAGTGCTTTCAGTAACATTACCACCTAACCCATGTACACCTTCAACACCAAGCCCATTCCCCCTTCCACCATGACCTTACTTTTTCCCACTCATGTTGGATGTACCCTTCCCCTCTTATAATAAGCTTTTTCAGAACCGTGGGCCCAGACCCATCAGTCACCTGTTACTAAATCAACAGTCAGTAATTATTTGCTGAGATAGTGTGTCTGGACCACACTATTAGCAAAATGGATTCCGATTCAGAAATGTGTCTGATGTCTGGTCCACACTATTAGCAGAAAGGATTTCTATTCAGAAATGTGGCCTTGTGTCTGAATCACACTATTAGCAGAAAAAAAATGATATCAAGGTACGTGTTCTGGTTTCTGGGTCACAATATTAGCACAAACAATTTAGATTCTGAAATATGGCCTGGTGTATGGCCCACACTATTAGCACAAATGATTTATATGCTGGAAGGTCAATTTCACACAGGTTCCTTTCTATCTGAACTATCTGACTACTTGCAGCAGCATCAGAAGCAGCCTCTCCGCGCTGCTACACTGACAAAATAGTGCAAAAACAACATGTCTGCTTTTTATATGGAGAGGGACATGACTGCCAATGACATAAGTTCTTGTGTCTGAACATTGTGGATGGTTTCTGTGTCCTGATTAGCTGCCGGAATCCCCACACATTAAGTAAATTAAAAAAAAATAATAGTCCTCCGGTGCTCTGACCTCTCTCCACCCCTACCTTCCATCAACCACATTCCCCCGCTCATCATACAGCACCACTATCCTAGTGAAAGTCCTAACAAAAGCATTAGTGGAAACCCGATCATTTACCGAACTTTGGCCGAATTTTGCCGATTTTGAGGAAAATACATGAGAATCTGAACACGAATCTGAAAGTGCAATGTCCGTGCTGAATTTGAGATTGGCAAACATTTTCTGAACAAGTTCACTCATCTCTACTAATAAACACAACTGATCATTTGCTAAATGTTAATGTTAAGGAAAAAATTCAGAGTCTACAGTTTAGAATTGGAACAGTTGTTTTTTTTTTTATAAATTATCTACAGGAGAAGAGAAAATTGCGCTTGTTTTCTCAAAGCATTCAGATTATTCATTTGAGACTAGAAAACAAGGATTTTAATACAGATGAGTGTGAATGATTGTTTTCTCATGTGCATATATCAGAGTCATATGTCGTGAAGGGTGTTGTGAGGGACCCTCGGTAGCCAGGTTTGCTTCGCTGTCTCTAAATACCCTGTTGCGGTAACTGGCGTGTGATTTGGGGTCTTGCAGCTTAACCCTTCATAGTCTACAAGTACTGTAGGTTGATGGCATGGGGACCTTTATATTATGGAACGAGTGATGCAGGCTGACAACCATTTTAACAAGATTAAAACATCTTTACTTGAACTCTAGAAGCACGTCTTCAACAAAGAGCATACTTTTTTTTTGCAATTCTTCTGCAAAAGTCAGATGCTCATACTCAGATTTTGTTATAAATGGCGCAATGATATTCGGTTATAATTTGTCTTTCTCACAGCCTCCTGGCTCAACCTTCCACTGACTGTATCCTCCGCTAAAATGCAGCACTCCTTCCTAGTCAAAATAGTATTTTCCTTAAAGTTCCAAGACCGGTTTGACACATTGACCTGTAGCCGACTCCTTACTAGCTGCCTAGGGAAATTATGCCTCCCTCACCTGTTTTAGTGCTACAGTAAGTACTGACTGATGATGAAAGAATCTGTCTTGTGTTTCTTTTCTGTCTCTGTACCTCAGACACCTAGATTGTAACTGGTTCCTTTTATTACAAGTCAAACTTCTCTTAACCCTTCAGTCCTTCAGTTTTGGCCTGTGCAGCAGGCAAAGCTTCCTATGTCTTCAGTACCTTAAAGTTTATAGATCATAGAATGTTAGAGTTGGAAGGGACATCAAGGGTCATCGTGTCCAACCCCCTGTTCAATGCAGGATTAACTAAACCATTTCAGACAGATATCTGGCCAGCCTCTGTTTGAAGACTTCCATTGAAGGAGAACTCACCACCTACAGTGGGGCAAAAAAGTATTTAGTCAGTCAGCAATAGTGCAAGTTCCACCACTTAAAAAGATGAGAGGCGTCTGTAATTTACATCATAGGTAGACCTCAACTATGGGAGACAAACTGAGAAAAAAAAATCTAGAAAATCACATTGTCTGTTTTTTTATCATTTTATTTGCATATTATGGTGGAAAATAAGTATTTGGTCAGAAACAAAATTTCATCTCAATACTTTGTAATATATCCTTTGTTGGCAATGACAAAGGTCAAACGTTTTCTGTAAGTCTTCACAAGGTTGCCACACACTGTTGTTGGTATGTTGGCCCATTCCTCCATGCAGATCTCTTCTAGAGCAGTGATGTTTTTGGCTTTTCGCTTGGCAACACGGACTTTCAACTCCCTCCAAAGGTTTTCTATAGGGTTGAGATCTGGAGACTGGCTAGGCCACTCCAGGACCTTGAAATGCTTCTTACGAAGCCACTCCTTCGTTGCCCTGGCGGTGTGCTTTGGATCATTGTCATGTTGAAAGACCCAGCCACGTTTCATCTTTAATGCCCTTGCTGATGGAAGGAGGTTTGCACTCAAAATCTCACGATACATGGCCCCATTCATTCTTTCATGTACCCGGATCAGTCGTCCTGGCCCCTTTGCAGAGAAACAGCCCCAAAGCATGATGTTTCCACCACCATGCTTTACAGTAGGTATGGTGTTTGATGGATGCAACTCAGTATTCTTTTTCCTCCAAACACGACAAGTTGTGTTTCTACCAAACAGTTTCAGTTTGGTTTCATCAGACCATAGGACATTCTCCCAAAACTCCTCTGGATCATCCAAATGCTCTCTAGCAAACTTCAGACGGGCCCGGACATGTACTGGCTTAAGCAGTGGGACACGTCTGGCACTGCAGGATCTGAGTCCATGGTGGCGTAGTGTGTTACTTATGGTAGGCCTTGTTACATTGGTCCCAGCTCTCTGCAGTTCATTCACTAGGTCCCCCCGCGTGGTTCTGGGATTTTTGCTAACCGTTCTTGTGATCATTCTGACCCCACGGGGTGGGATTTTGCGTGGAGCCCCAGATCGAGGGAGATTATCAGTGGTCTTGTATGTCTTCCATTTTCTAATTATTGCTCCTACTGTTGATTTCTTCACTCCAAGCTGGTTGGCTATTGCAGATTCAGTCTTCCCAGCCTGGTGCAGGGCTACAATTTTGTTTCTGGTGTCCTTTGACAGCTCTTTGGTCTTCACCATAGTGGAGTTTGGAGTCAGACTGTTTGAGGGTGTGCACAGGTGTCTTTTTATACTGATAACAAGTTTAAACAGGTGCCATTACTACAGGTAATGAGTGGAGGAAAGAGGAGACTCTTAAAGAAGAAGTTACAGGTCTGTGAGAGCCAGAAATCTTGATTGTTTGTTTCTGACCAAATACTTATTTTCCACCATAATATGCAAATAAAATGATAAAAAAACAGACAATGTGATTTTCTGGATTTTTTTTTCTCAGTTTGTCTCCCATAGTTGAGGTCTACCTATGATGTAAATTACAGACGCCTCTCATCTTTTTAAGTGGTGGAACTTGCACTATTGCTGACTGACTAAATACTTTTTTGCCCCACTGTATCATGTCAGCCAGTACCACTTATTGATTAACCCTCACTGTCAACTAGTTTGTTCTATTATATAATCTGTATCTTCTCCCTTCCTAACCTTACTATCAACCAGGAACTAGTTTCTTGAGTGCCCATGTAACTCCTCTCCACCAGGGCAGGTTTAATCTGTTAACCCTATCTACATCCCAAATAAAACTGCTGCTGCATATAGTTCACAAAATCATATTCAAAACATATTAATACAGTGCACAGTACATTAGCATTAGAACAATAAATCTTCAGAGAGGGTGTCATGACAAGTTTTCCACCTTCTCATGTGCACAGCAGATACACGATATAAGATATTGCATGTATGGTTCATTGTAACAGTAAGCAGTTTTCCAGCTTCTTTAAAGAGCGAAGCTTGAGTCGATTGACAGTATTCAATCAGTTCTATTTGTTCCAGAGGTTAATGTGGTCTATTGCTTTATAAATGTAAGTATGAGTGAAGTGGGAGACTATAAAGAGCGATCTGAGAGGAATAGACACTTCTTAATCCATCATGCATCAAACAATATCTTATAAATTTGCCCCGCTACTATTAGAATAATTATCTACAGCTCAAAAGCAACATTCTTAATGCAGAGCATCATTCACACCAGGAAAGGGTGAGAACACTTGAGATAAGGCGCTCTGTTGTAATCTTTATGTCTAATACAGCAATCAAGGATTTATCAACAGGAAATATGTTTACATGATATTAGGGCTTACGTAGGAAAAATACAACTTTTCTGATCTTTGTACATACTGTAGATGTATATCTGTGATGCATAATACACGTGAGCCGCCCCTCAGTACACATTGAGGTGGAGTTAGTAATAATTAAAATTTAGTTAGCGTAAAACTATGTAAAGGGACAGTGTATACCCTGCCAGCCTTATACCTGCTTCTGTGTCCCTGAAAGGGCTGGTACTCCTCATATGCTTGGTAAATATTATATGTTCTGTTAAGTGTGTCTGATATATATCTACATATTGTGAAGTCATATAATGCCTTTAATGCTGCTATAATGTAATATATATATATATATATATATATGTTCCTGTGATTGTAGGGAAAGTATAGGATTCAGTGAGTTGAAGGATCTAGATTAGCCGACTAGAGGGAGGTATAGTAGAAACTAGCTAGTTAGGAGGAGCTATCTGCATAAAGTATAGAGAGCTTCCTGCTTTTGGTCAGAAGGGCCTCAGAGCCCATGCAGGGCAGTTGAGCCACATAATGTTCTTCAAGTAAAGGAGCCCAGCTCGTCCAGGGCCTAGGAGTAACGGTTGTCAAGAAGCAGAGGAATACAGGGCAGCTTTGTCATTATGGTGGTCAGCTACTTAGGTAGATGCCTGCATGTCTGGGGCGAAACAGACCCGGAACTCCTGAAGTGAGTCAGACTGGTCTGACCAAGTGCTGCAGTAGTGGGAACAACAGGGCAACCCCGTGGTATTCCTAAAGAAGAAAGGGACAGCAGAGGGACAGAAAATGTCATGTCTCGTGATGTATCATATGCTGTACCTAAATGTGAACTGCACGAGCTGAGAAAGGAACTAAGTAAAATCATTTGTTTAAAGTTGGAACTTGAGTCTGTCTCTCTTTGTATGGAATCAGAAGAAAGAACCCCTCAGTGAATCAGAGAGGACCCAGATGGACAGGAAAGCAGACAAAATGGTACGCTACCGCTGGGACATTGCATTCATATGACGAGGGCCAGGGTGCACTGAAGCAGCCACCATTGATCGCCACCACTACAGCTCTGGCCTCTCTCACAACTATGCGGGACACGTATGAGCTGGAGCATGCGGTGTGATCAGTTTTGAAATTCTTGCTAGATTTTTTAGGTACTTTTCTACTCCTATCATCGTTGTTAGTTATCTTCCTTTATACCATTGTTTTTAAATAAGTACCGGTACCGTAAATTTACTTGCCAACTTTATTCAGGTCAGGATGATTATTGTGATACCAAACAAGTATAGATTTTATATTATTTTAGGGGTAAAAAACATTTTGAACACTGTAAAAAATGATTTGATTTGTGTCAAAATTATGGCATTTTTATTTTCTCTTCTTTATGACATTTACTTTACAGGTTAAACAATTTTATATTTTGATAGACTTGATTTATATGAACACAGCAATGTCAAATATGTATTTTGTTTACTCTTTATACTTTTTTTTATTTTTAGCTGTAAAAAAAGGAGGGAAGGGTGGTTTAGAATTTCTTGAGGCCCATGTCTGAAATAACAGCTCATCGGCTTCCTGAGATCACTTTACACGGGGATGAATGTGTTCCTAAACAAGCAGTGAGGTCAGATTATAGTGCTTGATAGGAGCATTTTATCAGTTAATAGCAGTCATCAGCACTAGTGCCAATCAGTGATGCTAGAGGTACAGTAGATATAACACGTCTAGCATCTACCCTATGGGGAGTGAGTTCAGTTACTGAACTCACTCTACATATACTGACTCGCTCCATGATATACATATTGGTCAAGGATCAGTGGAAACTTTTTTGCAGACTTAACTTTTCTTATTTTTTTTTTTTTACTAATATGGCTATGTGAGGCCTTGTGCTACGAGGGAGAAATTATATCATTTTCTGGAATACATACAACATACTATGCATTTTTTGGTTATGCAATTGTATAAAAAGCTATTTTTGGGGGGCGGTTTGTTTATTTCTTTAAGGTCCACAATTCCCACTAAATGATTTATTTCAATTATTTTTATTTTTCTTGAAGCAGGCTTTTACATTTTTCAGTTTTATTTTTATGTTATATTTTTCAAATAGTTTGTATTCCAATAGAATTCTTTAAGAAGTCATCCTTTTTTTGATCATGCAACCATAGGATAGTTATGGAAGAAAACAACAAGAAACTGATCTATGTCTGCTAGAACAGAGCAGTTCTGCAACTCTGGACAGACGCTTTGAAATAATGTGAATGTTTCTATTTAATTCATGTCTTTCAAAAAAGAATACAAAAGGAGCGGTAATAACCAACTTTTATCTTCTCCTCAGGGTAATTTACTCTGTTTGATACCTGAGGACCCAGCTACTCCTACATTGCAAAGAAGTATCTGAAACTCATAACATCTGGAGAACAACATTCCTGTCAGTTTTTGGCGAAAATTGATCACAAAATGTGGCAAATTTTAGTTAGGCACGACAGAGTTCTGTTGCGTGGTCACTCAAAATATTGACAGAGTGGGCTGCAAAAAACATGCACTGTTCTGGTCCATAATTGCTGCTCCGTGAAACTTTCAGGTTCAAAGACAAGGTTATGGAACATCCCACATTCTCGTGCTCATGAGAGCACAGTAGGGGGAAATGGTGGCTAGGTATCTTTCAGTAAGGCTAAGCACCAGTTCCATAACCCATTTCCATCCTTAGATGCATAGTTAAGTCTAAGGCCGGCGCCACACTTGGCGTAAGATAATACGGTCCGTATATTACGGCCGTAATACGCTGTAAAGTCCCCAAAAAAGTGGTCCGTAGCTCCTCCGTAGGCAGGGTGTGTCAGCGTATTTTGCGCATGGGATCCTCCGTATGTAATCCGTATGGCATCCGTACTGCGTGTTTTTCTCGCAGGCTTGCAAAACCAACACACGGCTATGCAAGGGATCCATGTGTTAAAAAAAAATATATATATATATATATATACTGTCTATATATATATATGTGTCATTAGACACATATATGTATATATATTATTACTTCATACAGCGCTAGATAGCTTTAAAGCCGGTAATTCAATTACCGGCTTTTGGGCTTTTGCTATCTCCTTCCTAAACCCGACATGATATGACACATGGTTTACATACAGTAAACCATCTCATATCACCATTTTTTTTGCATATTCCACACTACTAATGTTAGTAGTGTGTATATGCAAAATTTGGCCGTTCTATCTACTAAATTAAAGGGTTAAATGGCGGAAAAAATTGGCATGGGCTCCCGCACAATTTTCTCTGCCAGAGTAGTAAAGCCAGTGACTGAGGGCAGATATTAATAGCCTGGAGAGGGTCCACGGTTATTGCCCCCTCCCCCCCTAGCTAAAAACACCTGCCCCCAGCCACCCCAGAAAAGGCACATCTGGAAGATGCGCCTATTCTGGCACTTGGCCACTCTCTTCCCATTCCCGTGTAGCGGTGGGATATGGGGTAATGAAGGGTTAATGCCACCTTGCTATTGTGAGGTGACATTAAGCCAAATTAATAATGGAGAGGCATCAATTATGACACCTATCCATTATTAATCCAATACTAGTTAAGGGTTAAAAAAATACACAAACACATTATTAAAAATTATTTTAATGAAAAAATCACAAAGGTGTTTGTAATAATTTATTCTACGCTCAATCCACTCACTGAAGACCCTCGATCTGTAACAAAGTCAAAATAACAAACCAACAAAATCCTTACCTTCCGAAGATCTTTAATGTCCAACGATGTAAAATCCATCTGAAGGGGTTAAAATATTTTGCAGCCACAAGCTTTGCTAATGCAACGTTGTTCGTGGCTGCAAAACCCCGGGGAATGAAGGTAAAGTAGGTCAATGACCTATATTTACCTGCATTTGCGGTGAGGCGCCCTCTGCTGGTTGTTCCTAGAGCGTGGGAACTTTCCTAGAAAGCTCCCAGGCTCGAGTTCATATGAGGACAACCAGCAGAGGGTGCCTCTTATGAACTCGAGCCTGGGAGCTTTCTAGGAAAGTTCCCACGATCTAGGGACAACCAGCAGAGGGCGCCTCACCGCAAATGCAGGTAAATATAGGTCATTGACCTACTTTACCTTCATTCCCGGGGTTTTGCAGCCACGAACAACGTTGCATTAGCAAAGCTCGTGGCTGCAAAATATTTTAACCCCTTCAGATGGATTTACATCGTTGGACATTAAAGATCTTCGGTAGGTAAGGATATTGTTGGTTTATTATTTTGACTTTGTTACAGATCGAGGGTCTTCAGTGAGTGGATTGAGTGTAGAATAAATTATTACAACAACCTTTGTGATTTTTTCATTAAAATAATTTTTAATAATGTGTGTGGTTTTTTTAACCCTTTACTACTATTGGATTAATAATGGATAGGTGTCATAATTGACGCCTCTCCATTATTAATTTGGCTTAATGTCACCTTACAATAGCAAGGAGGCATTAACCCTTCATTACCCCATATCCCACTGCTACACGGGAATGGGAAGAGAGTGGCCAAGTGCCAGAATAGGCGCATCTTCCAGATGTGCCTTTTCTGGGGTGGCTGGGGGCAGGTGTTTTTAGCCAGGGGGGGGGGCAATAACCGTGGACCCTCTCCAGGCTATTAATATCTGCCCTCAGTCACTGGCTTTACTACTCTGGCAGAGAAAATTGTGCGGGAGCCTCCGCCAATTTTTTCCGCCATTTAACCCTTTAAAGGGAAGGTGCCACCAGTTTTCTTGTATTTTGTTTTTTTGTGAAATTAAGCTTAAAATAGTAATTAAAATATATTAATGCAATGTTTGCACTGTTTGCAAACATTTCTATATGAAAAATATTATATATTTTTCTACAAATATACATATTTACCACTAGGGGGAGCATTTTCCGTTTTAGACCTCAAGCAGCTATGGTAAGATTCACCAGCAGCAAAATTGGGGCAGTAACTGCTGACATCACCATTTCCCTCCCCTTTTGGGTGGTCTAATATCCCTGGGGCAGAATGAAGAGCAGCATCACAGGGCAGAGCCATTTTGTGTGTGACTGCCCTGTGACCTGCTATCACCAGCAGTTACTGCATCATAGTCACAGCTTGGTTACAGAGGAGCAGAATACAGTGGGCTCAGCAGCATCTGGACCCAAGAAGAGTGAAGACATGTGGTGTGCATGGAGCAGCATTAGGAGCTGTCTGACTCATCCCTCAAGAAGATAAGAAGGAGCTCCAGGTCTGCAGTGAATGGCCAGGCATTATGGAGGGAGGGGAGAGATACATTGTATGGCTAAGAGAGACTGATGGGAGAGAAACAGGCGTGAAGTATGATGAGTGAGACACATATGGAGTGTGATGGGGAGATACACATTGAGGCTGTGTGCACACGTTCAGGATTTTTCGCTTTTTTTGCGTTTGTTTGCTATAAAAATGCAATAAAAACAATTTAAAAATGCATACATACGCCGCACAGAGACCCCCCCACGCCGCACAGATACCCCCCCGCGCCGCACAGAGACCCGCCCGCGCCGCACAGAGACCCCCCCGCGCCGCACAGAGACCCCCCCGCGCCGCACAGAGACCCCCCCGCGCCGCACACAGACCCCCCCACGCCACAGAGACCCCCCCACGCCGCACAGACCCCCCCACGCCGCACAGAGACCCCCCACGCCGCACAGAGACCCCCCACGCCGCACAGAGACCCCCCACGTCGCACAGAGACCCCCCACGCTGCACAGAGACCCCCCATGCCGCACAGAGACCCCCCCACGCCGCACAGAGACCCCCCACGCCGCACAGAGACCCCCCATGCCGCACAGAGACCCCCCCACGCCGCACAGAGACCCCCCACGCCGCACAGAGACCCCCCACGCCGCACAGAGACCCCCCACACCGCACAGAGACCCCCCCACGCCGCACAGAGACCCCCCACGCCGCACAGAGACCCCCCCACGCCGCACAGAAACCCCCCCACGCCGCACAGAGACCCCCCCACGCCGCACAGAGACCCCCCACGCCGCACAGAGACCCCCCACGCCGCACAGAGACCCCCCACGTCGCACAGAGACCCCCCACGCTGCACAGAGACCCCCCATGCCGCACAGAGACCCCCCCACGCCGCACAGAGACCCCCCACGCCGCACAGAGACCCCCCACGCCGCACAGAGACCCCCCCACGCCGCACAGAGACCCCCCACGCCGCACAGAGACCCCCCCACGCCGCACAGAAACCCCCCCACGCCGCACAGAGACCCCCCCACGCCGCACAGAGACCCCCCCACACCGCACAGAGAGGGAGAGCGACACAGGGGGAGAGTACAGTTTACCGGAGATCACTGGGACTGTGCGGAGGCGGAGACAGAGCAGGGGGAAGCACACACGGCAGAGTGTTAGAGCAGAGGATGTCTGCCCAGAACCTGCAGTACAGAGGAGCAGTCAGTGCTTCTGTCCTGCGATAGAGAGCAAGTGGAGCTGAACAGATAGCACTGGACTATAATAAAATGGCAGCTAGTCACACCTACAACAGTGAGTTCTGCAGCCCACAGAGGCGTGCCCAGCTCACTGCTAATGCTGCTGCAATGTTACAGATAGGGTCCGAGCCGGTCTATTGTCTCCTATGTCCATGGGGTGCCGTAACCTGACACTGATAGTGACGTGCTACTGCTGCAAAACCAAGATGTCAGCCCCCAGTTCCTTCTTTCTACTCATATATCACACGAAATCTGTTTTACATGCATTCAAATCTGGGTTATTACAGCATGTTATGCTACATTACATTGATTAATTAATGATCTACAAACGCGGTACCTTCCCTTTAATTTAGTAGATAGAACGGTCAAATTTTGCATATATAGACTACTAACATTAGTAGTGTGGAATATGCAAAAAAAAAGGTGATATGAGATGGTTTACTGTATGTAAACCATGTCTCATATCATGTCGGGTTTAGGAAGGAGATAGCAAAAGCCGGTAATTGAATTACCGGCTTTAAAGCTATCTAGCGCTGTATGAAATAATAATATATATACATATATCTGTCTCACTGACATATATATATATACATATATATATATATATAAATACCTATTCTATGTGTACACATTTATTCTACCTATTCTACTGTAAGCTGTCAGTGTGATTTTACTGTACACCGCACTGAATTACCGGCTTTTCTCTGTAACACCGCTGCGTATTTCTCGCAAGTCACACTGCTGGTCCGTGTGTAATCCGTATTTTTGGGGCTTCCATAGACTTTCATTGTCGTTTTTTTGCGCAATACAGTGACAAACGCAGCATGCTGCGATTTTCTACGGCCGTAGCAAGCCGTATAATACTGATCAGTAAAATACGGCAGATAGGAGCAGGGGCATAGAGAATAATTGTGCCGTTTGTTTTGCGAGTTTTATGGACATATTTTCTGCGCTCTTACGTCCGTAAAACTCGCAAGTGTGACGGCGGCCTAAGGATGACTTCTCCTGTTTGCTGCGGGCTCCGACAAAGAGCCTGCAACTTTTTTGCCACATGTAAGCTGACTTCATTAGCTGATATGAGGCTCTAACAACCATGGGTGGAATTGCAATTCATCTCTGGCTGCTAACATGTTAAAAGCCGCTATCAATCTCTGACAGCAGCATCTAACATGCTTGTGCTGGAAGTGAGTCACTAATACCGCCCATGGGAGCCCAATGGGTTGGCATGACAACCCGAGGTCTACAGGCAAACCCTGTGGTTGTCATTGCTGGATAGCTATGAGCGCCACCCAGCGGTAGGAAGCTCATAGCAAGTAAGCCCTGCACTGTGTAGCACAATAGATCGGATGATCACAGCTTCTAGCTGCTCATGGAGACTTTAGAAGCAAGTGTAAAGTAAAAAAAAAAAAGTTTCTAAAAATATAAAAAAATTTAAAAAATATAAGAGTTTAATTCACCTCCCATTTGCCCTTTCAAAATAAAACAATAAATAAAAAAATACACATATTTGGCATCACAGCATTAAGAATCGCCTGATATATCAATATATAAAAAGAATTAATCCGATCGGTATACAGTGTAAAGAGAAAAATATCAAAATGACAGAATTACGGAATTAAAATGGAATAACAGGTGATCAAAAGATTGTATCTGCACCAAAATGATATCAATAAAAACGTCAGCTCAGCATGCAAAAAATAAGCCCTCACCCAACCCCAGATCACAAAAAATGGAGACGCTATGGGTCTCAGAAAATGGAGAGGCACACAATCCAAGCTGCTTGAGGTCTAGTGTGAAGTTTCCACAATCAGTGATGGTTTGGGGAGCCATGTCATCTGCTGGTGCAGGTCCACTATGTTTTATCAAGACCAAAGTCAGCACAGTGGTCCACCAGGACATTTTAGAGCACTTCATGCTTCCCTCTGCCAACAAGCTATTGTGGAGATGGAAATTTAATTTTTCAGCAGGACTTGGCTCCTGTCCACACTGCTTAAAGTGCAAATACGTGGTTTAGAAACAACAGTATCACTGTTCTTGATTGGCCAGCAAATTCGCCTGACCATTACACCATAGAGAATGTATGGGGTATTGTCGAGAGGAAGATGAGCGATACCAGACCCAACAATGTGGATGAGCTGAAGGCTGCTTTCAATGCAACCTGGGCTTCCATAACACCTCAGCAGTGCCACAGGCTGATCGCCTCCCTGTCACACCACATTGATAGGTCTGTAATTGAGGCAGATGGAGCCCCGATCAAGTATTCAGTACATTTACTAAACATATATTTAAGTAGGCCAACATTTTGAATTTTAAAATCATTTTTCAAGCTGGTATTATAAAGTATCCTAACTTACTGAGATAATGACTTTTGGGTTATTATTTGCTGTAAGCCATAATCATCAACATTAATAGAAATAAACACTTGAAATAGATCACTCTGTAATGACTCTATATAATATATGAGTTTCACTTTTTGTATTGATGAACTGAAATAAATTAACTTTTTGATGATATTCTAATTTTGTGAGAAGCACTTGTATATGGCAAAACCAATGGTGTTATGGTGTTATTCAAAACTAGAACTTGTCCCATAAAAGCATATGGCCGTATTGATGAAAAATAAAATAAAAAAGTTATAGCTCTGGGAAAAAAAGGAGCAAAAAAACAGAAACTCAAAAATGGAAAATCCCGAAGTGATGAAGGGGTTAAAATAAATGGAATCCATTAAGATATATGGCAGTGACTAGAGTTGACTTGGAACACAAGCATAAATTGTTCCTTTCTCGCCACTAGGGTTGAGCGACTTTTGTTTTTTTAGGGTCGGGTTTCACGAAACCCGACTTTCTCAAGAGCCGGGTCGAGTGAAATCGGCCGATCCTATTAAAAAGTCGGGGTCGAGGTCGGCCGAAACACGAAACCCAATGCAGCGCAATGGGATACTAATGGTTCCCAGGGTCTGAAGGAGAGGAAACTCTCCTTCAGGCCCTGGGATCCATATTTATGTGTAAAATAAAGAATAAAAATAAAAAATAGGGATATACTCACCCTCGGACGCGCCCTGGTACTAATCGGCAGCCTTCCTTCCTAAGAATGAGCGTGAAGGACCTTCGATGACGTCGCGGCTTGTGATTGGTCGCGTGACCGCTCATGTGACCGCTCACGAGACCAATCACAAGCCGCGACGTCATCAAAGGTCCTTGACGCGCTCATTCTTAGGAATGGAAGCTGCCGGTTACAGCGGTTAGTACAAGGGCGCGTCCGAGGGTGAGTATATCCCTATTTTTTATTTTTATTCTTTATTTTACACATAAATATGGATTCCGATACCGCAAATATCGGCCGATATCCGATACTTGAGGTATCGGAATGAAACGCGACTTTTGCGCAAAGATCGCCAACCTCATGGCCAACCCCACACAGGGATCGGGTCGGGTTTCATGAAACCCGACTTTGCCAAAGGTCGGCGACTTCTGTAAATGGCCGACCCGTTTCGCTCAACCCTACTCGCCACACAATTAGATATGGATATCTAATCAGAGGCAGACATATCATTGGTGCGACCTGTGCAGCCGTGCAGGGTTCCAAGAGATAAGGAGATAAGGGGGCCCATTTCCACCTTCAGAACAGGTGGAATTGTGCATTATGATGCGCTATTGGAATACAAAGGGTCCATATATTGTTCTTGCACAGAGGCCCTTTTTTCTCTGTGTTTGCCAGGGTATCTGATGATGTGAGGAACAAGGAAGACAAAATAGGTCAAGCAGTATATGATGACGACACTGATTAGGTACTAATTGAGGATGCATTCTGACTATCAGAATGACTAGCAGGAGGACAAGGAAGAAGAGAGCTTGAGCCCTGCTCAGATTGCTGAGCAGTTTACTTTTACTATGTGGGCTACTGACACCACTTTATGTTCTGATGGAAAGCCATAGTTCTTAGTAGACTTGTGTCGGAATACACATGGCAGACTACAGAAAAATCTGATCTGGTCCATGAAGATCTTTTGTCAAGACGTCGGGTCTGTTAATTATCATCCAATGGCACCACCCTCCTCCTCCTATTACATCACTTCCTCATCATCTAATATAGTTTATTGGTTCTGTCTACCACAAAACCATTATCTGACTCTGATGAGTCCCTGAGATACTTGCATTCTCTCCTCCTTTTTCCCACCTTTAGATTTGCCCTGACCAAGCGTGCAACTACCACAACAACTGCCACTGCCAGTATTCCTACCACGACAGCTGGCAGTGCCACTACTACAACTACCACAAACCGCACCATCACCCACACAGCTATTAAATTAAGCCATGTTCACCACCTCCCCCATCCCTATCACAACCAAATGCAAAACTGATGATCTCATCCTTTACATAAAATGCAAAAAACTGTTTTGATATATTTTTCTTAGCAACTGGGGATGTCAGTTATGGAATTGAAGATCCACATTCAAAAAGATTAACTATTACAGTGGCATAGTAGTAGGAATGTGCAGAACATATTTTCAAACTAATGGTGTCACTGTCAGAGGTAACATCATCATTCTTACATGACAAAAATGAGTAATGTGTCACATAGTCTGTGTGATATCCTCCACTCTTTCTTCACTAACACACTTGCTAGAGGCAAAGGAAGATATTTTATAGTACTATGGTAGTACTACTGTTCAAACAACTGTTGCTAGTGATGTTGGTGCTTCTGCAGTTAATGCTGCTAATTGAGGTTGTTACATTCTTATTGCCACATGCTGTGGAATGTTTTTTTTCTATTTTTCATTAACCCATCTATTTCCATTACCAATTTTTCTTATTAACATAAAATTTTACAACAGTTTTATCATTATTTATGTTTAGAGCACCATTGATTCCATGACGCTGTACATGAGAAGGGGTTACTTACAAAATAAAAATATAAATTACAGTGAACAAACTAACAACGACAGACTGGTACAGAGGGGAGAGGACCCTGCCCATGCAGGTGTACATTCTACAGGATATTAGAATTATCTTTTGTTACTGTTTTGGAAACAGAAGATTCCTCTTCCCACTTCTTAAAAAAGTTTGAGTAAAAAATGCTAGATACGTGACATGGCCAAAATGCAACAGAGGAAACAGACATCAATATATCCTTTTCTGAAACAGATTGATTTGTTTTGCTTGGCCCGCAGTATGATTGGCCCGCAGCTCCCTTATACACAGTATGATGGGCCCACAGCTCCCTTATACACAGTGTGATTCACCCGCAGCTCCCTTTTACACAGTGTGATGAACCCGCAGCTCCCTTATACATAGTATAATTGGCCTGCAGCTCCCGTATACACAGTATGATGGGCCTGCAGCTCCCTTATACACAGTATGATTGGCCCACAGCTCCCATATACACAGTGTGATGGACCCGCAGCTCCCGTATACACAGTATGATGGACCCGCACCTCCCTTTTACACAGTGTGATGGGCCCGCAGCTCCCTTATACATAGTATGATTGGCCCGCAGCTCCCATATACACAGTGTGATGGGCCCGCAGCTCCCTTATACACAGTATGATGGACCTGCAGCTCCCATATACACAGTATGATGGGCCCGTAGCTCCCATATACACAGTATGATTGGCCCGCAGCTCCCTTTTACACAGTGTGATGGGCCTGCTGCTCCCATATACACAGTATGATGGGCCCACAGCTCCCTTATACACAGCATGATTGGCCCGCAGCTCCCTTATACACAGTATGATGGGCCCGCAGCTCCCTTTTACACAGTGTGATGGACCCGTAGCTCCCTTATATATAGTATGATTGGCCCACAGCTTCCTTATACACAGTAAGATTGGCCTGCAGCTCCCTTATACATAGTATGATGGGCCCGCAGCTCCCTTATACACAGTATGATGGACCCGCAGCTCCCTTTTACACAGTGTGATGGGCCCGCAGCTCCCATATACACAGTATGATTGGCCCGCAGCTTCCTTATACACAGTATGATTGGCCCGCAGCTCCCTTATACACAGTATGATGGGCCCGCAGCTCCCTTATACACAGTATGATTGGCCCGCAGCTCCAATATACACAGTATGATGGACTCACAGCTCGCTGTCATGATTTGGATATCCCGGTCATTTATTCATCCTCCGGTGTATTCACTATTTTGTGGCACTGCTGCAGTGCCGCTGCTCAAACTTGTGAGCGCAGCTTCTGACATGCCAGAAGTTAGAAGCTATGTCACAAACGCTCAATGTAAGACTATGAGGCTATGTGCACATGTTGCGGATTCATGTGCTGTATTACCGTGGATTTCCTGTGTTTTTTGTGCAATTTCACCTGAGTTTTACCACCTGCGGATTCCTATACAGGAGCAGGTGTAAAACGCTGCGGAATCTGCAAAAAGAATTGACATGCTATGGAAAATACAACGCAGCGTTTCCACGCTGTATTTTCCACACCATGTGCACTGCGGATTTGGTTTTCCATAGGTTTACATGGTACTGTAAACCAGATGGAAAACTGCTGCGAATCCACAGCGGCTAATCCGCAACGTGTGCACATAGCCTGAGAGTGAGAAAGAGGCCAGAATGAGGCTCCGACAGACTCACATTGATTAGTGACCTCTGCGCTGCTCCATGAAACACTGGAGCAGCGGCCAGGTCCCAAACTGCAGGAGACGGAGCCGAGCGGAGACAAAAACAGATGAAAACGCCAGAAGGTGTGTATCAGACAGGGGGCAGGGGACTTGGATTTTCAGCACGGCTCCAGCAGTGAAATTAAAAATAATGCTGGAGTTGTGCTGTAAATGTGATGCAGCTCTTACTGTATGGGGGCTCCTTATACTAATACTCTTAAAAGACCCAGGTGGTACATATGAAACCCCCCTACCCCCCCATCTCCAGCCTCCCCAGACAGCAAATATTACACGTGATGAAGTACATATAATAACAAAACATTATAATATTCAGCCCCCAGTGACCTGTCCCCCCTCCCCAAATTCAGCCCCAATACCCCCATCATCTCACATCCACCCCTCAGTGCCCTGTCCCACCTCACCCACCTTCTGCCCTCACAACCCCCAAATGGTCTCACATTCATTCCCCAGTACCCTGTCGCCCCTCACCCACTTTCAGCCCCCACAACACCCCAATGGTCTCACATTCACATCACAGTGACATACCTGAATTTAATAACCCTAATAAGTTCCATCACCACTTGCTGATAAAGTTTGCACTGCAGGCAGGACCAGGAAGTAAGTGAAATACAAATACAAGATGTGGGCACTAGGACCCAGCGTGCCTGAGTCAATCCCAGCATGCACAGAGTGAAGAAAAACTGCAGCCAGGAAAAGCTTCATCATCAGGTCAGACGGGCGAAACCATTCACTGCAGGAGCGAGACTCTGCAGCCGGCCACTGTGCGAGCAGCGTGTGTCTCCGTCAGACGGGAGCAGACATTATACTGCTCTGCTCCTATGCGGGGTTCTACCTCATCACAGAAGTGGCCCTGCCCTGGCTCCCACTGGGCCCCTTCATGTGACAGGGCCCGGGGCGATGGCCCCCTCTGCCCCCCCAGTAGCTACGCTACTGCCACTGTGGCTAATTGAGGAGGGTCCTGAACAGGACACTTCCCTCTAATAACTCTAATAAGGTATTTTAAAATTATTTTTTCTCAACCAGATTTTCTATTTTAAGCAATTATATTTGCAGGCTAAGAGGCTGTTGCAGGGATGCAGTGAGATTGTCAGGGGAGACAAACATACTGTACATTCTAATTTAATTTTTTATTAAATCTATATGCAACTTCTGCGGCAATGTCGAAATGCTCTAAGCTAATTTTGTTTTCCTGCCCTATGAAGTTATAAGGCATGCTCATTAGGCAGATCCGTAACTCATACATATCATTTTATAAGACTACAGATTTCCTATTCTTCTATTCCTATACAGAACGGAAATAATGTAACCCCCAACAGCACATTAATAGATATCCAATATGCTTAAGTGTTCAAACTGGAAAAAGAAAATTGCCACTTTTCTAAATAAGCTGGAGAAGTGAGCATGGGAATTAGTCCAAAGATGACTAATAATGGACAATCACAAATAGAATGTGGCTTCAGTAAGAGTCATATTAATCCTCTTGGCAGCGGTCAGTGCCAATATTCATAAGTCATTTTATAACTTTTGCCTGTGACACTATTCAGCCTGGAAGGAAGGCTGCACAAAAAATAGGCAACAATAGGCTTTTACAGTTGGAGATTTCCGACGTGCTGAAAAAGTAAATTGCAGTATTGAGCAGAGAAGTACATGCTCATCCGAATAAGAAGAGCTGAAATGAAGCCCATGGACAATACTATTGGAAGATGTGCGAGAAAGGATCTTGGTTAGCAAAAATCTGTTAAAAACATCAGCTGAGCCTAAGCTCGTTGTGCTAGAAACCCTACAGCTCTCCAATTCTTTTCCAACATTTTTTCTGTTTTTAAAAATTGTTTGATTTCTTTTTATACAACATTCTGCATTTTGCTCGAAGGAGAAGTATTCCCATAATTCCTACTTTAGTAATTACATGCAGTGGCATAACTTGAAGCTCCCAGGCCCTAGTGCTAAATGCAATGCTAAACGTACAAAGAAGAGTGAATAACCACAAAAAGAGGAATAAATATTTTACACATTTATTAGCATTTATTTAGCACTTGTAAGTTAGAAAATACCTTTAAAATAGTGGGGGACAGCGCATAAAAGAGAGTTCATGAGAAACGCATCAGAAATGGGTATAGCATAAATAATAGTGTTGTTTTCTCTAAAAACATATGCTGGTATATATATACATAATATACAGTATATATAAAGGATATAGCAAGGAAACATGTACTATGGAAAATAAATAAAAATTAAATTCTGAAATAACTAAATAGTTTAATCAAGTAAAAATACACTGCATTTATAAAATAACAGGCATACCATACAAAAAGAGAACGATACATGCGAAAAAAAAAACAAGACTCTGACGTACGTTTCTCAAAGAGTGAAAGCCACCGAACAAAGTGGAAATAAGTGGATCTGACTCAAATTTGCCAAATCGCCAATTAGGAAAATCAATTTGCAGCTAAATTATTCTCCACTAATTGAATATATCTTAAGGTACCTTCACACTGAACGATATCGCTAGCGATCCGTGATGTTACAGCGTCCTGGCTAGCGATATCGTTCAGTTTGACAGGCAGCAGCGATCAGGATCCTGCTGTGATGTCGTTGGTCGCTGCAGAAAGTCCAGCACTTTATTTCGTCGCTGGACTCCTGCAGACATCGCTGAATCGCCGTGTGTGACGCCGATTCAGCGATGTCTTCACTGGCAACCAGGGTAAACATCGGGTTACTAAGCGCAGGGCCGCGCTTAGTAACCCGATGTTTACCCTGGTTACCAGCGTAAAAGTAAAAAAACAAACACTACATACTTACCTTCCGCTGTCTGTCCCCGGCGCTCTGCTTCTCTGCACTGGCTGTGAGCGCCGGCCAGCCAGAAAGCAGAGCACAGCGGTGACGTCACCGCTCTGCTTTCCGGCCGCTGTGCTCACAGTCAGTGCAGGAAAGCACAGCGCCGGCGACAGACAGCGGAAGGTAAGTATGTAGTGTTTGTTTTTTTTACTTTTACGCTGGTAACCAGGGTAAACATCGGGTTACTAAGCATGGCCCTGCGCTTAGTAACCCGATGTTTACCCTGGTTACGGGCATCGTTGGTCGCTGGAGAGCGGTCTGTGTGACAGCTCTCCAGCGACCAAACAGCGACGCTGCAGCGATCGACTTCGTTGTCGGTATCACTGCAGCGTCGCTGAGTGTGAAGGTACCTTTATTATGTTCTGGGATCTGGATAATAATGACATTATAAATTTAAGATAAAAAAAAACCTAATACTCACCGCTCATCTCTGTTGCTCACTGTAAAGTCCTTGGCACATGTTCTTACCGATACCATGTACTGTATACTCATGTTAGCCCAGCTAATTTCGAGAAGTCCTGGACTAGCATCCACATTGTAAGATGGCGGTGCATTTCGTGATGTTATGACAATGCGTGACTTTACAGTGGCAATGCACAAAGATATCCCAGGATTATTCAGTGCTGGAAGTCCCGGCTTAGGCTGAAGATGCAACTTGCATGGCGGCCGTAAGAAAATGTGCTGAGGACCTACAAGCAAGAGCAAGTGGCAGTAGTGTGTGGAGACAGAGCCGGCTCCAGGATTTTGTGGGCCCCGGGCAAAAGAGTCTCAGTGGGCCCACATACCATGATTCATGATGCACAGGTACGGCAGAGAAATAAAGATATACTACATAGGGCCTAGCCTTCCCCCTCATCCTTCACATAGGCAGATATGCACACACACAATATGCAGACATACACACACATCTACAGTGCGCAGACATGCGCAGACATACACACACATCTACAGTGCGCAGACATGCGCACTCACACACACACACAATACGCAGACATGCACACACACACACAATACGCAGACATGCACACACACACAATACGAAGACATGCACACACACACACAATACGCAGACATGCACACACACACACAATACGCAGACATGCACACACACACAATACGAAGACATGCACACACACACAATACGCAGACATGCACACACACACACAATACGCAGACATGCACACACACACAATACGCAGACATGCACACACACACACAATACGCAGACATGCACACACACACACAATATGCAGACATGCACACACACACAATACGCAGACATGCACACACACACAATACGCAGACATGCACGCATACAATACGCAGATATTTACATATATATTTGAATACAAATTCACAAAAATACATAAATATGTACAGTCAAACACACTGATATACACAGATATACACATCATACAGGCAGACACAAGCCTCACTCACCTCCCCCAGGCTGATCACCCATCAGGCTCCTCTGGCATGTGGCTGTGGAGGGAGCGCTGCTTGATCGATGGCCGTCACTTAAACAGACATGGCCACCCACAGTGCACGCTGCAGCTGTGTCCGCTGCTAATGATGCAGTCAGGCAGACACTGTGCCTTTAACTTTGCTTGTGTGTCCGCCCAGCCGCATCATTACTAGCAGAGACATCACTGCACAGTGCACTGTGCGCGGCCATGTTTATTTAAGTGACGGCTGAGCTCAAATAGTGCCGAAGCTGCTGGGGAGTGGGGGAGCGGCCCGGGCCCCCTGGTAT
Organism: Ranitomeya imitator; assembly: GCF_032444005.1. Lineage (NCBI taxonomy): Eukaryota > Metazoa > Chordata > Amphibia > Anura > Dendrobatidae > Ranitomeya > Ranitomeya imitator. The sequence continues at coordinate 1,160,590,761 of NC_091282.1, forward strand.
CCTGGCCACGAGTGGGCCCCCCCATTTGTTCAGGGCCCCGGCACTCGCCCCGCTACGCCGGGTGCTGACACCGGCCCTGTGTGGAGAGGTGAGCAGTGAGATGAGTATTAGTATTTTGTGGGGTTTTAACCATTTGCAGGCCCTGTTTGGTTCAGTAAAATAGTGACCAGCCAATCTTAGCCCATCTTTAGCGGATCGAGTACATCACTGCTGAGCACTGCTGAGCAAGCAGGTCCATCATTATCTGTACAGGTGCCTAAAGTATACATTCTAGAAGAAAATTGCCAAAGTAAAAGCTTAAGAGAATTGTATATATATTTAGGCTGAACTGGATGGACAAATGTATTTTTTCGGTTTGCTTATAATATCACTGTGCATCACTACTTTATTTTTTAAGCAATTTCAGAATGTTATAGCAAGACTTCATTCAAACCCTTCCTGTATCCTATGCTACTGTAAATGTTTAGACATGGATTATGCTCATTGGAGTGCTATCTATTTCCATTGACTGCAGATTCCGCCACCATTATTGAGCCATATGATGCACAGAGCGGTGCCAGAATTGGCAGATGGTTGATGTTTCTTTTGCTGATGCCAATTAAATTTGGTTTTTACTCGCTGAAAGGGATCGTGCCAACCAGCCTTTTGAATTGTGTCAAAAGGTAACTACATTTCTGCATATTCTAAAATGCCATCAGTTAAAAGCAAATAGCCAGCAAGTGAACTTGTCCAAGCTTTAACCCTTACCAGACCACTGTGTCCTAGCTAAAGAAAATAAAGATTGCTTCTGCTTGTCTTTAATGTGACTGCCTGTGAAGGACTCTCTACGGGTCATTCTGTCCTAAGATTTGTCACTAGAGCTTCTCAAGGATATGACTAGGATGAAGGCTGGCGTTTATACAAAATCATATAATAGAAAAAAAAAAGTTAATACATTTCCTGCACTTCATGAATTGTCCTTTCTACCACATTTAAAATCTCATCCAGGTAGTAAAAAGGCTAATTCTTTATTTTCTGCATTGCACATTGCATTGTGTGGCTACACCCAAGGCCATGAACCCTATTATCCAACCATTTATGCATAAGCCGGATTCTATGTTTCCTCCATTTATTTGAGATCTGTGCACAGAAATAGGTGAGTCTTTAGTATGGGATCATCTAAAAGGGGCCACCTTGTCATCGGCAGATGAGCTCATAAACTTACCCAATGCAGTGTTTTTCCAGAAATGGTATTAACTGCAGCTACCAGACCTTCAAAAGTTACAAATTGGAATTAGATCGGTATTATACATCTGTGCGTCTTGGTTTTTGCACCACAGACTAGTCACAGGTCTCTTGACTGAACCTGTCTGCCCCATATTTGCCTATGAGTCTACTGAGTTTGGGTCAAGAGAATCACGGATGGTCCGGGACTTTTTCATTGATTTATGAATCGCTAAATAGAATCTGTCACTGGCTTTTTGCTACCTCATCTGAGAGCAACATAATGTATAAAAGGAGACACTGAATCCAACGATGCATCACTTAGTTTACTGGGAGCAGCCACTATGACACCATCAGAGTTTTTAGACAGAGCTCAAAAGCTGACCTCACCCAAACCACAGCTCTCTATGTACATTATGTACTTTCTATATTGACATCAGTGGTGAGGCAGAGCTGGACCGCTTCTGGCAGTAATAGTCTCTGCTGATAAAACATTCATTGTATTGAAACTATAGCAAACAGCCTAATAAGTGTCACTAAAATCAGGACTGCGGCGACCCTAAAAAACACCGCACCAGCAAAACCACTCTCCCTCCCCCTCCTGAGTAGTATCCATCTCCCAATAAAGAGTCAACACAAGTAAATTGCTGGGTGAGGGTCACAGCTTTAATTTCTTTTTTCATATATAACATATATAACAATGGAAGGAAGCACTTTCAACTTCACAACAGACCAGTAGCCAAATGCCCTGTAACATCTACAGGCAAGTCAGCCTACTTAGCCTCAACCTTCCGGTGCTTCCTATTGTTGAAACAACCATGGAGGATCCCGTGTAGTCCTACACGGGACTCCGACCCCCACCCATCAAGTACAACGCCCGGGCACCCTGCCACACGGCTTTAGGTACTATCTCTGACCATACCAGTATGAGCTCTGAAAAAAAAACTAGGAAATCTTACAAGTCAGACCTCATCATAGTCAGCAGCTCAGCAACCTTGTAGGAACACAAATCATTCCCGCCAACATGCAAAACTAGAATTACTGACCCAAACATATCCCTCCCGATATCAACCACTTCTTGTAGCACCTGAGGCCATCTCAGACCCCAAATGTCCCTCCAATTAACATCCAAACCCTGAAAACCCACATGTCTTCCTCCAGGATGGCATTCCGCTCTCTGAGCAGCGCAGAAAATATATGAATGGCCTAGGAGCCACACTGTTGGCCTGGAGCGACCTAAACAAGCAAAAGAAAAAAAAAATCAAATTAGTAAATCTGGTCTAATGTACCTAGCATAACAAGCAGAGCGCCATCTACCTATCCTTTGAACCTCCGCCTCTGGTATACCCGCTTTTGCAGCCTCCGTGGTGACCCATATACAAAAGTAGTGTGTCCCATATTCCCCAGGTTGAACCCCGGAAGCCTGTAGGCCTTTAAGAAAAACCGACTGAAATTGAAATTTAGTCAACGGGGACCCATCCACATGCACAAGGAAATATTTTCCATTAATTTTGAATTCCAGATATTTTAAAACTGTCGTAACCGGGCACACTGGGGATCCTGAAACTGTGCTTACCAAAATCCAGGCACCCCTCCCAGATGGGTCAGTTTTTGATCAGGAGACGTATCACATTTTTTACTACCAACACATCTTCGCTCAATAATCCCTTATCTGGCATATTTTTTTATTTAGGGACTAACTCGCTAATGCGTAAAGCTCCAAAATACAGGATGACATACGCAGCAGAAAAAAGAGCAGCTTCAAATTGCGAAGAGCAAATAACGGGGTAGATGAAACCAACTGATGTAATAAGGAAATGGAAATGGGGCGTCTACTTTCTTTACAGGGTTGAGCTCTCTTCCACTCATTTAAGGTGTGCCTGATTTTAAAGGCCTTTGTAACATCTGGCCAACCTAGCAACTGAAAATAAAAGGCCAAACCAGATAGCTGTTGTGCCGAAGAACCCAGAATTCCAGAGTAACAACAAAAATTCAAGTGTTACCTCAAGTCTGGCCTGGCAGCGAGAATGAACTGGTCTCCCATTGATCAGATGACACCATTCCACCCAATACTGTTGTGAATTCTGTTGTTAAGCTCCCTCCTGTGGTCATGAATGGTACTTCGGCTGGTTCTGTCCATGGGCTTCCTCTGGTGGTTGTGAGTGGGGCTGCGGCTTCTGAGGTTCCTTCCACAGGTGACGAGGTTAATTCGTTAGCTGGCTGCTCTATTTAACTCCACCTAGATCATTGCTCCATGCCACCTGTCAATGTTCCAGTATTGGTCTAGTTCGCTCCTGGATCGTTCTTGTGACCTGTCTTCCCAGCAGAAGCTAAGTTCCTGCTTGTTTTTCTCTGTTTGCTATTTTTTCTGTCCAGCTTGCTATTTTGATTTTTGTCTTGCTTGCTGGAAGCTCTGGGACACAGAGGGAGCGCCTCCGCACCATGAGTCGGTGCGGAGGGTCTTTTTGCGCCCACTGCGTGGTCTTTTTGTAGTTTTTTGTGCTGACCGCAAAGTTTCCTTTCCTATCCTCTGTCTGTTCAGTAAGTCGGGCCTCACTTTGCTAAATCTATTTCATCTCTGTGTTTGTAATTTTCATCTTAACTCACAGTCATTATATGTGGGGGGCTGCCTGTTCCTTTGGGGAATTTTTCTGAGGCAAGGTAGGCTTTATTTTTCTATCTTTAGGGCTAGCTAGTTCCTTAGGCTGTGACGAGGGGCCTAGGGAGCGTCAGGAGCGCTCCACGGCTATTTCTAGTGTGTGTGATAGGATTAGGGATTGCGGTCAGCAGAGTTCCCACGTCTCAGAGCTTGTCCTGTATTATTAGTAACTATCAGGTCATTCCGTGTGCTCTTAACCACCAGGTCCATTATTGTCCTCACCACCAGGTCATAACACAATACATTTCAAAAACCTGACCGGCACATCCAAACATAGACTAAGTGTGAACAGGTGCTGAACCTAGAGTCGCCAACTCGTATATAGTTAAGTAAATAAGGCAGCACACTGCAGCGCTAAAACCTGCAAACTTGAAACACGAAATTTGAACTGCATTACTGCACTAGAAATATGAAAAATGAGTGCGTTTAGCGCATAAAAATGGCCAATTTTATGTGTACCTGGTAGCCCCTTTACGGCATCTCTCTTATACCACGTCCTAAACTTGCCTTACCTCGCTGAGAATAAACGTCTCCATCTGAATGGGTACATATGAAACCTCTACCTAGACTAAAATTCTTTCTCTCTGTGGAGGGGTATTGGACCTGCTGTAATTAAAACACCTGTGGCTAGGAGGCGGAGTGCACGATCAGAAGGCTAAAGAATACATTTCAAAAACCATTCCACCCAAGACTTACCGCATGACTGCCAAGTAGAGGGAGCCACTGATGAATGGACAAACGGGATTAACTGTTGGCCACAATGTCCCATAGGGAAGAAGGGCACAGCAATCCTTCCTGTTGTGCACTGGGGAGAAGCTTCCTGAAGACCTGCCAATCAAAACGTGACAAAGCATCAGCAATATCATTTTCCACTCCTGGAACATGGCGGGCCCGAAACCATATGTTCTTACTTAAACAGACAAGGACTAGGTGATTAAGTAGGCTAAGAACCGGAGGAGAAGATGAAGACAACCGATTTATACAATGGACCATGCTGAGATTGTCGCACAAGAAGCATATTTTTTGTTGGGGAATTGAGTGACCCCATATCTCCACAGCTACTACAATGGGAAAAAGTTCCAATAGAGTTTAGTTTTTGCAAAGCCCTTGCAACTTCCACGACTCTGGCCAAGCGGCCGTGCACCACTGATCTCCGAAAATGGTACCAAAACCAGCCGACCCAGCTGCATCCGAAAATTTCAACTCCTGGCTAGAAATTTCTGAAGACATAAAACAATTACAGCCATTGAATGAAATCAAAAAAGTTTTCCAAACCGCCAAATCAGCCCGTAAACTTCTTGTTAACTGAATTTTATGACCAGGAAGGGTAGCTCCTCTTGTCGCTAATGACAAACGCCGTGAAAAATCTCTACCTCTCGGCATGACTTTACAGGCAAAAACCAATAGCCCGAGTAAGGATTGCATTTGTTGGAGGGTAACTTTTTTAACTGAACAAAAACCTTCAATCATGCACATCAGTTTTCCCACTTTTTCCGCAGGTAAACGATAAACCATATTCACAGTGTCAATTTCAATCCACTAAAGCGACAGGGTTATAACTGGGCCTACAGTTTTTTCCGGGACCCCAAACTGGTGTGCTATGTCCTTGAAAAAATTCAGTAACTGCACACAAACAGTTGAATCTTTAGGACCCACAAACAGAAAATCATCCAAATAGTGTGTGACAGATCTGCAACCCGTTCCAGATCTAACAACCAAATCCAAAAAAGAACTGAAGAGTTTAAAATAATAAGATGTGGAACAACCCATCGGGAGGCACATGTCATAATAAAAACCATCATCCACCTTGCATCCCAAAAGTGGAAACAATCGGGGTGAACTGGTAAGAGACGGAAGGCAGATTCAATATCAGACTTCGCGAGGAGGGCGCCGGTGCCAGCCTGGCAGACCAAGGCCACCGCCCTGTCAAACGAAATATATGATACCGATGCATTCTCCGTGGAAATTAACAGACTTACCCTTGGGGTAGGATAGATGGTGTATAAGATGAAAACTGCCTGGTTCCTTTTTCAGAACTAAACCCAAAGGGGAAACTCTAAAGTTCCAAAAAGGAGGAGCTTCGAACGGGCCAGCAATCCTGCCTAGCTTCACTTATTTGACGATTTTCTCACGTAAAACATCAGAGTGGTCCCGGTCAGATTTTAAATTCGCAGCAAACGAAGGGGACCTGCTAAATTTGAAAGGGATAAAAAACCCATATGAAAAACCAAATCGAAGTTGGCCCGCTGCATCTTTATTAGGATGGGGACAGCGGGCCGCAGGATGAGCTCCTCCACAGGAGGAGCATTCATGCTTGTACTTGCATAACACAAAGAAACTGCAGTGTCCCTCATTGAACAACCAGCAGGCTCCAGGTCTCCGGACGACCACTGAGTTGTGACCTTCTGTTGTGGGGTGACTAGTGGCCGCTGTTGGAAAGGGGGCTGTTTTTGGGAAAGCATTAACCTGATCCACCGCAGTCAGTGGCACACTCCTTAAACAGTGCTGTGCCATCCCTACCTCACGCTGCCCTCAGATTACCTAGAAAAAAACTGCTGACAGATTCCCTTTCAAGGGGTTTTCCGAGTTAAACCTACATTTTTGCTGTAACTATGTGACTGCAGATTGCCAAATCCTCACAGTATGGAATATGCACACTATCAGGATTTCCGTCTATTGTCCACCTAAGCAGCCATCACATGACCACGATTATGTAATATGCATACCAATAATCATGTGCCGCTAGCAACTGTTCCTGCTTTTAGAAATATTCTAGGGAGAAATGAGGATGGGAACCAGTCAGAATATGACCACCAGTATAGAAATTTAATATTTAAAGGGGTTTTCCCACGAACAAAGTTAATTTTAATCAATACAGCTTGGAATAATAATAATTTCCACAATTTGATGTGTTTAAAAATGTTTTCCTGTGCTGAGATAGTCAAATAAATGTGTCTCTGATGTGTACTGTGTAATGGCTGTGTCTGATCATACCACAGCTCCTTGGCAGGGGAGGATGTAAAGCAGTGTACAAAAATTACAGAAGGGGGATCACAAATTATTCTTTCATTGAGGTAAAACCTTTTTTAAAAAAAACAAGAAGGGAAATACTTTACCTTACAAAAAGAATCAGCTGTGATCTCATGTTGTAATGTCTGTATACTCTCTTTTGCCTCTTCCCTTGCCCAAGAAATGTCGTATGATCAGACCATGTTCCTGTATAATAATAATAATAATTTTACTTCTATAGCGCCGACATATCCCGCAGCACTTTACATTATAGAGGGGACTTATACATACAATAGACATTACAGCCTAACAATAAGCACACAGATCAAAACAGATACGAAGAGGAGTGATGGCCCTGCTCGCAAGCTTACAATCTATAAGGAAGAAGGGGAGACACGGAGGTGGATGGCAACAATTGCTTTCGTTGTTTGGACCAGCCATAGTGTAAGAATAGGGTGTTCATGTAAAGCTGCATGAACCAGTTAACTGCCTAAGCATGTAACAGTACAGACATAGGGGGCTATTAAATGCATAAAGCATGTGAGAACATGATGTGAGGAACCTGGTTATGGTAAAAATTTTGAATGGGCAACACAGGGATAGTTAGGTAAATGCATTGAGGTGGAAGGCCAGTCTGAGCAAATGCGTTTTTAGGGCACGCTTAAAACTGGGTATTGGGAATTAAGCATATTAACCTGGTTTTAAGGCTAGTGGAATGCACCAAATAATTATAAGGATGGTATAAGGTGCGTTCGCAGCCCGGGGTCCACCGTGCAGAGTTGGGACCTGCTGCTGAGTAATGATGGACTATACGGCGGTATAATGTGGATACACACACGGGTTAACTTCACCCTGTATGAAGGAAGTGAACCCTGTTGCGTCACAGGGCCACGGTACCGCACAAAGAGCGCAAGCAAAGAGTGACAGAACTCTGTCCCAAGTCTCAGGGAAAGAGTTCCTCTAGACGTCTTGCGCTCGACACCGCTATGGGGGTCTCAGAGATTAATAGAACTAATAATTTACTTCACAAGAGTGCATGCAGTGCCGCTCTGAGGGACGCCACTAACCACCCAGACTTGGGCCAGGAAAGCGCTCTATTAGCGCACAGCGCCGCACTGGCAGTCACTGCTATCAGACACTGTATCACGTGCTAGCTATGCGGGATAGCACTGTCAGGCGCTAGGTAGGTTCCACCATTCATGAAAAGTCAACAACACTAGGGATGGGAATGATTTGGAGCTTTCATCCATGTACAGGCATACATCCATACACGATAATAAGTTTACACTAGCGCATGGCCAAACGTTTTATAGCCGAAGCTTTCTGGAACCTTCCTAGTGGTCCAATAGGAGCTGCTACAGGACCTGAGCTTGTGACCCCTGACCTCCAATGAGAGGTCGTCCCTTGGGCATGCTCAGAAGAAGAAAAGCAGGACTTAGTCCCAGGGATGCCTGCTCGCTGCTGATCAGTACTAGTTACAATGGCTGAGACAGGAAAGACAGCAGTAACCAGCCGCACAGTATCAGCTTGAGCCAGACACTGGGACCGACGTCTCTGCTGAGCAGGCTGCACTGTTGCTGGAGGAGAATGGGAGACCGCAGCAGAGATGGTTCGAGATTCCCCCTGTGCAGCGGCGGGAACTCAACACCTAACTCCTGGGTAGTGCATTCCAAAGAATTGGCGCAGCACGTGAAAAGTCTTGGAGACGGGAATGGGAGATTCTGATTATTTAGGATGCTAACCTCAGGTCATCAGCAGACCGGAGGGCACGGGTAGGGTGGTAGATTGAGACAAGGGAGGAGATGTAGGATGGTGCTGAGCCATGGAGTGCTTTATGGGTGAGGGTAATAAGTTTATACTGGATTCTGCAGTGGATGGGTAACCAGTGTAATAACTGGCACAAGATAGAGGCATCGGTGTAACGATTGGTGAGGAATATGATCCTGGCTGCAGCATTCAAGACAGATTGGAGAGGAGAAAGTTTGGTAAGAGGAAGACCGATTAACAGAGATTTACCATAGTCCAGTCAAGAATGAATAACCTGTATGGTCAGACAAAGCTATTACACAGTACACAGTAGGGTCACATTTTTAAGATTAGCTCAGCACAGGGACATTTTTGTAAACACATCCAACTGTGAATAGTATTATTATTATTATTCCAAGATCTATTGATTAAAATCAACATTAACCCTTTAGTAACAGAACCAATTTTGTACTTAATGATCAGGCCAATTTTTACAATTCTGATTCCTGTCATTTTATATGGTTATAACTCTGGAATGCCTTAACGGATCCTGCTGATTCTGAGAATTTTTTTTGTGACATATTGTAATTTATGTTACTGGTAAAAATTTCTTCGATGTGACTCAGGAAAGAAATATATCTTGGTACCGTGTTAGCCAGTGGATAGAAAAATATTTAGAATTGAGAGTCCTCAGTGGTTGATACCTTTTAATGGCTAACTGAAAAGATGGTAACAAATTGCAAGCTTTCGAGACTACACAGGTCTCTTCATCAGGCAAAGACTAAAACAAATTCTGAAGAATCACATATTTATGCACAACATAGTATAGGGATGTGACTTGCATTTATTTATGAAAAAAATGGAAATATCACAGAAATTTGGAAAATCTTGCAATTTTCAAATTTTTTATTTTTATGCCCTTAAATCAGAGATATGTCACACAAACTACTTAATAAATAACATTTTCCACTTGTCTACATAACATCAGCACAATTTTGGAAATAAATTTTTTTTGTTAGGAAGTTTTAAGGGTTAAGGCTATGTGCCCACGTAGCGAATTGGTGTGCGGATTTTTCCGCACAGTTTTAGAAAAATCCATAGGTAAAACGTACTGCCTTTTACCTGCAGATTTACTGCGGATTTACAGCAGAATTCCTGCGGTTTTTGTGCGGATTTCACCTGTGGTTTTACACCCGCAGATTCCTATTGAGGAGCACGTGTAAAACGCTGCAGAATACGTACAAAGAATTGACATGCTGCTGAAAATACAACGCATTTCCGCGCTGTATTTCCCGCACCATGGGCACAGCGGATTTGGTTTTCCATAGTTTAGATGGTACTGTAAACCACATGGAAAACAGCTGCAAATCCACAGCGACCAATCCGCTGCGGATTCACAGCCAAATCCGCAACATGTGCACATAGCCTTAAAGTTGACCAGCGATTTCTAATTTTTACAACAAAATTTACAAAACCATTTTGTTAGGGACCACAACACATTTGAAGTCACTTTGAGGGGTGTACAGGACAGAACATGCCCTGAAATGACACCATTCTAAAAACTGCATCTGTCAAGGTGTGCAAAACCACATTCAAGAAGTTTATTAACTTCACAGGAACTGAAGCATTGTGGAAGGAAAAAATGAACATTTAACATTTTTTTCACAAACATTTTACTTCAGAACCAATTTTTTTTATATTCACAAGTATATTTCCACAAGTATAAAAAGAGAAAATGAACCACAAAATTTGTTGTGCAATTTCTCCTGAATACGCCAATACCCCATATGTGGGGGTAAACCACTACGTGGGTGCACGGCAGAGCTCAGAAGGGAAGGAGTGACTTTTTCAACTCGGAATTGGCTGGAATTGAGATCGGAAGCCATGTCGCATTTGGAGAGCCAATGATGTGCCTAAACATTGAAACCCCCTACAAGTGATACCATTTTGGAAACTAGACACCAAGGAACTTAGCTAGATGTGTGGTGAGCACTTTTAACTCCCAAGTGCTTCACAGAAGTTTATAACGTAGAGCTGTGAAAATAAAAAATCATATTTTTGCCACAAAAATGATCTTTTCGCCCCAAAATTGTTATTTTGCCAAGGGTAACAGAAGAAATTAGACCCCCAAAGTTGTTGTGCAATTTGTCCTGAGTATGCTGATACCCCATATGTAGGGGTAAACCACTGTTTCGGCACACGGCAGAGCTCGGAAGGGAAGGAGCGCCGTTTGACTTTTTCAACGCAGAATTGGCTGGAATTGAGATCAGACGCCATGTCTTGTTTGGTGAGCCCCTGATGTGCCTAAACAGTGGAAACCCCCCACAACTGACCACATTTTGGAAATTACACACCTGAAACATTTTATCCAGGGGTATATTGAGCAATTTGAACCCACAAGTACGACACAGAATTTGATAACATTAGGTCATCATATTGGTCTTGCTAACAAAACAATTGTCCCGCATTTCCGTATATTGTAGCAGGAAGAATAAACAGTACTGGAAGGAAGGGCAAAATGTGGAGGAAAATGCAGCCAACTATGTGGCAAAACTGAGTTTGTTCCAAAGATGAAATGACACCAGCAGGGCTAGAATGGCAGACACTTTCAGAGACTGGTCGTACAACGTCCGTTTAGCTCCATCAATTCTTATATGAGAGACGAAAAGTGCCAATAGATGTGGTACACCATAGCAAGCTCCCACCAGCCAATATCGGAACCGTTATATGCACAAAACAACCAGTTCTCTACAGAAACCGTAAAGTATTGTCTGGTACCAGAAGTTCAGAAAGAACCATAAATTAAAGCCTATTATCTATAAGTATGGAACTTCCTCATTATTAAAGACCCTCCAATAAAATGATCATGCCCCCATCACCTACATAAATATAAGTAATATGAATGGAAGCAAATGTTTTGTGTAGCAAGACAGTCATAAAACAGTCAAAGTTAGATAAATGGTCAAAAACGTTTGGGAGTAACCAAGTCCTAGAATTAATTTTCAGATGACCTGACTTTTCAAGAACATTTGTGGGGTCCACACTCTGGAGTGTACAGACGTGCGTACATGGATGATCATTTTTTGGAATAGTAGTTTGGTATGTGATTGATCAAGTCCTAGAATTAATTATCAAATGGAGCAAAATGGGATCTACTAATGAAAATATCCTCTATTACTTGTTGCAAATTACTCTACTGGGGCCACTAAGCAGAAAATAAAAATTATTGGGCTTGGGACTTGTCACTGAAGTGGAGGAATCTCATCAGGGCTTCATAACAGACTCGGGACATGACGGCTGCAAATACAGGGGTGCTGTGGACAGCTTTTGTTGCCCAGTAGGAGCGGAGTGTGTTTTTTTTTACTAATCCCATATTTAGGGTAAGGCCCAAAAATGTTTTTATTTTGGGGACATTTGTGGGGATCCAGGAATGGGAATGAAAGGCAGTGAGCTTTTGGGAAATGTATTGTCGGGCATATAAGTTTGTTTGGTGAGCGATTAATTGTAGGAGTTCTGGGCTAATGAAAATTTGGAAAAAATTAATGGGGGTAAAATTGGTAACATCTAGTCTTACTCCAGGGGCTGCAGAAAAAGGTGGAATTTGGAGGGGAAAATGAAGTGTCGTTATACCACAACGGTGGGGGACTGTGGTACTTGGTCCTGCCTCTGAAGCTTCAGCAGTAATGACCGACTTCGCTACCATTGGGCTTGGGGATCCCATTGAGGAAGAGTTGTTGTCACTACCTGAAAACTGCTCTACTGCAGAGGTAGATTCTGTTTCACTGCCGGAGCTGATGGAGCAAAGCACGCTGTGCGCACATTGAATGTTCTAAGGGCAATTTACTTATTTGCCTGACTAACGAAAAACTAACCCTAATCTACAGTATTTTTTCCTGTTAACCCTAACCCTAATATGTGTAACCCTAACCCTAATACGTGTAACCCTAACCCTAATATGTGTACCCCTAACCCTAACCCTAACTGAAAAAAAAATTAATGAGGATAGGTAATTGGATGCTTTATGGAGCTTGAGGACGCAGAAATAATTTACCTTGAGAAAGACATGGTGGTGGTTGATACGCTTGGGTCCATGTCTCCTTTCCAGCCATTTCGATACATATGGGTTTGAACCTAACTATTTAGATTGCTGAATCCCTGAAAGTTTTCCTTAGTTGTTCCTTATTTTGCCTTTTTGATGACTTTTTATTCTTTGAATCATTTTGAGGTCATTTGTATTTTATTGTCCTGACAGCATATATTTTGATCATTTCGTTTTACCTGTTGGTCATATATACAGTATATATATTTTTTCTGTGTACATAACACAATAAATGCACAATTAGCACTACTAAGGCTTTGGAGCTTTATCTATGATTGGGATCATGTATGGTTAACTTAGTTTATTTATGTATGATTTTGTGATTATTACATCGTTTGTTTTACTGCTGATATTTGGCTGAAATTTTATTATTAATGATATTTATTTCTTGGATCAATTTGGGAAGTCCATTGTTTGGATGCTTTTTAAGTATTTTTAACTTTTTGTTAGCTCTCTAAATAAAATTAATTAATATTTGGTGATCCCTTGTCTGTGTGCATATACTGTATTCTTTTTTCTCTATGTATGTTATGTGACTTAATGGATATGTATCTAGGTGATCCTGTTTAAAGTATTGCTTTTTCATGGTGCCCACCTATATTCATATATTTTCGATTCCTATAGGCCTATATCTTTGCTGCTTACGGATGTTAAAATTATAGCCAAAGTTCTGGCCTCTAGGTTAAATAACATATCTAATGTCATACATAGTGATCAATCTGGCTTTCTGCCTGCTAGGTCTACAGCCGTTAATATCTGTAGATTATTTCTTAATCTCGAGCTACCAGTGGATAATGGAGGAGATAGGGTCATATGCTCGCTTGACACTTCTAAAGCATTTGACTCTGTTGAATGGGAATACTTATGGGTATTTTTAGAGAAATTTGGTATGGGTGCTGGATTTATTTAATGGATCAAATTACAATATGAGAGGCCATTGGCATGATTAAGGGTAAACAGGCGTCTTACTTCAGTCTTTGAACTGGGGAGGGGTACACAGCAAGGGTGCCCTTTGTCCCCCCTATTGTTCGCATTATCCATTGAACCACTTGCTGTGATTATTAGGAAACACCCTGGAGTAGTGGGATTTTGCAGAAGGAATAAGAGAAAATTGCGCTTTATGCTGACGATGCTCTATTATTTTTGGCCGAAGCCTCCAAAACATTATCTGTAGCTATGGGGCAAATAAGAAATTTGGGAAATATTTGGGTTTGGTGATTAATTGGACTAAATTGGTATTGATTCCACTGGATGACGGGAACATTAATGCACCTCACTATACTGATTTGGGCTTACAAGTTGTCGCTTAATTTAAATATTTAGGTATTAATGTGACATCTAAAATGACTGACTATGAGAAGCTTACCCTTAACCCAATATTGGAGAGATTCAAATGCAAATTGGACACGTGGTCTAAACTACCACTGTCAGTTGTGGGTCGCACCAACTTGGTCAAGATGATCTAGATGCCACAATTGCTATATGTGTTGCATAATGCTCGGATTTGGCTGCCCCAGAGATATTTCCCTAAAGTTAACGGCATGTTCAGAGACTTAATCTGCAGAAGACAATCTGCCACGATCCATTGGATTCGTGGCATCTCTGGTTTCATTCTGTTTTTAATGTTGCTTTTTCCTTTCAGGACCATCAGGGGTTAATGTGAGTCCCCCCCCCCCCCCGCTGGCAATCTGGTGTAACTGCAGTGCTGTTAGGTCAGCTGATGTGGTGGTGACCACTCCCATCATACTTTAAATGGCTGTTGGTGATAAAGTTTCTCTGGAGACCAGCCTTGCAGGAGCAGCTCTCTGGTATCAGTCACTTTGGGTGTTTTGGAGTCCAGTTGCTGTGCTATCTGCGGTGTGGAGCTTGGCAGCATTGTCTGAGAGTTAAGTGTGGTGTTTTCACCTTGTACCTTTTGCTTTTGTCACTGTCCCCTGTGTGTTACCATCTGCAGTAGTGAGACTAGCGCTTTTTGCCGGCCAGTGCACTAGCCAGGGCAGTGCTAGGTGTCAGTGAGGGACGAGGCTCCTGATGGTGATGGGTGAAGGACCCACTTAGGGCGTTGGAGGAGTGCAGTGACAGGCTCAGGTTTAAGCAGGATGTGACCATTCTTTCATTTCCCTATTGATAGGGCCTTCCTCCCCCTTTTCCATCCTATTGTTTGGTGTGCCGTCCGCTACCGACCCCATGTGGGGTCACTATATGTATCATGACACAATCTCCAAGAATTCATGGTTGTTTTCTTGTTTTGTACTGTTGTGTTACAAAAAAGAATTTTAATAATAAAAAAATATTTTATTAAGAAAAAAAAATAATGCACAGCTCTTTTTTTTAGCATGCATGATATAGACACTGTAAGACATGCTGCACTGAAGTCTATTTAAATCTATCTTCACAGACTACTCACAATAAGGAAAATACAAAAAATAGTGTGCTTTATTTTAAAAATGTACTATGTATGTATGTAAGAGTCTTTTTTAGATTGACCATGTTCATATTTTATTTTCGTGTCATTTATTATGTTGTTGTTTATTTTATTATTTACGTTGTTTTTTTTTTATTTTGTTTGTTTTTTAACGATAGCCAAAACATTGATTTATGCCATTATTGTTTAGTGTTTTGTCCATATTTTATATAAATGATAAATAGACACAATTTGTAAGTGTGCAAATGTGTTCATCTGTTTAGGATTCACTTTTCGTGATTCTGGTTTACATCATACAATTCATGTCTTGAGCTTTACCTGTAACCTCGATGTAACCTTGACCTAAGGTTCCAACCTTCTATGAACATGTGTGTGCCATGCAGGACCCCTATTAGATACTGCATATTTAATAAGGACACAATGTGTATGATTAACCATATAATACTCTAAGGTTATAGCTTATATTTATGTCTAATATACATATTATATATAAGTTCTATTATTTTTGTTTTCTATTTTGCACAATGAATTGTGTGCACACAATGAACCGTATGGAAAACCAGAAGGTTTGATGTTATATTTGACATGAAGTAAGTAATAAAATATACATGTGATGTCCAGGTTTGCTTTTAGTCCTTAATGTGCTCTTTTAAGCTAAAAGCTTGGACAGTGGGTAATTTGTGTAATTGCAAATGTTAAGGGCCCCGCTGGGCAGAGTATTGGAGTGTGAAAGTGATTGCAGATTTGCTGCTGCATGAATATGTCTTGCTCGGTGTGTAATGTTTTGGGGAGGTGGGAAAATACAGTGTTACAATATTGATTTTAATTAGTGCAATTACAGTGAAATACATATAACCCAACATCCACATAGGACCTAATTGATGAGAGATTATTCGACAGTCTTTCAAAGACAATGTTCTGCTGACACCAAATTAGGCCCAAACTGTTTTGGGCACAGGATTTTAGGGTAATTTACTTGTTTCTTTTTCAACTATTTGTTAAAGGAAAAAAAAACCAGAGAACTGACAAAAGACCTAAAACAATGAATTTTAATATAATAATTAAAAATATATAGAAAATATCAAATAGACCAGAAAGGGGGATCCTATGGAAAAACAGGGTCTCTGGTCTCTATAGCCAGAAAAAATATATATATATATGCACAGGAAGAGACTAGGGAAGATAGATGTGCCTATCCCTAGGAAAATTCCCTTCCTGACAGCGGAGGTTGGCACCCTGGGAAACGATATGGCGCCCCCGCTCAACGTCGACTGACCCTGAAGTCCCTAAAAAAGGAATCCCTAAGAAAAAGCCACCACCAACAAATACACCACAACAAAACAAAAAACCAAACTAGTGTAGAAGTGAAAAATTTAAATTAGAATACCTGTGCTGTTATAGGCTGATTATAGGCTGATTATAGGAGTAACAATATCTCGATGAGACTGATATATATATATTCTGACATATATTGTGTGCTAGAGATGTACTCTGAGAGGGAAAGGAGAAAAAAAAAAAAAAAAAAAAAAAAAAAAAAACACCTCTCACAAAATATATATTTGTGATACTGAAAAAATAACAATAGTACAGGGAGATACTAAATAGATACCTCCATAAATAGTGGGTACACAAACAGGAGATCCCTGCTATGTAATAAGGCAGTATCACTCGAGTACCGGACACCACAAAAAGAGGATCCCAACAGATGGCCACACATAGATGGTCACAAACACTAGCCACTGAAGGTATAAATCTTAATGACGTATCTTCAACATTCCTTTAAGACATGCTATATGATACAGAGTCTTTTATTGACTTAATTTAGTCATAATGAGCGTCACCATCAAGCAGAGCTCTGCGCATAGAGTGTTAGATATGCTCTAGTAGCTCATTGAGGAACGCACCTGATAGTGAATTGTCTCTTATCAACCTATGATCAATAGTGCTGTAATAAGAACAACCGTAGAGAATTATAAATGTAATTCTGATAACCTCATGACATAACTGCTAGAAAGAGCAGGTTGATATTATTCTTGTGTCTCTAAACATCAATAAGACACGTCTTAAAATACAATAACTCTCATCAAACTTAATTCAGTGGTGTCACGTATTTAGATGGATAAAGAGAGTAGATATGCCTGTACATATTCAGTGACCTAATGGTATCGCCGCCGAACAGGGCATAGGCATATGAAAAAATATATAATAACCATACTCTCAAAGCTCATTTTAGAACGTCCTTTAGTAAGTAGTGACAATTATTAAATCAAGGCAAATCCCTGAGATAGACAGTTCCAGGTTACTTAATGACCACATAAGCATGTCACTACAAAGGAAGCCGTTCTTGTCAGAATACAAAATAAAGCAAAGGAATAAAAAAAAAAAAACGCCAGAAATACATTAAGCGTTGTACTCATGTGCAATATAAGTAAACAGGAGTAAACACTCCATCAGCCTCGCAGCATACAGGTATTGATGAAGAATCACTTATCTCATAGAGACAGATGTCTCATCCCTACGCGTTTCGCCCCACATGGTAATTCAAGGGGGCTCATCAGGGGAAATGCCATTAATGGGCGCGGAAGCAGCAGGTAATAGGAGCGCCGCACGCGGTCCGGAGAAAGCCATACAGGAGTCGGCGTTCCCGCAGTATATATGCCAAAGGGCCGGAAGTGATAACATCACATCCGGGATAACAGGAAGCGCACTAGTGCGCATGTACAAAGAGTTCTCAGGCCGGCTAATAGATGAGAGCCGAATTGCCGTGCACATCCCGATAGTGGGCGGGAGTAATAAAGACACAGCGCTTTGGCGTATAAAGCACTGCGCCAGCGCACAATGAATCCTGACAGGAGGAGTTATCCAATGACTATATAAAGGTTTGTGCGGAAAATATAATATATTTACATTTACAGGAGCCCATATATATATAATGGGCACCCAGAAACACAATAGCACAGATGAAAAACAAATGTGCAGGTAGCTGGTATATCCACTCATATACCCAAATTGGCTCGACATACCATTCATAGAGCAGCCACAAAATGTACGGGTACTAAATCAAAGTGGGTAGCAGTGTATCAAGAGGAGCCCTTATACGTATAACAAGATTTATACAATATATCAATCCACAGCCATTATACGGTAGACAACAGCGGCAGGAAGTAACAGCGCTTCTCTAGCATATATCCGAGAAAAAATATAGGGCATATATAGGACATTATACTCGCGTATAGGCACTAGACTATCTGGTCTAGGGATATTTAAAGAAATAGAGAAAAGATAATTCATGACAGTCACCAACTATTTGTTACCAGAATAAAGGAAATCAACCTCATTTTTATTATTGAGAATCCACCAAATTAAAGAAGCCTTCCCATAAAGTTTTTTTTCTAAATCTGCGTATACAGAACTGAACAGCTACCTACAGACCTGTCTTTTATCTCCCCTTCATCTCTGAACTCCTGGTCCTCTCCCATCTAATCTGCTATCTTTCTGAAAATTCTCTTCTTCACGCTTTTAAATCCGGCTTCCGCTCTTTACACTCTACAGTAACAGTCCTTACTAAAGTCTCTAGCGATCTACTGACAGCTAAATCTAATAATGACAACTTTGGATCACCAGCTCTTCCTCACTGTGCTCCGCTCTATCAGCCTCAAAGATACCAATCTCCCCTGGTTCTCCTCTTACCTCTCTGACCTTCCTTCACTGTATCAATTGCCAGCTCATCTTCCTCTCCTTACTGCCGGCGTCCATCGAGGCTCAGTCCTTGGTCTTTTTCTCTTTTCTCTGTGTTCAACCCCTATTGGACAAATCATCAGTAAATTTGTTAGGGGTTGAGTTTCCGCCTCTTCACAGGGGGAATCTCGGGCCATCTCCGCTGTGGTCTCCCATTCTTCTCCTGCCGCAGTGGAGTCTGCTCAGCGGAGACGTCGGTCCCAGCTTCTTGCTCGGTCTCACTTTGTGCAAAGGGTTACTGCTGCTTTTCCAGCTTCTGCCATTGAAGCCAGTGCTGGGCAGCGGCGAGCAGACGCTTTTAGGACTAAGTCCTGCTTCTCCCCTTCGGAGCACGCCCAGGGTAAGATCTCTCATTGGAGATCGATGGTAACATGCTTAGATACTGCAGCAAAACTCATTGGATCTCCAGGAAGGTCCTGAAGTTGCTCAGGCTCTGTGGCAGCCTCTCATTGGTCCTTCTAGGAAGGTCCTGTACTTGCTGCAGCTATAAAAGGTTCGCAGGCCGCACGGCCATGCGCTAGTATCAAATCTAAGTGATGTGCTTTGCGCCAGTGTGGTTACGTGTATATGTGTTCAGGGACCCGGCTGAAATAAGCCCCTAGAATACTGGAACCTCCAGTGAGGAGATTGTGTGTATGGATTCAGGGCCCCGGCTGAAATAAGCCCCTAGAATACCGGCTCCTCCGGTGAGGAGATTGTATGATTGCCTCTTTGATTGCGTAACCACAAACTGCTATCTGCTCGGCAGTTGCTGTGTACTCCTGTGAGTTTAACAGGACACAGTGCTTTCTTTAGGCGACTCTGTGAAGTAACAGAGTTCACTTCTACCGCCATATAGGGCCGCCATTTGCCAGCAGCAGGTTCTCTCCTGCACGGTGAACCCTGGGCTGCGAAAGCACCAAATAACATCTCTCTATTTACTCGGTGCGTTCCGCCATCCCTAACAAAATTTGGTTTTCAGTACTATTTCTATACACAATTATACACATAATCAACTGGCATCACCCCTGCAATACTACAAAATACCACCGACTGACTGTGTCCATTGTCTCTTACATTATGTTAAAGCGAATCTGTCACCAGGTTTGGCTGATAAAAGATACGGCCACTGCCTTTCAGGGCTTATCTACAGCATTATATAACGCTGTAGATAAACCCCCAATCTGACCTGAAAGATGAGAAAAATAAGTTTTATTATACTCACTGGGGGGGGGCGGTCCGATGGGTGTCGCAGGTCCGGGTCCGGTGCCTCAATCTTCTTGCGATGCCACCCTCCTGCTTGCTTCACAAGGTTCCCCGGCATCACACTCCTGCGCAGGCATACTTATCTTCCCTGTTGAGGGAAGAGCAAAGTACTGCAGTGCGCAAGAGCTGGGCCTCTCTGACCTTTCCCAGCGCCTACGCCCTGCCGTACTTTGCTCTGCCCTCAACAGGGCAGATATGTATGCCTGTGCAGGTGTTATGGACCTGGTGGTTAGGAGCACCCGGAACGACCTGATGGTTAAACTCACACAGGACAAGCTCTGGGAAGTGGGAGCTCTGCCGACTGCAACCCCTAATCCTATCACACAACTAGAAATAGCCGTGGAGCGTACCTAACATGACCTAGACGCCTCTTCACAGCCTAAGAGCTAACTAGCCCTAAAGATAGAAAATAAAGCCTACCTTGCCTCAGAGAAATTCCCCAAAGGAAAAGGCAGCCCCCCACATATATTGACTGTGAGTTAAGATGAAAGTCACAAACACAGAAATGAAACAGGTTTCAGCAAAGGGAGGCCAGACTTACTAAACAGACTGAGGATAGGAAAGGTATCTTTGCGGTCAGCACAAAAAACTACAAAAGACCACGCAGAGTGTGCAAAAAGACCTCCACACTGACTCACGGTGCGGAGGTGCCACTCTGCATCCCAGAGCTTCCAGCTAGCAAGGCAAAATCATGATAGCCAACTGGACAAGGAAACAATGAACAAATAATAACTAGCAGGGACTTAGCTTCTGCTGGAGTAGACAGGTCACCAGAACGATCCAAGAGCAAACTGAACCAGTACAAGAACATTGACAGCTGGCATGGAGTAACGATCTGAGTGGAGTTAAATAGAACAGCCAGCCAAAGAATAAACTACGTCACCTGTGGAAGGAACCTCAGAAGCAGCAGCTCCACTCACAGCCACCAGAGGGAGTCCATGGACAGAACTCGCCGAAGTACCATTCATGACCACAGGAGGGAGTTCGAAAACAGAATTCACAACAGTACCCCCCCCTTGAGGAGGGGTCACTGAACCCTCACCAGAGCCCCCAGGCCGATCAGGATGAGCCAAATGAAAGGCACAAACTAGATCGGCAGCATGAACATGAGAGGCAAAAACCCAGGAATTATCTTCCTGACCATAACCCTTCCACTTGACCAGGTACTGGAGTTTCCGTCTCGAAATACGAGAATCCAAAATCTTCTCCACCACATACTCCAACTCCCCCTCAACCAACACCGGAGCAGGAGGGTCAACGGATGAAACCACAGGCGCCACATATCTCCGCAACAACGACCTATGGAACACATTATGGATGGCAAAAGAATCAGGTAGGGCCAAACAAAATGACACAGGATTGATAACCTCATAAATCTTATACGGACCAATGAAACGAGGCTTAAACTTAGGAGAGGAAACCTTCATAGGAACATGACGAGATGACAACCAAACCAAATCCCCAACACGAAGTCGGGGACCAACCACCTCCCGGGTGAGTATAATAAAACTTATTTTTCTTATCTTTCAGGTCAGATGGGGGATTATCTACAGCATTATAGAATGCTGTAGATAAGCCCTGAAAGGCAGTTGCCACATCTTATATCAGCCAAAACAGCTGACAGGTTCACTTTAAGCTCACCTGGTGAGATGGATCCTCCAAACCCAAGGTAAGGGTGGGCACATGGGCATTGGTTCAGCAAGCAGGAGAGGCATGTGCGGAAACAGGTAGCAGAAGTGCTGGAGACTACAGGCAGGCAGGAGACCGGAAACAGGTTTCAAACTACCTGGAGACTGCAGGTGAACAGGAGAGTGGGAACAGGAAGCAGAAGTCCTGGAAACTGCAGTCAGGCAGGAATGGGGAAAGGGGAGCAAAGCCAAGATTCAGGACAGCTGCATAACACATTATGTCCTACCTCTATCTAAAACTGTATCTGTCACAAACTGAACTCCTTGTGTTTCCCCCCTCTACTAATCTACCTGAACCTGACATTTCCATCTTATAGTTGATTCAGAGCTTTGATTCATTCCCTACATCTGATCACTTGCTCATGTCACCTGCACTTCAAAAACCTCTGCAGAATTTGACTTTTTCTAACCTTTTACCTTAAAAACTCTTACCGTTGTTACCAGTACCCACAGTTTTAATCATGCCCTAACAATACATTTCTTCAGACTTCCATGCACTCAATAGCATTCTGTGTCTGTACTTGTATACATACTGGCTAGTGACCAGGTCATGCAGCTTTATTTTGAATGCCCCCGTTTATTATATTGATGGCTGGACCTTAACCACAAGCACTTTTTGAGTTACCTCGATCTCCTATAAGCTTGTGAGCAGGACCCTCACTCCTACTGATATGTATTCAACTGTGTGTTAAGGTACTGTCACACTAGACGATATCGCTAGCGATCCGTGACGTTGCAGCGTCCTCGCTAGCGATATCGTCCAGTGTGACAGGCAGCAGCGATCAGGCCCCTGCTGGGAGATCGCTGGTCGGGGAAGAAAGTCCAGAACTTTATTTCGTCGCTGGACTCCCCGTAGACATCGCTGAATCGGCGTGTGTGACACCGATTCAGCGATGTCTTCACTGGTAACCAGGGTAAACATCGGGTAACTAAGCGCAGGGCCGCGCTTAGTAACCCGCTGTTTACCCTGGTTACCAGCGTAAAAAAACAAACAGTACATACTTACATTCAGCTGTCTGTCCCTTGCCGTCTGGTTCCTGCACTGACTGCTGGCCGTAAAGTGAAAGCAGAGCACAGCCACAGCGGTGAGTCACCGCTGTGTGACTCACCGCTGTGCTGTGCTTTCACTTTCACTTTACGGCCAGCAGTCAGTGCAGGAACCAGACGGCAAGGGACAGACAGCTGAATGTAAGTATGTAGTGTTTGTTTTTTTACGCTGGTAACCAGGGTAAACATCGGGTTACTAAGCGTGGCCCTGCACTTAGTTACCCGATGTTTACCCTGGTTACCGGGGACCTCGGGATCGTTGGTCGCTGGAGAGCTGTCTGTGTGACAGCTCTCCAGCGACCAAACAGCGACGCTGCAGCGATCCGGATCGTTGTCGGTATCGCTGCAGCGTCGCTAAGTGTGACGGTACCTTTAAGGTACCTTTAAGGTACGCGCTTAGTAACCCGATGTTTACCCTGGTTACCAGCGTAAAAAAACAAACAGTACATACTTACATTCAGCTGTCTGTCCCTTGCCTTCTGGTTCCTGCACTGACTGCTGGCCGTAAAGTGAAAGTGAAAGCACAGCACAGCGGTGAGTCACACAGCGGTGACTCACCGCTGTGGCTGTGCTCTGCTTTCACTTTACGGCCAGCAGTCAGTGCAGGAACCAGACGGCAAGGGACAGACAGCTGAATGTAAGTATGTACTGTTTGTTTTTTTACGCTGGTAACCAGGGTAAACATCGGGTTACTAAGCGCGGCCCTGCGCTTAGTTACCCGATGTTTACCCTGGTTACCAGTGAAGACATCGCTGAATCGGTGTCACACACGCCGATTCAGCGATGTCTATGGGGAGTCCAGCGACGAAATAAAGTTCTGGCCTTTCTTCCCCGACCAGCGATCTCCCAGCAGGATCCTGATCGCTGCTGCCTGTCACACTGGACGATATCGCTAGCGAGGACGCTGCAACGTCACGGATCGCTAGCGATATCGTCTAGTGTGACAGTACTCTGTCATGTCTTATCTTGTTTGTACATTTGAATTGTAAAGAGCTGTGGAATATGTTGGCGCTATAGAAATAAAAATTATTATTATAATTATTATTAAATGAGTATGTACTGTGGTGTCACACTCAACTCTATGTGTGAGCTGGAAGTCTCGTTTACAATATAAGCCTATGAAGTCTCGTTGCAATGCTTCATCAGCTTACATTGTAAAAGTCACTTCAGGGTCACCTTGAGCGCAGTGTGACCCAGAGACTTTGAAGAGCGGTGACATCACTAAAAAGAGACCAGAACGGAGCTAGACACCAGAGAGCGGCTGTGGGGGAACATATTAACACACACTACATGCACATCCGTATAAACAGTTTTGGAAAAAAAAAACTTTGTGAGAGGGCCTCTTTAAAGGCAACATGTAATCAGAAAATAACCTAGCATCCAATCAAGTTTTTGTGCTAAACTATATTTTTCTATATCAACACTGAAAAATTTTCTAAAATTTTCACTCTACACTGATATTTCCTGTCCTGTTGAGATCACTTTTCAGTAGTTATTATCATTACAGGCAGGATTACTGTATAATGAAAAGTAACACGTGTAACACAGGATCCACCAATCACTAGAGGTGATGTCACAGCTCACCTCATCCACTTCTCTTCCCGCAAGGTGACCTAAGCAGAGATAACTGAGCATGGCCATAGCACTATTCTATTGATTTCTATTGATTTCAGATCCTGTCTATATGTCAAAGAAAATATCTAAATATCAGGCAAGATAGCTGCTGCAAAATAATATACCAAAAAATAGGTAATATATGATCTCTGAAGGGAATCTATGAGTTCCCCCATGCCCTCCAACCAAACCGCATTCACCTAAGTATGAGCAAATCCCCTGCTTAACCAGCCCTGCATAACATTATTGAGTAACAACAAGGAATAAAAAAGCATTTACAATGTCCCCGTTTCCTGTGATCATGAGGACTTTGACTAGTCAATGGAGCCCTAGTTGCCTCAGACTAGGCATTCACTGCCTAGCATATACTGCTATTAGCTCAAAAATGTCCAGCATCAAATGGCTCTCTATTATGTCTGTAGAAAATCTGACAGACAGGAGAGCAGGAGCAGACAGACAGGAGAGCAGGAGCAGAGAGACAAAGACCAACACCTACTTCAAGAATAACAGTTTTTTAATTTTTTATTTCATAAATCAACAGAATGCATGCAAATAAGCTACTTCATCAGATAAATGTGCTTCTTTCTTCTCCTGGATTAAACTTTTATTTTCAATTCATGGGTAAAATCTGTATTTGATGGGGACAGATATTACCATTACTAAGATAGAAGATGACAGTTGTGCTGTTAAAATTGTATGGAGGGAGGAGAGGCTAGAGACCAACACAGACATTCTACTGTCAATTATCTTGAAACGATAATTTCAGTTCTCCGTAGAACTTCATAAGCACCAACTGCCATCTTCCATCTCAGATTTTACTTGTGAATTAAGAATTTTGAGAGTGAATGATAAGTCCAAGATCAGAAAGAAGCAGATTCCTCTGATATGATGAATTACACATTTATACTTTTCATATGTACTATTAAATTACTGTGCAAAAACGTAGTTACTCTTCAATCCATCTTGACATCTCCACTGCTAGAGATGGATTACACTTTGCAACAGGCAGTAGAAAGTAAACTAGACAGAAGGTCGGCTACTAGTGGCTGGAATATTGAAGTGATTGTTTGGAGGTAGGAGTACTTAAAGGGAGTCTGTCAGCAGGCTTTAAGATTGAATCTCAGAAGAGAAGGATGAAGGTGCAGAAACCCAGATTTCGACACAGAGATCAGATTTTATGAGCACTGCTACATCTATGGAAGAGAAAAAGGGAATTGCATCAAAACTGCACCAAGCAATCCAGTAAGTGATACCTAGCTGGAATCAGGCTCTCTGCCCCTACATCATAATGCTTTCAGGCATTCATCCTAGACATTCATGTTTTTCATTACTTGCAGTTTCAATTTGCCAGTGAGAGCCTAGCACGAGTTTCTCGTATAACACTCGCAAGTATGACCCTGGCCTAACAGAAGTGAAAGGACTAACCTGAGCCAAAATCCCACCTGTGTATGCCTATACATGTATCTATATATATAATTGCCTAAGGGTTTTTCCGTCTGTCTGTCTGTCTGTCTGTCCTGGAAATCCCGGCTCTCTGATTGGTCGAGGCCGCCAGGCCTCGACCAATCAGACAGCGGCACAGCATCGACGTAGAAATCCCGCGTCTCTGATTGGTCGAGGCCGCCAGGCCTCGACCAATCAGCAACGGGCACAGCGACGATGATGTCATAAAGGACGTAGACATCCCGCGTCTCTGATTGGTCGAGGCCTCCAGGCCTCGACCAATCAGCAACGGGCACAGCGATGATGATGTCATAAAGGTTGCCATGGCGACGATGTCATAAAGGTTGCCTCGACCAATCAGCGACGGGCACAGTCTGCCGCGAATTCTGGAATCATCATTGGCCATATACTACGGGGACATGCATATTCTAGAATACCCGATGCGTTAGAATCGGGCCACAATCTAGTTCATCAATATTAGTGTTGAGCAATACCGTCCGATACTTGAAAGTATCGGTATCGGATAGTATCGGCCGATACCCGAAAAATATCGGATATCGCCGATACCGATATCCGATACCAATACAAGTCAATGGGACATCAAGTATCGGAATGTATCCTCATGGATCCCAGGGTCTGAAGGAGAGAAAACTCTCCTTCAGGCCCTGGGATCCATATTAAAGTGTAAAATAAAGAATTAAAATAAAAAATATTGTTATATTCACCTCTCCGGCGGCCCCTGGACATCAGCGGGAGGATCCGGCGTCCGGCACGGCTTCTTTCTTCAAAATGCGCGCCTTCAGGACCTGTGGAATGACGTCCCGGCTTCTGATTGGTCGCGTGCCGCCCATGTGACCGCCACGCGACCAATCAGAAGCCGCGACGTCATTCCTCAGGTCCTAAAAGGCGCTCATTCTAGGACTTTAGCTGAGGAATGACGTCGCGGCTTCTGATTGGTCGCGTGGCGGTCACATGGGCGGCACGCGACCAATCAGAAGCCGGGACGTCATACCACAGGTCCTGAAGGCGCGCATTTTGAAGAAAGAAGCCGTGCCGGACGCCGGATCCTCCCGCTGATGTCCAGGGGCCGCCGGAGAGGTGAATATAACAATATTTTTTATTTTAATTCTTTATTTTACACTTCCGATACCGATACCCGATATCACAAAAATATCGGATCTCGGTATCGGAATTCCGATACCGCAAGTATCGGCCGATACCCGATACTTGCGGTATCGGAATGCTCAACACTAATCAATATACATATAATATTGACTTAGGCACAGTAACAGATTCAGATGAATGTAAAAAAAACAATCTCTTGTCTCTGATATTTTAAAACAAAAGATAAATATTAAATGTTTTTTTAAAGATCAGAATCCATGTATTTGATTCTTGGATAGTAGGATTCATAGAATAAAAGGGTTTTCTGCCCAGACACAAATACTGTAGCTTGGTGATTCTTTTCCCTCTACACCCTTTCCATTTCACTTGAAATATTCCCCCACTTCTTTGCTAATAAATAATAATGCATTTCCTCTGAGTCGTAAGGGGGTTCTTAACACCAAATAAGAAAGGCAATTAATACTAAGTTCTAGGAATGATCGGATCTGACAAGATTCAAATTTTGCCAAATCGCAATGATGTTCCCAATAAATTTGGTTTGCAGTAAAGTTATTCTCCATAAATTAAAGGTCCCATATTTTGCTCTGGGGTCTTTCTAAACCCCCATAAACAATATCTGTAAGATGTAGGAAAAAAATAATACCTATACTCACATCACCCCTCACCTCTCCGGTACCCTGTGCTCGTCATCATCTGCCTCCTCGGTACATCCGATTATCTCCGACACCAAGCATTGAATCCCCAATTTTGCGCAGGCATGCAAAAGGTCACGGCAACATGACGTGTGCCAAAACCTTGCATGTGCATGTGCAGAAATGTCCCAGTCCACATCAGTGCTGAAGGTCCATAAGCAGAGTGGCTAGAAAAGTGAGCAGTAAGGTGAGTATAAGGGTTTTTATTATTTTTTAACCTTTTGTTGTCAATTTTCAATTCAGCCAAAATTGTGGCGATTTTGCTGAATTTGAACGAAATCGAATTACAAAAAAATCTACATTTTTCCCAAATGCTGATTTTTGTAATATTCATGTAGAATTCAATGCCAATCGAATATATTCGACAATCTCTACTAAAATCCATTTCATCCTAAGGGCCAATAGCAACTGTGTCTTTTATACATATACAAAGGGTATGGAAAGTATTCATACCCCTTTAAATTTTTCACTCTTTGTTTCATCATTGCAGCCATTTGGTAAATTCAAAAAGTTCATTTTTTTCTCATTAATGTACACTCTGCACCCCATCTTGAGTGAAAACAAACAGAAATGTAGTAATTTTTGCTTATTTGTTAAAAAAGAAAAACTGAAATATCACATGGTCATAAGTAGGGTTGAGCGAAACAGATCGGACAAATTCAAAAGTCGCCGACTTTTGGCAAAGTCGGGTTTCGTGAAACCCGACCCGACCCTAGTGTGGGATCGGCCATGAGGTTGGCAATCTTCGCGCCAAAGTCGCATTTCGTATGACGCGTTCAGCGCCATTTCTCATCCAATGAAGGAGGACGCAGAGTGTGGGCAGCGTGATGACATAGGTCTCAGTCCACACCATCTTAGAGAAGGGCACTACAGTGATTGGCTTGCTTTCTGCGGTGTCACAGGGGCTATAAAGGGGCGTGCACGCCAACCGCCATCTTACATTTGCCGATCGTAGCATAGGGAGAGGTTGCTGCAGCTTCATCAGAAGAAGGGATATAGTTAGGGAGGGAAGATTAACCCCGAAACTGCTTGTGCTGTAGCGATTTCCACTGTTCAACACCACCTTTTCTTTGCAGGGACAGTGGAGTTTATATTTTTTTGCATCAGCTCTGTAGCTTATTAGGCTGCCCTATAAGGCTCCGTGATACCTGCATTGCTGTTTGTACGCCGCTGTGCAAACCAACTGCTTTTTTAAAAGCAAAAATCCTGTTGCTCCTTTCTGCACAGTTCTCTTGTTTCTTTGTCCACACTCTTGTGTGCCACAGTCCTTTTTATTGCTGCCATACTTGTTCTGAGATCATTGTAGGGAGATTGAAATTCTACTACAGCCCTTGTATTTTTTTAAATATCTTCCAGCCACGTTCTGCCACTTACATTGTGTAGTGTAATACACTGGGCCTGAGTTTTGTTGCAGTCTCCCCCCCAAAAAAGGGAGATTTAAATTGGCACTAAGTGGATCTACGTCAGTTCTGTTAGTTTGTCGTACATCTTCCAGCCACGTTCTGCCACTTACATTGTGTAGAGTAATACACTACGAATGAGTTTTGTTGCAGTCTCACCCCCCCAAAAAAAGGGAGATTAAAATTCTCCACAAGTTTATATACACCTTCTACCTTGTTTCACAGTACCATATAACGGTTGTTATTTTGGTTAGATTTTTCCAAAAATGAGGAAGTCTGGTGGAAGAGGCCGTGGGCGGGCGTTGCCAGCTGGTACTGATGGTGGTGGTGGAGCATCTGGTGGTAGTGGAAAAAGCAAAATAGCACCAAAGGCTTGAGATGTTGAGCCAGTGTCATCGTCTGGCTACACAAGGCCTCAAAGGCACCCTTATCTGGGAGTAGGAAAACAGGTTTTAAAGCCGAAGCAGCTGGAAAAAGTTTTGGCTTTACTTGCTGACTCAGCCTCTAGCTCTTTCGCCTCCTCTTCAGAAGGTTCGAAATCTAAAAGCAGCGAGTCGTCAGTGGATGCTCCCGGTCAGGAACAAGTCGCTTCCTTGTGTCCTTCTCCAAAACCAAAAGTGAAGGATGCGGCAGGCGAAACTACAGTTTACTCCATGGAGCTCTTTCAACATACCGTGCCTGGGTTAGAGAGAGAAATTGTTAAAAGCTCATTACAAGATAAATCGGATATGGAGTGCACAGATGCACAGCCACAGCTAGATTATTATGCTGTTCCATCGACTCAGATCACTACATTGCCCTCGCAGTGTACTGAGTCAGAATCTGACCCTGATGAGACTATGGTGACCCGTCACGAAAGCTATAGCACCTTACACGGTGACACAGAGGAAGGTGCACATGAAATTGAAGAGGAGGTGATAGATGACCCAGTTGTTGACCCAGATTGGCAGCCATTGGGGGAAGAGGGTGCCACTGCCAGTAGCTCAGAAGCGGAGGAGGATGATCCGCAGCAGCCATCTACATTGCAACAGCTTTCATCTGGCAGGCCCGTATCTGGCCAAAAATGTTTGTCAAATCCAAAAACAGTTTTAGGACACCGTGGCCATCCGGTGAAAATAGCACAGGGTGCAATGCCTGAAAAGGTAATCCATAGTAAGAAGAGTGCAGTGTGGGAATTTTTTAACCAAGATCCGAATGATCAGTGCAAAGTTATCTGTAAGAAGTGCTTAAAGTCCTTTATCAGAGGGAAGAATCTCCTAAATTTAAATACAACGTGCATGCGTAGACATTTAACCAGCATGCACTTGCAAGCGAAGCTTTCAAAGCCCTTATGTTATGATGCGGTGGTCTAGGAGCAACATGGAATGAGCTCTGAGGGAAGTGGCAACTGTACTGACCGCAGACCCTAAGCTCAACACAACACTAGAAGCAGCCGTGGAATGCTCCTAACTCTCCCTAGGCATCTCGTCACAGCCTAAGAGCTAACTACCCCTGAAGACAGTAGCAGGAAAACTATCTTGCCTCAGAGAAAATCCCCAAAGGATAGATTAGCCCCCAACAAATAATGACTGTGAGTGGAGAGGAAAAAGACATACACAGAATGAAACCAGGATGAGCACAGGAGGCCAGTCTAGCTTGATAGATAGGACAGGATGGAATACTGTGCGGTCAGTATAAAACACTACAAAAATCCACGCAGAGTTTACAAAAAATCTCCACACCTGACTAAAGGTGTGGAGGGTAACTCTGCTTCCCAGAGCTTCCAGCAAGACAGAAAATACTTCAAACTGATAATGCTGGACAAACAAAGAAAGCACAGAATGGATAAGACCACAAACTATGGACAGAAAAAGTAAGCAAAAACTTAGCTTTGCAGAATTGGTCAGGATAACAGGGAACTCCAAAGAGATGTGAATCCAACCAGGAACCATTTACAAGTGGCACTAGCTGAAGGAACAGCCAGGCTTAAATAGGCGAGAGAGGAGATGATAAGTGGAGGCAGCTGTTAGGACTGGCGGAACGCACCAAGAGAGATGATATAGATGCGTTCGCAGTCCGGGGTCCACCGTGCAGGTGAAACCTGCTGCTAGGAAATGACAGACTATATGGCGGTATCCAAAAGTATACACGCGTGGGTTAAACCTCACCCAGCGTGAAGAAAGCGATCCTGTTGCGTCACAGGACCGCGGTACCGCACATAGAGCGCGAGCAAGTGGTCAGCGAACTTAACCCCAACAGGGATTGTAGTCCGATTAGACCCTTGCTGGCACTACACCGCTACTGGGTGTGTAAGGAAATATATAATTATAGCACCGAAGTGCGAACTGTGCCGTGCTGGCAGGTACCACAAAGCACCCAGACGTGGGTCAGGAAGCGCACACTGGCGCGTGGCACCGCACTGGCGGTCACAGCAATAGACGCTGATACGTGTGTGACACGTTGAGTGATTAGTCGGGCGCTAGATAGCAGCCATACACCATACGCGAACAGTCATACAATAGGGTAGGGGTATTTAAAGAACGACTTGCACTCACAACAAACACACGTATTAAATTGTACACTAGCGCATGGCCGTGCGGTCATGCGCAGTTTATATAGTTGCAGGACAGGAAGTGGCCACAGAAACTTTGCCCTTCCAAGACCTGCCAAGAGGACCAATAGAATGCGCTGCAGAGTCTGAGCACATGACCCTCGATCTCCAACGGGAGATCTTGCCCTGGGCATGCTCAGTGTGCGCAGACAAGGACTTAGTCCCAGAGAAGTCCACTCGCTGCTGACCAGCACTGACTTTAATGGCAGGAGCTGAAGAAGCAGCAGTAACTCTCTGAACAGAGTGAGACCGAGCAAGACGCTGGGACCGACGTCCCTGCTGAGCAGGCTCCACTGCGGCTGGATAGGAATGGGGGACCACAGCGGAGACGGCTCGAGATTCCCCCTGTGCAGAAGTGGGAACTCGAGACCTAACATTACCCCCCCTCCTAGGGCCCCCCCTCCTTGGGCCTCGCTACGCTCGAAGGCAGCAATGAGCTGTGGGGCCCGAATGTTTTCAGCAGGCTCCCATGACCTGTTCTCTGGACCATAACCCTTCCAATCCACCAGATAGAACTTTTTGCCGCGTACCACCTTACACCCCAAAATAGCGTTCACCTCGTAATCATCCGTAGACGAACCCGATGTCCCGGCAGATGACTCGGAAAACCGGGACATGTATACGGGTTTCAAGAGGGACACATGAAAGGTGTCGGTGATACCCAAGCGAGGAGGAAGAGCCAGGCGGTAGACCACAGGATTAACCTGTTCGAGAACCTTGAAGGGACCCAAGTAGCGAGGAGCAAACTTAGTGGACTCAACTCGCAGCCTGATGTTACGGGCGGAGAGCCACACCAAGTCGCCAGGAGCAAAGGTCGGAGCAGGGCGCCGATGAACATCGGCGGAGGACCTCATTCTCTCCTTGGAAGCCCGAATGGCATCCTGAGTGCGATCCCAAATGTCCCGTGCCTCCACAGCCCAGTCTGCCACCCTGGAATCGGCGGAAGACACGGGCATGGGCACAGGTACCCGCGGATGCTGACCATAGTTAAGGAAGAATGGAGTCTGTCCAGTGGAGTCAGCTACAGCATTGTTAAGAGCAAACTCCGCCCACGGTAGCAAAGATGCCCAGTCATCTTGCTTAGCAGAGACAAAATGTCGCAGATATGTGACCAAGGTCTGGTTGGCTCTCTCCACCAACCCATTCGTCTCGGGATGATATGCCGAAGAGAGATTCAACTCGATACTGAGAAGGCGACAAAGCTCTCTCCAGAACCGAGATGCAAACTGGGGACCCCGGTCACTGACAATTTTGTCTGGCATACCGTGAAGACGGAAGATGTGTTTAACAAACAATGCTGCCAAGGCCCGTGCAGAAGGTAGCCGAGGAAGCGGCACCAAATGCACCATTTTAGAAAAATGGTCGGTGATAACCCAAATGACAGTACAGCCACGTGACTTGGGCAAACCCACCACAAAGTCCATCCCGACCATCTCCCAGGGCCTGTCTGCCACCGGCAGAGGGTATAACAACCCAGCTGGCCGTTGACGGAGAGACTTATTTTTGGCACAAGAGACACATGCCCGAACGTAGTCTCCTACGTCACGAACCATATGTGGCCACCAATACATTCTCGCCAACAACTCAGATGTCCTCTTTGCCCCAAAGTGTCCACCCACTCTGGACGAATGAGCCCACAAGAGAACCTCCAGACGCAAATTGATGGGAACAAAAGTCTTGCCCGGAGGCACAGACTCAAGCGAAACCAGAGCTACGGTTCTCAGACTCTCTGAAGGGACAATGAGCCGAGGCTCGTCCTCCTCCTCCACAGTTGACACCAGGGAGCGAGAGAGAGCGTCAGCACGAATGTTCTTCTCCCCGGCGAGATAATGTAGAGTGAAGTGGAACCGGGAGAAAAACAAGGACCATCTGGCCTGACGAGAATTCAGCCGCTGGGCTGTCTGTAAATAGACCAAATTCTTGTGGTCCGTGAAGACTTGGAATGGGAACTGAGCACCCTCCAAGAGATGTCTCCATTCCGAAAAGGCCAACTTCATTGCCAGCAGCTCCCTATCCCCGATGGAGTAATTTCTCTCCGCTGGTGAGAAGGTCTTTGAGAAGAAGAAGCATGGGTGCTTCCGACCTTGAGCATCCTTTTGATAGAGGACTGCTCCTGCACCAACGGATGAGGCATCCACCTCCATTAGGAATGGCTTATCCACATCGGGACGATGTAAGATGGGAGCGCTAGCAAAGTGGGACTTAATAGAAGTGAAGGCCTTGGAGACCTCTTCGGACCACAATTTAGGATTCGCTCCCTTCTTGGTGAGGGATACCAAGGGAGCTACCAGGGTTGAGAAGTGGGGGATGAACTGACGATAGTAATTTATGAACCCCATAAAGCGCTGCACCGCTTTCAGAGAATGGGGTTCCTGCCAGTCCATCACTGCCTGTAGTTTGGCAGGATCCATAGCCAATCCCTGGGCCGAGATGATGTAGCCCAGGAAAGGTAAAGACTCCTGCTCAAACATACACTTCTCCAACTTGGCATAGAGGGAGTTTGCCCGTAGGAGGTCGAAGACTTTGCAAACATCTCTCCGGTGGGAGTCAATATCTGGAGAGTAGATGAGAATATCATCCAGATAGACTACGACCGAGGTGGAGAGCATATCCCGGAAGATATCGTTCACAAAGTCTTGGAAAACGGCTGGGGCATTACAGAGCCCGAAGGGCATCACCAGATATTCATAGTGCCCATCCCTGGTGTTAAAGGCCGTTTTCCATTCGTCCCCCTCACGGATGCGAATCAGGTTGTAAGCACCCCGCATATCTAATTTAGTAAATACCCTTGCTCCCCGAAGTCTATCGAATAACTCAGATATCAAGGGCAAAGGATACTTATTCTTAACGGTGATGGCGTTAAGACCCCTGTAGTCTATGCATGGGCGCAATTCCCCATTCTTCTTCTGCACGAAGAAGAACCCTGCCCCAGCAGGTGACACTGACTTCCTAATGAATCCTCTTGCCAGATTTTCCTGGATGTACTGTGACATTGCCTCCGTCTCCGGGAGAGATAGCGGATAAACTCGACCCCGGGGAGGCTCAGCACCAGGCAAGAGATCAATAGGACAGTCATAGGAGCGATGAGGCGGAAGGACCTCCACCGCCTTATTGGAGAACACGTCTGCATAAGACCAATACTGCTTAGGGAGAGAGGATAGATCTGCGGGTACCTCAGTAGTAGCAACCTGAACGCACTCCCTCTGACATCTACCCCCACAAGATTCACCCCAACCCAGAATTCTGCCTGAGGACCACTCGATATGAGGAGAGTGGTACCGTAGCCAAGGTATTCCCAACAGGACCTCATCAATTCCTTCCGGAATGACGAGCAGAGAAATTATCTCCTGATGAGATGGCGACATGGACAGAGTAAAAGGGATGGTCTGGTGTGTTATCTCTGAGGGCAATGTCGACCCATTCACCACTCGCACCAATACTGGTTGAGCAAGCATTACCAGGGGTATTGCGTGACGTTGGGCGAAGGCAGAAGACATAAAATTGCCCTCCGCCCCAGAATCCACGCAGAGCTCTACCGAGTGGGAGAATGAGCCAATAGTAATTGTCCCCTTAAAGGACAACTTAGAGGCAAACGTCGCCGTTTCTAGTGTACCTCCACCTACTACCACTAGACGCTGACGTTTCCTCGACCGCTGAGGACATCTGGTGGCTAGATGTCCTGACTGCTGGCAAACATGACAGACCCTGAGTGCACAAGCGGTCCGGGACTTAGATCCTGCTTGTGACACTTCCCTGGCCTCATGTGGCTCAGGAACCAGGACCGGAGATTCCAGAGGTTTGGCGAAAGTAGGAGCCAGCCGAAACCTCTGCCTACACTGGGCTCGCTCTAACCTCCGCTCGTTAAAACGGAGGTCAATTCGAGTGGAGACAGTTATTAACTCCTCCAGTGTGGCAGGAATCTCCCTAGTGGCCAAAGCGTCCTTTACGTGGTCAGCCAAGCCCCTCCAAAATATGGGGATAAGAGCTTTATCCGACCAATCCAGCTCAGATGCTAAGGTGCGGAATTGGACGGCAAAATGACTGACCAAGGACTCACCCTGAGTTAATGCCATCAATTGGAGCGCAGTATCATGGGTGACTTGAGGTCCTAAAAAGACCTGTTTCAGAGCGCTCAGAAACAGCGGAGCACTCTGCACCACATGATCCCCACGCTCCCACAGCGGCGTAGCCCATTCCAACGCCCTGTCCGACAATAGAGACAGAATAAATCCCACCTTAGCCCGCTCTGTGGGAAAACGTGCAGCCAGGAGCTCGAGGTGAATAGAGCACTGACTCACAAATCCCTACATAACTTGCTATCACCAGAAAATTTTTCTGGCAGCGGGAGGCGAGATAGTGTCGGAACAGGGGTGGCAATGGACATAGTAGCTGCAGCCACGCTGGCAGCCTGTACAGCTACTGCAGTAACATCCACAGCTGAAGTCGCACTCTCGAGAGCCGCCAACCTACCCTCCAGCTGCTGGATATACCGCAGAGATTGCTGTTTGTCTGTCATCACTAGCCACACCCTGGCACTAGTGTAATGTTAGGACTGGCGGAACGCACCAAGAGAGATGATATAGATGTGTTCGCAGTCCGGGGTCCACCGTGCAGGTGAAACCTGCTCCTAGGAAATGACAGACTATATGGCGGTATCCAAAAGTATACACGCGTGGGTTAAACCTCACCCAGCGTGAAGAAAGCGATCCTGTTGCGTCACAGGACCGCGGTACCGCACATAGAGCGCGAGCAAGTGGTCAGCGAACTTAACCCCAACAGGGATTGTAGTCCGATTAGACCCTTGCTGGCACTACACCGCTACTGGGTGTGTAAGGAAATATATAATTATAGCACCGAAGTGCGAACTGTGCCGTGCTGGCAGGTACCACAAAGCACCCAGACGTGGGTCAGGAAGCGCACACTGGCGCGTGGCACCGCACTGGCGGTCACAGCAATAGACGCTGATACGTGTGTGACACGTTGAGTGATTAGTCGGGTGCTAGATAGCAGCCATACACCATACGCGAACAGTCATACAATAGGGTAGGGGTATTTAAAGAACGACTTGCACTCACAACAAACACGTATTAAATTGTACACTAGCGCATGGCCGTGCGGTCATGCGCAGTTTATATAGTTGCAGGACAGGAAGTGGCCACAGAAACTTTGCCCTTCCAAGACCTGCCAAGAGGACCAATAGAATGCGCTGCAGAGTCTGAGCACATGACCCTCGATCTCCAACGGGAGATCTTGCCCTGGGCATGCTCAGTGTGCGCAGACAAGGACTTAGTCCCAGAGAAGTCCACTCGCTGCTGACCAGCACTGACTTTAATGGCAGGAGCTGAAGAAGCAGCAGTAACTCTCTGAACAGAGTGAGACCGAGCAAGACGCTGGGACCGACGTCCCTGCTGAGCAGGCTCCACTGCGGCTGGATAGGAATGGGGGACCGCAGCGGAGACGGCTCGAGTTTCCCCCTGTGCAGAAGCGGGAACTCGAGACCTAGCAGCAGCTGACCACAGCTAACTCCAAGGAGCAGCCATACCACTTGAAACCACAAGAGGGAGCCCAAGAGCAGAACTCACAAAAGTGCCACTTACAACCACCGGAGGGAGCCCAGGAGCAAAATTCACAACAGTACCCCCCCCTTGAGGAGGGGTCACCGAACCCTCACCAAAGCCCCCAGGCCGATCAGGACGAGCCAAATGAAAAACACGAACCAAATCGGCAGCATGGACATCGGAGGCAACAACCCAAGAATTATCCTCCTGGCCATACCCCTTTCACTTGACAAGATACTGAAGCCTCCGCCTCGAAAAACGAGAATCCAAAATCTTCTCAACCTCATATTCCAACTCCCCCTCAACCAACACCTTGGCAGGAGGGTCAACCGAGGGAACAACGGCACCACATATCTCCGTAACAAAGATCTATGGAAAACATTATGAATGGCAAAAGAGGCTGGAAGAGCCAAACGAAAAGACACCGGATTAATAATTTCAGAAATTTTATAAGGACCAATAAACCGAGGCTTAAACTTAGGGGAGGAAACCTTCATAGGAACATGACGAGAAGACAACCAAACCAAATCCCCCACACAAAGCCGGGGACCAACACACCGACGGCGGTTAGCAAAACGTTGAGCCCTTTCCTGAGACAACGTCAAATTGTCCACCACATGAGTCCAAATCTGCTGCAGCCTGTCCACCACAGAATCAACACCAGGACTATCAGAAGGCTCAACCTGCCCAGAAGAAAAACGAGGATGGAAACCAAAATTACAAAAGAAAGGTGAAACCAAAGTAGCCGAACTAGCCCGATTATTAAGGGCAAACTCGGCCAACGGCAAGAAAGCCACCCAGTCATCCTGATCAGCAGACACAAAGCATCTCAAATAGGTCTCCAAGGTCTGATTAGTTCGCTCAGTTTAGCCATTAGTCTGAGGATGAAACGCCGAAGAAAAAGACAAATCAATGCCCATCCTAGCACAAAAGGCCCGCCAAAATCTAGAGACAAACTGAGAAACTCTGTCAGAGACAATATTCTCCGGAATGCCATGCAAACGAACCACATGCTGAAAAAATAATGGAACCAGATCCGAGGAGGAAGGCAACTTAGGCAAAGGTACCAGATGGACCATTTTAGAGAACCGGTCACAAACAACCCAGATAACAGACATCTTCTGGGAAACAGGAAGATCTGAAATAAAATCCATGGAAATATGCGTCCAGGGCCTCTCAGGGACCGGCAAAGGCAAAAGCAACCCACTAGCGCGGGAACAGCAAGGCTTGGCCCAGGCGCAAGTCCCACAGGACTGCACAACAGCACGCACATCGCGCGACAAGGAAGGCCACCAAAAGGACCTAGCAACCAAATCTCTGGTACCAAAAATCCCAGGATGACCAGCCAACACAGAACAATGAACCTCAGAAATAACCTTACTTGTCCATCTATCAGGAACGAACAGCTTCCCCACTGGACAGCGGTCAGGCCTATCAGCCTGAAATTCCTGAAGCACCCGCTGCATATCAGGGGAGATAGCAGAAAGAATCACCCCCTCCTTAAGAATGCCAACCGGCTCAAGGACTCCAGGAGAATCAGGCGAAAAACTCCTAGAGAGGGCATCAGCCTTAACATTCTTAGATCCCGGAAGATACGAGACCACAAAATCAGAACGGGAGAAAAACAGGGACCATCGAGCCTGTCTAGGATTCATCCGCTTGGCCGACTCGAGGTAAATCAGATTCTTATGATCGGTCAAGACCACAATGCGGTGTTTAGCACCCTCAAGCCAATGTTGCCACTCCTCAAACGCTCACTTCATAGCCAACAACTCCCGATTGCCGACATCATAATTGCGTTCCGCAGGCGAAAACTTTCTGGAAAAAAAAGCACACGGTTTCATCAAAGAACCATCAGATTCCCTCTGAGACAAAACAGCCCCTGCCCCAATCTCAGAAGCGTCGACCTCAACCTGAAAAGGAAGAGAAACATCCGGCTGACGCAACACAGGGGCAGAAGTAAATCGGCGTTTAAGCTCCTGAAAGGCCTCAACAGCCTCTGAGGACCAATTCGTTACATCAGCGCCTTTCTTCGTCAAATCAGTAAGGGGCTTAACCACACTGGAAAAAATGGCAATGAAACAGCGATAGAAATTAGCAAAGCCCAAAATTTTTTGAAGGTCCTTCACAGATGTGGGTTTGACCCAGTCATGAATAGCTTGGACCTTAACAGGATCCATTTCTATAGACGAGGGAGAAAAAATGAAACCCAAAAAAGAGACCTTCTGAACTCCGAATAGGCACTTAGACCCCTTTAAAAATAATGCATTATCACGAAGGATCTGGAACACCATCCTGACCTGCTTCACATGAGACTCCCAATCATCGGAAAAAATCAAAATATCATCCAAATATACGACCATGGATTTATCAAGATAATTACGGAAAATATCATGCATGAAAGACTGGAACACAGATGGAGCATTAGAAAGCCCAAATGGCATCACAAGATATTCAAAATGGCCTTCGGGCGTATTAAATGCAGTTTTCCATTCGTCACCCTGTTTAATACGAAGAAGATTATATGCCCCTCGGAGGTCAATCTTAGTAAACCACCTAGCCCCCTTAATCTGAGCAAACAAATCCGTAAGCAAGGGCAAGGGGTATTGGAATTTGACCGTGATTTTATTAAGAAGACAATAATCAATACAGGGTCTCAAGGAGCCATCCTTCTAGCAACAAAAAAGAAACCCGCTCCCAAAGGTGACGAAGAGGGTCGAATATGCCCCTTCTCCAAAGACTCCTTAACATAACTCCGCATGGCGGCATGCTCCGGCACAGACAGATTGAAAAGTCGGCCCTTAGGGAACTTGCAACCAGGAATCAAGTTAATAGCACAATCACAGTCCCTGTGCGGAGGAAGGGAACTGGACTTGGGCTCATCAAATACATCCAGGAAAGCTGACAAAAACTCAGGAACCTCAGGAGAGGGGGAAGAGGAAATTGACATCAAAGGAACGTCACTATGTACCCCTTGACAACCCCAACTAGTCACCAACATAGTTTTCCAATCCAGCACCGGATTATGTTCCTGTAACCATGGGAAACCTAGTACAACAACATCATGCAGGTTATGCAACACCAGAAAACGGCAATCTTCCTGATGTGCTGGAGCCATGTACATAGTCATCTGTGTCCAGTACTGAGGTTTATTCTTGGCCAGGGGTGTAGCATCAATGCCCCTCAAAGGAATAGGGCTTTGCAAAGGCTGTAAGGAAAAACCACAGCGCCTGGCGAATTCTAAGTCCATTAAGTTCAGGGCAGCGCCTGAATCCACAAATGCCATGACAGAAAAGGACGACAATGAGCAAATCAGGGTTACAGATAAGAGAAATTTAGGCTGTACAGTACTAATGGTAACAGACCTAGCGACTCTCTTAGTACGCTTAGGGCAATCAGAGATAATATGAGTAGAATCACCACAGTAGAAACACAGCCTATTCTGACGTCTGAATTCCTGCCGTTCTGTTCTAGTCAAAATCCTATCACATTGCATAGGTTCAGGACTCTGCTCAGAGGATACTGCCATATGGTGCACAGCTTTGCGCTCGCGCAGAAGCCGATCGATCTGAATGGCTAGAGACATAGATTCGCTCAAACCGGCAGGCGTAGGAAAGCCCACCATAACATCTTTGAGGGCTTCAGAAAGACCCTTTCTGAAAATAGCAGCCATTGCCTCTTCATTCCATTTAGTGAGCACAGACCATTTTCTAAATTTCTGGCAGTATAATTCTGCCTCTTCCTGACCTTGACACAGGGCTAACAGGGTTTTTTCTGCATGATCCACAGAATTAGGTTCGTCGTACAATAATCCGAGCGCTTGAAAAAATGCATCAACATTCAATAATGCCGGATCCCCTGCTTCAAGAGAGAAAGCCCAGTCTTGAGGATCACCCCGCAGCAAGGATATGATGATTTTTACCTGTTGAATGGGATCACCAGAAGAACGGGGTTTCAAAGCAAAAAACAATCTGCAGTTATTTTTAAAGTTCAAAAACTTGGATCTGTCCCCAAAAAACAAATCAGGAGTAGGAATTCTAGGCTCTAAAGCCGGAGTCTGGACAACATAGTCCTGGATGCTCTGTACTCTTGCAGCAAGTTGATCCACACGAGAAAACAAACCTTGAACAACCATGCCAAAGCATATACCCTGAACCACCCAGATATCAAGAGGAAAAAAAAAAGACAAACTAGAACACACAAAAAAAAAATGGTTCAGAACTTTCTTTTACTTCTTTTGAGATGCAATGAATTCATTTTTGGCCACTGTTATGATGCGGTGGTCTAAGAGCAACATGGAACGAGCTCTGAGGGAAATGGTAACTGTAATGACCGCAGACCCTAAGCTCAACACAACACTAGAAGCAGCCGTGGAATGCTCCTAACTCTCCCTAGGCATCTCGTCACAGCCTAAGAGCTAACTACCCCTGAAGACAGTAGCAGGAAAAATATCTTGCCTCAGAGAAAATCCCCAAAGGATAGATTAGCCCCCAACAAATAATGACTGTGAGTGGAGAGGAAAAAGACATACACAGAATGAAACCAGGATGAGCACAGGAGGCCAGTCTAGCTTGATAGATAGGACAGGATGGAATACTGTGCGGTCAGTATAAAACACTACAAAAATCCACGCAGAGTTTACAAAAAATCTCCACACCTGACTAAAGGTGTGGAGGGTAACTCTGCTTCCCAGAGCTTCCAGCAAGACAGAAAATACTTCAAACTGATAATGCTGGACAAACAAAGAAAGCACAGAATGGATAAGACCACAAACTATGGACAGAAAAAGTAAGCAAAAACTTAGCTTTGCAGAATTGGTCAGGATAACAGGGAACTCCAAAGAGATGTGAATCCAACCAGGAACCATTTACAAGTGGCACTAGCTGAAGGAACAGCCAGGCTTAAATAGGCGAGAGAGGAGATGATAAGTGGAGGCAGCTGACCACAGCTAACTCCAAGGAGCAGCCATACCACTTGAAACCACAAGAGGGAGCCCAAGAGCAGAACTCACAAAAGTGCCACTTACAACCACCGGAGGGAGCCCAGGAGAAGAATTCACAACACCTTATGGCCTATGCAGTACCATGCTATGACCTACCCAGTCGACATTTCTTTGCGAGAAAAGCCATCCCAGCCCTCCATCTGCATGTCAAAGACCGCATTGTCCATGCACTGAGGCAATCAGTCAGTAGAAAGGTGAACCTCACAACAGATGCATGGACCAGTAGGCATGGCCAGGGACGTTACGTGTTCATCACGGTGCACTGGGTTAATGTGGTGGATGCAGGGTCCACAAGGGACAGCCATAGTGGGACAGTTCTGCCTAGCCCACGGTCTAGGAAACAGTTTGCTGTAGGTGTTTGCCACCCCTCCTCCTCCTCCAGAAGTGAAAGCTCGTCCACAGAGCGCAGTCGCATGTCCACTCCATCCGCAGCTGGCAGTGTTGCACACGAGGTGTCCCATTATGGAACTGCTAGTGGTAAGCGTCAGCAGGCTGTGCTACAAATGAAGTGTTTGGGCAACAACAGACATAACGCAGAAGTACTGGCCGAGTACTTGCAGCAAGTAACTCAGTCATGGCTGGGCAGTGTACATCTTGAGGCAGGCAAGGTAGTCAGTGATAACGGAAGGAATTTTATGGGTGCCATAGCCCTTTCAGAACTGAAACACATTCCTTACCTGGCTCATACCTTGAACCTGGTGGTGCAGTGCTTTCTGAAAAATTATCCGAAGTTACCAGCCCTGCTCCTGAAGGTGCGAAGACTTTGCTCGCACATCCGCCGTTCGCCTATATACACTCCAGCCGTATGCAGAACCATCAGTGATCGCTGAATCTTCCCCAGCACCGCCTAATAATCGACGTTGCAACAAGGTGGAACTCCACACTGCACATGCCTCAGAGGCTGTGCGAACCGAGGCATGCTTTCATGTAATTGTGGGAGGATACACATACACAGGCAGGCAGTTGGATGGCAGACATGGAGTTGTCTGGTGTGCAGTGGTCGAAGCTCCAAGACCTCTGTCAAGTCCTTCAGTGTTTTGAGGAATGCACATGGCTGGTAAGTGCAGAAAACACCATCATAAGCATGAGCATCCCACTAATGTGTCTGCTGATGCAAAGTTTGACGCACATCAAGGAGCAGGCGTCTGCAGCCGAGGAGGAGGGAAGCCTTGATGACAGTCAGCCATTGTCTGGTCAGGGAACTCTCCTGGACGAGGTGGCGGACCAAGAGGAGGAGGAGGAGGAGGATTGGGGATGAATATTTATGGGAGGAGGATGCTTCTCAGGGGGCGATAGAAACTAGTGGCGTTGCAAGGTCAGGTACAGGGATTTTACGGGCCACAAGTGATGTTGATTTGCAAGAAAGTGCTCCTCAACCTAGCACAAGCAGTGAATTGACACCTGGAACATTGGCCCACATGGCAGAGTATGCCTTGCGTATCCTAAAAAGGGACCCCTGCATTATCAAAATGATGACCGATGACGATTACTGGTTGGCCTGCCTCCTGGAGCCACGATACAAAGGAAAATTACAAAATATCATGCCACATGAAAACGTTGAGCAAATATTGGCTACCAAACAAGCAACTCTTGTTGACCATTTAGTTCAGGCATTCCCAGCACACAGCGGCAGTGATCGTTCTTTCACGAGCCATATAGGGGCAGCATGGCAGAGATGTTAGCGGTGCACAAATCAGAAGTGGCGTTAGACAGAGGGGTTTTATGACCAGGTTGTGGAGTGATTTCGCAATGACCGCAGACACGACAGGTACTGCTGCATCAATTCAAAGTGACAGGAGACAGCATTTGTCCAGTATGGTTACCAACTATTTTTCCTCCCTTATCGATGTTCTCCCTCACAGGTCATTCCCCTTTGATTACTGGGCATCTAAAATAGACACCTGGCCTGAATTGGCAGAATATGAATTACAGGAGCTCGCTTGCCCAGCTGCTAGTGTGCTATCAGAAAGAGTCTTCAGTGCTGCTGGTTCAATACTGACTGAAAAAAGGACACGTCTGGCTACCAGAAATGTTGATGATCTAACCTTCATTAAAATGAACCAATCATGGATTTCAAATTATTTTGCCCCACCTTAACCTACTGACACGTAGCTTGCCATAAAAATGTCTTGCTTTTGGCCTCCTCTTACTGACTGCTCCAATTCCTCCATTTGCAGCTGCTGAATGTCCAATATAGGCCTTTTTTATACCTCCCTAAATGGGCTGACTCCCCCCACAGGGCCGTGGTCACTACCTGGCGCAAGCACCCGTGCGAGTGCCGTTTGCCTGGACAGGTGGGTGTGCCCACTCTTGGGTGATGGCACTGGCACAGGGTCCCTCATAGTACAATGAAGTGTCTCTGATGTTGGTGGTGCACAACCAACGTCAGACACACCGTCGTAATATGAGGGGCCCTGTGCCAGTACCGCCGCCCACAAGAGAGTGTTCCCCCCAGCTTGAACAGTGCTCTACCACTTGCAAAACTTACCTCTCCCTGCTCCACC
Source organism: Ranitomeya imitator (assembly GCF_032444005.1). Classification (NCBI taxonomy): domain Eukaryota; kingdom Metazoa; phylum Chordata; class Amphibia; order Anura; family Dendrobatidae; genus Ranitomeya; species Ranitomeya imitator. The sequence continues at coordinate 1,160,635,548 of NC_091282.1, forward strand.
ACTGTGTAGTCTGTGCTGTTAAATCCTTCAATGGTAGTGCCAATACAAATTTGTTGAAATGATAGATGATAGTAAAAATATACAGGGGCCCTGGCCTTCATTTAGACCAGTTAATACTTTGCGCCAACAGAAATCAATGCCGCCTGTATAATCCTCTTACCAATTTTGAACTGCATTTAGCCTACTTACTTGGGCCTAGTAACTGAGTGAGCCTCTCATAACATATTTTAGGCCTAATCAGTCTGTCTGAGCCACTTATTACAGTTGTCCTCCACTGAAAAAAGCAATGCCGCCTGTGTACTCCTGTTACCTATTTTGAACTGCATTTAGCCTACTTTTTTTATTTTATTCCTACTAAGTCTGTCTGAGCCACTTATTACAGTTTTCCTCCACTGAACAAAGCAATGTCACCTGTGTACTCCTCTTACCAATTTTGAACTGCATTTAGCCTACTTACTTACTTGGGCCTAGTAACTGAGTGAGCCTCTCATAACAGTTGTCCTCCTCCGCTGAACAAAGCTATGCCACCTGTGTACTCATCTTACCAGTTTTGAACTGCATTTAGCCTACATTTTAATTTTAGGCCTACTCAGTCTGTCTGAGCCACTTATTACAGTTGTCCTCCACTGAACAAAGCAATGCCACCTGTGTACTCCTCTTACCAATTTTGAACTGCATTTAGCCTACTTACTTATTTGGGCCTAGTAACTGTGTGAGCCTCTCATAACAGTTGTCCTCCTCCGCTGAACAAAGCTGTGATGCCTGTGTACTCCTCTTACCAATTTTGAACTGCATTTAGCCTACTTTCTTATTTGGGCCTACTAACTGTGTCTGCCCCTCATTACAGTTGTCCTCCGCTGAACAAAGCAATGCCGCCTGTTTAGTCCCAGTACCAATTTTGAAAGGCATTTAGCCTACTTTCTTATTTGGGCCTATATCTGTGTTTCCTCCTCATCCTGCCCATTGCCCAGTCACTGCTAGATGAGTCTGCTGGTACATTGACCCAGACCACTGCATTCCCCTTGCACTCTACACAGCCTGAATCTGACCCTGCTGAAAGTCAGGTTCCCCTTCCCGCATACTGTACCACCTTACATGGGGACAAAGAGGAAGGTACTACTAACATTAGTAGTGTATAATATGCAAAAAAAAGGGGGATATGACATGGTTTACTGTATGTAAACCATGTCTCATATCATGTCGGGTTTAGGCAGGAGAAATGAAAAGTCGGCAATTGAATTACCGGCTTTTCTGCTATATCGCGCTGAAGCAAATATTAAAAAAAAAATTCCCATTGACTTTGCATTGGGTTTCGTTGATATGGAAATTTGGGTTGGATAAATCTATCCTGTGTGTGCTGTGGCCGTTCCCAATAAGACTGAGTATTTTGAGCGCTCAAGAATGAGTCTGTACACGATTGTGACAGGAAAGCATTCCATCAATACTGACCCTTTATTTCCTGATACATAGTTTTATAATTGCATATAGAAAGGAGTGGTTAGGGGTGGTTAGTTAATTAACATATTTCTAGCTCCTCTGTTATTGGTTATCTGAATATATATGGAATATTGTGATTAATGCACATATGACTGCTGATTAAGCAACTAAAATGAAGTTCTCTGCATCTGGGACAAAGTTGAGACAACTCATCAGCACTTAATACATCTGGAGTTCTTCTGCTTTTTGGGTGGAAAACACCGAACTGTCTGTCTGGCTTATATCAGTTTATGTCAGCCATTTTAAGCAATTGATTATAGTGTATATAGATATATTTGCGTTTATATGAGTATATATGATTATAGAGGAGTATACATGCAAGTGAGATCTACATGATATAAATATTTCTATCACAAGCCCCCCTTAGATATCACTTGCCCTAAACCTAGCCTCCTGTCCCAAAGCGCTGCAACTCTTTTGTGCTGCCGGCGAACTGACGCAAGCCTAGTGCCTACGCCCTACACCGTACAGACTTTTCGCAAATGGGCGATCAGGAGATCTGTCCCTAACGGGGGTTAGTTGCAATCAGTCTCTTAGTCAATAGCATGTGTAGTGTATTCTTTATCAGGTAGGTCATCTATTCGGTCAGGCAGGGCATCCACAACATCGTTCTGGCTTGGGTGTCAACTTCTGGTCGGGGAGCTTTCTTGCAATGCGATGCGTGGATCCAATTGGGTCGTCCCTCCAGCTTCACAGAGGTTGGTGTCATCAGTGGCACTTGGACAGGACCATCAGATCTGGGATCGAGTGGTGTTCTCCTTACAAACTTTTTTCACCAACACCCAGTCTCCTGGCTTCAAGGAGTGCGTACCGGACACTGAATCTGGATCTGGCAATGAAGAAAAAATTTGAGAGTGGATGTTAGCAAGTTTCTTGGTGAGTTCAATTACATAAGCAGACAAAGTATCATATTAGATAGTCAGCTGCTGAGGGAAGAATACTCCTAACCTGGGACTAGGCCCAAACAAAATTTAATATGGTGACAGCTTTTCTGAGCCTCTGGGAGTGTGCCTTACACTAAGTAGTGTGATTGGGAGTGTCTCATGCCATGGTTTGCGTGTCTCTTGGGCAACTTTCAACATCCTGTTCTTAAGTGTCCCTTTCAGTCTATCCACTTTCTCGCTACTCTGGGGATTGTAGGGAGTGTGTAGGCCTAAGTCTGACCCTACTGCTGACCAGATCTTTCATGTGAGACTTGCTGTGAATGCGGGTCCCTGGTCACTCTATCACTTCTCGGACCCCATATCTGCATATCTCATCTCTGAGAGTAGCTTCTTTGCAGTAGTCTTTGCTGACTGGGTCCTCACTGGGAAAGCTTCTGGCCATCATGAGAACACGTACATGATCACAAGGGCATATTCAAAACCTCCACTTGGCGGCATCTGGATGTGGTCTATCTGGATCCTCTGGAAGTGGTACAGCGGGCTGGCAAGATGATGTGTGGGAACTTTCTCCATTCTTCCAGGGTTGCATTTGCCGCAGGTCAGACAGCTGCTAGTGAACTTGGCTGTTAGGGTGGAGATCTCTGGAGCGAACTAGTAAGCACCAATCAGATCATTCATCTGTGCCTTTGATCTGTGTGTGGGCCCATGTGCCCACTGGACCACCATTGGATACATGCTTCGGGATAAACAGGGTTTGTAGTCCATTGCGTATACCCTTCCTTCTTCATGTGTTGCTCCATTCCGCATCCAGCATTCCTTCTTGTCCTTTTTTAGGGCATGCTCTTGCAGCTTTTTGAGCAGATCCCAGGATGTCATCTGGTCAGGTTTCTTGTCTTCGGTCATCATGTAGTAGCCGTCCGGCTCTACGACCTCTCCCACTTCCCCATTTTGCCTTCCTTTGGCTGCTTCTTTGGCTGCTATATCCACCATGTTGTTACCCCATGCCTCTACTGTGTTCAATTTTCCATGTGCTTTGACTTTTAGTACTGCCACCATTTTTTGGAAGATGGAGTGCATCCAGCAGGCCCTTGATGGCTCCATGATGCTTCACGGTTGTTCTGCTTGCTGTGATGAGGTCTCTTGCAGTCCAGATGGGTCCAGAGTACCTTGAATCGGTGTATATGTTCGCAGTTTTGCCTTCTGCAATCTGGCAGGCCTTCGTCAGCGCTATCAGTTCTGCTTCCTGAGCTGACAGACTAGGCGGCAGACTTCTGGACCACAGGATCTCTTAATTGCTGGTCTCTGCACATCCTGTCTGGAATCTTCCTTCACCATCTGCAAATCTGGAACCATCCACCTAGAGGATCAACTCTGGGTTGGTCAGTGGCTCTTCTGCCACCTTGGGTAGTCCTGCTGTTTCCTGTTGCATGATGCTGAAGCAATCATGGTCATCCATCCGGAGCAAATCCAGATCCCTGCGGAAAGTATCATGCAGATTTTTTATCAGAATTTTGATCTGAGGGTCCATATCTGTATCCCCCCTTGGGAGTGGGAGTAGAGTGGACGGGTTGAGGACTGTGCATCTGGAGACGAAGATGCCTGGCGGTGGAGAGATGTTTTGGCTGGGTTTGGTTGAGGATTTCTGAGATGTCATGCGGAGCCAGGATTTCCAATCTGCAATCCAAGAATGATGTCAGCAGTCTTGTCCAGGAGGGCCGGTGCTGCAAATGCTGCTCTCATGCAGGAGGGGGCTTCCCTTGCAACTGGATCCAAGCAAGCTGAAAATTAGCCCAAAGGTCTCGGCTTTCCCCCCTGAAGCTGTGTCAGGACTCCAGTAGCAAGGCCTTCTTTTTTCATCACGTAGAGACGGAATGGCTTCTCGTAGTCAGGTAAGCCTAGTGCTGGCGCTGAGAGTACAGAGTCTTTTAACTTCTTGAACGAGCTGAAGGCTGAATCTGTCAGGAGGAATGGAGTTATGTTGACACAGTCATACAGAGGCTGCATTAGGACTGAAGCATCAGGGATCCAGGCTCTGCAATACGAAACTAGACCAAGGAAGGCCTGTAGTGCCCTTGGAGTTGTTGGAGGAACCGTCTTCTCCACTGTGGTCTTCCGGTAATCTGTCAGATGTTTCGTCTGGTGAGCAATACAGTGTCTCTGGAATGTAACTCGCTTCAGACACCACTGGACTCTGTTGTTTGAGACCTTGAAGTGCTGCTCCGCCAGGTAGAGTAGGAGAGACAAGGAATGGGCTTTACACGTGCACAAAGGAGTAGATTGTCCACATATTGTAGCAGGGTTACTTTTGCATGTTCTGTGACCCATTTGGTGAGGACTGTGGACATTGCTTTGCTGAACTGTGAAGGGCTGTTCTGGGCCCGCTGTGGCATCACTGTCCATTCGTGCTGTCCCCCCTGGTGTGTTAAGGCAAACAGGTACTGGTCTTCTGGATAAAGTGAACACTTTTGCTGTGGAAGGCACATTTCAGAGCAGAGTGTGTGGATTCAGCACAATTGGAGTTTCAAACACCGTGGTGTCATTCATGTCTCTCAGGTCATGTACCATTTTGAACTTGGCTGGCTTTCCTTTTACAGTCTTTTTTTCTTGACCGGGAAAAGCGGGGTATTGCAAGGCGATGTGCAAGGAACAATGATTCCTATTTCCAGGTAGACCTTCAGTTGGTCAGAGGCAGCTTGACTCTAGGCCTGGCCTGGGCCTTACGAGGGTATGGGGTACCTGGCTTGAGTGACACCCGTACTGGGGCTACTTGAGGTTCTCCCACGTCCTGGGGTCCCTTAGACCATAGACTCTCTTGTACTATGTCCAGTACCTCCTAGGGTAGGCCTCATCGGTTGTTTGAGGTTCTTGTAGGGCCGCCAGCATGATTCTTCTTAGGTCAGGGATGAAGAAAGTGTCACGGTCCCATCTTCCTGGAACACTGTGGTTGCCTTCAGCTTCTGCAGTAGGTCCGCTCCCAGCAGGTTGAATGGCAGGTTCTTGACACCACAAACTGGGACAGGATAGAGTGTCCTGGCTGAGTGCACACGCTCAGAGGCTTTGTAAGCTGAGAATGTCTGACTTGACCATCAATGCCCATGCAAGACACAGAGGATTCTGATAGGCAGGTGGGATCGGGGAGTTCCACAGGTCTCATCACACTTCTGGCTGCACCGGTGTGCAGAAGAAAAGATCTGACAACGCCATCCACTTTCAGGGCAATTTGAGGTATTGGTCCTGCAGACGGGGTTTTACATGTCAGGAGCGTAGTGTCTTGCAGACCTGGCTTGCGTACCCCTGTCCTATGGACAGGGTACTTCACTGATTTCTGTACTTCTTCCTTGACCTGTTTCTCTGGACCAACTCTTGGGTTGCATGGGTGCTCTGCACTGGTTCCGGAAATGGCAAAACTTGCCACAGTTGCAACACTTGACACTTCTGTCTTTGTAGGGTGGTTGCGCTTCCAGGTCAGTGGTCACCATGAGAGGGGCTGTCTTCTGCACTCCTGGTTGGGACTCAATCCCTTTGGCTACTGTGGACAACGGCATGATGGACACTGTAGCAGCAGCGGGGTCCGGCCTGCTGATTGAAGCTGCGGTGGTAAGATGGGGCCTGCAGGTGCGTCCGTGGCGAGGTTCGGGGGTGCCATGAGACTGGTGGCTGCATCCAACACGAGGTCTTGGGGCATTACAGGGGCTGCGGCTGCATCTCCCACTTCTTCCCCATGGTTTGACATAACTTCTCCCCTTTGCTAACCTAATTGAGGTCAGTGTCTCCTCTCCGGAGTCTGCAGCGGTTCTTCCGGCGTGTCGCTCGACACTTTGCAGCACCTTCACCTCTGGCTCCCCTTCCAGCGTTCTCAGCAGCACGGCACCCGTTTCCTTCTTCGCGCGCTTTGTGGCGCTATAATGGCAGCAGTTTTGGCGACAATTGGCAATAAACAGTCTCCCAGGCGCACATAACTTGTTTTGCTGGGTCAGTCCACTGCTATTGACCTGTTCTCGGGCCTAGCCACTATCAGTGGTTTCCTGATTGACTGTCTCAGTCCATGCACAAAGGCCTGTGCCAACATTTGCGTGTGTATCTGGTCATGAATGGTGAAGCCCAAGTCTTGGAATACTTGCATTACTCTGCCATGAAACTTCTTTACAGACTCTGTCTTGTCTTGGCTCATGTCATGTAAGCTGAGGGCTTGTCCTGCCAATCTACCTTTGGCTCACACTCTGAGCTGTTCAATTAGCTGTGGCCCTGACTCCCAAGCGTGTACATCTAATTCTGCTACATTCTTCAGTAAAATGGCATGGGATGCATCCCTGGGTCTGGAAGATTGTTGAGAATGCTGGTCACCTGACTTGGGGTGAAGTGCACATAGTGTAATGGTGGTGCCTCTATCTGCCCCTGCATTCTTGGCGCCTGTGGGTTTCTTTTCCTAGTACTGGGCAGCATGTATGATGTTCCCTCCTCATCTTCATCAGAGGAATAGTTGTGATAGCGTGTGCTGGGGTCATACACTGGCTGATTTTAGAAGCTGCCTTTTTGTGTGAGGATGTCTCCCCCCTTGCTGAAGCTGTGGTGGACTAGGCTTATAGCTCTATGTTGATGTGAATGTAGGCAGCTCTTATGGGTGCTGAAGTTGCACATTATCAACAGATGATGATGATGATGATATCAGTCCTCCCCCCTCTGCACCCAGGGCTGAGCTGTCTGCTGCCTGATGTGTCTGTAGCTTGGGGGGTGCCTTCTACTGGGGGATCTCCACCTTCCTCCCCCGATACCATGACTGTCAGAGGCTGGGCTGTATTGGAAACATAGAAGGGGTGCCTTGTGCTGTAAGCACCACATTGTTTGGATTGGGTGTTGGCCCAGCTGGCAACACAGAAGAAGAAGAGGAAGAAGAAGGAGGAGGGGTTGATGAAAAAGAGTATAGGAGGAGGGAGGAGAACAGAGGGGGGAGAGAGAGAGAGGCAAAGGGTGTGGTGAAAGAGAAGGAGGAGGTGTGGAGTGTGATGTAGCAGGAGGGAGGAGAGAGAGAGAGGCAAAGGGTGTGGTGAAAGAGAAGGAGGAGGTGTGGAGGAGAGAGAGGAGGAGGAGATAGGTGTGGTGGGGGAGTGAAGAAGGAAAGAGGTGTGGAGAAGGAGAAGGAGTAGATGTGTAGAGGAGATAGAGAGAGGGAGAGGAAAAGAGAGTGAGAGAGAAGGAGGAGAGAAAGAGTGACAGAGAAAAAGGAGGATAGAGAGGAGAAAGACGCACAAAAAAAAGAAAATTCCTTCTTCTTTGATGGCAGATGCAGCCTGAGACTGTGTGGTCAGAGCAACAGCGCCATCTCCATGTACAAAGGTTGGGCGGGGCGCACCACATACTGTGCAAAAATTTCCTATACCATGGAATCTGGTGAGAGCATGGGGAGTTGCTGATGGCTTAATACCTTTCCCCATTTTATATACATAAAAATCATTTCCTGGTTTGCTCACATATCTCTCTGTACCACCTAAACGATGTAAGCTCTGCTGCTACTGTATACCATGTATCAGCATTGAGCAATGTAACATCAGCTAACTTCCCTTATTTTCCTTTCTACGTTATGCCATTCTGCAGCTTGAATTCTGCCGTTCTGATGAATTTCACATACTTTATACCTTCTAAAATTCTTCACGTACTTAACACCTTCGTGCTCTGCTACTATCTGGTTGGCTGTTTTCTCATCAGGAAGTAAAAGACCCTCCTGTTGCTTGGCCACCTTATTCCCCATGGCAAAAACCAAAATGAAAAACAAATTTAAAAAAAAGGAAAAAAACAGCGAAAACTTCTAAAAATGAGTATATAAAAACTCCAAAAAAAACAGAAAACAATCAATAACCTGGTACACGATCAAAAACTCAGGATCTTTACAAAAAGGAAAAAAGAACCCCTTTTAAACAAAAAGTGAAGAGGCAGAAAAGAAAAGAAACTTTGAAAAACTTTAAAAAAAAAAACTTTAACAACTTCAAAATGCAACAAAAAACAGAAAATTAAATTAAATTAAAACGGCTTCTCTTCTCCCCCCCTTTTTTTTTTTCTGTACTCTGCGCTCAAATGCAGTCAGAGACACACTTCCCCTTTTTATAACCAGCTGCTGTTTTACCAAAAAAAAATCACGTATGTCACATCAAAAATGATAGATATCATTTAGTTTCAACCTCTTCAAATAAATGCTATACCATAGCCAGATATATGCGAAAACAGGAAACTTAGCAACAAAAAGAAGAGAAAAAAAACAAAACAAAAAACGGTTGTGACAGTGTGATTTACAATGCATGTATCTCTGCTTGCGGCGTGAAAAAGGAAAAAGAGGAAGAGAAAAAAACTTCTCTATACAATTATATGCTTTTAAAGCAGCGATACATGAATCGAACCAAACAGATACAGATGTTTGAGAGATGCCCATTTAATTCTGTGACACGTGCAGGTTGCGCTGGGAACAGACTACTGCCAATCGCACTGAGCACACCTGTGCCCGGGCCACCTGAGTGAGAAGCACAGCAGGTGGGAATTCTACCATCCCAGTCCGTCATCCTAACTGGATAGCCGGCACTACGGGAATCTGCAGTAGCCCTCTAAGTTATCACTGCCCGTGCCTGGAGCCTGGGACCACCTGCCCCGGGACTACCTGTCCCTCCTATGCACGGGAATCCTGCAATAACTTATCGAGCGATTTGACCTCCTGCGGTCTGTTACCCAGCAACCACAAACAGTCACTGTTCCTTGCTTGTCCCGGATCTACACAAACACAGAACACAAATACGGCACACACGGCAGACACCTTGATCCCAGGGTTTTGGGTACAGGCTTTGGACTTTTTACACTACCTGGGAATGCGGTGGTGACCACACCTGACCGGCAAGAGGTATAGACCCGGACTGGGCACAGGGGACTTTCAGGTAAGATGATGTTATAGCTGTTTTTCATTCTGACCCAAATGTCAGCTGACAGATCACCAGTGAGGGCCAAATTGTGGAGTTACGCCCGTCATTTTACAAGCGCGCTTGGAGACAAAAAGACACCTCACACATATCCTGTGAGCAAGTCACTTTTATCTGAAGTAATAGAGCAAGAAGCAATATTTTATACCATTTACACATAATGCATTTCAATGTAACTCATGTAGCCCCCACCATCACCCAGGGTCATACTTTATTTACCATAACCCAGAATATGCTGTACTGACTCTTGAGAACATACATGATAAGAAGTACAGTCTCCTTGAAGAGGAGACCGTCAGACTACTGAGTCAACAGATTCTAGTAATTCTAACACTTAAAGGCAAAAGGCACTTAAAGGCAAGGTAGCTAAAGGCAAACTATTAATCCTTCTATATCAATGATAACATTTTCTTACCTTACTTATGGAGCTGCGCAGTATCCGTCCCGTGAACCAAGGCCGTGGCCAACACCTCCGTCTCTCCGGTCAGCGGGGTCGCTGTGTGTTTCATCCATGCCCCACGTTGGGCGCCATTTGATATGGAAATTTGGGTTGGATAAATCTATCCTGTGTGTGCTATGGCCGTTCCCAATAAGACTGAGTATTTTGAGCGCTCAAGAATGAGTCTGTACACGATTGTGACAGGAAAGCATTCCATCAATACTGACCCTTTATTTCCTGATACATAGTTTTATAATTGCATATAGAAAGGAGTGGTTAGGGGTGGTTAGTTAATTAACATATTTTCTAGCTCCTCTGTTATTGGTTATCTGAATATATATGGAATATTGTGATTAATGCACATATGACTGCTGATTAAGCAACTAAAATGAAGTTCTCTGCATCTGGGACAAAGTTGAGACAACTCATCAGCACTTAATACATCTGGAGTTCTTCTGCTTTTTGGGTGGAAAACACCGAACTGTCTGTCTGGCTTATATCAGTTTATGTCAGCCATTTTAAGCAATTGATTATAGTGTATATAGATATATTTGCGTTTATATGAGTATATATGATTATAGAGGAGTATACATGCAAGTGAGATCTACATGATATAAATATTTCTATCACATTGTTTTTCCCCGACCCCAACTTTTCAATAAGATCGTCCGATTTCACTCGACCCGACTTTTGAGAAAGTCGGGTTTCGTGAAACCCGACTCGACCTCAAAAAATGAAAAGTCACTCAACCCTACTCCTGACAGTACAAAGGGGACATCAACCACACAAATATGAACCCCACTTGCCACCACCAGTGGAAAGAGGCAGTTAAATCACAAGAATTGAAGCATCCAATAGATGTGCCTTTTCTGGGACAGCTGTGAGCTGCTATTTTTAGGCTAGGAGGGGCCAATATCCATGGCCTCTCACCAGCCTGAGAACACTAGATTGACTTTACTTTATTTTTAGATTTTATTATTGCTTATTTAAATAATTAAAAAAACTGCATGGAGACCCCTCTGTTCTTGATTATCAACCATGATAAAGCTGACAGCTGATGGTTGCAGTCCGCAGTTGTCAGTTTCGCCATGCTGGTTATCAAAAATAGAAAGACCCTACATAATTTTTTATTTATTTATTTATTTATAGCGCAGGTGCCTGCTGATGAATATTCGCATCAGCCTCGCCTGCTCTCACTGTTATTGGAGGCAACAGGCGTAGACTGATGGAGAACTCCTGTGAGTGGAGGTAAACTTTTTACTGCTGGTCACAGTTGCTGGCGCTCTGACCGACGGTAATAATCTTACCGCCAATCAGGGATGCCGCTGTTTCTTGTGCTGTCATGCAGATGACAGAGATGGAAACACCTGATGTTTGGGGAGTCAAACCTGAACATTGACATGGACTTCCTGGCGAAGTCTGTGTTTGGGGTCTGTGCCCGAAGAGTAGGTATTCTGTACAGACCCTGAACTTTACTGCTTGGGTTCACCCATCACTACCTATAGGCCTACATATTAGTATAATTTCTTACTTTAGTACTGTAAAAAATAATTTATTCCACGATTTAACCCTTAAATTGCCTTTAACCTTTAAATTTAATAGCTACAGGCAATTTAAGGGTTAAATCGCGGAAAAAATTGGTGTGGGCTCCCGCGTAATTTTCTCCGCCAGAGTGGTAAAGCCAGTGACTGAGGGCAGATATTAATAGCCTGGAGAGGGTCCTCTGTTTTTGGCCCCCCCCTGGCTAAAAACATCTGCCCCCAGCCACCCCAGAAAAGGCACATCTGGAAGATGCGCCTATTCTGGCACTTGGCCACTCTCTTCCCATTCCCGTGTAGTGGTGGGATATGGGGTAATGAAGGGTTAATGTCACCTTGCTATTGTAAGGTGACATTAAGCCAGATTAATAATGGAGAGGCGTCAATTCTGACACCTATCCATTATTAATCCAATTGTATGAAAGAGTTAAAAAAACCACACACATTATTAAAAAGTATTTTAATGAAATAAACACACAGGTTGTTGTAATATTTTATTGTACTCTCAATCCACCTGAAGACCCTCGCTCTGTAACAAAGGAAAAATAAAAAAAAAACAATATACATACCTTCCAATGATCTGTCACGTCCCACGATGTAAATCCATCTGAAGGGGTTAAAATATTTTACAGGCAGGAGCTCTGCTATAATGCAGCTGTGCTCATGCCTGTAAAACCCCGGGAATTAAGGTAATATAGGTCAATGACCTATAGTTACCTTCAGTCCCGGTGATGCGCCCTCTGCTGGATGTCCTCAAATGACCTCGAGCGTGGGACGTTACAGATCAACGGAAGGTATGTATATTGTTGGTTTATTATTTTTAATTTGTTACAGAACGAGGGTCTTCAGGTGGATTGAGAGCAATAAAATATTAAAACAACCTGTGTGTTTATTTCATTAAAATACTTTTTAATAATGTGTGTGTGTTTTTTTTAACCCTTTCACTCAAATGGATTAATAATGGATAGGTGTCAGAATTGACGCCTCTCCATTATTAATCTGGCTTAATGTCACCTTACAATAGCAAGGTGACATTAACCCTTCATTACCCCATATCCCACCGCTACACGGGAATGGGAAGAGAGTGGCCAAGTGCCAGAATAGGTGCATCTTACAGATGTGCCTTTTCTGGGGTGGCTGGGGCAGATGTATTTATCCAGGGGTGGGGCAATAACCGTGGACCCTCTCCAGGCTATTAATATCTGCCCTCAGTCACTGGCTTTACTACTCTGGCGGAGAAAATTGCGTGGGAGCCCACACCAATTTTTTCCGCGATTTAACCCTTAAATTTAATAGCTAGAGCGCCGAAATTTTGCACATACACACTACTAACATTAGTAGTGTGTAATATGCAAAAAAAAGGGGCATATGACATGGTTTACTGTATGTAAACCATGTCTCATATCATGTCGTGTTTAGGCAGGAGAAATGAAAAGCCGGCAATTGAATTACCGACTTTTCAACATTATCGCGCTGAAGTAAATATACATATATCTATAATATAACGCTGGGGGCGTCACTCTGTCCGAAGCCTTTATAGACTGCGCAAGCGCAAGCGCCGGCGCAGTCTGGGCCTCACAGAGTGACATTCCCAGGAGATTGCGGTATGCGTAAACACTGAATGCACACCGCGATCTCCTACAGAGAAGCAGGGACTGCCAGGAGGGTAAGTATCGGCTATATTCACCTCTCCTCCGTTCCACCGCTGCGCGCCGCCATCTTCCCGGTCCTCGGCCTGTGACCTTCAGTTCAGAGGGCGCGATGACGCGCTTAATGCGCACCGGTGCCGCCCTCTGACTGACCAATCACAGCCAGAGGACAGGGAAGATGGCGGCGCGCAGCGGTGGAACGGAGGACAGGTGAATATAGTAAGTGCTGGGGGGCCTGAGCTGGCGGCGATACTGGCACCTGACCCCCACAGCGCGCCGGTGTCCCCGCCTGCTCAGGCCCCCAGCACTCGGCGCCGACCGGTCAGAGGCAGCGGGGCCGAGCGGGTCAGAGGCAGCGGGCCGAGCGGGTCAGAGGCAGCGGAGCCGAGCGGGTCAGAGGCAGCGGGGCCGAGTGGGTCAGAGGCAGCGGGGCCGAGCGGGTCAGAGGCAGCGGGGCCGAGCGGGTCAGAGGCAGTGGGGCCGAGCGGAGCAGAGCAGAGTGTGGCAGATGTAGCAGAGCAGAGTGTGGCAGATGTAGCAGAGCAGAATGTGGCAGATGTAGCAGAGCTGAGTGTGGCAGATGTAGCAGAGCTGAGTGTGGCAGATGTAGCAGAGCTGAGTGTGGCAGAAGTAGTAGAGCAGAGTGTGGCAGATGTAGTAGAGCAGAGTGTGGCAGATGTAGTGGAGCAGAGTGTGGCAGATGTAGCAGAGCTGAGTGTGGCAGGATGGGAGCAGCCCATGTCAGAATGGGGGCGCAGGATGGGAGCAGCACATGACAGGATGGAACCGCAGGATGGGAGCAGCACATGCAGGATGGGGACGCAGGATGGGAGCAGCACATGACAGGATGGGGATGCAGGATGGGAGCAGCACATGACAGGATGGGGACACAGGATGGGAGCAGCGCATGACAGGATGGGGACGCAGGATGGAGCAGCACATGACAGGATGGGGATGCAGGATGGGAGCAGCACATGACAGGATGGAACCGCAGGATGGGAGCAGCACATGACAGGATGGGGATGCAGGATTGGTGCAGCACATGACAGGATGGAGACGCAGGATGGAGCAGCACATGACAGGATGGGGGCGCTGGATGGAGCAGCACATGACAGGATGGGGACGCAGGATGGGAGCAGCGCATGACAGGATGGGGACGCAGGATGGGAGAGGCGCATGACAGGATGGGGACGCAGGATGGGAGCAGCGCATGACAGGATGAGGACGCAGGATGGGAGCAGCGCATGACAGGATGGGTATGCAGGATGGGAGCAGCACATGACAGGATGGGGACGCAGGATGGGAGCAGCGCATGACAGGATGGGGACGCAGGATGGGAGAGGCGCATGACAGGATGGGGACGCAGGATGGGAGCAGCGCATGACAGGATGAGGACGCAGGATGGGAGCAGCACATGACAGGATGGGGACGCAGGATGGGAGCAGCACATGACAGGATGGGGACGCAGGATGGGAGCAGCGCATGACAGGATGGGGATGCAGGATGGGAGCAGCGCATGACAGGATGGGGACGCAGGATGGGAGCAGCGCATGACAGGATGGGGACGCAGGATGGGAGCAGCACATGACAAGATGGGGACGCAGGATGGGAGCAGCAAATGACAGGATGGGGACGCAGGATGGGAGCAGCACATGACAGGATGGGGGCGCAGGATGGGAGCAGCACATGTCAGGATGGGGACGCAGGATGGGAGCAGCACATGACAGACTGGGGACGCAGGATGGGAGCAGCACATGACAGGATGGGGACGCAGGATGGGTGCAGCACATGACAGGATGGAGACGCAGAATGGAGCAGCACATGTCAGGATGGGGGCGCAGGATGGAGCTGCACATGACAGGATGGGGACGCAGGATGGGAGCAGCGCATGACAGGATGGGGACGCAGGATGGGAGCAGCACATGACAGGATGGGGACGCAGGATGGGAGCAGCACATGACAGGATGGGGACGCAGGATGGGAGCAGCACATGACAGGATGGGGACGCAGGATGGGAGCAGCGCATGACAGGATGGGGACGCAGGATGGGAGCAGCGCATGACAGGATGGGGACACAGGATGGGAGCAGCACATGACAGGATGGGGACGCAGGATGGGAGCAGCACATGACAGGATGGGGACGCAGGATGGGAGCAGCACATGACAGGATGGGGACGCAGGATGGGAGCAGCACATGACAGGATGGGGGCGCAGGATGGAGCAGCACATACCAGGATGGAGACCATATACCAATATAAATGCTCGCCACCCGGGTGTAGAACGGGTTCAATAGCTAGTATATATATATTTGTCTCTATGACATATATATATATATATATACATATATATATATATATAAAAAACGAAACCCGACTTTGGAGTAAAGATCGCCGACTGCCGACCCGATCCCACAGTGGGATCGGGTCGGGTTTCACGAAACCCGGCTTTGCTAAAAGTCGGCGACTTTTGAAAATTGCCGATCTGTTTCGCTCAACCCTAGTCAGGAGACATCAAGCCCAGCAGTTAGCAATAGAGTAGCATCTATAAGACATACTGTATATCCATAATTAACCTCATAGCCATATTGTAAACACACAGCCAGAATAAAGTAATTTATTTGAAATAAAAATACAGTTTTACAAATGTATTTAAAAATAACATAGTTATGCTCACCTTACACCCAATCCATCAAAGAATTGGTCCCCTGTAAAAAAAAAACAATTTAATAATAAACACCAAAAATGCTTACCTAACGTCCATTCCATTGAAGTCCTTGTGTCCTGTAAAAAAGCAAAAATGAAAAACACCAATATCCTTCGCGTGTCCAATATATTATCCCATGCCATAATCCATGTCTGCGATAATTGATTTCAAACCTGTATGGTTAGTTTATAAAAAAGGCTTTTGCCTCAATACATATTCAGTGAACCAATACAATAGTGCACAAATATCAAAAAACAAGAAAAAAATTAAAGCACACATTTCTATTCCCTGTCTGGGATAAATTACAGACCATACAACTCCCCGTTTAGGAAGAAGAAAAATGTATGACATCCGTCACACCATTTGAATCTTTCATTTGAATCAACATGGAGCTTAAATCCTAAATATGAATCTCTATTAAGCTCGTAAAACGATTGTTCACACATATCAATCAAAAGTTGTAAAAAAGGAACAATCTCACCCTTGTCCCTCAGCCTCATAATAGGGACTGATAGGGATTTTGCCGGGACCCCTACTACTTGAAACTGTAACTAGGGATGAAAACCAGCAAGTAGTGAGATTGTTCCCTTTCTGGTTTCTATGTGGTATAGATAGTGGAGGGATATTGTTGTTTATTTCTTCTCCTGCTATATATAACAACCTGTATGGTGCCAACATGTGTCCATCCAAGCTGAAAACGATAGAATGAGCTGCTGTGAGCACAGCGTCAGTGACAAGCGGCGACATCATCGAGGTTGCCGCAGGTCACTGATTCTGATTTCCAGCTGACTTTAGTGTGAGCCAAGCCAATGAACTGCAGTGACCTCAGTGAGATGCGCTTTTTCTTTGGCTGCTAGTTTTAGATTGGGGGACCAATATCCATGGCCCCTTATCAATCTGAGAACACCAGCCCCCAGCTGCCTGCTTTAGCTTGGCTGGTTGTCAAAAACAGGTTGGGGGCGCCATGCCATTTTTTTAATTATTTGTTAAAATAATTTTAGAAAATACTGTGGAGACCCCTCTATTATTGATATCCAGCCCCGATAACATGGCAGCAGAGTGCTGCAGCCCACAGCTGTTGATTTTGCCATACTGGTTATCCTGAGTTCGGGTACTGTTCTGGTACCCAAACCAAACTTCTTTTTAACTGTTTGGCCTAACCTGCTGGGCCCGAACATCCAGGAGTTTGCCCATCACTACCCATAGGAAATTTTAGTTCACTGCTGAAACATATTTAAAACTTTTGACAAAATTCAAAGGGCTACTATTAATCCTTCTGGAAACTGTCAGCAGGTGAATTATAGGCTAGGCAGTATTTTCATATTTCATCCAGTGGAAGAAAATTTGCTCTCTTATGCCATTCATTGGAGGAACCATACATATCCTCTAATCCTTTGTCTTACCCTTTAACAAGTCTTAACACATAATTTAGGATATTTAGTCAAACTAGAGTCTTCTTCAAGTAAAGTAAGAATAGGTTACTGTTTGGCTGAGTAATTATTATTTTTCCCACTAAATTTGTCACCATAGTTGAAACACTTTGAGTCAAAGTATTATATATTAATAAGTCAATGATCATCTACAACAAAATACAAGATATATATATATGTCTTGTAATTGTTTCCCTACATTGTAACCTTGTGCTGGGAAAGAATCCAGTGAATAGATTCTGGATCTATAACAGAGACCCAGAACCATTGATGGAGGGATAAAAGTAGAGAAGAGATAAAGGCATAAGGTACAAGCTGAAACTTGCACAAAGGAAAAACAAGTGAAAGCTAAATTGGAACTGTCATCCTGCACGAAATGATATTGGCATTGTACAATATGATGAACTGTTTAGACTGATGACTAACGGATCAATACTCCAGTTTAAGATATGTTTAGATTTTTTTCATTCATATGAATGAAAAAGAGATCATCTTATATCTGTGTTAGCACAGTGACAACACTGTGTGCTATAACAAAGTTAACAATTAAAAAAATAACAATTTAGCAAAAGCAAATATAGACTGATGTATGATGAAAAGAGATGAGTGGATCTGACGAGATTGTAACCCGCCAGATCTCGTAGCTTTTAATTGGAAATTCGATTTGCAGCAAATCTATTCTCAATTTGAATGTCTCTTATTGTGCTTTGGGGTCTGGAGATACCCCCAAAGCATACTAAATGTATGATATAAAAAAAATAGTAATACTAATTGCTCACCTCCACTCCACCCCATATGGTTCTCGGTGCCTCTTTTCATCAATGATGATTGCTAAAATCTCAGGAAGCTTCATGCTATGCCAGAGAGGTAGTTGTGAATATGCCCCATAAGGTCATCGACACCCTATGAAATGCATTTGGTGAAAATTCCCTGCCAGATGTTCCAGCATAGCGTGAAAAGGCTTGGGTTTTCAACGCATAGTGATAGAAGGAACAGGTGCGAAGAACCATACGGGAAAGAGTAAGCAGCAGAGATGGTCGGAGGGGAGAGTAGAGAGGTGTTTTTTATTTTTAACCTTTTGACAGCCTCTTATGGTTCAGCAAAATCTCATTTAGCCAAGTGCCGTTTTGCTGAGTTTTTGCAGAGTGAGTTACAAAATAATCCATATCCTGGAGAAGACAGATTTTGAAAAACTTCTAGTGGAATTCAGCTCAATAAATTCACCCATTTCTATTGGTGATATTTGCTAACCTTACAGTGGAATCTCTAGTCTGAAAGCATCATCCATAAATGTTTATCAGATTTTTGCATGTTTACCATTATAATTTTTACTGTAAAAGCTTTAGTCAATGATTTGCTGAGCAGGTGTGCAAAAGATGGTGTGGTCAAGGGCACAGAAGAAAGCGAAGGAGAGACATGTTTGCCACATTAGTATTACAGGCAACATAATTATAGAGCACTGGACATAATTTGTTTTTCAAATCACATTTGCACTGTTCAGATAATCTCTATGATATCAATATTCGAATTGAGTTAGAGACTTAGGGTCCCGTCACACAGTGCAATTTCGTGTGGGAAACACACATTCGCCAGAAGACTCGCTACACTCATCAGGAGGGCGTTAAACTAGAAGAAGAGGGGACGGGAAGAAAAACATTAGACTCGAACAAAGACGACCCAGGAAAACATACTCTGAAGGGAGGTAAGAACATTTCTAAAACAATCCACAGTGAGGAGATTGGAACAAAACAAAATCCTCTAAACTGCATGCTTGCAAACGCCAGAAGCCTGACAAACAAGATGGAAGAACTAGAAGCAGAAATATCTACAGGTAACTTTGACATAGTGGGAATAACCGAGACATGGTTAGATGAAAGCTATGACTGGGCAGTTAACTTACAGGGTTACAGTCTGTTTAGAAACGATCGTAAAAATCGGAGAGGAGGAGGGGTTTGTCTCTATGTAAAGTCTTGTCTAAAGTCCACTTTAAGGGAGGATATTAGCGAAGGAAATGAGGATGTCGAGTCCATATGGGTCGAAATTCATGGAGGGAAAAATGGTAACAAAATTCTCATTGGGGTCTGTTACAAACCCCCAAATATAACAGAAAGCATGGAAAGTCTACTTCTAAAGCAGATAGATGAAGCTGCAACCCATAATGAGGTCCTGGTTATGGGGGACTTTAACTACCCGGATATTAACTGGGAAACAGAAACCTGTGAAACCCATAAAGGCAACAGGTTTCTGCTAATAACCAAGAAAAATTATCTTTCACAATTGGTGCAGAATCCAACCAGAGGAGCAGCACTTTTAGACCTAATACTATCTAATAGACCTGACAGAATAACAAATCTGCAGGTGGTCGGGCATTTAGGAAATAGCGACCACAATATTGTGCAGTTTCACCTGTCTTTCACTAGGGGGACTTGTCAGGGAGTCACAAAAACATTGAACTTTAGGAAGGCAAAGTTTGAACAGCTTAGAGATGCCCTTAATCTGGTAGACTGGGACAATATCCTCAGAAATAAGAATACAGATAATAAATGGGAAATGTTTAAGAACATCCTAAATAGGCAGTGTAAGCGGTTTATACCTTGTGGGAATAAAAGGACTAGAAATAGGAAAAACCCAATGTGGCTAAACAAAGAAGTAAGACAGGCAATTAACAGTAAAAAGAAAGCATTTGCACTACTAAAGCAGGATGGCACCATTGAAGCTCTAAAAAACTATAGGGAGAAAAATACTTTATCTAAAAAACTAATTAAAGCTGCCAAAAAGGAAACAGAGAAGCACATTGCTAAGGAGAGTAAAACTAATCCCAAACTGTTCTTCAACTATATCAACAGTAAAAGAATAAAAACTGAAAATGTAGGCCCCTTAAAAAATAGTGAGGAAAGAATGGTTGTAGATGACGAGGAAAAAGCTAACATATTAAAGACCTTCTTCTCCACGGTATTCACGGTGGAAAATGAAATGCTAGGTGAAATCCCAAGAAACAATGAAAACCCTATATTAAGGGTCACCAATCTAACCCAAGAAGAGGTGCGAAACCGGCTAAATAAGATTAAAATAGATAAATCTCCGGGGCCGGATGGCATACACCCACGAGTACTAAGAGAACTAAGTAATGTAATAGATAAACCATTATTTCTTATTTTTAGTGACTCTATAGCGACAGGGTCTGTTCCGCAGGACTGGCGCATAGCAAATGTGGTGCCAATATTCAAAAAGGGCTCTAAAAGTGAACCTGGAAATTATAGGCCAGTAAGTCTAACCTCTATTGTTGGTAAAATATTTGAAGGGTTTCTGAGGGATGTTATTCTGGATTATCTCAATGAGAATAACTGTTTAACTCCATATCAGCATGGGTTTATGAGAAATCGCTCCTGTCAAACCAATCTAATCAGTTTTTATGAAGAGGTAAGCTATAGGCTGGACCATGGTGAGTCATTGGACGTGGTATATCTCGATTTTTCCAAAGCGTTTGATACCGTGCCGCACAAGAGGTTGGTACACAAAATGAGAATGCTTGGTCTGGGGGAACATGTGTGTAAATGGGTTAGTAACTGGCTTAGTGATAGAAAGCAGAGGGTGGTTATAAATGGTATAGTCTCTAACTGGGTCGCTGTGACCAGTGGGGTACCGCAGGGGTCAGTATTGGGACCTGTTCTCTTCAACATATTCATTAATGATCTGGTAAAAGGTTTACACAGTAAAATATCGATATTTGCAGATGATACAAAACTATGTAAAGCAGTTAATACAAGAGAAGATAGTATTCTGCTACAGATGGATCTGGATAAGTTGGAAACTTGGGCTGAAAGGTGGCAGATGAGGTTTAACAATGATAAATGTAAGGTTATACACATGGGAAGAGGGAATCAATATCACCATTACACACTGAACGGGAAACCACTGGGTAAATCTGACAGGGAGAAGGACTTGGGGATCCTAGTTAATGATAAACTTACCTGGAGCAGCCAGTGCCAGGCAGCAGCTGCCAAGGCAAACAGGATCATGGGGTGCATTAAAAGACGTCTGGATACACATGATGAGAGCATTATACTGCCTCTGTACAAATCCCTAGTTAGACCGCACATGGAGTACTGTGTCCAGTTTTGGGCACCGGTGCTCAGGAAGGATATAATGGAACTAGAGAGAGTACAAAGGAGGGCAACAAAATTAATAAAGGGGATGGGAGAACTACAATACCCAGATAGATTAGCGAAATTAGGATTATTTAGTCTAGAAAAAAGACGACTGAGGGGCGATCTAATAACCATGTATAAGTATATAAGGGGACAATACAAATATCTCGCTGAGGATCTGTTTATACCAAGGAAGGTGACGGGCACAAGGGGGCATTCTTTGCGTCTGGAGGAGAGAAGGTTTTTCCACCAACATAGAAGAGGATTCTTTACTGTTAGGGCAGTGAGAATCTGGAATTGCTTGCCTGAGGTGGTGGTGATGGCGAACTCAGTCGAGGGGTTCAAGAGAGGCCTGGATGTCTTCCTGGAGCAGAACAATATTGTATCATACAATTATTAGGTTCTGTAGAAGGACGTAGATCTGGGTATTTATTATGATGGAATATAGGCTGAACTGGATGGACAAATGTCTTTTTTCGGCCTTACTAACTATGTTACTATGTTACTATGTTACTTCACGATGCACGGCGCTGGAGCGATAATTTCATGACGTATTTGCGATGTAGAAGTCGTATGGGACAGTCGTACGGTCGTGTCACACAAGACGATTCAGATCAAATTTTGCATAATCTATGCGTGACGTTGTTCACTAGGGGCGTGTTGTGCTGCTAGCTAGTGTGCTGATAGGCCAAAGGTTCTGTGCACACAATTGGTTGGAAAATTTGTCACCTGAGCGCTATTGTTCCCAATGCCACCTCACTGCGTTCAAAATTTCCTTTCTTCACTTCGTACTTGGACACTTGGTGGACCTGGACATCGGATTTTTGTACTTCTCAGAATATACCATGCTTTGCACCGCAGCTTCGAGGTATGTAAACCGCTTGGGCGTGGTGGATGTAACGCTGTATGGTCGGCATGAGTGCTTCATTTTTGCCGCTGAAGCGTAGCGGATGGTACGCTGTTGTGACTGGAGGGCTACAGCGTGGCAGATGGTACGCTGTATGGTCGGCAGGAGCACTTCGTTCCGCCGCTGAAGCGAAGCGGATGGTACGCTGTTGTGACTGGAGGGCTACAGCGTGGCAGATGGTACGCTGTATGGTCGACGGGAGCACTTCGTGGTACGCTGTTGTGACTGGTGGGCTAGAGCATGGCAAATGGAAAAATGCTTGGTCAGCATGAGCGCTTTGTGCTGCTGCTTGTATGTATGTGGTGGTTCGCTGTTGTGGGTTATGGTGGGCTAGAGCATGGCAAATGGAACAATGTGTGGTCAGCATGAGCGCTTTGTGCTGCTGCTTGTATGTATGTGGTGGTTCGCTGTTGTGGGTTATGGTGGGCTAGAGCATGGCAAATGGAACAATGTGTGGTCAGCATGAGCGCTTTGTGCTGCTGCTTGTATGTATGTGGTGGTTCGCTGTTGTGGGTTATGGTGGGCTAGAGCATGGCAAATGGAACAATGTGTGGTCAGCATGAGCGCTTTGTGCTGCTGCTTGTATGTATGTGGTGGTTCGCTGTTGTGGGTTATGGTGGGCTAGAGCATGGCAAATGGAACAATGTGTGGTCAGCATGAGCGCTTTGTGCTGCTGCTTGTATGTATGTGGTGGTTCGCTGTTGTGGGTTATGGTGGGCTAGAGCATGGCAAATGGAACAATGTGTGGTCAGCAAGAGCGCTTTGTGCAGCTGCTTGTATGTATGTGGTGGTTCGCTGTTGTGGGTTATGGTGGCCTAGGGCGTGGCAGATGGAACAATGTATGGTCGGCATGAGTGCTTTGTGTGACTGCTGTAGTGAAGCGGGTGGTGGCATAGGGCGTGGCATATGGGAAAATGAATGCTTTTTTTCAAAGTGGCGTTTGCACCACTGTGAGGTTTTTTTTATTTTTTGTCCACCTTTCGCTGTTGCTGTTTTAATGTACTATTTGTCAAACGCCTAACTTTATTTGTTGTTATTTTTACAGATGTCAAATCGTGTAGAATTTATACGCGAGTTCCTGGAGATCTACCAGTCTTTCCCATGCCTTTGGAAAATAAAATCGTCTGAGTATTCTAACAGGGAAAAGCGTAAGGCAGGATATTCCAAGCTCATCGAATTATACAATCTCCATGCACCGGAAGAGCAAGCCACAGAAACTGTAGTAAAGAAGAAAATTCAGGCACTGCGCACGGTCTGGAGGAAGGAGCTCAATAAGGTCCTTCACAGTTCCAAGTCTGGCTCTTCAACAGAAGAGGTTTATGTCCCGAAGCTATGGTATTTTGATTACCTGAATTTTCTTCGGGACCAAGAGGTGCCACGGTCATCAACTTGTTTGCGGTTGTTGGCACCAGTGGAACCGACAGTACCTCTGAACCACGTCGAGCTGGACTCACAAGGGCAACCAGTAAGTACATCTTTGCAGCACTGTTTCACCAATGTGGCCTATAATTCGATATTATTTTTCAGCTTTTTCTCCATCTGATTGTACCATGAATTCGAAGTTTTATCTTTTTTATGTACAGACCATAACCTTGTCACAGAAAAGTATTAAATGGCGACATTCTTAACCCATACCATCTATATATAGCTACTTTTCACATGTATACGAATATATATTTTTTATGCGGTTAGGCTGGTGTACCTCGTTTCTTTTTTGTTTTTAATAATTTCCTTTTTTATTTTCTCCCTAGGAGGAGAGTGCACAGGACAGTGGACAGGACAGTGCACAAGACAATGCACAGGACTGCTCCACAAGTGAAATAGTGGAGGCTGCACCTGCACGGAGTCAATGGAGGCAGGGTTCAAGGAAGCGGAAAGCCACCTCGGAAGTCTCCCATGAACTGTTGAGCATGGCCAAAAAGGTGTTGACGCGCAAAACCAGCCCTGCTTTGGAGGGTTTTGGACTGTACATCGCTGATAAACTTTCTACAATGGAAGCAAGGCAGCGAACTTTAACCGAGCGTCTTATTTTTGAGGCTGTTAGTAAGGGATTGGATGGCAGTTTAGATGAAAACACACGGTTGGTTTCTTCCCGTCCAATCGAGCGGCCAGAGTCCGCATATTGTCCACCCTATTGGCCACAAACTCCAGTATGGCCCAATTTCCCCGTGTCCCACTTTGGCCCGTCACACCAAAACTCATACCCGACAATGCCGTCACACATTTCTTCGCCCATCAGGCACCTTCATGTTCGGAACGAAGATTCGGTGTATCACGATTTGTGATTTTATTTGTTTGGTTTTCTTACGGATTTTTAAATTGTAATGTTGTTAAGAATTGGTTCATAATAAAAACTTTTCATTTAACTTCACTCTCAACATCTTGATAGGTGGGATATATATATTTTTAAATGAACAAACTTTTTTTAGCTGTACAACACACAACAAAAAATGTTCAGACACTTGGCTTCTATTTTGGCCCCGCCGTCAACTGTTGGCACATTTCCCGAAGCTTCTGCAGCTCCCCCATTGCCACATTCTGCTGCTCCTGAATCCGCGCCATAGTGTGGATAAGCCTTTCTATACCGGCTTCCAGATCCTCCTTGTTCACACCGACGTCAGCTGTGGGTCAAAAAACATAACATTAATAACACAGTAGTCTCCCGATGTGTCTTTGCTTCTGTGAAGGAAAAAAACAAAACTGTCAGCATATATGGCAATACTGACTGCGGGGGGGGGGACTTTGGGTTGGAGTGTTGGGGGTGTAAGAGGGGGCCTGCAACCAAATCAAAATCACTTTATTGTGGGAACCTACTAGGATGTTGAAGCACGGAGGGCACTTCGGGATCAGTCCGTGTCGAATGCCTCGTGCTGTCGGCGGCGGCGCTGTTTCTTTGCCTCTGTGAAAAAAAAAACACAAAAAAAAAGGTCTGTTAGCATATATGGCAACATTGGCTGCCGGGGGAGGGGGGGGGAGGGGACCTGCAACCAAATCCAAATCACATTATTGTGGGAACCTACTAGGATCAGTTGTCATTGACCCGGAGGGCACTGGGACAGTTGACCCGGAGGGCACAGATCCAGAAGAGGCTGTGCGGGATGCCTCGTGGCGGCGGCGCTGTGTCTTTGCCTCTGTGAAGGAAAAAAAAAAAAAAAAAAAGGTCTGTTTGCATATATCGCAACACTGGCTGCAGGGGGGGAGGGTACCTGCAACCAAATCCAAATCACATTATTGTGGGAACCTACTAGGATCAGTTGTCGTTGACCCGGAGGGCACTGGGACAGTTGACCCGGAGGGCACAGATCCAGAAGAGGCTGCGCGGGATGCCTCGTGGCGGCGGCGCTGTCTTTTTGCCTCTGTGAAGGAAAAAAAAAAAAAACGGTCTGTTAGCATATATCGCAACACTGGCTGCCGGGGGGGGGGGAGCAATTCCAAATCACATTATTGTGGGAACCTACTAGGATCAGTTGTCGTTGACCCGGAGGGCACTGGGACAGTTGACCCGGAAGGCACAGAGCTGTGCCACATAGTACTTTTCACTGTTCATACTGTCCCATAGCTGTGCCACATAGTGGCTCTGCAACGTTCAAACTGCCCCATAGCTGTGCCACATAGTGGCTCTGCAACGTTCAAACTGTCCCATAGCTGTGCCACATAGTGGCTCTGCAACGTTCAAACTGTCCCATAGCTGTGCCACATAGTGGCTCTGCAACGTTCAAACTGCCCCATAGCTGTGCCACATAGTGGCTCTGCAACGTTCAAACTGTCCCATAGCTGTGCCACATAGTGGCTCTGCAACGTTCAAACTGTCCCATAGCTGTGCCACATAGTGGCTCTGCAACGTTCAAACTGTCCCATAGCTGTGCCACATAGTGGCTCTGCAACGTTCAAACTGTCCCATAGCTGTGCCACATAGTGGCTCTGCAACGTTCAAACTGTCCCATAGCTGTGCCACATAGTGGCTCTGCAACGTTCAAACTGTCCCATAGCTGTGCCACATAGTGGCTCTGCAACGTTCAAACTGTCCCAAAGCTGTGACACATAGTGGCTCTGCAACGTTCATACTGGCCCAAAGCCCTATGAAAATCCATGCAGCGTACCCCCCATTCCCATGAATCACCCAATTAACCCTTCTGCGTGCCATATTTTTGGGTACCTGCGTACTGACCTCTGCGAATCTCCTTGCGAAGCTCCTGCAGGCGCTCTGGGCTTTTGAACTTGAGATCGCCCCATTTTTTCACAATCTGGGCCTTACTGCGAGTTATCCCAAACCGCTTCCTGAGGCCCTCAGACACCACACGGACAACTTCCTCCTTGTGCTGGTTGCGGTGCAGCACCAGCCCAGTTGTCTCGTACTGCATCCGATCCATTGTTCCAATAAGGAACTTGAGCTCTGGGATGCCCAGAGGAGGATCACGGCGACTGGCAGCCATTATCAGGATGTCAGGGATCCAAAACAAGCTAGCGCAGGCACGCCGGAACGCTGTAACGTCATCACGCCGTCATAGACCACAAGCGTACATTACGTGATGCTCCGGCGTTATATAACCATCCTTCGAACGGCATTTACTATGTGCGTTCATTCCGTACCGCTCAGCCATCACAAATGTGACGCTGTCCATAAACGGCAACGCTATTGCGATGCCGATCTGGCGGCAGGACGGCGGAGTCAAGCTCCTCCTCTGGGCGTTGCTGTTCAGGGTCATTCCATCTAAAATGGCGTCGAGAATGCGTTCTGCTCCTCTGGGGCAGCCAGAGCTCCTTTTTTTTATTGGTCAGATGAATGCCCTGGATTATGAGGGTCTGGAGAGCCGCCCTGCCCACCCACACATCCACAAGCGGGAAGTGCTTGGCCACATAGCCAGAATGATGGAGAGGAGGTTTGGCGTCTGCCGCAGTCAGCTTCAGCTGCGTAAAAAATGGGCTGACCTCCGCTATAAAACGCCACAAATGTTTGCTGAGTTGCGTGCGGAGGCAAGGCGAGGCAAGTACTAGTATGGGGGGATTGGGAGATGCACGCTGTCAGGAGGGGGGGTTTGGGAGGGAGGCTTGCGCTCATGGTTGCCAACGTGACCTCAAATGCATTAAAACACATGCCCTGTTTTTGTCAAATTTAGTTATTTTCCAAGCAGAATATGCGTTCTCCGTGAGAAAACTTGTCGGGTTCCCTAATCTCAACCACCATCTTGAAATTATTAAGATGTCCGTAATTTTTAGTTTCTCAATTTGCCAAAAATATTATCGGAGGAGGTTGGCCTACAGATGAAATAATACGTTTTCCAAAGACAGGAAGACCATTGAACACCAGAGCCCACAGACATGTCTGAGTATCGCACCCCTGTAAAGTGTGATCTCTATTTTATGTTTTAGTATATTGTAAGCTTTGATCTGGAGCACTCAACATTTGTGTGTAAACATTGTGATTCTTTACTTTAGGTGTAGAGAGACAGCGGCGGCAAGTGAGACCCACCATTGCCACCAGTACACCATCTTCAGACACCAGTGGGAGCCCACAGTCCGGGACATCACGTAAGTTCACAATCATTGATTGCATTTTTTTTAACATCACACGGGACATAACAGGGTAGCTGAAATATTTGAAGACATTACAGACGCAGTAATGACCCAGCGGCCTACCACGCCTCCACCATCTGTTGCGACCATGCACCCTCGCACCCCTGTGAAGTGTGATATAAATTTTATGTTTCAGTATATTGTTAGCTTTGATCTGCAGCACTCTACATGTTTTTTTAAAGATTGCGTTTGTTAACTTTATGTGTAGAGAGACAGCGGCGGCAACAGGTACCTGCCATTGCCAGCAGCACCACAGCATCCACCACCAGCGGGAGCCCACAGTCCGTGACGTCACGTAAGTTAACAATCATTGATTACAGTTTTTCAACTGCATACGGGACATAAGAGGGTAGCGGAAATATTTGAATACATTACAGACACAGTAATGACCCAGCGGCCTACCATGCCTCCACCAGACAGCAGACGGCCTCGCACCCCTACACCACCCTCAACACCTCCCTTCCGACACTCCTCTTCCTCCCCCGGGTCGGCGGCATTCTCACAAGAAGCTAACATACGTAAGTGAGCAAAACAGCGAGCGCTTCCCAACGGCGTGTTCCATAGTTAACCTGATCTGTTATTATTTCCTTTTAGGTGCTGCAGCAGTGGCCAGATCGCTGGGGTGGGAAATTAGCAGCTCTGGTTCGGGCAATGAGGAAGCGGCGTCCCTTCTCCGTAAGTATCAACATAATACGAGTGGTTTTCTGCTGGATGTCACAATAGACAACTAAAACTGTGAAATTTAATAAAATTAACATCGCCCTGTGGTGCCAGACCAAACAGAAATTTACAACACACAAAATTTGGTCCTGCCCCAGAGGTCGAGATGTATTTTCAGCGGAATCAACGTTGGTTCTCCAACCTCTTCTATCCACAGAACCGCCCACCGTAAGAGAGCTCCTGGCGAGACAATTGCGCCTGGAGCGGACAGCAGCGCTCCTGCAGCAGACAGCAGCGCTCCTCCAGACTCAAGTAGAGCAGCAGGGCGTGACGCTGCGACACCTCTTGGGCTGTGGAAGGAGATAATTTTTTTTTTTTTCTTTTTTTTTGGTTATGTTATATTTTGTTGTTAAATAATTTAAAACCAAGAAATTGTTACAAAAAAAACAAAAAATCTTCGCATTCTTTTTTTAATGTTTACCAAGCTATAAGGGTTAACAGCACCATTTTATAGGCATCACATTTAAAGTAATTTAGAGAGGTTTATATGACAGCAAAGCAAAAAAAAATATTTTTTTATACGGCGCGATCCTGCCAGGGTACAGCTCCAGAACCATTAAAGTACTGACAGTATTTTTCGCGACAGTCCCTTGCATCGTCTGCCTGTCTGCCAGATCCAAGTGCTTGAAGAGCTGTAAAATTATCCGGTTGTGTACGCCATTCCCCGGGCACAATATATCCGGTTCTTGCGTCCACTGCATCAATAAACGAAGGAGGAGAATAGGAGCTCGTATCATGACGTCTCAGGAAATTATGGAGCACACAGCATGCCAAAACCACAAAGTCTATAGACGGCAGCTTCAAGTTGATAGCTGTGTGGAACACTCTAAACCGATTTGCCATAATCCCAAAGGCATTTTCAACCACACGACGGGCCCTCGACAACCGGTAATTAAAGATTCTGCGCTCCGGTGTGAGTGTTCTCTGTGCAAATGGCTTCAGCAAATGTGGATGAAGAGGGAAAGCTTCATCAGCGATGAAGACAAAATTTAGGTTTGCTTTTGTGTCTTCATTTAGTGGCAACAGCAGTTCATTGTTCCTCAAGCTTTCTCCAAATGAAGTGTGTTCAAAAACACCACCGTCGGAGACTCGACCATTCATGCCAACATCCACATCAACAAACTCATAGTTCGCATTGACAAGGGCCATGAGTATCACACTGAAATATCCTTTGTAGTTGAAAAAAAAGGATCCAGAGTTGGCTGGTTGCGTGATGCGCACATGCTTTCCATCTAATGCACCACTGCAGTTTGGAAACTGCCACAGCTCATCAAAATCGGAAGCAATCCTCTTCCAGTCATTCGCCGTCTTGGGAAACTGCAAGATGAGAAGGAAACATGTACAAATTAGGTCAAATATATTATGCACATACACTCTCATGTGGACATCCTACAGTGATTGAGGCGCAGTATGGATTAGTATAACAAAGTCAACAACCCTGAGTATGCAGGCAGCCATTTTTTCAGATGGCTTCGGTGACTCAGAGGGGGTGCACATATCAGAATGGAGCCGCAAAATGGTAGCAGCACATGTCAGAATGGAGGCGCAGGATCACAGCAGCACATGTCAGAATGGGGGCGCAGGATGGGAGCAGCACATGATAGGATGTAGAACATATACCAATAGAAATGCGCGCAAACAGGGCGTAGAACGGGTTAAATAGCTAGTATAATATATCAACATAACACAGCAGCCAAAAAAATATAGTAGTACCTCCATATAATGCCTTAAGCTGTGCACAATGGCCTCGCATGTCTCCGGAATCACAACGCTCAGGAAAGGTCTGGAAACAGCTGCGGAAAACTGCAAATCCTGAAGAGACCTTCCTGTTGCCAGGAACCGCAGTGTCACTGCCAACCTTTCATCCACGGGCACGGCTGCACGCATCGGCGTATCACACCTTTGTATGAGTGGCGTAACAGCAGACAGTATTATTTTGAAGGATTCCTCGGACATCCGAAGGTAGTTTCGGAAATCATGAGGGTTATTGTCACGTAACTCTCTTATGAGACCCATGTGTGACAATGTGGATCTTTTCTGCAGCCAGCTCCGGGTCCACATGCGACGTTTTCGTTTAGGACGTCTCTCCTCTTGGAGACGTGCTGCCTCAAACACCAGGGCAGCAGCAACAACAGAACTCTCATCGGAAGTGAGCATAGTTCCTAAAAAGAAAACAAACGTACAATAAATACACGTGCTTACAAAACAATGTTCTGACCATTGATCTAATAACTATATATGTTACTACTGGTATTAAATGGGGCAGTCAACCATCTCGATCTGTAAAAGGATTAATTAATTGGGCCACGCTACAGCTGTGTACCTGAGGTTCTCAGGCCTACCCTACTCTCCATAAAGGAACAATCGACCACACTCCAGCGTTTATCCCCGTTGAAGCGCAACATATGCTACTCTGTAGCGTTATACATACCTTTTGCGGTAAAAGTCTAGTAGTTAGAAAAGTCCAGGGAATCCAGCGAATTTAGGAGTTCTGTTTACAGCACGTGCTACAGAGAGAAATGAATAGCGCGCTCGAGAGCTCCGGTTTTATCCGCTGGGAACAATAGTCCTTTGTCGAATGAGCGCACAGTATTGTACCGCCCAATCAGCACACGGGAGGTGGAGAATTCAGCACTCCTACGTAGCCAGCTCCTCCGCCCTTTACATCGTATACAATATCGTGCACACCTTTGTTACACCATGCGATCATGCCGCCACAGCGGGACACTAGACGACGAAAGAAAGTTTCAAACGATGTGCTACGACGTACGATTCACAGCGGGGTCCCTGATCGCAGGAGCGTGTCACACACTGCGATATCGTACCTATATCGCTCGAACGTCACAAATCGTGCCGTCGTAGCGATCAAAATTGCACTGTGTGACGGTACCCTTACATTCAGTACAAGCACTGTAATAATAATTATAATATTTTTTTTAGTATTTCTACAGTGCCATCATATTTCGCAGTACTATACATTATTAGTAAAGACATAACAGAGTAACACATAGTTCCCTAGTTACAGGAGGAGTGAGGGTCCATCTCGTAAGCTTATGTGACAAAAATGGTGGAACCAGTGTGCCCTGGACTGATGAGTGCCTGAAGGCTTGTGCCTAGAAGAACAGCTGACTCTTCACCCTAGCCCCTGATGGTGGGGTGAGACATGGCTCCAGATGGACGCCAGGTACTACTCCATGACAGATCTCAGACACACAGCAACTGACCCCCAAAGGGGCAGGTAGTTGTAACAGCCAAGAATGAGTAGACTTGGGTGGTACAGACAGGCATAGCAGGTACTGTCATGAACGGCTGGTCTTCAGAATGGCACAGCAAGTGCAGGCAGATACAGCGGGTATGCAGACTGGCACAGCAGGTGCAGGTAGATACAACTGGTATGCAGGCAGGCATGTAAAGTGTAGGCAGGTATACCTGGAATACAGAATCATATGCGAGGTGCAGGCAGGTATGGCTGATATCCAGGCAGGCACAACAAGGGCAGACAGGCGTTGGCAGGCAAGGCTGATATACAGAAAGACAGGTGCTGGCAGGCATGACTGGAATACAGAAACCCACAACAGGTAAGGAGAAGACAGTTACAGGCGGGAACAGGTAGGTGCAAGTAGGGACAGGAAGGAACTAGCCAGTACTGGCAGCTTCAGGGGACCTGAGAACTAGCAATCATGCAACAAGGCAGAGTGAACACATTGCTCAGGCACCTAACAAGAGGTAGAAGTGCCTTAAATAGCAAGTGTCTCCCAGCCATTGGCTGGGGGACATGTTAAAATGGCGTTCTGTCCCTTTAGGAGACAGTGAGCGCAAGCATCCTTGGCACAGCAGTGCCCAGGGATCTGCGAGCTGTGCGGCAGGAGGAGGAGGAAGTACAGGACAGGGATTGCGGCAGTGAGTGATTAGGGGTCCCTGTGGGGGTAGGGAGGATGGGAAGCATGTAGGGATGCTGATGCTAGAGTACCCCACCTTTGCTCCTCTTCTTCTTTGCTCTTAAAGCCCGCAAGAAGTCTGTCCAGGTGAGAGAGACAGGGATGTTCTCCTTGGGGGTC
The DNA here is from genome assembly GCF_032444005.1 of Ranitomeya imitator. NCBI lineage: Eukaryota > Metazoa > Chordata > Amphibia > Anura > Dendrobatidae > Ranitomeya > Ranitomeya imitator. The sequence goes on from NC_091282.1 coordinate 1,160,668,051, forward strand.
CCACCTCTCCTCCGGACCGAACTTCTTCTAATCCACAAGAAAAAAGGTTTTTCATGTTACCCTTTTGTGGCCAGAATATTCTCTATCTCAAAAACAACTTCAGAGTTTACTGGAGCAGGAGTGGTACCCGGGTGCTTGAAGAAAGAGCTGAAAATGACAGACTTGAGGAGAGACACATGGAATGAATTAGGGATCCGTAAAGAGGCCGGGAGCTTGAGTTTGTAAGCTATGGGATGAAACTGGGCATCTCGAACAAACCGAAGAAGTAAGGGCCCAACTTAAATGAAAGTACTGTAGCTTGAGATGGACAAAAAAGAGCCAAATCTTATCCCCAGGATGAAACAGAGGTGGGTCCAGACATCTCTTGCCAGAGTGTCTCTTCATCCGTTCAGAAGATCTCAATAATGTGGTCTTGGTGTCCTCCTTCATCTCAGAGAAGCGTTTGATGAGAGTTTCAGCAGCAGGAATATCAGTGGTAGTAGACGCAGGGAACAGAATATTGGAGTGTTGACTAAAGATGAGAGAGAGCACTAAAATGCTCATATGCTCATTACTGCTCGGTACTTGAACTGAGCAATTCCTAATGCTCGGATGCTCATTTCGAGTATTAAGTATAATGGTAGTCAATGGGAATTCTGATAATTTTTTTGGCAGACCCTACAAGAAGGTCTGAGTGGCAGTAAAAATGATGAAATGGATGGAAAAAGTGCTGATTGGAAGGAGAACAGTAAGGGGAAGACCCCTGGAAGAATCTCTGACTTCCAGGTCGCTGCTGAGAACAATAGTTTCACACTTTTACACCACTGTAAGGACTGACAATAAAACATTCAAATCGTTGAGAAATTGGAGTTTACAGGAAAGAAAATTGTTAAGAAACATTCTTTCCTGTATAATGACTTGTATATAAGGCAAAATATTAAAATGATTTAAATAAAACCTTAAAATTTAGGTAAACAAAAACTTAATTTTTTAAAAAAAGTTGAAAATTTCAGATTTCAGTGTAGTTTTTGAAGGTTGTCAATCCATAACTTTCCATGGAAAATTTCCTCCTCCTCCTTGCCTCCTGATGTATTCCCTTTGGATTCTCAGCAAAATTTGGTAAAAAAAAATACCGCTCACTTGTGCATCCTTTCCCCTTCCCTTTGCCTCTTTAGCGGTTAGAGGCAGCCTTGAGTATTACCTTATATACTCGAGTGTAAGCCGACCCGAGTATAAGCCGAGACCCCTAATTTTGCCACAAAAAAATGGGAAAACTTAATGACTCGAGTATAAGCCTAGGGTAGGAAATGCAGCAGCTACTGGTAAATTTCAAAAATAAAAATAGATACCAATAAAAGTAAAATTAAATGAGACATCAGTAGGTTAAGTGCTTTTGAACATCCATATTGAATCAGGAGCCCCAAATAATGCTCCATACAGTTCATGATGGGCCCCATAAGATGCTTCATACAAAACTATGCCCCATATAATGCTGCACAAAGGTTAATAATGGCCCCATATAATGCTGCACAAAGATTAATAATGGCCCCATAAGATGCTCCATAGAAAATATGCCCCATATAATGCTGCCTTAAAGTTCATTATGGCCCCATAAGATGCTCCATATAAAAATGTGCCACATGTAGTGCTGCATTAAAGTTCATTATGGCCCCATAAGATGCTCCATATAAAAATGTGCCACGTGTAATGCTGCATTAAATCTCATTATGGCCCCATACATAAGATGCTCCATATAAAAATGTGCCTCATGTAATGCTGCTGCAATAAAAAAAAAATTACATACTCACCTCTCGTCGCTGCCCGCTGCTCCTCACCATCCCGTCTTTCTGCAGTGACTGTTCAGGCAGAGTGCGGCACGCACACTAATACGTTATAGCGCCCTCTAACCTGAACAGTCACAGCTAGAAGACGCATAAGACGGAGCGGCGCCCAGTGGTGGAACGGGGAAAGGTGAATATGAAATGCTCATCCTCCCCGTTATACTCACCTGCTCCCGGCACGGTCCCTAGCAGCTTCTCCCTCTGTTCAGCGGTCAGTGGTACCGCTCATTACAGTAATTAATATGCAGCTCCACCCCTATGGGAGTGGAATCCATATTCGTTACTTTAATGAGCGGTACCAGGGACCGCTGAACAGAGGAAGAGCTGCCAGAGACCATCAGACATGCAGGGACCGCACCAGGAGCAGGTGAGCATGTGACAGCCGCCGCTCCCCCTCACCCGCCGACAATGACTCGAGTATAAGCCGAGAGGGGCACTTTCAGCCTAAAAAATTGTCTGAAAATCTCGGCTTATACTCAAGTATATATGGTAAGTTTATAAAATTCTTGATTCTAGATTGTAAGGAATCAGTATGTGATATCCTGTACTTTGGAAAGGCTATGGATGAGAAGATAGATTTTGGATGTCAGCTAATAACATCAATGCAGTCTTATTGGGGGATGCCATCGGTCTTTCTCTGACGCGTATTGTCCTAATGGTCCAGTGGCATCTCATAGGAGATTCATCTTAAAATGTTTCCAGAATCCAACCTTTTCTCACCTTTGAAACTGCAAAAACACTTAATATCACTCTGCTCATTCTTGTCAGGACTACTGCAGCTTTCTACTGATCAATCTACATCTTACCAAGCTTTCACATCAACAATCTGTCCTGAATATAGCAGTCAAATTGTATTTCTGACCAACTGCTTTAGTACTATCCTCTACAGCAGTGGTCCCCAACTCCAGGCCTCGAGGGCCGCCAACAGTGCAGGTTTTCAGGATTTTCTTAGTAATGTACAGGGGTTGGAATCATCACCTGTGCAGATGATCGCATTACCACTGATGCAATACTAAAGAAATCCTGAAAACCTGCACTGTTGGCGGCCCTCGAGGCCTGGAGTTGGGGACCCCTGATCTACAGAGTGCAATATAAACTTATCTCTCTCACATACAAAGCTCTCCACTGTTCTGCACCACCCTATATCTCCTCCATAATACGTACCTCCCACTTGTGTCTCCAAGATTTTTCTCAAGCTGCACCAGTTTTCTGAAATGCACTACCCTGGATGATCTGATTAATACTTAGCCACCATATTTTTTAGCATCTTTAAAAATATACCTCAATCTCGTTCCTGTACTATCAATCTAAATATTCCTCAGAATTTGGTCCCTCCTATTCATCTGTGTCCACATCACCTACTCACCCAATAACATTTGGTAACTATTTAGACAAATACTGATTGATGACCGGTTCATGCAACATTATTTGAAATGAACGAATTGTTATAATGAAGGCTGGACCATACAAAAACAGCACTTTTTACATATTGTCTTTCCTTATAGTGAGCATAGCCCTCGCTCATCCTGTAATTGTTGAACTATGTGTTACTTTGTATATGTCCCCACTCAATTGTAAAGTGCTGTGGAATATTTTGGCGCTATATAAATAAAATTATCATTATTATTATTAATTATTATTGCTATAACATATAGGCTTTACCCTTGCCCTTTGCTTCTGCAGCAGCACAACACAGGGAAACAACAAAGTAGTCTTGTTTTATTCCTTATAATTGTTGCCCTCCCAGCCTGGAAGCATGGGGGTTAATTTCTAGCAAGTTATTATGTCTCCCTGCTGTTAACCTCTCTGTATTTAAATTAACCCCTCTATATTTAAACCCTTTACAAACTATGATGTACCGATTCGTCAAAGGATGTCTTCCTCTCTTTGATGCAGGCTCCGGTTCTGAACCCTGATATGGGTAGCAAAAGCCGTCGGAAGGTCGTAGCTTTAAATCTCCTAAGGGGACTATTGAAGCAAGCAAAAAAAATTTATAAAAATATTTAAAAAATGTAAAAAAGTATAAACGTTCAAAACACCCTCCTTTTGCTCCATTCAAAGATAAAATAATAATAAAAAAAGAAGTAAGAACATAAAAAATACACATACAGTAATTGGTAATGCTGCGTTCAGAAATGCCCAATGAAAATATGAAAATAATCCAATTGGTAAACGGTGTAAAGAGAAAAAAAATCTGAATTGTGTTTTTTTGGTCATCGCAGCATTGCCATAAAATGGAATAACAGGCGTTCAAAACATCGTATCTACCCTGATATGGTTACAATAAAAACATCAGATCGGTGAGCAAAAAATAAGCCCTCACCCAGACCCAGAGCCTGATTAATAGAGACTCTACGGATCTCGAAAAATGGCACCATTTTTTTTTACTTAGTTTGGATTTTATTTCACCACTTGAATAAAAAAGAACTTATACATGTTTTGTATCTGCAAACTCGTAATGACCTGGAGAATCCAGACAACCGGGCATTTTTGGCATTTAGTGAGCATGGTAAAAAAAACGAACAATTGTGGAATTGCACTTTTTTTGCAATTTCATCGTACTTGGATTTTTTTTTACCATTTTCTGGTACACTATATAGTAAATTCACTGGTGTCGTTCAAAAGTACAACTGGTTCCTTAAAAACCAAATCCTCAGAAGGTCATATTGATGGAAAATTTTAAAAAAAGTTATGGATCTGGGAAGAAAAGGAGCAAAAAACGAAAATGGAAAATCCTAAGGTAGTGAAAGGGTTAAACTAACCACTCTCTATTTAAACTACTAAGTCTCAATCTCTTGCCAGTTATTGTTTTGCCTCTCCTGGTCCACACCCCAGATCTCAATTCTAATGTGTATATCTGATTTACACTTTGGCTTGTTCACCGATCATTCTTCAGCTAGCTGTTATTTCCCCTTTTCATACTGTCTAGGTCTGACCCAGCTTTCTGACCCAGCTTTCTGACCCTTCCAACAGCTGCCAGCTAATCGAGGACTCAGCTCTGGGTATTTGTTTAAGCCCACATCCTCGCACAGGTGTTGAATAGTGAAGGTCAAGGTTTCCCTGGGACTTGATAGTTGGAGAAGCCATATTTATAGCTGCCAAATTACATCGGACAGAGCAACTTTACAATAATATTGGCTTAATATTGTCTTAATATTGTCTTACCAAAGAAAACTCAATTCTTTATATTTTGGTCTAATTTTTATTTTATAACTGTAATCTGTCCTGCAAGCATCTGTGCTACCAGTTCACAGAAGTTAATCAGTATTGCTCATTTCACAGTATTAGTTAAACAAGGAAGTACTTAGCCTAATTGAAGTCCATGTTAATATAATGCATCGTAAGGAGTGCTATCGCCAAATGAATTCAATTATGTCAACTGTTTCTCTGTTTATTCAACACGTTAAAAGTAATGAGCTACCTGATTGAAGTTTGTTTTAATGAAAAAAAATTGCAGCTTATTTCCTGAGATTTCTTTTAATTCCTTAATGTGCCTCATTAATATAAAAGTGTCCTTAAAGGGAACCTGTCACCCCCAAAATCGATGGTGAGGTAAGCTCACCGTCATCAGGGGCTTATCTACAACATTCTGTAATGCTGTAGATAAGCCGCCGATGTTACCTGAAAGAGGAGAAAAAGACGTTAGATTATACTCACCCAGGGGCGGTCCCGCTGCGGTCAGGTCAAATGGGTGTCAGGTCAGAGAGGCCCGGCACCTGCGCACTGCAGTACTTTGCTCTGCCCTCAACAGGGCAGACAAAGTATGCCTGCGCCAGAGCTGCGGCGTGAAGACCAGAAGAGGACGTCATGGAATGAAGATGGGAGGCGCCGGAGCGGACCTGAGACACCCATTTGACCAGACCGCAGCGGGACCGCCCCTGGGTGAGTATAATCTAACGTCTTTTTCTCCTCTTTCAGGTTACAGAATGCTGTAGATAAGCCCCTGATAACGGTGAGCTTACCTCACCATCGATTTTGGGGGTGACAGGTTCCCTTTAAATACAAGGATACAAAATGAAAAATACAAATGATGAAATGACAGTGGATACCAGTCAGCAATACTCAAAACCTTCTGGTTTCCTACCAGTTTAGCACATAGAGTTGTCAGCAATGAGTTAATGTGCAACCATTAATTTATAAAGAATACATGGATCATCCTAGAGTAGCGCTTGCTTAGCTCTTCATCAAATTTGACACTGTGCCAATATTGATGACCTACAACAAATAATCGGTAATTTTAAACCAAGATCATAATTCATCTAGTGATCCCTAGCTGACAAGCTTTTCCTTAAGTCTTTCTCAAAGTGTAATTTCTCTATTTTACAATACTGAAGTATTCATCCAAATACCGGTAACTCCTAAATTAACTCCATAGTTGACTTTAATTTAAGTTAGGCTAGTTTCACACTAGCATTTACCTGATCTGTGGCGGGCTGCGGACTTCCTCCGTGAAGCCCCGCCTTCGGCCGCACCTCTGCCACTGGCTCCGCCTACTTCTGCATGTTGCCTGCGTACCTATCTTTAACATTAGGTACGCAGGTCGTGCGGCTGTTTGCGGATGCTTCCGCATGCGTCGTTTTTACAATGCAAGAAAAAAAATTGCTACAGGCTGCGTCCTACGCTGGTCGCCGCATCGTCAAAACGACGCATGCAGAAGCGGCACATATAGCGGCACAACCTACGTACCTAATGTTAAAGATAGGTACGCAGGCCGCATGCATAAGTAGGCAGAGCTAGTGGTGGAGGTGCGCCCGAGGGCGTGGCTTCACGGAGGAAGTCCGCAGCCCGCCGCAGATCAGGTAAACGCTTGTGTGAAACTAGCCTTACATCTTTTAGGGTCTGTGTAAATGTTGATGAATAGTACAAGGTTTTCTTATCCTGGATGTAACAATGGCCTGCTCTTTCTACTCTTAATTGGATTTAGGTTCTTTGTGCCTAACACAGAAAATTGATCGTTCTCTAACTATACAAAACTTGTGCACTGTGTTTTATGTATATCTTAATTTGTTACCATTGAATTGCATTGTCGGCAAAGTCATCTCTAAATGCGGAAGTCTTTTGTAGGACTATTGGACCAAGTACTGTATCGTTACCTGCCAGATCTTCCGGTAGGCCAGTCCAATTCTGGAATTATTATTATCATCATTTTTATTATTTTATCATTTAGTGTAATTCAGTTTGGTTGTTTTCCTTATTTCTACATTTTTAAATCTGGAAAAACTATACCGCAAATGATTTGCAATGATTTAATGAAATATCACAAAGGTCACTGTTGGATCTGGTACTCAATTTTGCCCCATTGTCAATTTGCTATTTCATCCTGAAAGCCTATTTAAGGTTTCACCATATAATCACATGCTTGACCTGACCGCGGGTCTCCCGAACTACACCAATAGCCACACATAAGCCTTTGAGGATGTTAGTGCAGAGCAGTTAACATGCAATTGGGCCTGGAATTCTGCCTGTAACATGGACCATAATAAATGTTAGTGTGAATGCACCCTTGCACCTATAGGCTGTGGTTATGTAAAGGGCTGCAGAGCGGTAGTCGCAACTGAGCGGCTGTCTGGTTGTGCTCTGGTATTTTGCAGACAAGGGGTGTCTCAGTCTTAGTGTGCTGCAGGCTGCGGGGTGCATCATACTCACTTGAAGGTTGTAGGTCTCCACTGCCTCCAAGCATCCATCTTCACACAATGCATGGGACACCAGGTACTTTGCAACAGTCAAATATTTACTAAACAGTCCAAGATCATCAGGTGGATACAAGTTGGATAGGGCACAGCAATGCAGACTTCCTTCATACTTAGCACAACTCTTCTTGTGCTCTGCCACATGTTTATTCTCGTCTACCCCCAAGGCCACTGCTCCATCAGCCTCAGGTGTTCATTGTCTACTCCAGCATTGCAGCGGGGATTAGCCACCTGCCCCTCATGTAACTCCATGTCTACTGAACTCGTGATGTCAGAAAAGATCAGACCCACTTCATGGTACCTGGCCCGAGCCCTAGGCTTCGGACTCTGCTTGAATGACCATCAGGGAACTCTATTTGGCCGCCCACTGTTGTGAACGTTTGGTCCAAGCCGCCACTAGCAACCCACTAACCCACCTGAATTTGAACTCTTTCCACACTTCACTGGCTGACACTGAACTAACCAGGAAGTGCCCCCTTTTTATTAGCACTAGTGCTAAACTTAACCTTAACCATTTCCTACCATACATACTAACCTGTTATCCTTATTCTACAACCTATGCTATCCTAAGCTTATCCTTATGCTATATTCCCATTATGCATTAAAAATTTCTATACCATACATCAACAAAATCCATTATATCACATTACATTAGACACACCTTACTTCACATATAAACACACACAATGGTATTTACATAGTGCATCTGTTGTCTTTTGGGGCAGGAATATGTTAAGGCAGTCCACATCCCTACATTTATATGGAGACTTTGTCTGCGACAGCCATTGTGCAACTAATGCTTGCTTTTACCTTTGCTACGTTGTTAAAGGAGTAAAAGAAGTTGAATTGTGACAGCTACACTGCCGCAACCATGAATAGAACATCGCACAAAACTTGTGTCTGATTTTTTTCGACTTGCTTGTCAGTGTTGCACTAGTTTATGCATTGTAATGTGACAACAGTCACTTCTACAGCCCTGCGATGTAGCAGCGACAACAAGCAAACTTCGATCGCTGGAGCATCCAAAGCACTGATGGGTAGGGTAGACCTAGCATTATTGGTACAATTCAGATCTACTATGCCTCTATGTTCTACCCTAATTGGTCTCAACTAGTGTTGAGTGATACCTTCCGATATACAGAAGTATCGGTATCAGATTGGATTGGCTGATATCCAAAAATATCGAATATCGTCGATACCGATACCCGATACCAATACAAGTCAATGGGACACAAATATCGGACTGTAAATAAGCTCTTTCTGTCCTTTAACATCCTGTTCCGGAGGGGGGAAGAGTGTGGGCGGTGCGTGGTCGGACACTGTGCATGTCTGTGTGTGCGGGCGGGGTCTGTGCGGGCCAGCCGGAGATCTGTACGGGCCTCTGTGTGGGCTGCCGGGGGTCTGTGCGGGCCTGCCGGGGCACTGTGTGGGCTGCCAGGGGTCTGTACGGGCCTGCCAGGGCTCTGTGTGGGCTGCCGGGGCTCTGTGCAGGCTGCCGGGGGTCTGTGCGGGCCTGCTGGGGCTCTGTGCGGGCCTGCCGTGGCTCTGTGCGGGCTGCTGGGGCTCTGTGCAGGCTGTCGGGGCTCTGTGTGGGCTGCTGGGGCTCTGTGCGGGCTGCCGGTGGTCTGTATGGGACTGCCGGGGCTCTGTGCAGGCCTGCCGGGGGTCTGTGTGGGCTGCCGGGTGTCTGTGTGGGCTGCCTGGGCTCTGTACGGGCTGCCAGGGCTCTGTGCGGGCTGCCGAGGGTCTGTACAGGCCTGCCGGGGCTCTGTGTGGGCCTGCCGTGGCTCTGTGCGGGCTGCTGGGGCTCTGTGTGGGCTGCCGGGGCTCTGTGTGGGCTACCAGGGCTCTGTGCGGGCTGCCGGGGGTCTGTATGGGCTTGTCGGGGCTCTGTGCAGGCCTGCTGGGGCCCTGTGGGGGCTGCCGGGGGTCTGTGCGGCCTGCCGGGGGTCTGTGCGTGCCTGTTGGGGGTCTGTGTGGGTTGCTGGGGGTCTGTGTGGGCCTGCCGGGGGCTCTGTGTGGGCTGCCTGGGCTCTATGAGGGCTGCCGGGGCTCTGTGCGGGCTGCCGAGGCTCTGTGTGGGCTGCCGGGGGTCTGTGCGGGACTGCCGGGGCACTGTGCGGGCTGCCAGGCGTCTGTATGGGCCTGCCGGAGCTCTGTGCGGCCTGGGGCTCTATGCGGGCTGCTGGGGATCTGTGTGGGCTGCCAGGGCTCTGTATGGGCTGCCGGGGCTCTGTGCGGGCTGCTGGGGTCTGTTCAGGCCTGCCGGGGCTCTGTGCGGGCTGCTGGGGGTCTGTGCAGGCTGCCGGGGCTCTGTGCGGGCTGCTGGGGCTCTGTGTGGGCAGCCGGGGCTCTGTGCGGGCTGCCGAGGCTCTGTGCGGGCTGCCAGGGGTCTGTACGGGCCTGCCAAAACTCTGTGCGGCCTGCTGGGGTTCTGTGCGGGCTGCCGGGGGTCTGTGCGGGCCTCCCGGGGCTCTGTGCGGGCCTGCCGGAGCTCTGTGCGGCCTGCTGGGCCTCTGTGCGGGCTGCCGGGAATCTGTGTGGGCTGCCGGGGCTCTGTACGGGCTGCCAGGGCTCTGTGCGGGCTGCCGGGGGTCTGTTCGGGCCTGCCGGGGCTCTGTGCGGGCCTGCCGGAGCTCTGTGCGGGCTGCTGGGGGTCTGTGCGGGCTGCCGGAGCTCTGTGCGGGCTGCCGGGGCTCTGTGTGGGCTGCCGGGGGTCTGTGCGGGCCTGCCGGGGCTCTGAGCGGGCCTGCCGGAGCTCTGTGCGGCCTGCTGGGGCTCTGTGCGGGCTGCCGGGGGTCTGTGTGGGCTGCCAGGGCTCTGTGCGGGCTGTCGGGAGTCTGTTCGGGCCTGCCCCGACTCTGTGCGGGCCTGCCGTGGCTCTGTGCGCCCTGCTGGGGGTCTGTGCGGGCTGCCGGGGCTCTGTGCGGCCTGCCGGGGGTCTGTGCATGCCTGTTGGTGGTCTGTGTGGGTTGCTGGGGGTCTGTGTGGGCCTGCCGGGGCTCTGTGTGGGCTGCCAGGGCTCTGTGTGGGATGCCTGGGCTCTATGCGGGCTGCCGGGGCTCTATGCGGGCTGCTAAGGCTCTGTGTGGGCTGCCGGGGGTCTGTGCGGGCCTGCCGGGGCACTGTGCAGGCTGCCAGGCATCTGTACGGGCCTGCCGGGGCTCTGTGCGGGCTGCCGGGGGTCTGTGCGGGCCTGCCGGAGCTCTGTGCGAACGTTTTTTTGGACCGTCGTGTCCACCATTTTCTACAGCGCATGCGGGCCGAAACTCCGCCCCCTCCTCCCCGGGCTTCAGAATGGGCAGCAGATGCATTGAAAAACTGCATCTGCTGCTCACGTCATGCACAAATTTCACAACGTGCGTCGGTGCGTGGGCCTTAATGAGCGTTTATTTTTTTAAAAATGGAAAAAAAAACGGTGTGGGCTCCTGCGCAATTTTCTGCACCAGAGGGGGAGAGCCGATGGCCGGGGGCCATCATTTGTAGGCTGCTATGAATATCAGCCCGCAGCTGTTTGCGTAGCCTTTACTGGCTATTAAAATAGGGGGACCCCCCAAAAAATGACGTGGGGTCCCCCTATATTTTATAGCCAGAAAGGCTACGCAGACAGCTGCGGGCTGATATTCATAGCCTAGAGGGGGGCCATGGATATTGGCCCCCCTCCCCGGCTGCAAATACCAGTCCACAGCCGCCCCAGAAATGGTTCATCTGTAAGATGCACCAATTCAGGCACTTAGCCCCTCTCTTCCCACTCCTATGTAGCAGTGGGATATGGGGTAATGAGGGCTTAATGTCACCTTGCTATTGTAAGGTGACATTAAGCCGGGTTAATAACGGAGAGGCATCAATTAGATGCCTATCCATTATTAATCCAATAGTAATAAAACACGCACACGTTAGGAAAAAAGTATTTTAATATTCTTCATTTAACCATAATTACCATACTTCAGCGCCTGCAAAAAACGGAAAATAATAAACCGTATACTACCTGTCCTCCATAGTCCAATTAATAACGAGTGTCCCATGACGATCTCCCCTATAGAACAGTGACATCGGGTGATGTCACTGCTCTATAGGACCCTCAGTGACACACTGACAGGAGACAATGGCTCCTGCTGTGCATCACTGAGGTTACTATAGTTTAAAGTCTCACTTTATGGCAATTGCTGTGTGGGAAAATTTCTCACACAGCAATGCCAAAAGTGAGACTAGGGATTATTTTTTTACAGCGGCGGAGGAATACTGTGCGGAAGGATACATTCCTCCTGTCATTGGATTCCTGGAGCTAAAGGAGAGCGGTCGCATCAGCTGATGCTGCCGTTCTCCACGAGAGATCGTCGTGGGACACTCGTGGATTTCTGCGGACAGGGACTATATTGTTTGTTTGTTATTTTAATATTTTTTACCGATGACACTGGCTTCGGGGAAGAAGGTGACAAGTGATGGTGAGTATGTACTCTATGTTTTATGTACTGTATGTCTATATGTATGTATTGTATGTAATGTATGAATGTACTGTATGTAGTATGTATGTAGCATGTATGTAGTATGTATGTATGAAGTATGTATGTAGTATGTATGTATTATGTATGTAGTATGTATGCAGTATGTATGTAGTATGTATGTAGTATGTATGTAGTATGTAGTATGTGTGTAGTATGTATGTAGTATGTAGCATGTATGTATGTAGTATGTTGTATGTAGCATGTATGTAGTATGTATGTAGTAGGTAGTATGTATGTATGCTAGTATGTTGTATGTATGTAGTATGTATGTCATATGTATGTAGTATGTATGTAGTATGTTGTATGTATGTGTGTAGTATGTATGTAGTATGTAAAGTACGTAGTATGTATGTAGTATTTTTTTTACATTCAACACATTAGCCTGATGATGGGACTACTACTGTCCCATCATTGGCTAATGTGTCAATCACTGTCACTGTAGCAGGCATCGTCTGATGGGACTTGTAATCCCATCAGACGATGCCTGCACACACGCACAGACCCCCGGCAGCCCGCACAGAGCCCCAGCAGCCCACACAGAGCCCTGGCAGCCCGCACAGAGCCCCGGCAGGCCCACACAGACCCCTGGCAGCCCGCACAGAGCCTCGGCAGCCCGCACAGAGCCCCGGCAGCCCGCATAGAGCCCAGGCAGACCACACAGAGCCCCGGCAGGCCCACACAGACCCCTAGCAACCCACACAGACCCCCAACAGGCACGCACAGACCCCCGGCAGGCCGCACAGAGCCCCGGCCGCCCGCGCAGACCCCCAGCAGCCCGCACAGACCCCCGGCAGGCACGCACAGACCCCCGGCAGGCCCGCACAGACCCTGCCCGCACACACACACGCAGTCTCCGCCCACGCACCGGCCACACTGCATTATAGTGCATCATTGCTCTATGGGAACTTCCGATTCCGGTATCCGATATCACAAAAGAATCGGAATTCGGTATCGGAATTCCGATACAGCGAATATCGGCCGATACCCGATATTTGCAGTATCGGAATGTTCAACACTAGTCTCAACTACACCCAACTGCTGCCAACAAGATGCAGCTACCAGCACTGCACCGTATGACCATACATTTTCTTTCTTCATGTGCTGCTTCTAAAGATCTGTTAAATAAACAGATATATTCATTAAGTTGCCTGAGTGTCAAGACAAATCAATTCTGTTCTGTGGTTATCGCTAGTCTGTAATATTCCTGTATGATAGCTTGTACATATTCCTGCACTCTGACTTTCACTAGCTCCTTAGATTTGTCTTTTAGCCGTTGTTTTAAACCCTGATCCTTACCTTAGCCTGTTCCTCACATGCAATGTGTAAATACTAAAAGAAGGATATAAAATAATGGAAATGAGAAGTGTGCCTTCAAAACAAGGAGTGAATAATGATGCATGTATTTCCAGACAATAATAAAAATTCAGCAAAACAAATCCAGAAGCATGATTCTTGGGTAAACAATGTGCATTGAAATATACACAAAATCTGAGAAGAGTTCACTAGAGAAATGGAAATCTGTCATTTGTATGAAAAGATGATTTATGAATCAGATCTGTATAAAAGGGCTGGGGATCAGGGCTGTAGTTAAACAAAACGCATGGTATGTCTGCGAGTTTGTAAAAGAATCCCAAGTGTAAGGAACGGATATGAATTTTTCATATGAGCAGTTCTACACATTGATACAGTATACCTTCCCTGGATTTCATTTTTTCTGGTCTATGAAACCAATCTGGACTGATTTTAAAGGTGTCTTAACATGGACCTAGTGATATCCCCACATAAAACCACACTGTGAGCTATAATAACCCTTTTATTGCTACCACTTGTGTGATTGAAATATTATAGATAATATTTATACATGTATGCATATATAGACTATATATATGTATATATCCTCACTCCATGACACAGACAGTGCCACTGCTTTCTATAATGCCACTCTCGCATCAGCTATTGACACAGTTGCCCCTCTCATCCATGGCAGAGTGTGACATATCAATAGACAACCTTGGCACAATAACACCACTAAAAAGCTCCGGCAAGTGTCCAGGGTTGCGGAGCGGCATTGGAAGAAAACACACCTGCAAGACGACTTCACTGCATTCAAACAGGCAACACTTGCTTTTAAATCTGCTCTCACCTCTGCTAAACAGGTCTACTTCACAACCCTCGTATCTTCCCTATTCTACAACCCCAAACAGTTATTCAAAACCTTTAACTCCCTCCTCCGCCCCCCACTGCCCCCTCTATCCTTGCTCATCTCTGCTGAGGACTTTGCCACACACTTTAAAAATAAGATCGACCAGACAAGGCAAGTCTTCATTGTTCAACCACCACAACCCATTTGTATACCAGACCAATGCCCAAACCCCATAACCTCCCTATCCAACATCATTGAAGGAGTGCTTAATTGTCTCCTCTCCAAATCGCACCTCACCACCTGTGCGCTCGACCCCATCCCAGCCCACCTCCTCCCCAACCTCACCACCACACTTATCCCATCCCTAACCCACCTCTTCAACCTATCACTATCTTCTGGCACCTTCCCTTCTGCTTTCAAACATGCCACAATCACGCCTATCCTTAAAAAGCCAACCCTGGATCCAACTGCTATGTCCAGCTATCGCCCAATATCACTGCTTCCATTCGCTTCCAAACTCCTGGAGCAGCATGTGAACTTTCCTCCCACCTCTCATCTAACTTGCTCTTTGACAATCTACAATCTGGTTTCCGCCATCAGTCAACTGAGACAGCCCTGACCAAAATCACTATCGACCTACTTACCACGAAAGCTAATGGACAATACTCTGTACTCCTCCTTCTAGACCTGTCCTCTGCTTTTGACACGGTTGACCACTACCTCTTACTACAGACCCTCTCCTCCTTTGGCATCAAAGACCTCGCCCTATCCTGGATCTCCTCGTACCTTTCCAACCGCACATTCAGCGTCTCCCACTCCCACACTACCTCCTCATCTCACCCTCTCTCTGTTGGAGTCCCCCAAGGCTGTGTTCTAGGACCCCTACTCT
Organism: Ranitomeya imitator; assembly: GCF_032444005.1. NCBI lineage: Eukaryota > Metazoa > Chordata > Amphibia > Anura > Dendrobatidae > Ranitomeya > Ranitomeya imitator. Next base: position 1,160,683,098 of record NC_091282.1, read on the forward strand.
TCTCCATCTATACACTTGGCTTGGGACAACTGATAAAGTCCCATGAATTCCAGTACCACCTCTATGCTCATGACACTCAGATCTACCTCTCTGGCCCAGACGTCACCGCTCTGCTTTCCAGAATCCCAGAGTGCCTATCAGCCATATCCTCCTTCTTCTCCTCTCGCTTCCTCAAACTCAATGTGGACAAATCTGAACTCATCATCTTTCCTCCATCCCATAGATCTTCCTTACCTGACCTATCTATCGCAATCAATGACATCATGCTTTCCCCCGTACCGGAAGTCCGCTGCCTCGGAGTAACATTCGACTCTGCCCTGTCCTTCAAACCGCACATCCAAGCTCTTTCCACCTCCTGTCGCCTCCAGCTCAAAAATATCTCCAGAATCCGTCCGTTCCTCAATCGTCAATCTACTAAAATGCTTGTGCATGCCCTCATCATCTCCCGCCTTGACTACTGCAACATCCTTTTCTTTGGCCTCCCTGCTAACACCCTTGCACCTCTCCAGTCCATTCTTAACTCTGCTGCCCAACTAATTCATCTCTCTCCTCGCTACTCCTCTGCTTCCCCCCTCTGAAAATCTCTTCACTGGCTCCCATTCCCTCAATGTATCTAGTTCAAATTACTAATACTGACCTACAAAGCCATCCATAACCTGTCTCCTCCATATATGTCTGACCTAATCTCCCGATATCTTCCCTCACGTGATCTCCGGTCCTCCCAAGACCTCCATCTCTCTTCCACACTTATTCACTCCTCATCCAACCGCCTCCAAGACTTCTCCCGAATATCCCCCATCCTCTGGAATTCTTTGCCCCAACACGTCCAACTATCAACCACATTCGGATCCTTCAGACGGAACCTGAAAACCCATCTCTTCAGGAAAGCCTACAGCCTGCACTGACCCCGCTGCCGCCTCATCACTACCGAAGCTACCGCCTCACCAACACCGGAGCTCCTGCAACCCTCAACCTACTGTCTCCTTCCCCAAAATGGCTATTTTTACAACCATGATAAAACACAGAAGTTAAGTTCCCCATTGACTTCTATTAGGTTTGGGTTTGAGGTTAAGTTGGGGGTCATGTTCAGATGCCAAACCAAACTTTGAACTACAGTTTGGCCAGACCCGATGAACCCGAACATCCACAGGTCCACTCATCCCTACTCTCTTTTTCTTCTTCTCAGAACAGCTTGATGTTCTTAAAATTATGTAATCAAGTTCAAGACACTGGTTTCTTTCCAGTCCTGACACCGTTTTATCTGTTCTTTGGCATCTCATCCTTCTATCATTGGCAGTCATTGCTGTCTGCGTCCATCAGTTGAAATCATTAAAGCCCAATAAAGCAGTCATGGATCCTTTCAGCCCTTAGTTCTGGGACACAGCCGTAGTGGCAGCACCGTTCAGACCTTAGGGTGTTCTTCCACCCCTTACAGATGTATGCTATGTCCAAATGTTTGGCCATATTAATAATGAGCTCTATTTATTCACAATAAATTACATATCATATGGTGTTCATGTAGATATTTGAAGCTTTATAGGTAGAATATGCAGATCTGAGCCATATTATAATATTTTATTAAATAATCATGCATGTTACACTTACGCTCATGTTGAGATTTGTTATAGGTGGTATAATTTTGTGTGCTTCCTTATAACTAATTTTATGATGTAATCTGTTACACTAGGTGTTACAAACTCATGATGAAATTGATTTCCTTTGAGAAACCCTTCTTAGTACAGAATGCCGTCAGTACTGGTATAGGCATTCCAATAAATGGACATATGGTGGGCAGGAGAACAAAGCACTCATACAGTTTTTGTTTCTCATGCAATTTGCCAGTTATGAGTTAGATACAAAGATAATATGTAGCTTCAGTGAAATCAATTGCAGTATAGAGGGGTGAGTTTTCATCTCACTTACTAGCATTGTATGGCTATTATTTTAATTTCGCCGCTACAGTGAAGAAATTATAGCAGCAATTTAAATAGATGTAATTGCTTTAATAGAGAATTCCTTGACCTTTTAACATCAATTAAAATATATAATATACTCCCAGCAACCATTAAAGGTCATTTACTGCAGGAAAATATGAAGACATTCATATCACTTAACTTCCACATTTAAAATATTTGTCCATTAATTGTAATGTACTCTATATTTATGTGCAGTTAAAGTATATGCCCCCTTTTATTTTTAATGCATGTGTCATTAATGGGTTAAACAGTATGTAAAATAAATCTGAGTAAAAAATAATAAGGTTTTACATAGATAGTGCCAAATCTTTTAAAATTTGAATTGACAAGCTTCGCTAAATTTTAGCGCTAAATTCAATTAGAGACAAAGTGTTCCAAAGTCTTTATTTACCCTTAAAAATGTGTATTACACTCTTCTCATTATCTCTCACATTAATATTTTTCATTACTGTGATATCAAACACATCTGTGTAGTTTCTTCAGTGTTTAATGCTTTCTCTACCTTCCTCAATGGCTGTCGTACGGTGTGACGTCCTATCACTATCCAGATTCACAACAAAATTTCTGCTGCGTTCCGTGCCTTGGCTTTTATGAAGCTTATGACAGTACCTCCTTATTGACTTTGCTATACAATGTGATGTGATAGCTGCAAGGCACTTCAGGAAGCCTAATAGAGAACATGAGTTCCTTCTCTGGCTAATTTAATCTTCTGGAATTTGAAAAATGGCAAAATCTATTTTAGGCAATGTGTGCAAATCAAATCAAAGATTATTAGAATACAGGACGTGCAACAAATCCCTAAAGCTTCAACATGAATTTGATCGACTCATATCGATTGACTCATCTTTTCTTTCTAAGGAAAAAATTTAGGCCGTCCAGACACATTGAGATATTCCATGAATGAATAGTTATTTTCAGGTACTTCCGAAGAATCTTTAACTTTTTCAAGTCATTGATTTATGATGATTTCATTCACGTGAAGGCATGTTGTCATGCATTTGATCATTGTCTTTCCATACTATCCAATTCTACCTTGACTTTTTCTCATGGACAGTTTCTCTAAAATGCTCTGGTACAGTGCTGAATTCATGCTTCTCTGATTCATGGCTAGTTGTCAGTTTCTGATATAAGAGCTATTGAGATGACAGCCTGATGGATGCCCTGCGTCTGTCAGATTGAGAGCTATTGATTGTTAATAGTTCTATGCTCAGATTGAGACCATATTCAGATGATTGTTTTTCATTAATGGGTTCTAGCCATAATTATTTGCAGATATGACGTCAAAGGGGGGACATTTCGCCTTGTGGAGAGCATCAAGCTGGTGAAAGGAGACTAATAGGCCATGCAATCCTCCTCTGGTAATATAAATATGCAAATTTTCGCTTCCGGATAAAAGAGGAGCTGCGCTCCAGTTTTCTCTTTTTAGAGTGGCAATTCTCAAAGGCAATGTTAACTTTTTATCAAGCCTTGCCAATTGACTTAGGATGAAATGCCAAATCAGATACTTAATTTGTAGACATGTGTTTCATGATGATGATGATAATGATAATACAAATGGAGTGTCTGATTTGATTTATTATACTAAGTCATGTGGCAAGCGTAATTAAAGGGTCAATAATTATTTTTATGATTGTCACCCCCCAATAGATAGACTAGAGTTCAGGTCATCTTCCTTTCTGAAGCGACCATTTGAATATTTAAATTCCCAGAGTAGCATTGCATGGTCTATAACACGAGCCTTGCACTCTCCCCAAGTAGAAACATCCCCCCTTTGAAATCATGTCAGTGGCCTCTCACCTAGACAAATCAGACCTCATGATTAGCACCAATGAGGGGCAAACAGCATGAAACATGTAAAAAACACAAAAATTGAGCTTGGTTTGAGTTGTTATACATGCAGCACATTCACGTGTTCATATTGGCCATAAAACATACAAAACCTACAAGAAACAAAATCAGCAAAACTCTGTTGTAAATAAATAAGTAAAAAGCAAGTACATTTAAATAACAGTTCTCAGGAATACTGTTTTTGATCAAAAATTGCATAAAAGCCATCCCACCGTCAACAAGGTGACTCTGATCGGGACGGTTCTACACTGTCTAATATTAAAAATCTTACCATGTGCCAGAGTTGACCTCAGTGTGTGAATAAGGGCAAACAAAAGGACCTTATGTTAGGAGTCGAGTTTCCTCTGCTGCACAGGGGGAATCTCGATCCGTCTCCGCTGCGGTCTCCCATTCTCCTCCAGCCGCAGTGGAGTCTGCTCAGTAGGGACGTCGCTCCCAGTGTCTTGCTCGCTCTCACTCTGTACAGAGAGTTACTGCTGCTTCTTCAGCTCCTGCCATTAAAGTCAGTGCTGGTCAGCGGCGAGCGGACTTCCCTGGGACTAAGTCCTTGTTTGTGCACACTGAGCATGCCCAGAGCAAGATCTCCCGTTGGAGATCGAGGGTCATGTGCTTTGGCTCTGCAGCGCATTCCATTGGTCCTCTTGGCAGGCCCTGGAAGGGCAAAGTTTCTGTGGCCACTTCCTGTCCTGCAATTATATAAACTGCGCATGACCGCACGGCCATGCGCTAGTGTACAATTGAATACGTGTGTTTGTTGTGAGTGCAAGTCGTTCATTAAATACCCCTACCCTATTGTATGACTGTTCGCGTATGGAGTATGGCTGCTATCTAGCGCCCGACAAATCACTCAACGTGTCACACACATATCAGCGTCTATTGCTGTGACCGCCAGTGCGGCGCCACGCGCCAGTAGTGCGCTTCCTGACTCACATCTGGGTGCTTAGTGGTGCCTGCCAGCACGGCACAGTTCGCACTTCGGTGCTCTAATTATAAGAGTTGCCTAACACACCCTGTTGCGGTGTTGTGTCAGCAAGTGGTCTAATCGGACTTCAATCCTAGTTGGGGTTAAGTTCGCTGACTGCTTGCTCGCCTTCTATGTGCGGTACCGCGATCCTGTGACGCAACAGGATCGCTTCCTTCACGTTGGGTGAAGTTTAACCCACGCGAGTATACTTATGAGTACCGCCATATAGTCTGTCATTACTCAGCAGCAGGTTCCATCTCTGTACGGTGGACCCCGGGCTACGAATGCACCGTACACTATCAGTCTTATTATTTGGTGCGTTCCGCTAGCCCTAACATTACACTAGCGCCAGGGTCTGGCTAGTGATGACGGACAAACAGCAATCCCTGCGGTATATACAGCAGCTGGAGGGTAGGTTGGCGGCTCTCGAGAGCGCAACCCCAGCTGTGGATGTTACCGCAGTTGCTGTACAGGCTGCCAGCGTGGCTGCAGCAACTTTGTCCATTGCCACCCCTGTTCCGACATTTTCTCGCCTCCCGCTGCCAGAAAAATTTTCTGGTAATAGCAAATTTTGTAGGGGATTCGTGAGTCAGTGCTCTATTCATCTCGAGCTTCTGGCTGCACGTTTCCCCACAGAGCGGGCTAAGGTGGGATTTATTGTGTCTCTATTGTCGGACAGGGCGTTGGAATGGGCTACGCCGCTGTGGGAGCGTGGCAATCATGTGGTGCAGAGTGCTCCTCTGTTTTTGAGCACATTAAAACAGGTCTTTTTAGGACCTCAAGTCACCCATGACACTGCGCTCCAACTGCTGGCATTAACTCAGGGTGAGTCCATGGTCAGTCATTTTGCCGACCGATTCCGCACTTTAGCATCTGAGCTGGAATGGTCGGATAAAGCTCTTATCCCCATATTTTGGAGGGGCTTGGCTGACCATGTAAAGGACGCTCTGGCCACTAGGGAGATTCCTGCCACACTGGAGGAGTTAATAACAATTTCCACTCGAATTGACCTCCGTTTTAACGAGTGGAGGTTAGAGCGAGCCCAGTGTAGGCAGAGGTTTCGGCTGGCTCCTACTTTCGCCAAACCTCTGGAATCTCCGGTCCTGGTTCCTGAGTCACATGAGGCCAGGGAAGTGTCACAAGCGGGACCTAAGTCCCGGACCGCTTGTGCACTCAGGGTCTGTCATGTTTGCCAGCAGTCTGGACATTTAGCCACCAGATGTCCTCAGCGGTCGAGGAAACGTCAGCGTCTAGTGGTCGTAGGTGGAGGTACACTAGACACGGCGACGTTTGCCTCTAAATTGTCCTTTAAGAGGACAATTACTTTAGGCTCATTCTCCCACTCGGTAGAGCTCTGCGTGGATTCTGGGGCGGAGGGCAATTTTATGTCTTCTGCCTACGCCCAACGCCACGCAATACCTCTGGTTATGCTAGCTCAACCTGTAATGGTACGAGTGGTGAATGGGTCGACTCTGCCCTCACAGATAACTCACCAGACCATCCCTTTTTACTCTGTCCATGTCGCCATCACATCAGGAGATTATTTCTCTGCTCGTCATTCCAGAGGGAATTGATGAAGTCCTGTTGGGAATACCTTGGCTACGGTACCACTCTCCTCATATCGAGTGGTCCTCAGGCAGAATTCTGGGATGGGGTGAATCTTGTGGGGGTAGGTGTCAGAGGGAGTGCGTTCAGGTAGCTACAACTGAGGTACCCGCAGATCTTTCCTCTCTCCCCAAGCAGTATTGGTCGTATGCAGACGTATTCTCCAAAAAGGCGGCGGAGACCCTTCCGCCCCATCGCCCCTATAACTGTCCTATTGACCTCTTGCCTGGTGCTGAGCCTCCCCGGGGTCGAGTCTATCCGCTATCTCTCCCGGAGACGGAGGCAATGTCACAGTACATCCAGGAAAATCTGGCAAGAGGGTTCATCAGGAAGTCAGTGTCACCTGCTGGGGCAGGGTTCTTCTTCGTGCAGAAGAAGAGTGGGGAATTGCGTCCATGCATAGACTACAGGGGTCTTAACGCCATCACCGTTAAGAATAAATACCCTTTGCCTTTGATATCTGAACTGTTCGATAGGCTTCGGGGAGCAAGGGTATTTACTAAATTAGATCTGCGGGGTGCTTACAACCTGATTCGCATCCGTGAGGGGGACGAATGGAAGACGGCTTTTAACACCAGGGATGGGCACTATGAATATCTGGTGATGCCCTTTGGGCTCTGTAATGCCCCAGCCGTTTTCCAAGACTTTGTGAACGATATCTTCCGGGATATGCTTTCCACCTCGGTCGTAGTCTATCTGGATGATATTCTCATCTACTCTCCAGATATTGACTCCCACCGGAGAGATGTTTGCAAAGTCTTCGACCTCCTACGGGCAAACTCCCTCTATGCCAAGTTGGAGAAGTGTATGTTTGAGCAGGAGTCCTTAGCTTTCCTAGGCTACATCATCTCAGCCCAGGGATTGGCTATGGATCCTGCCAAACTACAGGCTGTGATGGACTGGCAGGAACCCCATTCTCTTAAAGCGGTGCAGCGCTTTATGGGGTTCATCAATTATTATCGCCAGTTCATCCCGCATTTCTCAACTTTGGTAGCTCCCTTGGTTGCCCTCACCAAGAAGGGGGCGAATCCCAAATTGTGGTCTGAGGAGGTCTCCAAGGCTTTTATCTCTATAAAGTCACACTTCGCTAGCGCTCCCATTCTTCATCGCCCCGATGTTGATAAGCCATTTATCATGGAGGTGGATGCCTCTTCTGTTGGTGCTGGAGCAGTCCTCTTCCAAAAGGATGCTCAAGGTCGGAAGCATCCTTGCTTCTTTTTCTCCAAGACCTTCGCACCAGCAGAGAGGAATTATTCCATCGGGGACAGGGAGTTGCTAGCCATGAAGTTGGCTTTCTCGGAGTGGAGACATCTCTTGGAGGGAGCACGTTTTCCCTTCCAAGTCTTCACAGATCACAAAAATTTGGTGTATCTGCAGACAGCTCAGCGGTTGAATTCTCGCCAGGCCAGATGGTCCTTGTTCTTCTCCCGGTTTCATTTCACCCTCCATTTCCTTTCTGGGGAGAAGAATATTCGGGCCGACGCTCTCTCTCGCTCCGTTGTGTCATCTGCGGAGGAGGAGGAGGAGCCTCGGCTTATTGTCCCCACCGAGAGTTTGAGAACCGTGGCCCCGGTTTCGCTGGAGTCTGTGCCCCCGGGCAAGACTTTTGTTCCATCTAGTTTGCGACCGGAGGTTCTCTCTTGGGCGCACTCGTCCAGGGTGGGTGGACATTTTGGTACTAAAAGGACATCAGAGTTACTGGCGAGGACATACTGGTGGCCGCATATGGCTCGTGATGTCGCGGAGTACGTTCGGGCGTGTGTCTCTTGCGCCAGGAACAAGACTCCTTGGCAACGGCCAGCTGGTTTGCTTTATCCTCTGCCCGTGGCTGACAGGCCCTGGGAGATGGTCGGGATGGACTTTGTGGTTGGCTTACCCAAGTCTCGTAATTGCACCATTATCTGGGTGGTCACCGATCATTTTTCCAAAATGGTGCATTTGGTGCCTCTTCCACGGCTACCATCTGCACGGGCGTTGGCTGTCTTGTTTATCAAGCATATCTTTCGCTTACACGGTATGCCAGACAAAATTGTTAGTGACCGGGGTCCCCAGTTTGTGTCTCGATTCTGGAGGGAGCTATGTCGTCTACTCAGTATTGAGTTAAATCTCTCTTCGGCATATCATCCCGAGACGAATGGGTTGGTAGAAAGGGCCAACCAGACCTTGGTCACATATCTGCGACATTTTGTTTCTGCCAGACAGGATGACTGGGCATCCTTGCTACCGTGGGCAGAGTTTGCACTTAACAATGCCGTAGCCGACTCCACCGGTCAGACTCCATTCCTCTTAAATTACTGCCAGCTTCCGCGTGTTCCTGTGCCCATGCCTGTGTCTTCCGCTGATCCCAGGGTGGCAGACTGGGCTGTGGAGGCACGGGACATTTGGGATCGCACGCAGGATGCCATTCGGGCCTCCAAGGAGAGAATGATGTCCTCCGCCGATGTTCATCGGCGCCCCGCTCCGACTTTTGCCCCTGGTGACTTGGTGTGGCTCTCCGCCCGTAACATCAGGCTGCGAGTTGAGTCCACTAAGTTTGCTCCCCGCTACTTGGGTCCCTTCAAGGTTCTCGAACAGGTTAATCCTGTGGTCTACCGCCTTGCTCTTCCTCCACGCTTGGGTATCACCGACACCTTTCATGTGTCCCTCTTGAAACCCGTATACATGTCCCGGTTTTCCGAGTCATCTGCCGGGACATCGGGTTCGTCTACGGACGATTACGAGGTGAACGCTATTTTGGGGTGCAAGGTGGTACGCGGCAAAAAGTTTTATTTGGTGGATTGGAAGGGTTATGGTCCAGAGGACAGGTCTTGGGAGCCTGCTGAAAACATTCGGGCCCCACAGCTCATTGCTGCCTTCGAGCGTAGCGAGGCCCAAGGAGGGGGGGGCCCTAGGAGGGGGGGTAATGTTAGGAGTTGAGTTTCCTCTGCTGCACAGGGGGAATCTCGATCCGTCTCCGCTGCGGTCTCCCATTCTCCTCCAGCCGCAGTGGAGTCTGCTCACCAGGGACGTCGCTCCCAGTGTCTTGCTCGCTCTCACTCTGTACAGAGAGTTACTGCTGCTTCTTCAGCTCCTGCCATTAAAGTCAGTGCTGGTCAGCGGCGAGCGGACTTCCCTGGGACTAAGTCCTTGTTTGCGCACACTGAGCATGCCCAGAGCAAGATCTCCCGTTGGAGATCGAGGGTCATGTGCTCTGGCTCTGCAGCGCATTCCATTGGTCCTCTTGGCAGGCCCTGGAAGGGCAAAGTTTCTGTGGCCACTTCCTGTCCTGCAATTATATAAACTGCGCATGACCGCACGGCCATGCGCTAGTGTACAATTGAATACGTGTGTTTGTTGTGAGTGCAAGTCGTTCATTAAATACCCCTACCCTATTGTATGACTGTTCGCGTATGGAGTATGGCTGCTATCTAGCGCCCGACAAATCACTCAACGTGTCACACACGTATCAGCGTCTATTGCTGTGACCGCCAGTGCGGCGCCACGCGCCAGTAGTGCGCTTCCTGACCCACGTCTGGGTGCTTAGTGGTGCCTGCCAGCACGGCACAGTTCGCACTTCGGTGCTCTAATTATAAAATTTGCCTAACACACCCTGTTGTGGTGTTGTGTCAGCAAGTGGTCTAATCGGACTTCAATCCTAGTTGGGGTTAAGTTCGCTGACTGCTTGCTCGCCTTCTATGTGCGGTACCGCGATCCTGTGACGCAACAGGATCGCTTCCTTCACGTTGGGTGAAGTTTAACCCACGCGAGTATACTTATGAGTACCGCCATATAGTCCGTCATTACTCAGCAGCAGGTTCCATCTCTGCACGGTGGACCCCGGGCTACGAACGCACCGTACACTATCAGTCTTATTATTTGGTGCGTTCCGCTAGCCCTAACATCTTATTTAGTTATAGCAGGGTTTTTGCTCATTTTGTTTCTAGCCTGAAACATGTGTCTACAAAATGGACTGTCTGATTTGGCTTCTTACCTCATGTGACAAGACTTGTAAAAGGTCAATATTGAGTTTTACGAATGCTATTCCCAAAAGGTGAAGAGGCTGTTTGTATTTTTGCGGATAGAAGATGTGACCATTATAATCTATAGGGCCTTTTATTCATTTTTTTTGCTTGCTTCTTTGCAGACCATGTGCTAGCAAAAAACTGGGGAGACATATCTGATTTTACAGATCACAAGTCTATGGGTGTGTAACAAGAGGGAACCGGGGTGGTAGTCCTGACCAAGCTCACCCACTAAACACAGTCTGTAGACACCCTGGCCCCTTGTAAATGCAATACAGGACTGACACAGCCTTTTCCCCAGGAGTTACCTTCTCTTCTCTGGTCACCATAGTCCAGGCAATAAGAGTCCAGGGATGCAACTGTTTTCCAACAAGGAAAGTAACTTTTAATGAATGATGAGAGGATGCAGAGATGTAGACAAAAGAGACAATTTCAACACTGGATTCCTGTTCTCTCCCTGACACTTGCTACGGCCGTACCCACAACTGCCTTAGTAGTCGAAGTTCACAGTTCACTTGCTGGATTCTGGGTGCTTAAAACCCCTTCAGCGGGGGGCCTTTCCAAAGTCCTGGAGACCCGTGTTGCAGTCCTTCAGTCCTTAGTCCATCATAAGGTCCTTGAGTCCAGGGCAACAGATCTATTCCTCATGGGAGTCTGGCAATGCCCAATCTGCAGTATACATCTGTTCTCAACCAACGTGGCTGGGCTACTGACTAGGAAGCAGCAGTTTCCTATCTGGTCTCTGCTGCTGACCCAGCCCACAATATTAACTAGTTCTGTCCGTGCCTCTGGCATGTGCATTACAAACACTGCACATCTAACAGTAAAAGACACAGGATGATAACATCAAGGCATAAAACACAGGACCATATATAGACATTTTACATTAATACATACTACCAGATACATCAGGTCAAATATAAAGCAGTGTTATAACTTATTTTCATTAAAGGCACGGGGGTCACACAAAAGGAGGAGAGGCTGCAACTGAGTAGACCTGCCACCCCATTAAACTCACCCCATCCTTGAACATGGCCATCCTCAGCCATGGCAACCTTGGTAAAATGTACATGTAACATCAGAGTCCCAGCCTCTCTGTATATGGGTCCATAAAATGTAGAAAATGGCTCATAGTCCACAAGAGCCGGTTGGCCATTTAACATGGATTGACCTCCTTGACCACCATGATGCCTCGCAGGACCGCTTCAAGTGTCTTTTGTATGCCTGCAGGTTCCCATCAGGGTGTCACCAGGCCTTCATGCTCCTCATAGTCTTCAGTCTCCACAGATGATTGATGCGGCCGAAGGAACAAAGGCCGCTCCTCCAGTTCTTCGGACCACCAGAGTTCGAACTTCAGGTCCGTCTCCAGTTCTCTTGGCCGCCACGGAATGACATACTGCTGCTTTTCATGCCAGCCAGCAATGGCGTCTCCTTCACAGGCAAACTGTCGGGTTCCTGCGGGTGCCACGAAACTGAGGGTAGCTGCCACCCCCTTACAGGTGCATGAACATCAAAAATAGCACAGTTCATGTGTTCTTTGTTTTTAACATCATGATAGGTAGAAGAAGTTTCTGATTTTTTTTCAACATATCATAAAATCAAAACTTTCTGATGAAACACTGATGGTGACAACAGAAACACTGATGAAAATTGGTTCATTTTTTATGTTCAAGAAGAAAACAGCCATCTGAATAATTCATATCAGAGAAAAACTCATGCAAGAGACACTGTATAACATAAGAGCATTTGGATAGGGGTTTACCTGATCTGACAATACTTTTAACACAACTTTTTATTCTTAATTTATATTGCCTTCCATCTTGGATTAAAAGGGTTGTCCAGGCTTGGAAGAAAAGTTTGCAGTAATTCTGTCAATGTAGATTACTGAGCATGCTGTAACAATCCCCCAGTATTCCCAGTTTGCAATTTCCATACTTGTTGTCACAAGCTGACTAGACATGTCTGCCTTCTCTCAATTCACCTCTATGAAGAAAATTTAAATTTGTCTAATTGGCATGTGACTGCAAGTAAGTATACAAGCAGTCTTGTGACCATCTGTTCACATACTAAATACTGGACAATCATAATAGCATGTGCCCCACACCCTGTCATGATTCACCAATCAGCAGTCACATATATTGATTACAGAATTTTGGCCCAAGTCTGGAGAAACCCTTCAAGTGAGCAATAAACATTTGCCTATAGTATTTACTAATTACAAATCACTAAAAATGGGATCAAAGGGTCATCTAAAATAATGCAAGTGTCTTCTTTTTTTCTTAATGAAACCTCACACTGCTAAACGTTATATGCAACTGACCAAACTCAATTATTTTGAGACAAAGGATCTCATGCAACAGCAGCAATGTATTTTATTATACTACATGCAAGTGTCAACTTATTTATGTGGGCCTCACTTCTAGGGAATTCACCGTTTTTGTGTACCTAGCCCTATTGGAGTCAATTAGTCTACTGTATTTCTTGTCTGTATGTCCTTTTTTGTATCCACGTTTTATACTGTTTGGCTATTTATAGTTTAAATAAATATGAATAAAAATACAAATTGTTAAACCAATATAATCCGCTTTGAATATTATGCATTGGAGTGTTTTTTCCAAAAGTGACTATTTGACACCTTGTAACGCATGGTCCCATTTATCATTATGCTACTGTTTTTTTGTCTCTATGAAGCAAAATGTGTCTGGTACTAACACCGAACTCTCCTGTTCAGGTTCGCTCCTCCATACTGGTGATAAAGACATGGCTCACACAATCTTGTATTTTCTGTAATAACATGGATGCAAATGCTGGATGATAGAGAAACAAGACAGAAGAAGACTCAACACCTTCGAAATGTGGTGCTCGAGAAGGATATTGTCAATACCAGTGATGCAAAAAGAACAAACAACTCAATTTTGGAACATATCAAGCCAGACATGTCACTTGAAGCAAGGATCACCAAGCTATGACTTGCCTACTTTGCACCCAACATATGAATAGAGCAATCACTGGAGAAAGACATCATGGTCTGAAGAAAAGAAGGAACAAGGGAAAGAGGAAGACCAGCAACCCGATGGCTTGATACAATCAAGAAAACATTGTAGAAGACCCTGGTGGACATATCTAGGCTAGGCTTACACAAGATCGATCTTCCTATAGAGCGTACATCCATCAAGTCGCCATAGCTCGAGATTGAGCTGAAGGCCGTTAATAATAATATATTGCCTTAAAATAAATTGTTTATACCACTGTGTCTTTTTCATATAGAAGCTAAATAAAAAAAAAATAGACACTTTCAATAGAAAATGAAGGTGAACTTTGCAATCTTGTATACATCTAGATTTCTATCTCTTCAAACTATATAATAAGCGCTAAAATCGCAATGTGCAATTAAAACATAAATTTTACTTTAGACTGAATTACATTCACTTCACTAAATGTAACATATAAATGTAATGAGCATAAAACTCGGTGTGCACTACAAAAAAAGCTTATTTTACAAATCTTGCAATGAATGTTGGTTTTATATCTCCAATCAAAACACAACCTATTTTACATCTCACTCTAAAGATAGATTTAATTTTTTAGAAGCCATGTAGCAAGTGTTAAAGTCGCATATGGAATAAAACATACCTGTTTTTAAAAGATCATCAACAGATTTCAAGAGTGAAGCAACTAAGAAAGTGTCAGTAATCATAGTTCTATACATGTAATACAAAAGAAAGCGAGAAAGAAAGTAAAGTCCTGATCTTAACCCCATCTAACACCATTAGGAACCCAACTTTGTCATCCAACATAAGTGTCGGATTGAAGGAACGAAGGAGTGAAAAAGAATTGAATTAATAGGCAGAATCAGGACAATATAAGTCTTTCTATAGCCCATTTGGTATCAGTATAGAACAAGAGTCGAATTTTCTATTGATGACATCTCAGACGCTGCTTATGGACACAAGTACAGTGTCTGCACTCTTTTTCTAATATCATGCAAAAATCTCATGCACATTCAAGCAGATGAAACATTAATTATGAATGTGTTTGTACATGAAGCAGCGACCTAATAATAATGGGCCTACATATAGAATATTAGTTACACACCTCTCCACACTGTCTGATGGCCCTTATACAGTCCTCCACACAGTATGATGGACCCCACACAAACCTTCACACTGTATAATTGCTTTCATAAAATATAATGCAACCCATAGTCCTCCATACAGTACAATGCACTTCTCATAGTCCTCCATATTGCATAATGCACCTCGTAGTTATCTGTATAGTATGATGCTCACCATACTCCATGTAATCTAGTGCACATCTCACAATCCTCCGTATAGTATAATGGGTTATAGGATGTTTCGCCCCCAGCAGTTCACCCTGGGTACATTTTGCCCCCAGCAGTTCACCCCGTTTGTCCATGTGGTTCATGAATTCACGTCCGTCATCAATCCACATGTCACAAAGTACTGTATAGAGTGCTGCACTTTTGTGACAGGTTAAATCAACTGTTTCCATCTGACATCACGGGGAACCGCTAAACTGCACTCCGTGACCAAAGGAGCTGCAGCTGTGACAGGTAAGTATCATCCTGGGGGCCAAATGCTGGGGACGAAATGTGCAGGGGCGAAATGTACCAGGGAGCGAAATGTACCAGGGGGCGAACTGCTTGGGGCAAAACATCCAAATCTCAGTATAATGCACCCCATAGTCCATACAGTGTTTAGCACCCTGTAGTCCTCTGTATAGTATAATGTGCCCCATAGTCCTCTGTATAGTATAATGCACAATTTAGTTCTCTGTATAGTATAATGCACCCCATAGTCCTCAATCTAGTATAATATACTAGAAACTCCTCTATATAGAATAATGTACCCCATAGTCCTCCATATGGTATTCTAGGCACCACAATATTCTAAAAAAAATACAATACTCACCTCGCCTGCTTGTTCCCTCACATCATGGTCTCTGCAAAGAATGCTCTGAATCTCTGAAGCGTAGTGCGTGCTGTAGTGACGTTATCGCACATGCTTCACTGAGACGTCAGATGCTGAGGAAGATTGAGGAGCAGGAAGTGTCAGCTGACGCCTCTTCCTTCATCTTTGCTTTCAACTCTAGCAGCATCTAGGATGCCAACACAGTTGAAGTTGCGATTGTAGGGGGAAAGTGCTGGTGGCAGTGAAGGGAGATCCTGTCTCCCTTCTCTGTGACCCCTCAGAATGCCTCCCTGGTAGCTATACTACGCATTAGGACACAGGCCCAATTCATTAAAACTTGCCTTCCTACACCAGTCTTAATGAGGGGCATGCAAGAGTAAGATGTGCCTAATTCATTAAGAGGCACCATAGCACTTTCAAGAATTAAGTACACCTTTTCAGTGACTTCTCCTTCAGTGCACTTTGCAAGAAATGTTTCTCCAGTCACGGATACAATTGTTAATGAATGTTTTGAATAGGCATTGCCATGCCTAGTTGAGCTGCAGGTCCTCCTCAGTTCCACCCGTTTTGGCCATGCAGCCCAAAACTGGCATGAAAAAAGTTGCAAAATTTTTGCTCAACTTTGTGTTGTACAAAAATAATTGCAAAATTTAGAGAAGTTAAAAAGGAGAAATCTGGTGTAAGCACCATGATGAATTGGGAAGAAAATGTTTAGCTGTCTCTAATTCTCTAGCACCATCATCTAGATCCTGCTACCTTTTAAGTCAATGCCCATCTCTTTAAAAGGCCTTGCAACATGAAATTATTAGCCAAACATACATAAATTTGTAGAGAGCTGTAAACCCTGCAACAGCTACCTACAGATGGGTTTCATGCAAGGACATTTGCCTAGGGCCCTGCTGTAGGGCCCATGAGCCATGGGGTCTGGTCCAATGCCACCCCTTCCCCTGTACTGTGCATTCAGCTGTATAAGCATCATAGACATAGCTTCATGCTGTGTTGAGTGTAGTGGAGCTGCTGAGATGTGCTGCAGAGACCGGTGCAGCTGGGGAACAGGGAGAGGTAAGTATGTATTTATTTATTTTTAAATCAGTGAGTAAGTGATGGCCATAATACTCCAGGTATATGGGGTATTAATTATACTATGTGGGGCTGCATTACACTATATGGGACTGCATCATAATATGGGGATGCTGCATTATACTATGTGAGGCTGCATTATACTATATGGGGCTACATTATACTATATTGGGGGCTGCATTAATCCTCTGTGGGGCTGCATTATATTATAAGGGCTGCATTAGACTATATGGGGGGCTGCATTATATGTGAGGGCTGCATTGTGCCTCTGTGGTGACTATTTGGAATACATTACACTATATGAAGGACAATGGGGTGTATTATACTATGAAGAGCACATTTTACTATATGGAGGACTATGAGATGCATTATACTATATGGAGGACTATAGGGAGTGTATTATACTATTTGGAGAACTATGGGGAGATTATTATACTATATGGAGGACTATGGGGAGTGTACTTTACTATATGAAGGACTATGGGGAGTGTACTATTCTATATGGAGGACTATGGAGAGTGCATTATACTATATGAATGACTATGGGGAGTGTATTATACTATATTGAGGAGTATTGGGAGTGTATTATACTATATGGAGGACTATGGGGGCACATTATACAATATGGATGACTATGGGGAACATTATAAATATGGAGGACTATGAGGTGTGCATTATACTGTATGGAGGACTATGGGGTGCATTATAGTATGTTGAGGACAATGGGGTGCATTATACTGAGCAAACAAAATGCTGCCTATTCATCGAGTAATTGGATTGTTTATGCCAAAATAAAAATCATTGATCTAAGCAGCAAATCACCTGGTGAAAACTGCAGATATGCTGCTGATAACATGGCACAGTATGGGAACAGATTGATCTACTAGTGACCATTCTGTGCCCATCATTCTTCCTCATCCTGTGTAAGGAAGCTGAGAAACAAGCATTGAGCAACTTCAATGTTGTTAATCACGCTCCTTTAACCCCTTAGTGACAGAGCCAATTTGGTACTTAATGACCAGGCCAATTTTTGCAATTCTGACCACTGTCACTTTATGAGGTTATAACTCTGGAACGCTTCAACGGATCCCGCTGATTCTGAGATTGTTTTTTCGTGACATATTGTACTTCATGTTAGTGGTAACATTTCTTCGATATTACTTGTGATTATTTATGAAAAAAACGGAAATATGGCGAAAATTTTTAAAATTTTGCAATTTTCAAACTTTGTATTTTTATGCCCTTAAATCAGAGAGATATGTCATAAAAAATAGTTAATAAATAACATTTCCCACATGTCTACTTTACATCAGCACAATTTTGGAAACAAAATTTTTTTTTGTTAGGGAGTTATAAGGGTTAAAAGTTGACCAGCAATTTCTCATTTTTACAACACCATTTTTTTTTAGGGACCACATCACATTTGAAGTCATTTTGAGGGGTCTATATGATAGAAAATAATGAAGTGTGACACTATTCTAAAAACTACACCCCTCAAGGTTCTCAAAACCACATTCAAGAAGTTTATTAACCCTTTACGTGCTTCACAGGAACTGAAACAATGTGGAAGGAAAAAATGAACATTTAACTTTTTTTTGCAAACATCTTAATTCAGAACCATTTTTTTTATTTTCACAAGTGTAAAAACAGAAATGTAACCATAAATTTTGTTATGCAATTTCTCCTGAATACGCCAATACCCCATATGTGGGGGTAAACCACTGTTAGGGCGCACCGCAGAGCTTGGAAGTGAAGGAGCGCCGTTTGACTTTTTCAATGCAGAATTGGCTGGAATTAAGATCAGACGCCATGTCACGTTTCGAGAGCCCCTGATGTACCTAAACAGTGGAAACTCCCCACAAGTGACACCATTTTGGAAACTAGACCCCTTAAGGAACTTATCTAGATGTGTGGTGAGCACTTTGAACCCCCAAGTGCTTCACAGAAGTTTATAACGTAGAGCCGTGAAAATAAAAAATCGCTTTTGTTTACACAAAAATGATTTTTTGCCCACAAATTCTTATTTTCACAAGGGTAACAGGAGAAATTAGACCACAAAAGTTGTTGTGCAATTTCTTCTGAGTACGCTGATACCCAATATGTGGGGGTAAACAACTGTTAGGGCGCACCGCAGAGCTTGGAAGAGAAGGAGTGCCGTTTTACTTTTTCAATGTAGAATTGGCTGGAATTGAGATTGGACGCCATGTCGCGTTTGGAGAGCCCCTGATTTGCCTAAACAGTGGAAACCCCCCACAAGTGACACCATTTTGGAAACTAGACCCCTTAAGGAACTTATCTAGATGTGTGGCGAGCACTTTGAACCCCCATGTGCTTCACAGAAGTTTATAACGTAGAGCCATGAAAAAAAAAATTGCATTTTTTCTACAAAAATTATATTTTTGCCCACAAATTTTTATTTTCACAAGGGTAACAGGAGAAATTAGACCACAAAAGTTGTTGTGCAATTTCTCCTGAGTACGTCGATACCCAATATGTGGGGGTAAACCACTGTTTGGGCGCACCGCAGAGCTTGGAAGAGAAAGAGTGCCGTTTTACTTTTTCAATGTAGAATTGGCTGGAATTGAGATCGGACGCCATGTCGCGTTTGGAGAGCCCCTGATGTGCCTAAACAGTAGAAATCCCCCACAAGTGACCCCATTTTGGAAACTAGACCCCCCATGGAACTTATCTAGATGTGTGGTGAGAACCTTGAATGCCCAAGTGCTTCACAGAAGTTTATAATGCAGAGCCGTGAAAATAAAAAATATTTTTTTTTTCCACAAAAAAGATTTTTTAGCCACCAAATTTTTATTTTCACAAGGGTAACAAGAGAAACTGGACCCCAAAAGTTGTTGTCCAATTTGTCCTGAGTATGCTGGTACCCCATATGTGGGGGTAAACCACTGTTTGGGTGCACAGCAGAGCTCGGAAGGAAGGAGCGCCGTTTTGGAATGCAGACTTTGATAGAATGGTCTGCGGGTATTATGTTGCGTTTGCAGAGCCCCTGATGTACCTAACCAGTAGAAACCCTCCACAAGTGACCCCATTTTGGAAACTAGACCCCCCAAGGAACTTATCTAGATGTGTGGTGAGAACTTTGAATGCCCAAGTGCTTCACAGAAGTTTAGAATGCAGAGTCGTGAAAATAAAAAATATTTTTTTTTCCACAAAAAAGATATTGTAACCCCCAAGTTTTTATTTTCGCAAGGGTAACAGGGAAATTGGACTGCAATAGTTGTTGTCCAATTTATCCCGAGTACGCTGATGCGCCATATGTGGCGGTAAACCACTGTTTGGGCGCACGGCAGAGCTCGGAAGGGAAGGAGCGCCTTTTTGGAATGCAGACTTTGATAGAATGGTCTGTGGGCATTATGTTGCGATTGCAGAGCCCCTGATGTACCTAAACTGTAGTACCCCCCACAAGTGACCCCATTTTGGAAACTAGACCCCCCAAGGAACTTATCTAGATGTGTGGTGAGAACTTTGAATGCCCAAGTGCTTCACAGAAGTTTAGAATGCAGAGTCGTGAAAATAAAAAATATTTTTTTTTTCACAAAAAAGATTTTGTAGCCCCCAAGTTTTTATTTTCACAAGGGTAACAAGAGAAATTGGACCCCAGAAGTTGTTGTCCAATTTATCCCGAGTACGCTGATGCCCCATATGTGGGGGTAACCCACTGTTTGGGCGCACGGCAGAGCTCAGAAGGGAGGGAGCACCATTTGACTTTTTGAGCGCAAAATTGGCTGTCGTGTTTGGAGACCCCCTGATGTACCTAAACAGTGGAAACCCCCCAATTCTAGCTCCAACCCTAACCCCAACACACCCCTAACCCTAATCCCAACCTCATCCATAATCCTAATCACTAACCCTAACCATAATCACAACCCTTACCCCAAAACAACCCTAATGTCAACCCTAACCATAACCCTAATCAAAACCCTAAATCCAACACACCCCTAATCCTAATCTCAACCCTAACCTCAAACCTAACCCTAATCCCAATACACCCCTAATCACAACCCTAACCTTAACCCTAATCCCAAACCTAACCCTAATCCCAAGCGTAACCCTAATGCCAACCCTAACCCTAATACGAACCCTAATCCAAACCCTAACCCTAATCCCAGCTCTAACCCTAACTTTAGCCCCAACCCTAGCCCTAACTTTAGCCCCAACCCTAACCCTAGCCCTAGGGCTACTTTCACACTTGCGTCGTTTGGCATTCCGTCGCAATCCGTCGTTTTGGACAAGAAACGGATCCTGCAAATGTGCCCGCAGGATGCGTTTTTTGCCCATAGACTTGTATTGCCGATGGATCGTGACGGATGGCCACACGGCGCGTCCGTCGTGCACTGGATCAGTTGTGTTTTGGCGGAGCGTCGGCACAAAAAAACGTTCAATGAAACGTTTTTTTGTACGTCGCATCCGCCATTTCTGACCGCGCATGCGTGGCCGTAACTCCGCCCCCTCCTCCCCAGGACATAGATTGGGCAGCGGATGTGTTGAAAAACTACAGCTGCTGCCCACGTTGTGCACAATTTTCACAACGTGCGTCGGTATGTCGGGCCGACGCATTGCGACGGCCCCGTACCGACGTAAGTGTGAAAGAAGCCTAACCCTAAGTTTAGCCCCAACCCTAACCCTAAATTTAGCCCCAACCCTAACCCTAAATTTTGCCCCAACCCTAGCCCTACCCCTAACCTAACCCTACCCCTAACCCTACCCCTAACCTACCCCTAACCCTACCCCTAACCTAACCCTAACCCTAACCTAACCCTACCCCTAACCTAACCCTACCCCTAACCCTACCCCTAACCCTACCCCTAACCCTAACCCTACCCCTAACCCTACCCCTACCCCTAACCCTAACCTAACCCTACCCCTAACCCTACCCCTAACCCTACCCCTAACCCTACCCCTAACCCTAACCCTACCCCTAATTTTAGCCCCAACTGCTGTTCTCCTGCCAGCCGGCAGATGGAGACAGATGGCGGGCGCACTGGGCATGCGTCCGCCATGTTCTGCTGCCGGCGGCCAGGAGGAGCAGCAAGAGGATCCAGGGACCTAGGTGAGTATGCTAGGGTCCCCGAATCCCCCTATTTCTCTGTCCTCTGATGTGCGATCACATCAGAGGACAGAGAATTACACTTTACTTTTTTTTTTTTTGCGGTCGCCGGTAAACAGTTAATTACCGGCGATCGCAAAACAGGGGTCGGTAATACCGACCCCGATCGTGCTCTTTGGGGTCCCGGCTACCCCCGGCAGCCGAGACCCCAAAGATTCTCCCGGTGCCGGCCGGCGGGCGCACTGCACATGCGCCCGCCATTTTGAAGATGGCGGCGCCCACCGGGAGACACGAGGAGCATCGGGGGAGCTAGGTGAGTATTGGGGGGCCACCTGGGACCCCTTTTCTCTGTCCTCCGATGTGCGATCACATCGGAGGACAGAGAAATTAAAAAGAGATCGCTTTTTTTTTTTTTTTTTTTTTTTTGCGATCGCCGGTAAACGGTTAATTACCGGCGATCGCAAATGCGGGGTGGGTTAAAAACCCCCCGAATCATGTTCTCTGGGGTCTCGGCTACCCTCGGCAGCCGAGACCCCGGAGAAAATCGGCCTCTGGGGGGCGCTATGGACTTTTTCCACAGCGCCGTTAATTAACGGCGCTGTAGTTTAAGTACCCTTAGCGGCCGCCGTTAAAAGGCGTATCGGCGGTCGCTAAGGGGTTAATGGCCTGAACTCAACACATGAAAATACAACCGAAATGTTTCTGTGTGATGGTGCGATGTGTTAGCATTTGGGGCTCCGCTTTAAATATTTGCCCAGGGCCCCACTTTGTCTAAAATCGGTCCTGTTTTCATGTTGACTACTATTTGTAATAAGGGTACAATGCTCGACAAATGGTCAAGCATAAACTTACAGGGTAGAAGCATCTATTATATGGAATTAGTGATAGGTTTCTTCCATCTAGATGAAAAATAATTTGCAGAATTTTCCCGTTGAACAATGCCTTTAAAACTCTATACTTAGGAAAAAATATGTTACTTTTCAAGGATATACTACTGGTCTAATCAAATAAAGGTAATTCTTTTTACATTCAGAATATTAATTCCTAATGCTTTTTAAAATTCTTTACTGACTACTCTTCAGGGGCTAAACCTTTCCTTGTCATACGATAGACACACAGGTATTCGATTCATAACAGTTACTGTACAGTTATGTTAGTGACCAACACATATGCCACATGGCAAGCTCGGAAATAAGCTCTGCATTTGTACAATGGGTTTTATAAATCTGTTTGCAGAGACTTTTCTGCTAAAATGATCTTGAGTTCCTTTAGTCAGATAAATGGATGATATTAATTTAGGGCACAGATCCTGAAGAAATTATGTAAAACCATTTCCTGTTCTGAAGTCAGCTCCTGGCTTCAACTGAGCATATCAAACTGCATTGTATCGTTTCACATAAAGCATGTGACAGAATTTAATGGCCTTGCATTGTGTATCATGACAACTTTCAGTTCAACTATTTGCAGACTATTGCCTTCTTCTACTCAGGCGCAGACTGGCCCTCTGCCATACCGGGTAGTTTTCTGGTGGGCACTGCTCCTGATTATGAGTGGGATGGCCAGCTATCCTCTGCCTTTCCCTCTCAACCCTGCTTCTTCTTACTGTGCCCAACCTTCTGCCCAAACAGGCATGCATATACAGTGCCTTGCGAAAGTATTTGGCCCCCTGCAACTTTTCAACCTTTTCCCACATATCTTGCTTCAAACATAAAGATACCAAATGTACATTTTTGGTGAAGAATCAACAACACGTGCAACACAATTGTGAAGTTGAATGAAATTTATTGGTTATTTTAAATTTTTGGTGGAAATTCATAAACTGATAAGTGGGGCGTGCAATAATATTCGGCCCCTGTAACTTAATACTTTGATGCGCCACCTTTTGCTGCACTTACAGCTGCAAGTCGCTTGGGGTATATCTCTATCAGTTTTGTACATCGAGAGACTGAAATTCTTGCCCATTCTTCCTTGGCAAACCGATCGAGCTCAGTGAGGTTTGATGGAGATCGTTTGTGAACAGCAGTGTTCAGCTCTTTCCACAGATTCTCGATTGGATTGAGGTCTGGACTTTGACTTGGCCATTCTAACACCTGGATACGTTTGTTTGTGAACCATTCCATTGTAGATTTTGCTTTATGTTTGGGATCATTGTCTTGTTGGAAGACAAATCTCCATCCCAGTCTCAGGTCTTTTGCAGAATCCAACAGGTTTTCTTCAAGAATGGTCCTGTATTTGGCTCCATCCATCTTCCCATCAATTTTAACCATCTTCCCTGTCCCTGCTGAAGAAAAACAGGCCCAAACCATGATGCTGCCACCACCATGTATGACAGTGGGGATGGTGTGTTCAGGGTGATGAGCTGTGTTGCCATATCATACATATCATTTGGCATTGTTGCCAAAAAGTTTGATTTTAGTTTCATCTGACCAGAGCACCTTCTTCCACATGTTTGGTGTGTCTCCCAGGTGGCTTGTTGCAAACTTTAAACAACACATTTTTGGATATCTTTGAGAAATGGCTTTCTTCTTGCCTCTCTTCCATAAAGGCCAGATTTGTGCAGTGCACGACTGATTGTTGTCCTATGGACAGACTGTCCCACCTCAGCTGTAGATCTCTGCAGTTCATCCAGAGTGATCATGGGCCTCTTGGCTGCATCTCTGATCAGTCTTCTCCTTGTTTGAGATGAAAGTTTAGAGGGACGGCCGGGTCTTGGTAGATTTGCAGTGGTATGATACTCCTTCCATTTCAATATGATCGCTTTCGCAATGCTCCTTGCGATATTTAAAGTTTTGGAAATCATTTTGTATCCAAATCTGGCATTAAACTTCTCCACAACAGTATCACAGACCTGCCTGTTTTCTTCCTTGGTCTTCATGATGCTCTCTGTGCTTCAAACAGAACCCTGAGACTATCACAGAGCAGGTGCATTGATACGGAGACTTGATTACTCATAGGTGGAATATATTTGTCATCATTAGGCATTTAGGACAACATTAGATCATTCTGAGATCCACAATGAACTTCTGGAGTGAGTTTCCTGTGCTGAAAGTTAAGGGGCCAAATAATATTGCACGCCCCACTTTTCAGTTTTAGAATTTCCACAGAAATTTTAAATAGCCAATAAATTTTGTTCAACTTCACAATTGTGTTCCACTTTTTGTTGATTCTTCACCAAAAATTTACATTTGATATCTTGCACGCCCCACTTTTAAGTTTTAGAATTTCCACAGAAATTTTAAATAGCCAATAAATTTTGTTCAACTTCACAATTGTGTTCCACTTTTTGTTGATTCTTCACCAAAAATGTACATTTGGTATCTTTATGTTTGAAGCATGATATGTGAGAAAAGGTTGAAAAGTTCCACAGGGCTGAATACTTGCGCAAGGCACTGTAGTTCAAAAGGGAGGATGGTCTGGTGTTTGTAGTTCATAAGGGAGACAGTGAGGTGGTTCCTAAGTTCCAGGCTATTGGTAACAGTAAAGGATTGTGTGGTGTCATTTTATCATAAAAAAGCAAACATTTATTACCTATCCACTAAATGGATATAATTGCACTATTGATGGTGGGCTATCTACTGAGACCTGCACTGATCCTGAGGGGGTTCCCAAAGTCATTTGTTTTAATTGAACAGTAATGAGCTGTGCTACAACTACATTTATAGACATAAAATCATGGCAGTCCTAGTGGTCAGACCCCAATGATCATACATTTTCCAAATTTTCCGTGTACAGATAAAATATGCTACATATAGCATAACCTCTTTAAGAGGGAAATAGTTGCTGTTAAAAGTTATTGTTCTTTTTTCTTTAGTTTATCTTGCAGGTAATAATTGTGACAATTCATTAATACAGATTGTTACAACTATTAGGAGTTAGAAATAATCTTTAGGCTATGTTTACACATTGAGTTTTTGCTGCATTTTTTTTTCTGCAGGGAAAAACTACAAAAAGTGTTTTGCTGTGTTTTTTACTGTTTTTTATTGCTTTTTTGGCTACATTTTTGTTGTCTCTTGTTAATGTTAATCAATTTAATTTTAGTGCTAAAAAAAAAATGATGATGCAACTTCCTTAGGCTATGTTCTCACACGTTGCGTTTTTGCTGCGTTTATTTTTCAGCAGACAATACCTGCTTGAAACTGCTACAAAAACAGCAGGTTTTTGCTGTGTTTTTTTTTTTTTTGCTGTGTATTTGCTGCATCTTTGCTGCTTTTTTTGCTGTGTTTTTGTTGCCCTTTGAGCATGCTTGTAAAGTTTAGTGCCCCCGAAAATATCATGATGCAACTTCCTTAACGATTTTGCAACAAAAATGCTTCAAAATATGATACCTGCATTTATTGTTGCATTTTTGCACTTTCTATGGCTGAAAAAAAGCTGAAAAAGCACTGGAAGAAGTGACATGCTGCGGTTTTAAAAAATGCAGCAGTCTTCCAAATCAATCAGGAAAAAAAACAATGTGTGTGCATAAGATTTCTGAAATCTCATAGCCTTTGCTGATACTGTAAATGCAGCTTAAAATTTGCATTAAAAAGCAGCAAAAATACAATGTGTGAACATAGCCTTATGGTGCACTTTCACATATATAACAATGTAAAAAATATATATCATCATTATAGTTGTGTAAAGGATTACGCTCTTTCAAAGAGTGAATTTAACAATAACAGGTTTTTATATAGTTTATGTGCTTTAATCCAGTGGCATGTAAATATTTGGACACCTCTGGTCAAAATTACTGTTATTGTGAACAGCTAAGCAAGTTGAAGATGGAATGATCTTGAAAAGGCCTAAAGTTAAAGATGACACATTTCCTATGTGTTTTATGCAAAAAAAAATGTAATTTCATTTTTACATTTTTTTAAATTACAAAAAGGAATAGGTTGATGCAAATGTTTGGGCGCTCTGCATGGTTAGTACCTAGTAGCGTCCCCTTTTGAAAGTATCACAGCTTGTAAATGCTTTTTGTATTTAGTTTTTTGTAGCCAAAAAAGGTTTTTTCAATCCTTACTCGAGGGATTTTCAACCATTTTTCTAGTTCTGTGAGAATCCTGGCTCGTCTTCGAGTGCACTTCTATTTTGAGGTCTAGCCACAGGTTTTCAATGATGTTCAGATCAGTGGACTGTGAGGGCCATTGTAAAACCTTCAGCTTGCACCTTTTGGGATAGTCTATTGTGGATTTTGACATGTGATTATCAATTTGTAGAAGCCATCCTCTTTTCAACTGCAGCTTTTTTACAAACGGTGTTATGTTCACATCAAGAATTTATTTAAATTTCATTGAATACATTCTTCCCTCTACCCGTTAAATGTTACCCATGACATTGGCTACAGCACAACCTCAAAGCCTGATTGATCCACCCTCATGCTTAAAAGTTAGGAAGATGCTCTTTTCCTGAAATTCTGTACCCTTTGATCATTGTGGCCAGTAAGTTCTTTTATAGCATCATCAGTCCACAAGAATTGTTTCCAAAATGCATCATGCATGTTTGTTTGCATAACTCTGACTCTGAATTTTATGGGATGTTTAAAGTTTTGGAAATGAAATCATTTTGTATCCAAATCCAGCTTTAAACTTCTCCACAACAGTATCACGGACCTACCTGTTGTGTTCCTTGGTCATCATGATGCTCTCTGTGCTTCAAACAGGACCCAGAGACTATCACAGAGCAGGTGCATTTATACGGAGACTTGATTACACACAGGTGGATTATATTTATCATCATTAGGCATTTAGGACAACATTGGATCATTCAGAGATCCACAATGAACTTCTGGAGTGAGTTTGCTGCACTAAAAGTAAAGGGGACGAATAATATTGCATGCCCACTTTTCAGTTTTTGAATTTCCACAAAAATTTAAAATAACCAATAAATTTCTTTCAACTTCACAATTGTGTTCCACTTGTTGTTGATTCTTCACCAAAAATTTTCATTTGGTATCTTTATGTTTGAAGCATGATATGTGGAAAAATGTTAAAACGTTCCAGGGAGCCGAATACTATCGCAAGACACTGTATTTCAAGTGTTTATTTCTGTTAATGTTGATTATGGCTTACAGTCAATAAAAACCCTTAAGTCATTATCTCAGTAAAGTAGAATATTTAACAAAAAAAACACCTGCAAAGGTATCTTAAGCATTTAAAAAGGTCCCTTAGTCTTTTCATTTGGCTCAACTATCATGGGCAAGACTGCTGACTTGAGAGATGTCCAGAAGGTAGTCATTGACACAGTCTACAAGGTAAGCCACAAAAGGTCATTGCTAAAGAAGCTGGCTGATCACAGAGTGCTGTGTCCAAGCATATTAATGGAAAGTTGAGTGGACGGAAAAAGTGTGGTAGAAAAAGGTGCACAAGCAACCGGGATAACCGCAGCCTTGATTGTTAAGAATAGGCCATTCAAAAATGTGGGGGAGATTCACAAGGAGTGGACTGCTGCTGGAGTCATTGCTTCAAGAGCCACCACACACAGACATATCCAGGATATGGGCTACAAGTGTCACATTCCTTGTGTCAAGCCACTCATGACCAATAGACAATGCCAGAAGCGTCTTACCTGGGCCAAGGAGAAAAAGAACTGGGCTGTTGCTCAGTGGTCCAAGGTGTTGTTGTAAGATGAAAGTAACTTTTTGCATTTCATTTGGAAATCAAGGACCCAGAGTCAAAAGAAAGAGTGGAGAGGCCACAATCCAAGCTGCTTGAGGTCTAGTGTGAAGTATCCACAATCAGTGATGGTTTGGGGAGCCATGTTATCTGCTGGTGCAGGTCCACTGTGTTTTATCAAGACCAAAGTCAGCCCAGCCGTCTACCAGGAAATTTTAGAGCACTTCATATTTCCCTCTGCCGACAATCTATTGTGTAGATGGTAATTTCATTCTCCAGCAGGACTTGGCACATGTCCACACTGTTAAAAGTACCAATACCTGGTTTTAAAACAACAGTATCACTGTAGTTGATTGTCCAGCAATCTCGCCTGACTTTAACCCCATAAAGAATCTGTGGGTAATTGTCAAGAAGGTGAGAGACATCAGACCCAACAATGCATACAAGCTGAAGACTGCTATCAAAGCAACCTGAGCTTCCGTAACACCTCAGCAGTGGCACAGGCTGATCGCCTTCATGACATGCCGCATTGATGCAGTAATTCATGCAAAAGGAGCCCAGATCAAGTATTGAGTGCATTTAATGAGCATATTGGTACATTTCAGTAGGCCAACATTTCGGATTTTAAAATCATTTTTTAAGCTGTTTCAAGCTGTAATAAAGGGATCCAAGAAGTATTGTTTCTCCTTGCGGATAGTGACATGATAAGCATGTTGAGGTGAGGAGACTTAAAGCCGCATTGCTCCTCTAGGAAATAAGCAAATTGTCTCTTCAGAGAGGAAGAGAACTAGAACAGTCAATCTCGACCCTCTAACGAGCCTTGTCACATGACTTAGAATAATAGCCAAACCAGAATCCCGGTCAGACGCCTCTCAATCAGCTAAACCAGATCTCCACTTTGCACTGATGAGGGGCAGTACCCCGAAACACAGTGTCTGCAAATTGAGTATCTGATTTGGCTATTATCCTAAGTCATGTGACAAGGCCCGTTAAAGGGTCGACATTGACTGTTAGAATTGCTACTTCCAATAGATGGCACTAGAGTTCTAGTCCTCTTCCTCTCTGAAGAGACAATTTGCATATTTCCCAGAGGAGCATTGCAGCTTTAAGTCTCCTCACCTCGACATGCTTATCATGTCACTCTCCTCAAGGAGAAACAATACTTCTTGGATCCCGGTCAGACGCCTCTCAATCAGCCAAACCAGATCTCCACTTTGCACTGATGAGGGGCAGTACCCCGAAAGACAGTGTTTGCAAATTGAGATTCTGGTTTGGCTATTATCTTAAGTCATGTGACAAGGCTCGTTAAAGGGTTGACATTGACTGTTAGAATTGCTACTTCCAATAGATGGCACTAGAGTTCTAGTCCTCTTCCTCTCTGAAGAGACAATTTGCATATTTCCCAGAGGAGCATTGCGGCTTTAAGTCTCCTCACCTCGACATGCTTATCATGTCACTCTCCTCAAGGAGAAACAATACTTCTTGGATCCCGGTCAGACGCCTCTCAATCAGCCAAACCAGATCTCCACTTTGCACTGATGAGGGGCAGTACCCCGAAACACAGTGTTTGCAAATTGAGATTCTGGTTTGGCTATTATCCTAAGTCATGTGACAAGGCTCGTTAAAGGGTCGACATTGACTGTTAGGATTGCTACTTCCAATAGGTGCCACTAGAGTTCTAGTTCTCTTCCTCCCTGAAGAGACAATTTGCAAGCTGTAATAAAGTATTCTAATTTACTGAGATAATGACTTTTGGGTTTTTATTAAGCCATAATCATCAAAATTAATAGAAATAAACACTTGAAAATCAATCACTCTGTTTGTAATGACTATATAATGCATGAGTTTCACTTTTTGTATTGAAGAACTGAAATATTGAAACTTTTTGAGAAGGACCTATATTATGACTGCAATATATTAAGAGGATAAAAATTTAGATGAGAGTGCTTCTTTAAGAGGATCTCAAAAATGTTGCTGTGTAACTTTTTCTCCTATTGAACAACTTTAGGGCATGTGCTATATAACCAAAGCTTGACGACCACTTAAATTCTACATGTAAAATGAGTAAAAATACTGCTCAACTTAAAACGTTCATGGTAATTACATTGTTTAGCTTCTATATTAAAAGCAGATCCATATGTGTCATTACTTCCTTAAAAAAAATATTTTTATAAAAATAAACCCCAGGATTTTTCTCTTTCACTACTTTGTGGCGGTCCTTTTACAGCTGTTATGGCAGGTTTATTGTTGTTGTTTTAATACATATATACCTCAGTGACTTTGTCAAAATTAGCTATAAAAAGGAAAATATATAGGGCACATTTTTGATGGCTGTAAATACAGGTGATGCCGGCAGGGACTTTAGAGAAATTCCATTGGAGAACTAATGGCCTTGTGGGATTAGGAAGAAAAAAAATGAATACATATCAATATGATGAATTAGACTGTAAAGTTGGGAGCCAGGAGAAGGAAGAAGTTTTGGAGTATAGCAGGTGTGTGTCAGTCTTTCCCACAGAGACCTGATTCTTGTTAACGTTGACACATGGATACAAATGAAATCTAATTTATGTTCCAATTACATGTGTTCTCTGAGGTATGAAACATAATTGTGAAGCATTCACAGGGCAAGCTGGTTTATTGATAATAATATGCACAGTAACTGCCCCATTGTAAAGGACATCTTATGGCCCTCGGTAACTCAGAAGACATGTGTTGCAATGTTCTTCTTCAAAGTCCTTTCACCGTTAAGTTGACCTCATATTTATCATTTGGAAGGAAATGACGCTTATAAAATGTTAAACCTGTATCTCAGAGCAAAGGACGAGTTATGCTTTATTAAGGCGATAGTAACGTGTGCTCATGTAATGGAAAATAGTTGCCTTGTATTAGCAATACCTACAGAGGAAAGCACTGATAATAAAAACTTGTGTAGATTATTCTGATACAAAAAATAAATATATCAATAAAGAACATTAAAACGGGTATTCCAGTCAACAAACCCTGGATAGGTGGAAAGCTGATAATTGTGTGTCCCACCACTGTGTACACCACTGATAGCCCCAATATGAAACTAATACATTTGTTTCTCCACCAGGTCTCTCAGGGAGGAGAATGAGTAAAATGGAGTGACCAATGATGTATGTGTCTTGCCAATCCATTTATAATCTAAAAGGAAGACTACGGTATTCAAACACAGCACTGGACTATTTTTGACAATGCAAAATGTAGTAGCAGGGCTCATCCTCCAACAGTGACTCTATGTAGACTCTCCTGGTTGGCTCTATAACAAGGTGCAAGGTGGCAGTTATGGGCAAACACAGCATCATCCATGCCACAACATGCTACTGTTACCATCAAATCTTCTCTTTTGGTTAAAAACCAGCAGAGGGCAGGATACAACAGTCGACCATTGCTTTGCTTGTTGGGGATCTAAGCATTTTTTCCTATCTGTATAATTTTTACAAATAACTTCTGCAGTCTGAATTAGGCCAATTTTATTGATGTGGATGGGATGTAGCTATAAATGGGCAGATAAACATATGTAACTTAAGAACTCAGCACTATTATAAATTTTAAATATTATTACTGTAAAGAGCCATGCATACCCGGAAGAGGATGAGGAACCATACATACCAGAATAGGGATTAGGGGACAATGCATACCCAGCTTATACTTGAGTCAATAAGTTTTCCCAATATTTTGAGGCAAAATTTGGTGCCTCGGCTTACACTCGGGTCACCTTATACATACAGTAAGTATATACGGTATATATGGCACTCATACAGTTAGGTCCATATATATTTGGACAGAGACAATATTTTTCTAATTTTGGTTATAGACATTACCACGATGAATTTTAAACAAAACAATTCAGATGCAGTTGAAGTTCAGACTTTCAGCTTTCATTTGGACAGTAACTGGACAGATTCAATCATTTTAAATAAAATGTTCATTTTCAGTACTTGGTCGAAAACCCTTTGTTGGCAATGACTGCCTGAAGTCTTGGACTCATGGACATCACCAGACGCTGTGTTTCCTCCTTTTTGATGCTCTGCCAGGCCTTCACTGCGGTGGTTTTTAGTTGCTGTTTGTTTATGGACCTTTCTGTCTTAAGTTTAGTCTTTAACAAGTGAAATGCTGCTCAATTGGGTTGAGATCAGGTGACTGACTTGGCCATTCAAAATATTCAACTTCTTTGCTTTAATAATTCCTGGGTTGCTTTGGCTTTATTTATTATTTATTGGCTTTATTAGAAAATTGTTGTCTCTGTCCATGTCTTCTATATATATAATTGTCTAAGGGTTTTTCCGTCTGTCTGTCTGTCTGTCTGTCTTTCTGTCTGTCTGTCTGTCTGTCCTGGAAATCCCGCGTCTCTGATTGGTCGAGGCCGCCAGGCCTCGACCAATCAGCGACGGGCATAGTATCGACGTAGAAATCCCGCGTCTCTGATTGGTCGAGGCCGCCAGGCACAGCGACGATGATGACGGGCACAGCGACGATGATGTCATAAAGGACATAGACATCCCGCGTCTCTGATTCAGCGACGGGCACAGTATCGATGTAGATGTCATAATGGTTGCCATGGCGATGATGATGTCATCAATCAGCGACGGGCACAGTCTGCCGCGAATTCTCGAATCATCA
The DNA here is from genome assembly GCF_032444005.1 of Ranitomeya imitator. Taxonomy (NCBI): domain Eukaryota; kingdom Metazoa; phylum Chordata; class Amphibia; order Anura; family Dendrobatidae; genus Ranitomeya; species Ranitomeya imitator. The sequence goes on from NC_091282.1 coordinate 1,160,715,805, forward strand.
TTGTCCATATACTACGGGGACATGCATATTCTAGAATACCCGATGCGTTAGAATCGGGCCACAATCTAGTATATATATATGGACCTAACTGTATATCTCACTATGACAGCAGTGTCACAAGAGCCTAGGCAACATGCAGGGTTGACTGGTGTTAATGAATGGTGATACAAATATTGCAACTCTTCTATTTAAAAAAAAAAATGATAGTTTACAAATCCAAGGTTTTTCTTTTTCTCTTCTTCCTGTTACTGGATAGCTATATTGCTATATACATACAAAACCAAAGAAAATTAAGTAAAAAAGCAAGTATATTAAATAATATAGGATAATTAGTAAACACTGTTTTTGATGAAAAAAAAAGCATAAAGCTTTCCCACCACGACAAGGTGTACCCAATTGGGACAGCACCTAGACTTTCTAATGTTAAAACCTACCTAGTGTGAACAGTGCCAGAGAGTCACTGGGTCCCAACCAGGCACCCAGCTTTGGAGGGACTATATATGAACTGCCAGCTCAGTGAAAAGGGGGCCACACCCTATTTGTACTGAATACAAAAATACTGAAGAAAAACAGAAAACTGAGCTGGGGTATGACTTGAAAACATGCATGACATAAAAGCACTGGCCATGGAAACAAACAAAACCATGGCCAGTATGACCATGCTTTTACATCACGCATGTTTTCAAGTCGTACTCCGGCTCAGTTTTCTGTTTTTCATTATTATAAACATGTATATTTAGCTGAGGGTAAAAATTGGCAAGGATTTTTATTTAACCCCTTCCCGACCTGTGACGCCACGTAGGCGTCATGAAAGTCGGTGCTAATCCGACCTGTGATGCCTATGTGGCGTCATGGCAGGATCGTGTTCCTGCAGATCAGGTGAAAGGGTTAACAGAAATTTCACCCAACCTGCAGGGACAGGGGGAGTGGTACTTAAGCCTGGGGGGGTGGCTTTTCCCCCACGTGGCTACGATCACTCTGATTGGCTGTTAAAAGTGAAACAGTCAATCAAAGCAATCGTAATATTTCACCAATGAAAATTGGTGAAATATTACAATCCAGCCATGGCCGATGCTGGAATATCATCAGCCACAGCTGGAGACCCTTATCTGACCCCACTACCGACTGACGGCAGCGATCTGCAGCCGCCAGTGTTTCCTACCCCTCCATCCTGTTCTCCGCACACTCCTCTCCGTCCCCCATCCTCCCCTCCGCCCTCATCCTCTCCTCTGCCCCCCTGCAGTCCGATCCCACCCCCCCATACTTACTGAGTCCCGGTGTCCCTCCAGGTGTCCCTCCATCTTCTCCTATAGCGCCGCCATCTTCCAAAAAGGCGGGCGCATGCGCAGTGCGTCCGCTGAATCTGCCGCCCTGCAGATTCATTCCAGGTACATTTTGATCACTGTGATAGAACCTATCACAGTGATCAAAATAAAAAAAAATAGTAAATAAAAACCCCCCTTTATCACCTCCATAGGTAGGGAACATAAGAAAATAAAGAAAATATTTTTATTTTTATTTCTCCACTAGGGTTAGGGCTAGGGTTGCAATTAGGGTTAGGGTTGGAATTAGGGTTATGGTTGCAATTAGGGTTAGGGTTACGGTTAGAATTAGGGTTAGGGTTAGAATTAAGCTATGTGCACACGGTGCAGATTTGGCTGCGGATAAGCAGCAGATTTGTAGCAGTTTTCCATCACATTTACAGTACCAAGTAAACGCATGGAAAACCAAATCCGCTGTGCTCAGTGCGTTTTACCTGCGGATTTTTCAAAAATGGTGCGGAAAAATCCGCACACAAATCTGTAACGTGGGCACATAGCCTTAGGGTTAGGGTTGTAATCAGAGTTAGAGTTGGAATTAGGGTTAGGGTTGGAATTAGGGTTAAGATTAGGGTTAGGGGTGTGTTGGGGTTAGGGTTGTGATTAGCGTCATGGTTAGAGTTGAGATTAAGGATAGGGGGGTGTTGGGGATAGTGTTGGAGATAGAACTGAGGGGTTTCCACTGTTTCGGCACATCAGGGGTCTCCAAACGCGACATGGCACCAGCCATTCCAGCCAATCTTGTGTTCAAAAAGTCAAATGGTGCTCCCTCCCTTCTGAGCCCTTATGTGTGCCCAAACAGAGGTTTACCCCCACATATGGGGTACCAGCATACTCAGGACAAACTGGAAAACAACTTTTGGGGTCCAATTTCTCCTGTTAACCTCGTGAAAATAAAAAATTGTTGGCTTAAAAATCATTTTTGAGGAAAAAAAAAATATTTTTTATTTTCACGGCTCTGCGTTATAAACTTCTGTGAAGCACTTGGGGGTTCAAAGTGTTCACCACACATCTAGATAAGTTCCTTAGGGGGTGTAGTTTCCAAAATAGGGTCATTTGTGTGGATTTCTACTGTTTAGGCACATCAGGGGCTCTGCAAATGCAACGTGACGCCTGCCCACCATTCCATCAAAGTCTGCATTTCAAAACGTCACTACTTCCCTTCTGAGCCCCGACGTGTGCCCAAATTGTGGTTTACCCCCACATATGGGATATCAGCGTACTCAGGACAAACTGGACAACAACTCTTGTGGTCCAATTTCTCCTGTTACCCTTGTGAAAATAAAAAATTGCGGGCTACCAAATCATTTTTGAGGAAAGAAAAATTATTTTTTATTTTCACGGCTCTGCATTATAAACCTCTGTGAAGCACTTGTAGGTTCAAATTGCTCACCACATATCTAGATAAGTTCCTTGGGGGGGTCTAGTTTCCTAAATGGGGTCACATGTGGGGGAGCTCCAACGTTTAGGCATACAGGGGTTCTCCAAACGAGACATGGTGCCCGCTAACGATTGGAGCTAATTTTCCATTCAAAAAGTCAAATGGCGCTCCTTTCCTTCCGAACCCTGCCGTGTGCCCAAGTAGTGGTTTATCCTCACATATGAGGTATCAGTGTACTCAGGAGACATTGCCCAACACATTTTAGGATCCATTTTATCCCGTTGCCTATGAAAAAATGAAAAAATTGAGGTTAAAAGAAAATTTTTGTGAAAAAAAAGTACTTTTTCAGTTTTACGGATCAATTTGTGAAGCACCTGAGGCTTTAAAGTGATCACTATGCATCTAGATAAGTTCCTTGGGGGGTGTAGTTTCTAAAATAGCATCAATTGTGGGGGAGCTTCAATGCTTAGGTACACAGGGGCTCTCCAAATGTGACTTAGTGTCCGCTAAAGATTGGAGCTAGTTTTTCATTCAAAAAGTCAAATCGGCGCTCCTTCCCTTCCGAGCCCTGCCGTGCGCCAAAACAGTGGTTCCCCCCCACACATATGGGGTATCGGCGTACTCAGGACAAATTGTACAACAACTTTCGGGGTCCAGTTTCTCCTTTTACGCTTGGTAAAATAAAAAAAAGTTAAATGTTCATTTTTTCCTTCCATGTTGCTTCTGCTGCTGTGAAACACCTGAAGAGTTAATAAACTTCTTGAATGTGTTTTTAAGCACCTTGACGGGTGCAGTTTTTAGAATGGTGTAACTTTTGGGTTTTTTCAGCCATATAGACCCCTTAAACTGACTTCAAATGTGAGGGGGTCCCTAAAAAAAATGGTTATGTAAATTTTGCTGTAAAAATGAGAAATCGCTGGTCAAATTTTAACCCTTATAACTTCCTAGCAAAAAAAAAAAATTGTTTCCAAAATTGTGCTGGTGTAAAGTAGATATGTGGGAAATGTTATTTATTAACTATTTTGTGTCACAAAATTCAAATTTTGAAAATTGCTAAATTTTCAAACTTTTTGCCAAACTTCAGCTTTTTTCACACATAAATGCAAAAATTATCGACCTAAATTTACCAATACCATGAAGCCCAATATGTCAGGAAAAAAAAGCTCAGAATCGCTACGATTCGTTGAAGCGTTCCTGAGTTATTATCTCATAAAGGGACATTGGTCAGAATTGCAAAAAATGGCCAAGTCATTAAGGTCAAAATAGGCTGGGTCCAGAAGGGGTTAATGCCACTTACAGCTGAGGTTTGCTATAGTTGTAACCAAACTTGACAAGTCTTGAGAGTTAAACACATCAGCAGAACGTGGATCTCCTGCCTTCATAGTTTACTACTGTACTCAGCTCAAACTAGATTCACTGGATATTGTAGAAAATGCTAAAGTTTTAGGTGTGTATAGTTGTTCAGCTTTTCGATGTAACCAGGAATCTTGCTGTTTATTGGTAACAAACAGAGATTTTAAAAATGGTGGGAATATTTTACTCCCATGGGGCAGTGGCTCTAAGGCTGCCATTAAACTAGCAGTATTTGGTCAGTATTTTACATCAGTATTTGTAAGCCAAAAGCAGGAGTGAGTGATAAATGCAGAAGTGGTGCATATGTTTCTGTTATACTTTTCCTCTATTTGTTCCACTCCTGGTTTTGGCTTACAAATACTGATGTAAAATACTGACCAAATACTGCTAGTGTGATGGCAGCCTAAGACTCCCTACTTGGCTGGTCTCTTGAAGGAAAACCAGTGCTTCCATGGTAATCATAGAATGGAGTGGTCTAAATCACACCAACACTGGACTCTGGAGCAGTGGAGATGTGTTCTGTAGAGTGATGAACCACACTTCTCTACCTGCCAGTTTGATGGAGGTGTCTAGGTTTGGCTAATACAAGTAGAACGCTATCAGATCCCATTGCGCCAACTGTAAAAATTAATGCTAGAATTGTTTTTTTAAAGTTTTTCAGGATTTAGCTTAGTCCTCTTAGTTCCAGAGAAGAAAATTTTTAATGCTTGAGCAAATCAAGACATTTTGCACAATTGTAGCTTCCAACTTTGTAGGATCAGTTCAGCGAAGGCCCTTGTCTGTTCCTATACCCGAGTGGACAAAGTGGCGTCCATAAATATATGGTTGGGGGAGTAGATGTATAAGAATATGACTAGCTGCCCTTAGTTTTGACCTCAATCACTTCCAACTCATCTTCTTATCTAACTTCAATGTCTGACCCCACGAACATTCTTCTGGATAAATGGCCAAAAAAATAAAAGAGGAACAGTGCACAATTTTGTAGAAAGTCCTTCCAGAAAGTGGAAGTGGCTATAGCTGCAAAGCTGAACAACTCCATATTAATGTCTATAGACAGAGTGGGATATCATAAAAGCTCCTGGAGATCTCCCATTAATTTTGACTACAGAGTGCACTTCAGATCTGCCTTACTGGAAGAGTCAAGGATTTTTTTAGGCCATCTCTTAAAATGTGTTATTCCTGGTGATTTTTATTGTCTAGGCTGAAAACAAGGTACACAAGATGTTCTTTCTCATGCCACTATTGATCATAGTTAGGGTTGAGCGAAACGGATCGGTCATTTTCATAAGTCGCCGACTTTTGGCAAAGTCGAGTTTCATGAAACCTGACCCGATCCGTCTGTGGGGTCGGCCACGCGGTCGGCGACCTTCGCGCCAAAGTTGCGTTTCATATGACGCGTTCAGCGCCATTTCTCAGCCAATGAAGGAGGACACAGAGTGCGGGCAGCGTGATGACATACTGTAGTTCTCGGTCCCCACCATCTTAGAAAAGGGCATGGCAGTGATTGGCTTGCTTTCTGTGGCGTCACAGGGGCTATAAAGGGGTGTGCACGCCGACCGCCATCTTACTGCTGCTGATCTGAGCATAGGGAGAGGTTGCTGCCGCTTCGTCAGAAGCAGGGATAGCGTTAGGCAGGGAATATAAACCCCCAAACCGCTTGTGCTGTAGCGATTTCCACTGTCCAACACCACTTTTTCCTTGCAGGGATAGTGGAAGCTAGATTTCTGTGCATCAGCTCTGTAGCTTATTAGGCTGCCTTATAAGGCTCCCTGATTGCTGCATTGCTGTTTGTACGCTGCTGTGCAAACCAACTGCTTTTTTCAAAGCACAAATCCTGTTGCTCCTTCCTTTCTGCACAGCTATCTTGTTTGTTTGTCCACACTTTTGTGTGCAGCAGTCCTATTTATTGCTGCCTGCCATACTTTTCTGAGATTACTGTAGGGAGATAGTAATTGTAGTACAGTCCCTATATATATATACAGTGGGGCAAAAAAGTATTTAGTCAGCCAGCAATAGTGCAAGTTCCACCACTTAAAAAGATGAGAGGCGTCTGTAATTTACATCATAGGTAGACCTCAACTATGGGAGACAAACTGAGAAAAAAAATCCAGAAAATCACATTGTCTGTTTTTTTAACATTTTATTTGCATATTATGGTGGAAAGTAAGTATTTGGTCAGAAACAAAATTTCATCTCAATACTTTGTAATATATCCTTTGTTGGCAATGACAGAGGTCAAACGTTTTCTGTAAGTCTTCACAAGGTTGCCACACACTGTTGTTGGTATGTTGGCCCATTCCTCCATGCAGATCTCCTCTAGAGCAGTGATGTTTTTGGCTTTTCGCTTGGCAACACGGACTTTCAACTCCCTCCAAAGGTTTTCTATAGGGTTCAGATCTGGAGACTGGCTAGGCCACTCCAGGACCTTGAAATGCTTCTTACAAAGCCACTCCTTCGTTGCCCTGGCGGTGTGCTTTGGATCATTGTCATGTTGAAAGACCCAGCCACGTTTCATCTTCAATGCCCTTGCTGATGGAAGGAGGTTTGCACTCAAAATCTCATGATACATGGCCCCATTCATTCTTTCATGTACCCGGATCAGTCGTCCTGGCCCCTTTGCAGAGAAACAGCCCCAAAGCATGATGTTTCCACCACCATGCTTTACAGTAGGTATGGTGTTTGATGGATGCAACTCAGTATTCTTTTTCCTCCAAACACGACAAGTTGTGTTTCTACCAAACAGTTCCAGTTTGGTTTCATCAGACCATAGGACATTCTCCCAAAACTCCTCTGGATCATCCAAATGCTCTCTAGCAAACTTCAGACGGGCCCGGACATGTACTGGCTTAAGCAGTGGGACATGTCTGGCACTGCAGGATCTGAGTCCATGGTGGCGTAGTGTGTTACTTATGGTAGGCCTTGTTACATTGGTCTCAGCTCTCTGCAGTTAATTCACTAGGTCCCCCCGCGTGGTTCTGGGATTTTTGCTCACCGTTCTTGTGATCATTCTGACCCCACGGGGTGGGATTTTGCGTGGAGCCCCAGTTCGAGGGAGATTATCAGTGGTCTTGTATGTCTTCCATTTTCTAATTATTGCTCCCACTGTTGATTTCTTCACTCCAAGCTGGTTGGCTATTGCAGATTCAGTCTTCCCAGCCTGGTGCAGGGCTACAATTTTGTTTCTGGTGTCCTTTGACAGCTCTTTGGTCTTCACCATAGTGGAGTTTGGAGTCAGACTGTTTGAGGGTGTGCACAGGTGTCTTTTTATACTGATAACAAGTTTAAACAGGTGCCATTACTACAGGTAATGAGTGGAGTAAAGAGGAGACTCTTAAAAAAGAAGTTACAGGTCTGTGAGAGCCAGAAATCTTGATTGTTTGTTTCTGACCAAATACTTATTTTCCACCATAATATGCAAATAAAATGTTAAAAAAACAGACAATGTGATTTTCTGGATTTTTTTTTCTCAGTTTGTCTCCCATAGTTGAGGTCTACCTATGATGTAAATTACAGACGCCTCTCATCTTTTTAAGTGGTGGAACTTGCACTATTGCTGACTGACTAAATACTTTTTTGCCCCACTGTATATATATATATATATATATGCATATATATATATATATAAATATATATAATAATCTTTATTTTTATATAGCGCTAACATATTCCGCAGCGCTTTACAGTTTGCACACATTATCATGGCTGTCCCAGATGGGGCTCACAATCTAAATTCCCTATCGGTATGTCTTTGGAATGTGGGAGGAAACCAGAGTACCCGGAGGAAACCCACGCAAACATGAAGAGAACATACAAACTCTTTGCAGATGTTGTCCTGGGTGGGATTAGAACCCAGGACCCCAGCGCTGCAGTGCTAACCACTGCGACACCGTGCTGCATATATATATCTTCAATACACTTTCTGCCCCTGAAACTGTGTAGTGTGAAACAGTGGGCCTGTATTTTTCTGCACTGTCCCACACCTAAAAAGGGAGATTTATATTGCCAATCAGTGCATCTGTGCCAGTCCAGTCTGTTGTATCTGTCAGTAATTTTCTGTCACAGAAACTATACTGTAAAACAGTGGGCCAGATTTATTCACTAGTGTCCCATAACAAAAAAAGAAGGGGAGATTAATATTGGCAAATCTGTGCATCTGTGCCAGTCCAGTCTGTGGTATCTGTCAGTCATTTTCTGCCACAGAAACTATACTGTAAAACAGTGGGCCAGATTTATTCACCAGTCTCCCATAAAAAAACAAAAAGGGGAGAATAATATTGGCAAATCTGTGCATCTGTGCCAGTCCAGTCTGTGGTATCTGTCAGTCATTTTCTGCCACAGAAACTATACTGTAAAACAGTGGGCCTGATTTATTCACTAGTCTCCCATAAAAAAAGAAGGGGAGATTAATATTGGCAAATCTGTGCATCTGCGCCAGTCCAGTCTGTGGTATCTGTCAGTCATTTTCTGCCACAGAAAATATACTGCAATACAGTGGGCCAGATTTATTCACTAGTCTTCCATATAAAAAAAAAAGAAGGGGAGATTTTTATTTCCAGTGTGTGCATCTGCGTCAGTCCTGTTAGTGGCATATCTGTCAGCCACTGTCTGCCACTGAAGCTGTGTATTGTAATACAGTGGGCCTGATTTTCCCTGCAGTCTCACACACCTATAAAGGGAGATTTAAATTCACAACAAGTTTGCGTCCACCTTGTAACTGGTTTTACAGTACCAAATACTGTATTAGTTTGGTTACATATTTCCAAGAATGAGGAAGTCTGGTGGAAGAGGTCGTGGCCGTGGGCGGTCATTGCCAGCTGGTAATGATGGTAGTGGTGGTGGAGCATCAGGTGGTCATGGGAAAAGCAATATAGCACCTAAGTCTCGAGTTGTTCAGCCACCGTCATCGTCTGGCTACACAAGGCCTCGAACGCTCCCTTTTCTGGGAGTAGGAAAACCGCTTTTAAAGCCGGAGCAGCAGGAACAAGTTTTGACTTTCCTTGCTGACTCTGCCTCTAGCTCTTTTGCCTCCTCTTCGGAAAGTGCAAAATGTAAAAGCAGCACGTCGTCAGTGGATGTTCCCGGTCAGGGACAAGTCGATTCCTTGTGTTCTTCCCCCAGAACAACAGAGAAGGATGCGTCAGGCGACACAATGGGATACTCCATGGAGCTCTTTACACATACCGTTCCTGGGTTAGAAAGGGAAATTGTTAACAGGCCATGCCCATTACAAGATGAATCGGACATGGAGTGCACAGATGCACAGCCACAGCCAGATTATTATGCTGTTCCTTTGACTCAGATCACAACATTGCCCTCACAGTTTGCTGATCCAGAATCTGACCCTGATGAGACTATGGAGCCCCGTCATGAACGCTATAGCACCAGCTTACACGGTGACACAGAGGAAGGTGCACAGGACATATAAGAGGAGGTCATAGATGACCCAGTTGTTGACCCCGATTGGCAGTCATTGGGGGAACAGGGTGCAGCCAGCAGTAGCTCTGAAGCGGAGGAGGAGGAGCCGCAGCAGGCATCAACATCACAACAGATTCCATCTGGCAGGCACGTATCTGGCCAAAAACGTGTGGCAAAACCAAAAACAGTTGTAGGACAGCGTGGCCATCCGGTTAAAGTAGCTCAGTGTGCAATGCCTGAAAAGGTATCTGATAGTAGGAAGAGTGCAGTCTGGCATTTTTTTAACCAAGATCCAAATGATCAGTGCAAAGTCATCTGTAAGAAATGCTCAAGGACCTTCAGCAGAGGTCAGAATGTTAAAAATCTAAATACAAGTTGCATGCGTAGACATTTAACCACCATGCACTTGCAAGCCTAGACTAACTACCAAACATCCCTTAACATTGTTGCACCCTCTCACAATGAAGCTAGTCAGCAATGCTACATCCCTTCCCTCACTGTAAGCCCACAGTTTACCACACCACCTGCAGCAAATGTGGAGGTTTCGTCGCAAGGCCAAAGCAGTCAGGGAATCACCAGGTTCTTGGTAGGAAACACTGTATGTAGGCCAACAGCAAGAATACCATCACCAACCCTCTCTCAATCTGCCATGTCCACGGCACCCCCGCTAGTTCCACCATATGCAGCTCTCCAGTCCAGCTCACCCTACAAGAGACTCTCATTAGGAAAAGGAAGTACTCATCCTCTCATCCGTGTACATAGGGTTTGAATGCCCACATTGCTAGACTAATCTCGTTAAAGATGATGCCCTACCAGTTAGTTGAAAGCGACGCTTTCAAAGCCCTGATGGACTATGCTGTACCACGCTACGAGCTACCCAGTCAACACTTCTTTTCGAGAAAAGCCATCCCAGCCCTCCACCAGCATGTAAAAGACCGCATTGTCCATGCACTCAGGCAATCTGTGAGTAGAAAGATGCACCTGACAACAGATGCATGGAGCAGTAGGCATGGCCAGGGGCGTTACGTGTCCATCACGGCACACTGGGTTAATGTGGTGGATGCAGGGTCCACAGGGGACAGCAATATTGGGACAGTTCTGCCTAGCCCATGGTCTAGGAAACATTTGGCTGTAGGCGTTCGCCCCCCCTCCTCCTCCTCCTCGTCCTCCAGCAGAAGCAACAGCTCATCCACAGACCGCAGTTGCAGGACCACTCCATCCGCAGCTGCCACTGTTGCACACGAGGTGTCCCATGATGGAACAGCTAGTGGCAAGCGTCAGCAGGCTGTATTGGCAATGAAGTGTTTGGGCAACAACAGACACACCGCAGAAGTTCTGTCCGAGTTCTTGCAGCAAGAAACTCAGTCATGGCTGGGCAGTGTACATCTTGAGGCAGGCAAGGTAGTGAGTGATAACGGAAGGAATTTTATGGCTGCCATAGCCCTTTCACAACTGAAACACATTTGCCTGGCTCACACCTTAAACCTGGTGGTGCAGTGCTTCCTGAAAAGTTATCCGGGGTTACCCGACCAGCTCCTGAAGGTGCACAGACTTTGCTCGCACATCCGCCGTTCGCCCGTACACTCCAGCCATATGCAGAACCATCAGTGATCTTTGAACCTTCCCCAGCATCGCCTAATCATCAACGTTGCAACAAGGTGGAACTCCACACTGCACATGCTTCAGAGACTGTGCGAACAGAGGCGGGCTGTTATGAATTTGTGGGAGGATACACATACATGGGCAGGCAGTTGGATGGCAGACATGGAGTTGTCAGGTGTGCAGTGGTCGAAGCTACAAGACCTGTGTCAAGTCCTTCAGTGTTTTGAGGAATGCACACAGCTGGTTAGTGCAGACAATGCCATATTAAGCATGAGCATCCCCCTAATGCATCTGGTGATGCAACGTTTGACGCACATAAAGGAGCAGGCGTCTGCAGCCAAGGACGAGGGAAGCCTTCATGACAGTCAGGAGGACGAGGAGGATGATGGGAATGAGTATTTTTTGGATGAGGAAGCTTCTCAGTAGGCAATTGAAACTGGTGATGTTGCAAGGCCAGGTTCAGGGTTTTTGAGGGAGGCAAGTGACGTTGATTTGCCTTAAAGTGCTCCTCAACCCAGCACAAGCAGTGAATTGACAACTGGACCATTGGCCCACATGGCGGATTATGCGTTGCGTATCCTAAAAAGGAACCCCCGCATTATAAAAATGATGACCGATGACGATTACTGGGGGAAACTGCAAAATATCATGCCACATGAGAACCTTGAACAAATATTGGCAACCAAACAAGCAACTCTTGTTGACCGTTTGATTCAGGCATTCCCAGCACACAGCACCGGTGATGGTTCTCACACGAGCTGCAGTGGGCAACAGGGCAGAGGTGTTAGAGGTGCACAAATCAGAAGTGGCATTGGACAGAGGGGTTTTCTGACCAGGTTGTGGAGTGATTTCGCAATGACCGCAGACAGGACAGGTACTGCAGCATCACTTCAAAGTGACAGGAGACAATGTTTGTCCAGTATGGTTACTAACTATTTTCCCTCCCCTATTGATGTTCTCCCTCACCCGTCATTCCCATTTGATTACTGGGCATCCAAAATAGACACCTGGCCTGAATTGTCCAAATATGCATTGCAGGAGCTCTGTTACGATCTGGTGATTAAGGAGCGACATGCGTCTAGCTCTGAGCAGGTGGCAACTATACTGACCGCAGTCCCTAAGCTCAACACCCATGTGACCGCCACGCGACCAATCAGAAGCTGCGACGTCATTCTCAGGCACTAAACTCCTCATTCTAGGAATTTAGGACCTGAGGAATGACGTCGCGGCTTCTGATTGGTCGCGTGGCAGTCACATGGGCGGCACGCGACCAATCAGAAGCCGCGACGTCATTCCTCAGGTCCTAAACGCGCTCATTTTAAACAAAGAAGCCTGCCGGTTACCCGCGGTGATGTCCAGGGGCCGCCAGAGAGGTGAATATATCAATATTTTTTATTTTAATTCTTTATTTTACACATTAATATGGATCCCAGGGCCTGAAGGAGAGGACCCTGGGAACCATCAGGATACCTTCCGATACTTGGTGTCCCATTGACTTGTATTGGTATCGGATATCGGTATCGGCGATATCCGATACTTTTCGGGTATCGGCCGATAATATCCGATACCGATACTTTCAAGTATCGGACGGTATCGCTCAACACTACTAACTACCCCTAAAGATAGAAGCAGGAAAACTATCTTGCCTCAGAGAAAATCCCCAAAGGATAGATTAGCCCCCCACAAATAATGACTGTGAGAGGAGAAGGAAATGACATACGTAGTATGAAACAAGATTTAGCACAGGAGGCCACTTCTAGCTAAATAGAAATAGTACAGAACGCTGTGCGGTCAGTAAAAAAAACTAGAAAAAGTCCACCGCAGAGAAATGCAAAAATCTCCACACCTGACTAAAGGTGTGGAGGGCAAACTCTGCTGCCCAGAGCTTCCAGCTTAACTGAATAGATCCATACTGAAAAGCTGGACAAATGAACAAAAACAAAGAAAGTGCAGAACAACAAAGTCCACAACAAGAGAACCGCAAAAGGACAAGTAAGGACTTAGCTTTGATGAACTGGTCAGAGTGTCAGGAAAGTCCTAAGAGCAATGACTCCAGGCAGGAACAATTGACAACTGGCATTGAATGAGAGATAAGGCCAGACTAATATAGCCGAGCCAGAAAGACGATCAGTGAAAACAGCTGCTGAAGCTAAATCCAAGAAGCAGCCATACCACTAAAAACCACAGGAGGGAGCCAAAGAGCAGAACTCACAAAAATGCTACTTACAACCACCGGAGAGAGCCCAAGAGCGGAATTCACAACAGTACCCCCCCCTTAAGGAGGGGTCACTGAACCCTCACCAGAGCCCCCAGGCCGATCAGTATGAGCCAAATGAAAAGCACGAACCAAATCGGCGGCATGAACATCGGAGGCAACAACCCAAGAATTATCCTCCTGGCCGTAACCCTTCCACTTGACAAGATACTGAAGCTTCCGCCTCGAAAAACGAGAATCCAAAATTTTCTCAACCACATATTCCAACTCCCCCTCAACCAACACCGAGGCAGGAGGATCAACAGATGGAACAACGGGCACCACATATCTCCGCAACAAAGATCTATGGAAAACATTGTGGATGGCAAAAGAGGCTGGAAGGGCCAAACGAAAAGACACAGGATTGATAATCTCAGAAATCTTATAAGGACCAATAAACCGAGGCTTGAACTTAGGGGAAGAAACCTTCATTGGAACATGACGAGAGGACAACCAAACCAAATCCCCACACGAAGCCGAGGACCAACACACCGACGGCGGTTAGCAAAACGCTGAGCCTTTTCCTGGAACAACGTCAAATTGTCTACCACATGAGCCCAAATCCGCTGTAACCTGTCCATCACAGAATCAACACCAGGACTATCAGAAGGCTCAACCTGCCCTGAAGAAAAACGAGGATGGAAACCAAAATTACAAAAGAAAGGCGAAACCAAAGTAGCCGAACTGGCCCGATTATTAAGGGCAAACTCGGCCAACGGCAAGAAAGTCACCCAATCATCCTGATCAGCAGACACAAAGCATCTCAAATAGGTTTCCAAGGTCTGATTAGTTTGCTCAGTTTGGCCATTGGTCTGAGGATGGAACGCCGAAGAAAAAGACAAATCAATACCCATCCTAGCACAAAAGGCCCGCCAAAACCTGGAAACAAACTGGGAACCTCTGTCAGACACAATATTCTCCAGAATGCCATGCAAACGAACCACATGCTGAAAAAACAATGGAACCAAATCAGAGGAGGAAGGCAATTTAGGCAAAGGTACCAAATGGACCATTTTAGAGAACCGGTCACAAACCACCCAGATAACAGACATCCTCTGGGACACAGGAAGATCTGAAATAAAATCCATGGAAATATGCGTCCAAGGCCTCTCCGGGACGGGCAAAGGCAAAAGCAACCCACTAGCGCGGGAACAGCAAGGCTTGGCTCGGGCGCAAGTCCCACAGGACTGCACAAAAGCACGGACATCACGCGACAAGGAAGGCCACCAAAAGGACCTAGCAACCAAATCTCTGGTACCAAAAATCCCAGGATGACCAGCCAACACTGAACAATGGACCTCAGAAATCACCTTACTCGTCCATCTATCAGGAACAAACAGCTTCCCCACAGGACAGTGGTCAGGCCTATCAGTCTGAAATTCCTGAAGCACCCGCCGCAAATCAGGGGAGATGGCAGAAAGAATCACCCCTTCCTTAAGAATGCCAACTGGCTCAAGGACTCCAGGAGAATCCGGCAAAAAACTCTTAGAGAGGGCATCCGCCTTAACATTCTTAGATCCTGGAAGATATGAGACCACAAAATCAAAACGGGAGAAAAACAGGGACCACCGAGCCTGTCTAGGGTTCAGCCGCTTGGCCAACTCAAGATAAATTAAATTCTTATGATCGGTCAAGACCACAATGCGGTGCTTGGCTCCCTCAAGCCAATGTCGCCACTCCTCAAATGCCCACTTCATAGCCAACAACTCCCGATTGCTGACATCATAATTGCATTCCGCAGGCGAAAACTTTCGGGAAAAGAAGGCACATGGCTTCATCAAGGAACCATCAGAATTCCTCTGTGACAAAACGGCCCCTGCCCCAATCTCAGAAGCGTCAACCTTAACCTGAAAAGGAAGAGAAACATCCGGTTGACGCAACACAGGGGCAGAAGCAAATCAACGTTTAAGCTCCTGAAAGGCCTCAACAGCCCCAGAGGACCAATTAGTCACATCAGCGCCTTTCTTCGTCAAATCGGTCAGGGGTTTAACCACACTAGAGAAGTTGGCAATGAAACGGCGAGAAAAATTAGCAAAGCCCAAAAATTTCTGAAGGCTCTTCACAGATGTGGGTTGAATCCAGTCATGAGTGGCTTGGACCTTAACATGATCCATTTCTATAGACGAAGGAGAAAAAATAAACCCCAAAAAAGAGACCTTCTGAACTCCAAATAGGCACTTAGACCCCTTCACAAATAGAGCATTATCACAAAGGATCTGGAATACCATCCTGACCTGCTTCACATGAGACTCCCAATCATCGGAAAAAATCAAAATATCATCCAAATACACAATCAGGAATTTGTCAAGATAATTGCGGAAAATATCATGCATGAAAGACTGGAACAAAGATGGAGCATTAGAGAGCCCAAATGGCATCACAAGGTATTCAAAATGGCCTTCGGGCGTATTAAATGTAGTCTTCCATTCGTCACCCTGTTTAATACGAACAAGATTATATGCCCCTCGAAGGTCAATCTTGGTAAACCAACTAGCCCCCTTAATCCTAGCAAACAAATCAGAGAGCAAAGGTAAAGGATATTGGAATTTGACCGTGATCTTATTAAGAAGGCGATAATCAATACAGGGTCTCAAGGAGCCATCCTTCTTGGCAACAAAAAAGAATCCCGCTCCCAATGGTGACGAAGACGGCCGAATATGCCCCTTCTCTAAAGACTCCTTGCCCGGCATGCTCTGGCACAGACAGGTTGAAAAGTCGGCCCTTAGGGAACTTACAGCCAGGAATCAAGTCAATAGCACAATCACAGTCCCTGTGTGGTGGAAGGGAACTGGACTTGGGCTCATCGAATACATCCTGGAAATCTAACAAAAATTCAGGAACATCAGAAGAGGGGGAAGAGGAAATTGACATCAAAGGAACGTCACTATGTACCCCTTGACAACCCCAACTAGTCACAGACATTGATTTCCAATCCAGCACTGGATTGTGTACTTGTAACCAAGAAAAACCCAGTACAACAACATCATGTAAATTATGCAACACCAGAAAACGGCAATCTTCCTGATGTGCAGGAGCCGTGTACATAGTCATCTACGTCCAGTACTGAGGTTTATTCTTGGCCAATGGTGTAGCATCAATACCCCTCAAGGGTATGGGACTCTGCAAAAGCTGCAAAGAAAATTCACAGCGCCTAGCGAATTCTAAGTCCATTAAGTTCAGAGCAGCGCCTGAATCCACAAATGCCATGACAGAAAAAGATGACAATGAGCAAATCAGGGTCACAGACAGGAGAAACTTAGGCTGCACAGTACTAATGGTAACAGATCTAGCGACCCTCTTAATACGCTTAGGGCAATCAGAAATAGTATGAACAGAATCACCACAGTAAAAACACAGCCCATTCTGACGTCTGTATCCCCTCTGTTCTGCTCTAGTCAAAATCCTATCACATTGCATGGGCTCAGGACTTTGCTTAGAGGACACTGCCATATGGTGCACCACTTTGCGTTCGCACAGGCGCCGATCAATCTGAATGGCCAGAGACATAGATTCGCTCAAACCAACAGGCGTGGGAAACCCCACCATAACATCTTTAAGGGCTTCAGAAAGACCCTTTCTGAAAATTGCTGCCAGAGCATCCTCATTCCATTTAGTGAGCACAGACCATTTTCTAAATTTCTGGCAGTATAATTCTGCCGCTTTCTGACCCTGACACAGGGCCAACAGTGTTTTCTCAGCATGCTCTACAGAGTTAGGTTCGTCATACAATAATCCGAGCGATTGAAAAAATGCATCTACATTAAGCAATGCCGGATTCCCTGAATCAAGTGAGAATGCCCAGTCCTGAGGGTCGCCACGCAATAGAGAAATAACTATCTTTACTTGCTGAACAGGGTCACCAGAGGAACGGGGTTTCAGAGCAAAAAACAATTTGCAGTTATTTTTAAAGTTCAAAAACTTAGATCTATCCCCGTAAAACAAATCCAGAGTAGGAATTCTAGGCTCTAAGGCCGGAGTCTGAACCACATAATCTTGAATACTCTGTACTCTTGCAGCAAGCTGATCCACACGAGAAAACAAACCCAGAACATCCATGCCTGCATCCAAATCCCGAATCACCCAGAGATCAAGAGGAAGGAAAAAGACAAAACAAACTAAAGAAAAAAAAATGGCTCAGAACTCTTTTTCTCTTCCTTCTTTTGAGAGGCATTCAGCTCATTTTCGGCCAGTTGTACTGTTATGATCTGGTGATTAAGGTGCGACATGCGTCTAGCTCTGAGCAGGTGGCAACTATACTGACCGCAGTCCCTAAGCTCAACACAACACTAGAAGCAGCCGTGGAATGCTCCTAACTCGGCCTAGGCATCTCGTCACAGCCTAAGAGCTAACTACCCCTAAAGATAGAAGCAGGAAAACTATCTTGCCTCAGAGAAAATCCCCAAAGGATAGATTAGCCCCCCACAAATAATGACTGTGAGAGGAGAAGGAAATGACATACGTAGTATGAAACAAGATTTAGCACAGGAGGCCACTTCTAGCTAAATAGAAATAGTACAGAACAGAACACTGTGCGGTCAGTAAAAAAAACTAGAAAAAGTCCACCGCAGAGAAATGCAAAAATCTCCACACCTGACTAAAGGTGTGGAGGGCAAACTCTGCTTCCCAGAGCTTCCAGCTTAACTGAATAGATCCATACTGAAAAGCTGGACAAATGAACAAAAACAAAGAAAGTGCAGAACAACAAAGTCCATAACAAGAGAACCGCAAAAGGACAAGTAAGGACTTAGCTTTGATGAACTGGTCAGAGTGTCAGGAAAGTCCTAAGAGCAATGACTCCAGGCAGGAACAATTGACAACTGGCATTGAATGAGAGATAAGGCCAGACTAATATAGCCGAGCCAGAAAGACGATCAGTGAAAACAGCTGCTGAAGCTAAATCCAAGAAGCAGCCATACCACTAAAAACCACAGGAGGGAGCCAAAGAGCAGAACTCACAAAAATGCTACTTACAACCACCGGAGGGAGCCCAAGAGCGGAATTCACAACAGAGCTCGCTTGCCCAGCAGCTAGTGTGCTATCAGAAAGAGTATTCAGTACTGACCGAAAAAAAGGACTCGTCTGGCTACCCAAAATCTTGATGATCTAACCTTCATTAAAATGAACCACTCATGGATTTCCAATTATTTTGCCCCACCTTTCCCGGCTGACACCTAGCTTTCCTGTAAAAAGGTCTTGCTTTTGGACTGGTCTTACTCACTGTTCCAATCTCTTAATTTGCAGCTGCTGTATGTCCAGCATACGACATGTTTATACCTCCCTAAATGAGCTGACTCCCCCCACGGGGCTGTGGTCTCGCCACTTGGAGTAGGCACCCGTGAGAGTGCTGTTTGTCTGAAGAGGTGGGTGTGCCTACTTTTGTTCGACGGCACTGGCACTGGGTCCCTCATAGTACAATGAAGTGTCTCTGGCGGTGGTGGCATGCACCCAACGTCAGACACACCGTTGTAACATGAGGGGCCCTGGGCCAGTACCGCCGGGCACGAGAGATTGTCCCCCCCAGCTCAAACTGTGCTCTTCCACTTGCAAAATTATCTCTCACTGCTCCACCGCTGTTTAGTCTATGCGGTGAAATCCTTCAATGCCTGGCACTGACAATATCAATTTGTTGACATGTATGATGCTAGTTAAAATATCCAGTGGCCCTGTCCTATATTTACACCAGTAAATACTTTGCGCCAAATATCAATGTCTGAAAGTCAGGAGAGGAGCCCACCCCTGTACCTAAGTATGCCACCCCTTTTTTTTGTTTTGTTTTTTTACGAGACACTACCATCTAGGTATTATTTTGGAGTATTAACTGTGTCAGACACTCCTTAATATTGTTTTCCGCTGACCACACCAATGCTGCCTGTGTACCCCTGCAAGATAATTGAAACTGCATTGAGCCTAGTTTTTTTATTTTAGGCCTACTAAGTCTGTCTGCGGTCCCTCCTTCCAAATGTCCTCCGCTGACCACACCAATGCTGCCTGTGTACCCCTGGAACCAATTTAAAAGTGCATAGAGCCTCCTTTTTTTATTTTAGGCCTACTAAGTCTGTCTGCGGTCCCTCCTTCCAATTGTCCTCCACTGACCTCACCAATGCTGCCTGTGTACCCCTGGAATCTATTTAAAAGTGCATAGAGCCAACTTTTTTTATTTTAGGCCTACTAAGTCTGTCTGCGGTTCCTCCTACCAATAGTCCTCCGCTGACCACACCAATGCTGCCTGTGTACCCATGGAACCAATTTAAAAGTGCATAGAGCCTCCTTTTTTATTTTAGGCCTACTAAGTCTGTCTGCGGTCCCTCCTTCCAATTGTCCTCCACTGACCTCACCAATGCTGCCTGTGTACCCCTGGAATCTATTTAAAAGTGCATAGAGCCAACTTTTTTTATTTTAGGCCTACTAAGTCTGTCTGCGGTCCCTCCTACCAATAGTCCTCCGCTGACGACACCAATGCTGCCTGTGTACCCCTGGAACCTATTTAAAAGTGCATAGAGCCTCCTTTTTTATTTTAGGCCTACTAAGTCTGTCTGTGGTCCCTCCTTCCAATAGTCATCCGCTGACCACACCAATGCTGCCTGTGTACCCCTGGAACCTATTTAAAAGTGCATAGAGCCTACTTTTTTTATTTTAGGCCTAGTAAGTCTGTCTGCGGTCCCTCCTTCCAATTGTCCTCCACTGACCACATCAATGCTTACAGTGTACCCATGTAACCTTTTTTAAACCTGCATCGAGCCAACCTTGTGGTGTAAGGCCTACTAGCAGTGTCTGTCTGAGCCACTCAATACAGCTGTCCTCTTAAAAAAATGACCTGCAATTGTCAGGTTTTCAGCCTATCGGAATTTTAAAACTGCAGTGAGGCTACTAGTTTGGTTGGGGCCTCCTAACAGTGTCTGCCGCTCCAAGGTGTTCTCCAGGTTGCCTTTTCTGAGCTTCTGTCTTCAGGCTCTTGTTAAATAGTTGTTAAATGGAACAACTGCAGTGGGGCTACTAATTTGGTTGGGGCCTACTAACAGTGTCTGCCGCTCCAAGGTGTTCTCCTAGTTGCCTTTCCTGAGCTTCTGTCTTCAGGCTCTTGTTAAATAGTTGTTAAATGGAACAACTGCAGTGGGGCTACTAGTTGGGTTGGGGCCTACTAACGGTGTCTGCCACTCCAAGGTGTTCTCCTGGTTTCCTGTCCTGTGCTTCGATCTTCAGGCTCTCATTAAGTAGTTGTTAATATAACACTGGATTTGGCCTACTAGTTTGGTTGGGGCCTACTAATGGTGTCTGCCGCTCCTTGCTGTTCTCCTGGTTTCTTTTCCTGAGCTTCGATCTTCAGGCTCTCATTAAGTAGTTGTTAATATAACACTGCATTTGGCCTACTAGTTGGGTTGGGGCCTACTAACGGTGTCTGCCGCTCCTTGCTGTTCTCCTGGTTTCCTGTCCTGAGCTTCGATCTTCAGGCTCTCATTAAGTAGTTGTTAATATAACACTGCTGTTGCCCTACTAGTTTGGTTGGGGCCTACTAACGGTGTCTGCCGCTCCTTGCTGTTCTCCTGGTTTCCTGTCCTGAGCTTCGATCTTCAGGCTCTCATTAAGTAGTTGTTAATATAACACTGCTGTTGCCCTACTAGTTTGGTTGGGGCCTACTAACGGTGTCTGCCGCTCCTTGCTGTTCTCCTGGTTTCCTGTCCTGAGCTTCGATCTTCAGGCTCTCATTAAGTAGTTTTTAATATAACACTGGATTTGGCCTACTAGTTTGGTTGGGGCCTACTAATGGTGTCTGCCGCTCCTTGCTGTTCTACTCCACTGAACAAAGCAGTGCCGCCGGTTTACGACTGTTACCAATTTTGAACTGCATTTAGACTACTTACTGATTTGGGCCTACTCACTGTGTCAGCCTCTCATTACAGTTGTCCTCCACTGAACAAAGCAATGCCGCCTGGTTAGTCCTGTTACCAATTTTGAAATGCATTTAGCCCATTTTATTATTTTGGCCTATATCTATGTTTCCTCCTCATCCTGCCCATTGCCCAGCCAGTGCTAGATGAGTCTGCTGGTACATTGACCCAGACCGCTACATTCCCCTTGCACGCTACACAGCCAGATTCTGACCCTGCTGAAAGTGAGGTTCCCCTCCCCGCATACTATACCACCTTACACGGGGACAAAGAGGAAGGTGCAGATGAAAGTGCAGGTTCCTTCATCAGGTGGGGGGGAAATACTTGTTGGCGACGTCACTGACACAGGGCCCCTCATAGTATGCAAAAGTGTCGCTGCCGGTGGGAGGCGCCCCCGCCGTGCAAACACACCGCCGTACTTTGAGGGGCCCTGTGCCAGTGCCAATGCGAACGAGTGGGACACCCCTGCTTGCTCAGAATCACAGCACTTGCAAAGTTGAAATACTTACCTCTCCCTGCTCCATTGCCGTGACGTGGTCGTGGTATTTTCCTGGGCCCACTAAATACTTTAACCAGCCATACCCCCCACAACTTTAACCAAATTACCCCCAATGTCCAATGCCTAACTATTATCATAAGGTAAATTAAGATTGACAAGCTTCAGTACCAAGAATGGATGTTTTTGCCATAAAAATGGGCACTGTAGGTCTTTTTCTGGCCTCCACTCACTGCCGACTATGCTTCCCCATTGACTTGCATTGGGTTTCGTGTTTCGGTCGATCCCCTACTTTTCGCGATAATCGGCCGATTTCACTCGACTCGACTTTTGAGATAGTCGGGTTTCGCGAAACCCGACTCGACCCTAAAAAAGTAAAAGTCGCTCAACCCTAATCATAGTATAACAAGGGTTGAATAGCCCATCTTGGCATCTGCTGCTGGGTGGAAGCTGTCAACCATAGCCACCTATGGTGGATGATCACACAGGCACAACTACTGTGCTTCCACGATCATTTACAAATCTGGATGTTAAGTTCATGATGCCAGTGTTATACATTTATGGAACATGGTGTGAAGGGATTAGTAAAAAAAACAATGTAAGGCAAGTACTTAGTGTTTTGATATTCAATTGCTATTCAAGTCATTCCCAGAGATGTTCTTGAAGGTTCACCAAGTGAGAATCCATGCTTTGAATAAAAGAAAATCATTTGATCCCTTGTAAAAGATTTTGTTCCAACTTTCTTACTTGATATATCCTTTGCTTCATGTCATAATATATGGTAAGAACAAGCTGTACTTTATGCAGAGCTCACAATGGGAATACGCAAATCATAACATTGTTCAATTTCATTTTTCCTTGGGGACTATGGTTATATGATAATAATTGTGTATTTATCTCAGTGGTTCTACCACGGTGCTTTGCCACACAAAGGGCACAAATATACAGTTATAATTTTAATACCCCAGCACCATCACAACGGAAATAATTTCCTTTTATCCTTCATGGTTGCTTACACAGCCGGCTATATGCTTATGAATATATCACAATGCTACCAGATAGAAATATCTAAGCTTGTAACAAGTGTTAATGTGGAATGAAGGCATGGTCCAGAAAAAAAGAGATTTGTTGGCAGGATTTGCTCATGTTCCAGCTGTTCTCAGAGCTGGAAATATTCAAACACTGAGATCATTTTTTACTTTCTTTACATTGGGTTCCATTAACAGCATCACAATGATTCACTCCAATAGACATGTTCAGATGATCACAGCAGGCCAAACTACATGCTCTATTGGTTTAGCGAACATCACAAATATATGGCTTAGATGAAATATAACGCAGCGAGGGAACACAATAACATGGAATTCAATCTTTTCAATGACTTACATTGTGTAACTGTTCACCTCAAAGACTGGAAAGTAGCATAATGCCGACCGAGTACATCTGGATAGAAGACGCAGGAGGGAAGACAATGGAGTAAGCCAAGACATGTTTGTTTTCGTGCTTGTGAAGGACAGTTGCTGGGGTTCAAGCCTTCTATTTTAGAACTTAACGTATCAAAGATAATACAAAGCCAACAAATCATTTTTCAATTACCAGCAACTAGATTGACAGCTTCTTGTTCTTTATTTCTTTATTCTAGGTTTGTGTGAATAAAAACCATTACCTGTCCTCTACTGCATACGAGCAATTTTGAGGTCCTTCTGTTCCAGATTCCATATATATACTGATATAAAAGGGTTAATGTTTCTCTCTTTTCTAAATTTTGTCTTTGTATTTGCCAGCTATATCATCTCATATTCAAGGATTTTATACTTCTCAAATGCAATGTTTTAAGATTCAGCAAAAACATGTTTTGGGTACAAGGTAAATGAAGTCATCATGACGTGGACAGCAGGAGGCTCTACGTGAGTTACATTGCTGTAAATGGTATAAGATACAGCATTCTTGTGTGAATAGACAGAAAATTGACTTGCTTACAAGTGTGTATTAATTTCTCCGAGTGCTCATTATTTCAGGGCCTTATCTCTTAATTCTGCCTCACTGGTGATCCGGCATATCTGACTTTGGGTCAGCACAAAAGGAGCTACAACAATACATATATATATTTTTTTACAATAAAAATTAAATGTAATTTCCTCACTAGAAAATTACCAATTGCGCAAGTTATCTTTACACTAAATATCATTTTCTAAACATTTTTGCTGTGACTCTTCATTTGTTATGTAACAATCTGTAGAATACAAGTCATAAATTGTGATAGATTTCACTTTAAGGGCATTTAAGAGCCGGCAATCATTCGACAATTGAGCAAAATGCTCTATCGTTCGTCACATGGGATACATTTTAAGTTGGCTTAAAAATGGTCATGCTTTGCATTTGCGGAATTCTGTCCTGTTTATACAGGCACAGGGTTTCCAAAACCATAATGTTTTATGTTCATGATCATTGTGGGAATATAGAAGTGCGGTCGGGCTGTCTAAACAGACCATTAAAGAACGCCAATCAACTTGTATGTAGCCTACCTGCATTTGTCGGTCTTTCTACATGAACCCTAAACTTCATAATAGACTGACAATTCCTATTTAGTAAAGATCACGTCTCATCAGACAACACATTATCGCCTCTAATGCATCCATTATTGACAATAAGTGATGATTACCATTCAGCTCTTTCTCCCTCTCACTGTACAGAGACAGACACACAGCATGCTCACAAAGTTCTCTGATATAAATTAACAGGTTGTTTTTAGGCTTAGCCTTTTAATCTTAGTGCCTGCTACTCTCTAAACAAATCTGTTCACAGCTCAAAGTAACAGCTCAGGCAAGCTGTCTGTTCTCGTAATTACATAAGGAAAGTAAAAAGTATACTATCACAAAATATATGCAGATTAGCATAAGGAATACATTAAATAAGGTTGAGGTCCCAACCTATGTCTTGGGAGACACATGTGGCAAATGTGCCCATGCAGTGACATAACTAGACTCTGATTGGCCCCCATTGAAAAACCTGGACCTGCATGTTGGTAAGATGTATGGCCTCTTGTAGCATTCTAGATCCTATAATGACATGCAAGCTCAACCCTTATATAATAATGCCCCCCATCCTGACTGTTTCCTGTAATAATTGCCTCCATCATGGCCCCCATCCTGTAATAATGCCATTTGCTTTTATAATATCCCCATCCTGGTTTAATGCCCTCTTCCTGATAATGTCCCCCATCTTGAGCCCCTTTCAGTATTAACATCGCCCATCCTAAGTCCCTAGTGCATGCCCTCATCATCTCTCGCCTTGACTACTGCAACCACCTGCTTTGTGGCCTCCACTGTAATACTCTTACAACCATTCCATCTATACTAAACTCTTCTGTCCGACTAATTCACCTGTTTCCTGGCTACTCCCTGGACTCTCCTTTCTTCCAATCTCTTCACTGGCTCTCCAGTGCCCAGAGACTTCAGTTCAAAACCAAACCATGGCCTACAAAGCTATCCACAACTCACTGTCTCCATACACCTGTGACCTTGTCTCCCAATACTTTCCTGCATGCAACCTCCAATCCTAACTACTAGATCTCCTTCTCTACTCCCCTCTTATCTCCTCTGTACCAGTCAGTGACTTGCATTGCTTAAGATTTTATTGCACTTGATTTTTTATTATGCATATAGCCCTTTTCATGTGTAAACCGACAAGGAATAAATGGCGCTATAATAATAAATAGTAATAATGTGCCCCCCAACCTAGTATATATGTCCTCTATCCTGGGCCCATGTCTGGTATATATGTCCCCCATCCAGGTACTATATATATGTAACAAGGGCATCAGGATGTGGGGAGCTATGGCCGAGTACTTAAAGGTACATTACATAGGCAGAGTCAACTGAGCACAGTATCTTGAAGCACCCCCAGTCCCTTGCACATAGGTAGACGAGACCAACACAGCTTTTCCCCACAGTGCATAATAGAGCCCATTGAGACACCATCACTTCTCTATTTCTGGCATTATATTTTTCAACCTTTACGGTGCCAGTGAATTTTAGTTGCTTCTCATATATGAATGCCATTTTGTCCATTTGATATG
This sequence comes from Ranitomeya imitator, assembly GCF_032444005.1. Taxonomy (NCBI): domain Eukaryota; kingdom Metazoa; phylum Chordata; class Amphibia; order Anura; family Dendrobatidae; genus Ranitomeya; species Ranitomeya imitator. Next base: position 1,160,741,589 of record NC_091282.1, read on the forward strand.
TTTAATGTTTATAATAAGATTATATTTTTGTCCTAAAAAATCCCCTGATTTTTTATTGGGATCTCTAAGTTATATGCTGATTTAAATATGGTTTTATAATACAGCTAGACCTTCTTACTATAGAAATCAGAGCTCTTGTAGTCGGTATTATGTATTTGGCCTAAGGGGTAGAATTCCGTCTTGGCTACGGAAATTATGTTGTAGGTTATATATTTTCCCCACAGGTTACCTTCTCTTCTGGGCACAGCCGTCCACGGTAGTCCATGTAATTTACAGTCCGGGAGGCAACTGTAGTCCAACGGGAAAAAAAGAATAACTTTTAATAAAACAGGATGGTGGAAATAAGATGACAAAACAAGTGCACAACTGGATTACTGTCCCTGATGCTGGCTGCAGCCATACCCACAACGGTCGCAGAAGCCGAAAGTCACAACAATCCCCAGGCTGGGATCTGTACCCTTGTAACCCCTTCAACGTGGGCCCTCCTATAGTCCTGGATACCTGTAGTGCAGGCTATTACTCAGTCTTGTAGATTCCAGGGCAACAGTTCCTCCTATATGGAGGCCTGGCAGTGTCCTGTAACATGCGCATCTGCTCTGTTCAGCCACTCAGGCAGTTCTGGAGGGAAACAGCAGCTTCCCTTCACCTTATGGCTGCAAGTCCAGCCCTCATCTGTTAACTGCTTCTGTCCCTGCCTCTGTGTACATTACAGGCATGGCAGACACAGCACATTAAAGGGGAACACCATAACAACATATATTACATTAACACAGTAACACTTACATTACTTAAAGTGCACGGGGGGTCACAAGAGAAGAGGAGAGGGCACTACTGATGGGACCGGCCACCTCCTTTCATATATATCCCCAATCCTGGGTCCTTTCCTAGTATATTTGTCCTCCATCCTGGTATATACTGCATGTTCCCTTATCCTCATATATATGTCTTACATCCTGATATATATCTCCGCTATCCTGGTATATACTGTACAGTATGTCCCCCATCCTAAGGCAAAATCTGGTAGATATGTTCCCTGTTCTGCCTCTGCATATAAAAAATAGTCTACTTTCCTTCCTTGTCTTCCTTAAGGTGCATTGTACTCTTCCATAGCCAGCACAGAGGCTGGCAGCTGACATTGGTATTCCTGCTTTTGTGAAGTATGACATCACTGCCATGCAACACCAATGCCTGGCACGCTGACATCAGCTGCCGACCTCTGGCAATGTGTATTGAAGCAAAGGAAGTCTGAGGGTTCATGCGCAGCAATGCACTTCAGCTAGATGTGCATTCGAGGGCGTACATCCAGCTGAAGCAAGGGCTGATGTTGGTGGTCTCCCCTTGAGAACGGGTCCAGTCACAATCACACCCTCTGCAACTACGATTATTGAACCCCCTTGTATCAAGTTAGCTAAAAAAAAAAATTAACACAAATTAAATTTTTGTTGCTTGGTTTGCACAAATATAGCAAAATGTCTGTTGTCATATTGCTGGTTTTAAAAGGGTTGAAAAGTTGTTAAAAAAATTATACTCACTAGTGATGAGCACGTGGGCTCGGATGAGGTGTTATCAAGCATCCTCGAGTGCTAATAGAGCATCTTCTAATCTGCTCTAATACTATGTTCTAATCACCGCAGCTGCATGTCTCGTGGCTGTTCGACAGCTGCAACACATGCAGGGATTGTCTGTTTATTAGGCAATCCATGCACGTGTTGCAGCTGTCAAACAGCCACAAGACATGTAGCCATGGCAACTCTAATATAGTATTAAAGCATGCCAAAGATGCTCTATTAGCACTTGAGCATGCTCGGATAACACCTTATCTAAGCACATTCGCTCATCACTAATACTCACCTCTCCTTCCTTTCCTTAGCCCTCACCTTCTGCCTACTGTGTCTGAAGATCGGCCAGGAACTGTGAGGAACGGACAGGGAGCTGCACAGAGAAAGTATGGGCTAGGTAAGTATTTTATACATATAAATAATATTCATAATATAACATATACCCTCAATATAGTGTGCTCTGTGGTCCCGAAATACCTCAAAGATAAGGCACAACATGCATCAAATTAATTCAATGCAAATCAAAGTTCTTGAAATAACTCAGGTTAAACCTTCAAATTCAAATGCAGACCAGTGTATTCTTAAATGGAGAGTATGGTGTACCTGTGGAACTATATAAATTATATGCAGAAGAACTGCTTACAAATTCACGAGAGGTATATCTCAATACTTTTGATGGTTGTTCACTTTTTTTTGTGATAGTAGTACAGTAACCTGCTTAAGCTCACAGTGCCTTGGAATTAGATTTTGAGGGCTGGAGCTATACAGGGATGTGAGAATGTATACTAGAGAAAAGATCTCCCATCAAAATTTTTATCCTATTAATATATTGCAATCATCATATTATATAGCACTGTGTACTTCCAATTGATCATTTTACCTTTCTACCCAGTTTATTCTCGCCTTTTACATTAGGTCTATGACACCACAATGTTAAAAACTGTCTAACTGAAGCCCTCTAAGCTCTATGTACAAACCGAAGGTCAGTTTTCCCTGTATGACTTAGGCTAGGCTCACATTGCGTTAGGGGAGGAACGGACCTCGAACACTGCAAGCAGCGTTCGAGGTCCATCACTCAAATGATGGCACATCGCTAGCGCACGCCCATTGTGGGCATGCGCTAGTGATGCATTCACCATTACAAGCAATGGCGGCGTTAACGGACTACGTTACACCGTGTTATGCCGCGGTGTAACGTAGTCCGTTTAACGGGTTCACACAACGCAGTGTGAACCTAGCCTTACCAGTCAAGGCAAAAGTCAGTGGCAGGGGACAGGGTGGGACAGCTGGGTCAGGAGTTGAAGAGGGCAATGACAGATGCAGGGAGAAGAGACTTCCTGTTTCTACAAAGAAAACAAAATAATTAACTGGGTAGAAAGTCAAAATGAGCAATTACAAGCACACAGTGCCATATAATATGATGACTGCAATATATTAAGGGGATGAAAACTTTGATGGGCGTGCTTCTTTAATATCTTCAAATTATTTCAACAGTTGAAAATTAAGTATGGCTTTCCATATTCTTCATTTTAGCAGTTTTCACAACTGCTGTACAAAGTGATCACATCATTACTGAGATATGTGATATGGGAAGCATAAGAATATGAAGAATATGAGCTTGATCTTATATTCGGAAATTTGAAATCATTTTACATTTTAGCAATGACAACTACTTGCTTTTTAAATGTGGCCCACCTCCATTTTTTTTTAATCATATGGATGCTATTGAAAATTGAACTGCCTAGCACCCCGTAACAAAAGCTGATGTGAAGCATTAGTTATAACCTTTCCTAAAGCTTGCATATGGTACTTTCACATTGCGTTGCTTCCCGTGTTCAGTGGATCCATCGCGGTTTACGTCCAACCCCCACCCGTTTCCTGTCTGTAAAATAGGATTTATATGCCTATTGAAGGAGAGCACCAAGATGCAGTCTACTGCGTCTTCCCCAAATAGGCATACAGCTGAAAATGATGTATGACAGAGCACATGGAGACTCTGTCTGCATCATTATAGTCAATGGCCCAGTCAGGCACATAAGCCCAATCCCAGTTTTGAGGTGGGAGGTGAGATCTGACGTAAGCCCCAATGGGGCCTCTGAACGTAAGTAAAAACGCAATTTGAAAGAGTCTTTACTAATATAGTAAATACAGTATTTAGGGGTTAGATCTCCTGCAGTCTCAATGATCGTGTTACTGGGGCATGTAGAAGACATGACTAAGGACATTCCAAAATTGTCAGTAATGTTTGTTATATACTTGTAAAACTAAAACATTATTTGACTTAAAAAAAATAATCTTTTTACGTCTCTACTCTTCAAGACATGATACAACTTTGTTATATTATTATTATGTTATTATTATTATGGAGTAAGATTCCAGGCACTATTGGCCTTTTGTTCAACCAACCTGAATTATTTGTCCATTGACAGTCGCTTAATAAGGTTTCGCATGCTTTAACAAGTGCGATATGGTTTGAATGTGTCATTTTAAAGTCTTATCATTTAGAACAGATGAACACGGTAAAAGTAAAAATCTTTACACCTTAAAGTGGTGTCAGATGGGCACTTTGAACACTAACACTCTTCCAGCTGTGGAAACAGTAGCCTTAATATAGCTCAATTGCTCCAGTGTTGACACTCTGAAGTACAGAGGAAAGTTTCTTCACTGCCACGAGAGCAAGGACTGTGATGTGAAAATGTTACATGCTGTGTCTTCTGAACTTATTCACTCTAATGTCAGAGAGAGCAGTATTTAATGCGTTGTGGAGCTACAGAGAATAGCAATATGAAATGTGTCCTGTGCTACATTGAAGAAATATTATAGCAGACAGATTTTCTTCAAGAAATTAAAATCTAAGCTTTGTGGTATATGTGCGTGTGACCTCTTTTAAAATCAGGCAAACCCGTTGCGTTTTCCAAGCAGGGGATGCTTCAAGAAACTCTGATTTTTTTCCCCGATGCATCTTTTCTGAAGTTTTTATCATTTCCTTAGCATATTTCCAACAGATTTGGCAATTAGCAGTTTTTTGGAAGTCTTACCTCTGGTTTTTGTGGCGTTTTTTTAATTTACATTTTCTGGTACTTTTTTTTTTCACTCCATTGAATAATGAAGAAACCGTTAAGCGATTTTTAATTCAAAACTAATGGCAAAAGGCAACAAGAGACATCTGAGTGACTTTGGAGCTTTCTCATTGACTGGTATTTTGTCTTACTGCAAATTTTTTTTCAAACTGAGTGTTTTTGGTTTTACTATTCTCTTTTGTGTTACTGCAAATTTTTTTTCAAACTGAGTGTTTTTGGTTTTACTATTCTCTTTTGTGTTACTGCAAATTTTTTTTCAAACTGAGTGTTTTTGGTTTTACTATTCTCTTTTGTGTTACTGCAAATTTTTTTTCAAACTGAGTGTTTTTGGTTTTACTATTCTCTTTTGTGTTACTGCAAATTTTTTTTCAAACTGAGTGTTTTTGGTTTTACTATTCTCTTTTGTGTTACTGCAATTTTTTTTTCAAACTGAGTGTTTTTGGTTTTACTATTCTCTTTTGTGTTACTGCAAATTTTTTTCAAACTGAGTGTTTTTGGTTTTACTATTCTCTTTTGTGTTACTGCAATTTTTTTTTCAAACTGAGTGTTTTTGGTTTTACTATTCTCTTTTGTGTTACTGCAAATTTTTTTTCAAACTGAGTGTTTTTGGTTTTACTATTCTCTTTTGTGTTACTGCAAATTTTTTTTCAAACTGAGTGTTTTTGGTTTTACTATTCTCTTTTGTGTTACTGCAAATTTTTTTTCAAACTGAGTGTTTTTGGTTTTACTATTCTCTTTTGTCTTACTGCAAATTTTTTTTCAAACTGAGTGTTTTTGGTTTTACTATTCTCTTTTGTCTTACTGCAAATTTTTTTTCAAACTGAGTGTTTTTGGTTTTACTATTCTCTTTTGTGTTACTGCAAATTTTTTTTCAAACTGAGTGTTTTTGGTTTTACTATTCTCTTTTGTGTTACTGCAAATTTTTTTTCAAACTGAGTGTTTTTGGTTTTACTATTCTCTTTTGTGTTTACTGCAAATTTTTTTTCAAACTGAGTGTTTTTGGTTTTACTATTCTCTTTTGTCTTACTGCAAATTTTTTTTCAAACTGAGTGTTTTTGGTTTTACTATTCTCTTTTGTGTTACTGCAAATTTTTTTTCAAACTGAGTGTTTTTGGTTTTACTATTCTCTTTTGTGTTACTGCAAATTTTTTTTCAAACTGAGTGTTTTTGGTTTTACTATTCTCTTTTGTGTCTTCAGGTTTCTTGGTGGTGTGTGAACATGTTCTTACAGACTTGTTCACTGTGCAAGTAGCCCATGTGTTCCTGTTTCCATCATTGACTGGTATTGTATGAGTTCTAGAGAAAAAAATGGAAATCATTTAAAGAAAAAAGAGGTAAAAACATTGTTATTCTCTAGTTAATAAATTGCTAGTATGACAGCATGAAAACAAGCAAGTTTGCAATTACTTACTTTTTCTCTCTTCTGTCATTATCCTGGAATGAGAGCTTTTATCTTTCATAATGTACAGTTTATTTCCAGCTACCAGTGGCTGGATGATGCATTCCAAGAGCAGAGTTAACTCCTAACATTCCAGTCAGCTCTCTCCAGCAATAAGAGTCCTACCCTGCCAGAAATAGGAAGTGAAAGAGACTGGAAAGTCATGTGCTGCTGAAGAGACAACTTGAGAATAAACTTTTAAGGTTTTTTTTCAAACCTTAGCTTTCATTCTAAATTCTCAAGTTTATAAATAAAGTACAGAAGAACTTTTTTCATTTCCGTGCCAAATCTTTTTTACATTAAAGGGTGTTAAGCTTTCACTATATTTGTAAATCAGAGATAAATAAAACTTTGAAGGTAAAATTGCATTTGTGTTATCCACGTCTGATGCCAGCAATTACAGGAATGTCATCATAACATTTTACAAAGAGATGCAGATACTCGTAGGTAGAAGTTGGATATAAAGTCATTGTGTGCACACATTTATCTTTACATTACTGACATGCTGAGAGTTATCGCAGAGTATAATGATTTTGTGTATTGATTCTGATGCACTTTTTATTACTCCAGCAGTTGCTTGCCAAATGTTCTTTATTGTTCCTATTTTCATTGTTTTACTGACATCACATGAAGTTTCAGTTCTTCAGGTTGTCAGTGCATGTGAAAAAAAATCAGAAGAGACAAAGAACAAAGCCAGTTTTGTCAAATGAATAAATAAGGGTAGAAGGGTATTACACGAAATGTACAGATCTGTACATTTATTAAAAATAATTCTAGCTTTTTAAGCTTAAAAGGGTTTTGTAATGACTGACATATAGCAAAATCATTTATCAGTAAAACCCCACTGATCTATAGATAAGGGTTCCTGGTATAATTGTTCATACGTACAGTGGGGAAAAAAAAAGTATTTAGCCAGCCACCAATTGTGCAAGTTCTCCCACTTAAAAAGATGAGAGGCCTGTAATTGACATCATAGGTAGACCACAACTATGAGAGTCAAAATGAGAAAGCAAATTCAGAAAATCAGTTTGTCTGTTTTGGCAAGATTTATTTTGCAAATTATGGTGGAAAATAAGTCACCTAAAAACATGCAAGATTTCTGGCTCTCCCAGACTTGTAACTCCTCTGTCCTCCACTCATTACCTGTAGTAATGGCACCTGTTTGAATAAAAAAGTATAAAAAATACCTGCCCACAACCTCAAACAGTCACACCCCAAACTCCACTATGGTGAAGACCAAAAAGCTGTCAAAGGACACCAGAAACAAAATTGTAGACCTGCACCAGGCTGGGAAGACTGAATCTGCAATAGGTAAGCATCTTGGTATGATTAAATCTACTGTGGTAGCAATGATAAGAAAATGGAAGACGTACAAGACCACTGATAATCTGCCTCGATCTGGGGCTCCACACAAGATCTCACCCCGTGGGGTCAAAATGATGACAAGAACGGTGAGCAAAAATCCCAGAACCCCATGAAGGGACCTATTGAATGACCTGCATAGAGCTGGGACCACTGTTACAAAGGCTACCATAAGTAACACACTGCCCCTCCAGGGACTCAGAGCCTGCATTGCCACGTGTCCCCCTGCTTAAGCCAGTACCTGTCCGGGCCCATCTGAAGTTTGCTAGAGAGCATTTGGATTATTCAGAAGAGTATTGGGAGAATGTCATATGGTCTGATGAAACTAGAGTAGAACGGTTTGGTAGAAACAAAACTTGTCGTGTTTGGAGGAGACAGAATGCTGAGTTGCATCCAAAGAACCCCATACCTACTGTGAAGCATGGGGGTGGCAACATCATGCTTTGGGGCTGTTTCTCTGCAAAGGGACCAGGATGACTGATCCATGTACATGAAAGAATGAATGGGACCATGTATTGTGAGATTTAGAGGGCAAACCTCCTTCCATCAGCAAGGGCATTGAAGATGAAATGTGGATGGGCCTTTCAGCAAGATCATGATCCCAAGCACACCGTCAGGGCAAGGAAGGAGTGGCTTCGTAAGAAGCATATGAAGGCCCTGAAGTGGCCTAACTAGTCTCCAGATCTCAACCCCATAGAAAACCTCTGGAGGGAGTTGAAAGTCCATTTAGTCCAGCAGCAACAGGCCCAAAACATCACTGCTTTACAGGAAATCTGCATGGAGGAATGGGCCAACAAACAATCACCAACAGTGTGTGCCAACCTTGTGAAGACGCTTGACCTCTGTCATTGACAACAAAGGATATATAACAAAATATTGAGGCAAACTTTTGTTAATGACAAAATACTTATTTTCCAACATAATTTGCAAAATAAATCTTGCCAGATCATAAAAGGTGATTATCTGGATATGTTTTCTCATTTTGACTCTCAAAGTTGTGGTCTACCTATGATGTCAATTACAGGCCTCTCTCATCTTTTTAAGTGGGAGCACTTGCACAATTGGAGGCTGACTAAATACTTTTTTTTCCCCACTGTATGTCAACCACATGCAATAGGACCCTTTTGGCTTTGTGTACTATGCCTTTAAAGTTTTCATATAATTTATGATTTTGTTATGAAATAAATTAAATCTGATATATTTGAAAAGTCCTTAAAGGATTAAATGCTCAGGCTGGTATAAAATAATAAAACTAGTAAAATTCACCAGCAACTCCTTTTCTACTCTACACTAAAAGGTTGGAAATGAGTGATAATATCTGCATCTCAACCAATCACATCAAAGTTTAACTCTGTTGGTGAAAACTAGCATGAGATAGATACTTTCTTATATTGATTGAACGGGCGATTCTGAACATGGCAATACTAAATATGTGTATATTTGAATTTTTTATTGTTTTATTTTGACTGAGGAAAAAGGGGGGTGATTTCAACTCTTATATTTGTTAACTTTTTTAATATTTTTAAAAACTTTTTTGCATGCTTCAGAAGTCTCCATGGGAGACTAGAAGCTGCACTACTTCGATCGCCTCTGCTACACACAGGCGATGATGAGATCACCTTTGTGTAGGAAAAATGCTCACTTGCTATGAGCGCTGACGACTGGGCAGAGCTCATAGTAATGAGAACTTTAGAGGTCTGCTTCAGACCTCTGGTTGTCATGCCGACCCATCGGTGACCCGCAATCATGTGATGGGGTCACCAATGGGTGGGATTTACGACTTGCTTCCGGTAACCGTGAGTTAACTGCTGCTTTCAGAAATTGACAGCTACATTTAACTAGCTAAAAGCCATGGGTGGATTGTTGACATGTGCCCAGAAAGTTGCGGGGAGTACGACATCAGCCTACTATTAAGCCCGATGTCGGAAAGGGGTTAAGGATAAATTTTAAAGATTTTCTGGTAGACCGATTTTTTCATACATCCAACATTTGCATCAATGAACAAGACATTTAGGTTATATCTAGGTCTGCAGGTCTAGAATTTACACCCATCTATTGACAGCAGTGCTTTTGCAGAGAAAAAGTGAAATGTTTTGGGGTCAAAATTAGAATTATGCATTTTCTAATTCTGGTAATCATATACAAAGAAAGGCAGAGCATTTAATATATCTTAGCATTGCTGCTCGTGAATTTAATAGCTCTGCTGGTAAATTAGCAGATTGGAAATGGTCCAGTGAGGCTCTAAGCAGAGTTATTCATTTCCTGTCGATTCCTGGAATGATTTGAATTCCACAAAATTAAAAGTCGTGATTTCCCAGGCTAGAATTGCGGCCAGCTCACCATTAAGCAACATTGTCTTATGCTTTTCTAGCTGTGTTTTGATACTAAGACTTTTCACTCACTGCGTACAGGAGGTGGTCTTCTCCAAAAGTAGCCTTAAGGACCAGCAATGATGAGCTCTTCATATAGATTACTGAAGGAAGCTGTGTGTATAGTGTATTCTAATTTTAAAGTTCATTTCCCACGTTATTATATCTTCAGCTAATATTACACAGCCCAGCTTGTTTGACTAATAGACTTCAAGTTTTAATTAAAGTTGACATTTCCAATCTGAAGTGTGGCTAACGCATGGGATCTTGGCCAACAATTGAGCGAATATGTGCTATAATGTGTAGACTTTTTCAGAAAAAAAGATAAATACAATTGTGAAGTTATTCCATATTATGATAAATAATTAAATGATATAATGATGTACGAGTATCTTTACTTAGCTATTTTATTGTAAACCACCCTTTACAGCATACACATGCTCCATAAAAGGGATCCCCTCTCCCTCTGGCAGACTCATCCTATCCGTGTATTACATTAATTGCTGTTCATTTAAATTAGAGGGAACATGTCACCAGATTTTCCCAATATAAAGGACTAGCTATTGAACCCGTTCTACGCCCGGGTGGCGAGCATTTATATTGGTATATGGTCTCCATCCTGTCATGTGCTGCTCCATCCTGCGTCCCCATCCTGTCATGTGCTGCTCCATCCTGCGTCCCCAGCCTGTCATGTGCTGCTCCATCCTGCGTCCCCATCCTGTCATGAGCTGCTCCATCCTGCGCCCCATCCTGCGCCCCCATTCTGACATGTGCTGCTCCAATCCTGCACCCCCATTCTGACATGTGCTGCACCCATCCTGCGCCCCCATTCTGACATGTGCTGCTCCCATCCTGCGCCTCCATTCTGACATGTGCTGCACCCATCCTGCGCCCCCGTTCTGTCATGTGCTGCTCCCATCCTGCGCCCCCGTTCTGTCATGTGCTGCTGCCATCCTGCACCCCCATTCTGTCATGTGCTGCCCTATTCTGTCATGTGCTGCTCCCATCCTGCGCCCCGTTCTGTCATGTGCTGCTCCCATCCTGCGCCACCGTTCTGTCATGTGCTGCACCCATCCTGCGCCTCCATTCTGTCATGTGCTGCTCCCATCCAGCGCCCCCGTTCTGTCATGTGCTGCTCCCATCCATATGTCCCATACGCTGCTCCATAAAGGTTTATGGCCCCCATAAGATGCTCCATAGTATGTGCCCCGTACACTGCTCCATATAGGTTTAGGGCCCCCATAAGATGCTCCATAGTATATGCCCCGTACACTGCTCCATAAAGGTTTATGGCCTCCATAAGATGCTTCATAGTATATGCCCCATACACTGCTCCATAAAGGTTTATGGCTCCCATAAGATGCTCCATAGTATATGTGCCATACACTGCTCCATAAAGGTTTATGGCCCCCATAAGATGCTCCATAGTATATGCCCCCATACACTGCTCCATAAAGGTTTATGGCCCCCATAACATGCTCCATAGTATTATATGCCCCGTACACTGCTCCATAAAGGTTTATGGCCCCCATAATATGCTCCATGGTATTATATGCCCCCGTACACTGCTCCATTATGGTTGATGGCCCCATAAGATGCTCCATGGTATTATATGCCCCGGTACACTGCTCCATTATGGTTGATGGCCCCATATGATGCTCCATGGTATTATATGCCCCCGTACACTGCTCCATTATGGTTGATGGCCCCATAAGATGCTCCATGGTATTATATGCCCCCATACAGTGCTCCATTATGGTTGATGGCCCCCATAAGATGCTCCTTGATGTTATATGCCCCCGTACACTGCTCCATTATGGTTGATGGCCCCATAAGATGCTCCATTGTATTATATGCCCCGAATGCTGCTGCGATATATAAAAAAAAAAATACCATACTCACCTATCGCCGCTGGGCGCCGAGTGCTGGGGGGCCTGAGCAGGCGGGGACACCGGCGCGCTGTGGGGGTCAGGTGCCGGAGTCGCCGCTAGCTCAGGCCCCCCAGCACTTGCTATATTCACCTGTCTGTCCCGTTCCAGCGCTGCGTGCCACTCCGTGTTCCGGCTCCTCTGGCTGTGACTGTTCAGTCAGATGCGGCGCACATTAAGCGCATCATCGCGCCCTCTGAACTGTAAACGTCACAGGCAGAGGACCCAGGAGACGGAGCCGCACGCAGCGCTGGAACGGGGGACAGGTGAATATACTTACCCTCCTGGCGCGTCCCTGCCTCTCCGGTGGAGATCGCGGTGTGCGTTCAGTGTTTACGCATACTGCGATCTCCTGGGAGCGTCACTCTGTGGGGTCCAGACTGCGCCGGCGCTTGCGCTTGCGCAGTCTATAAAGGCTTCGGATAGAGTGACGCTCCCAGCGTCATTTTATAGATGATATAAAAAATGTGCACCATCTTTAAGGCCTCTTTTACAGTATTCTAGCAAGCTGTATGTAAATTCTCAATCCCCTCTGCACAGTGTCGGACTGGGGTGACAAGGGCCCACCAATAACATTGGCTTTGGGGGGCCCACTTTTCACCTGCATGCAAATATTTTACTGCCTTCGTTCGAAAATTTACCTATATCTCTATATAATAATAAACTGGGTAGCTTGGTTAATAAATGATGAGATGCTGCTTTTTTCTGTAGAGTGAATCAAGTGAATTATGCTAAGTACTGCCCATACAGTGGGGTTGGGGGCCCAGATCTACACAGAGGCCCACCGGGTGATTCCCCTGTTACCCCGTGGGCCAGTCCGAGCCTGCCTCTGCATAGCACAAAATAAGACCTTTTATTATGCCCCCGTGCAGTGCAGTCCAGTCCTATGTGTGACTCTGGTCTTGATCTCTCTTCCTACGATCACCATCCTCCTTCCCTGCTGCATGTGTATGACTTGTTCTTGGTCAACCACTCAGTGTCCCCCAATCGTGCTCCTGTGCAGGGGCTCTTCTTCTTTGAAAAATAGGAGAAATCCAGCTCAACGAACTTGTGAACAAACGTCTTTCTTTATTCACCAAAAGTGTTCAGCAGAGGGTGAAACAGCATCAGCGTTATAAGATACATGATATGCAACATCAACGCATTTCAGTTAGCTACGCACCCTTAATCATCATCATGATAAAGGGTGCGTAGCCACCAAAAAGGTCTATATTCGTCTCATCAGACCAGAGTATCTTTTTTCTCATAATCTGGGAGTCCTTCATGGTTTTTTTTTTAGCAAACTCTAAGCGAGCTTTCATATGTCTTGCACTGAGGAGAGGCTTCTGTCGGGCCACTCAGCCAAAAAGGTCTGACTGGTGGAGGGATGAAATGATAGTTGACTTTGTGGAACTTTCTCCCATGTCCCTACTGCATCTATGGAGCTCAGCCACAGTGATCTTGGGGTTCTTATTTTAGGGGTTAGGTATAAGTCTCCAAAAATAATGGAAGCAACAGAGAATATAAAGCAAATAGATGAAGCTGCGCCTCAAGGAGAAGTCATTATTATGGGGGACTTCAACTACCCTGAAATAGATTGGGGAACAGAAACCTGCAGTTCCTGCAAAGGTAATCGGTTTCTGACAACTATGGGAAATAATTACCTTTCACAACTGGTTCAGGACCCAACAAGAAGGGGGGCACTGCTAGACCTAATATTAACCAACAGGCCAGACAGCATAGCAAATATAAGGGTTGGGGGTCACTTGGGGAATAGTGATCACTAGGGTTGAGCGAAACGGGTAGTTCATTTTCAAAAGTCGCCGACTTTTGGCAAAGTCGGGTTTCATGAAACCCGATCCGACCCCTGTGCGGGGTCGGCCATGCGGTACGCGACTTTCGCGCCAAAGTCGCGTTTCAATGACGCGAAAAGCACCATTTCTCAGCCAATGAAGGTAAACGCAGAGTGTGGGCAGCGTGATGACATAGGTCCTGGTCCCCACCATCTTAGAGAAGGGCATTGCAGTGATTGGCTTGCTGTCTGCGGCGTCACAGGGGCTTTAAAGGGGCGTTCCCGCCGACCGCCATCTTACTGCTGCTGATCTGAGCTTAGGGAGAGGTTGCTGCCGCTTCGTCAGAAGCAGGGATAGCGTTAGGCAGGGTCCATTAACCACCAAACCGCTTGTGCTGTAGCGATTTGCACTGTCCAACACCACCTTCGGTGTGCAGGGACAGTGGAAGCTACATTTTTTTTTTTTTCCTCAGCGCTGTAGCTCATTGGGCTGCCCTAGAAGGCTCCCTGATAGCTGCATTGCTGTGTGTACGCCGCTGTGCAAACCAACTGCTTTTTTCAAAGCACAAATCCTCTTGTTCCTTCCTTTCTGCACAGCTATCTTGTTTGTTTGTCTACACTTTTTATTTAATTTGTGCATCAGTCCACTCCTTATTGCTGCCTGCCATACCTGGCTGAGATTACTGCAGGGAGATAGTAATTGAAGGACAGTTCCTTTTTTTTTTCTTTTTTTTTTTTTTTTTTTTTTTTGTGGGAGATTAAGATTGGCATTTCTGCTAGAGTGCCATCCCTGTCTGTGCCATCTCTCACTCAGTGGGCCATAGAAAGCCTATTTATTTTTTTGCTTGATTTGGGTTCTAAAATGTACCTGAAAAAATCACTACATCAATCAGTGGGAGAAAAATATTGGCCTCAGGGCTTGTGTGCCACTCCTGACTCCTGTGTGTGCCATCTCTCAGTCAGTGGGCCATAGAAAGCCTATTTATTTTTTTGCTTGATTTGGGTTCCAAAATCTACCTGAAAAAATCACTACATCAATCAGTGGGAGAAAAATATTGGCCTCAGGGCTTGTGTGCCACTCCTGACTCCTGTGTGCATCATCACTCACTCAGTGGGCCATAGAAAGCCTATTTTTTTTTTGCTTTATTTGGGTTCTAAATTCTACCTGAAAAAATCATTAAATCAATCAGTGGGAGATTAATATTGGCCTTTGGGCTTGTGTGCCAGTCCTAAGCGTGCCATCTCTCTCACAAATAGTGGGCCATAGAAAGCCTATTTATTTATTTTTTTTTTGGTTTTATAAATTCTCCCTGAAAAAAAAAAGGGAGATTAATATTGGCCTTTGGGCTTGTGTGCCAGTCCTAAGCATGCCATCTCTCTCACAAATAGTGGGCCATAGAAAGCCTATTTATTTGTTTTTTTTTTGGTTTTATAAATTCTCCCTGAAAAAAAAAGGGAGATTAATATTGGCCTTTGGGCTTGTGTGCCAGTCCTAAGCATGCCATCTCTCTCTCAGATAGTGGGCCATAGAAAGCCTATTTATTATTTTTTTTATTGGGTTTATAAATTTTCCCTGAAAAAAAAAAAAAAAAATGGGAGATTAATATTGGCCTCTGGGCTTGTGTGCCAGTCCTGAGCGTGCCATCTCTCTCACAAATAGTGGGCCATAGAAAGCCTATTTTTTTTTTTTTTTTGGTTTTATAAATTCTCCCTGAAAAAAAAAGGGAGATTAATATTGGCCTTTGGGCTTGTGTGCCAGTCCTAAGCGTGCCATCTCTCTCTCTCAGATAGTGGGCCATAGAAAGCCTATTTATTATTTTTTTTATTGGGTTTATAAATTTTCCCTGAAAAAAAAAAAGTGGGAGATTAATATTGGCCTTTGGGCTTGTGTGCCAGTCCTAAGCGTGCCATCTCTCTCTCTCAGATAGTGGGCCATAGAAAGCCTATTTATTATTTTTTTTATTGGGTTTATAAATTTTCCCTGAAAAAAAAAAAAAAAGGGAGATTAATATTGGCCTTTGGGCTTGTGTGCCAGTCCTAAGCGTGCCATCTCTCTCTCTCAGATAGTGAGCCATAGAAAGCCTATTTATTTTTTTGGTTGATTTGGGTTCTAAATTCTACCTGAAAAAATCAATAAATCAATCAGTGGGAGATAAATATTGGCCTCTGGGCTTGTGTGCCACTCCTGACTCCTGTGTGCGTCATCTCTCACTCAGTGGGCCATAGAAAGCCTATTTTTTGTTTTATTTGTTTTCTAAATTCTCCCTGAAAAAATCATTTTATTTTATTTGGTTTCTAAATTCTTCCTGAAAAAATCATTTTTTTTATTATTTTTTTTTTCTAAAGTCTCCCTGAAAAAAAAAAAAAATCAAATCAGTGGGAGATTAATATTGCCCTTTCTGCTTCTGTGCCAGTCTTGACTCCTGGGTGTGCCATCTCTCTCTCTCTCTCCAATTGTGGGCCATAGAAAGCCTATTATTTTTTTAGCTTGATTTGGGTTCCAAAATCTACCTGAAAAAATCACTACATCAATCATTGGGAGAACAATATTGGCCTCTGGGCTTGTGTGCCACTCCTGACTCCTGTGTGTGGCATCTCTCACTCAGTGGGCCATAGAAAGCCTATTTTTTGTTTTATTTGTTTTCTAAATTCTCCCTGAAGAAATCATTTTATTTTATTTGGTTTCTAAATTCTTCCTGAAAAAATTATTTTATTTTATTTTGTTTCTAAAGTCTCCCTGAAAAAAAAAAAAACAGTGGGAGATTAATAATTACATTTGTGCTTCAGTGACAGTCCTGCGTGTGTGGCATCTCTCTCATTTGGTGCCACCAAAAACAGAGTGTGTAACATTGTGCCTGATTTTCGTTGTGGTCTCACCCACCTGTGAAGGGGTAGCTAAATCATACTGAAGTTATAGCTCACCGTGTAAGTTGTGTGACAGCAACAAATACCGTTAGTTTGGTTACGTTTTTAAAACAATGAGGAAGTCTGGTGGAAGAGGTCGTGGCCGGGGGCGTTCATTGTCAGCTGGTAATGAGGGTAGTGGTAGTGGTGGAGCATCAGGTGGTCGTGGGAAAAAAAATATTGCACCTAAGTCTGGAGCTGTGGAGCCAGGTTCGTCGTCTGGCTACACAAGGCCTCGAACGCTCCCTTTTCTGGGAGTAGGAAAACCGCTTTTAAAGCCGGAGCAGCAAGAGCAAGTTTTGGCTTATCTTGCTGACTCAGCCTCTAGCTCTTTTGCCTCCTCTCGTGAAACTGGTAAATGTAAAAGCAGCGTGTCGTTAGTGGATGTTCACGGTCAGGGACAAGTCGCTTCCTTGTCCTCTTCAGCAAAAACAACAACAGAGAAGAATGCAGCAGGCGACACAACGGGTTACTCCATGAAGCTCTTTACACATACCGTCCCTGGCTTAGAAAGTGAAGCAGTTAACAGGCCATGCCCATTACAAGTTGAATCTGACATGGAGTGCACTGATGCACAGCCACAGCCAGACTACTATGCTGGTCCTTTGACTCAGACCACAACATTGCCCTCGCAGGGTAATGATCAAGAATCAGACCCTGATGAGACTATGTTGCCCCATCACGAACGCTATACCACCGACCGACACGGTGACACAGACGAAGTTGCACACGAGCTACAAGAAGAGGTAATAGATGACCCAGTTCTTGACCCCGATTGGCAGCCATTGGGGGAACAGGGTGCAGGCGGCAGCAGTTCTGAAGCGGAGGAGGAGGGGCCGCAGCAGGCATCAACATCGCAACAGGTTCCATCTGCCGGGCCCGTATCTTGCCCAAAATGCGTGGCAAAGCCAAAACCTGTTGGAGGACAGCGTGGCCATCCGGTTAAAGCTCAGTCTGCAATGCCTGAAAAGGTATCCGATGCTAGAAAGAGTGCAGTCTGGCATTTTTTTAAACAACATCCAATTGATCAGCGCAAAGTCATCTGTCAAAAATGTTCAACTACCTTAAGCAGAGGGCAGAATCTGAAAAGTCTCAATACAAGTTGCATGCATAGACATTTAACCACCATGCATTTGCAAGCTTGGACTAACTACCAAACGTCCCTTAAGGTTGTAGCACCCTCGGCCAATGAAGCTAGTCATCAACGCAACATCCCTTCCGGCAGTGTAGGGCCACCATTTTCCGCACCACCTGCAGTATCTGTGCAGGTTTCTTTGCCAGGCCAAAGCAGTCAGGGTCAGGGAATCACCAGTTTCGTAGTAGGAAACACTGCATCTAGGGCACCGGCGGCAACAATACCATCTCCCACCGTCTCTCAGTCTGCCATGTCCACCGGCAACCCCGCTAGTTCCACGATCTCCAGCTCTCCAGTCCAGCTCACCCTACATGAGACTATGGTTAGAAAAAGGAAGTACTTAGCCTCGCATCCGCATACACAGGGTTTGAACGCCCACATAGCTAGACTAATCTCGTTAGAGATGATGCCCTACCGGTTAGCTGAAAGCGAAGCTTTCAAAGCCCTGATGGACTACGCTGTACCATGCTACGAGCTACCCAGTCGACACTTTTTTTCCAGAAAAGCTATCCCAGCCCTCCACCAGCATGTTAAAGAGCGCATCGTCCATGCACTCAGGCAATCTGTGAGCACAAAGGTGCACCTGACAACAGATGCATGGACCAGTAGGCATGGCCAGGGACATTACGTGTCCATCACGGCACACTGGGTGAATGTTGTGGATGCAGGGTCCACAGGGGACAGCAAGTTTGGGACAGTTCTGCCTAGCCCACGGTCTAGGAAACAGTTGGCTGTAGCCGTTCGCACCCCCTCCTCCTCCTCCTCGTCCTCCTGCAGAAGCGAGAGCTCGTCCACAGACCGCAGTCGCACAACCACTCCATCCGCAGCTGCCACTGTTGCACACAAGGTCTCCCAATATGGGGCAGCTACTGGCAAACGTCAGCAGGCTGTATTGGCTATGAAGTGTTTGGGCGACAACAGACACACCGCGGAAGTTCTGTCCGAGTTCTTGCAGAAAGAAACGCAGTCGTGGCTGGGCACTGTAGATCTTGAGGCAGGCAAAGTAGTGAGTGATAACGGAAGGAATTTCATGGCTGCCATCTCCCTTTCCCAACTGAAACACATTCCTTGCCTGGCTCACACCTTAAACCTGGTGGTGCAGTGCTTCCTGAAAAGTTATCCGGGGTTATGCGACCTGCTCCTCAAAGTGCGTGGACTTTGCTCACATATCCGCCGTTCGCCCGTACACTCCAGCCGTATGCAGACCTATCAGCGTTCTTTGAACCTTCCCCAGCATCGCCTAATCATAGACGTTGCAACAAGGTGGAACTCAACACTGCACATGCTTCAGAGACTGTGCGAACAGAGGCGGGCTGTTATGTTTTTGTGGGAGGATACACATACACGGGCAGGCAGTAGGATTGCAGACATGGAGTTGTCAGGTGTGCAGTGGTCGAAGATTCAAGACATGTGTCAAGTCCTTCAGTGTTTTGAGGAATGCACACGGCTGGTTAGTGCAGACAACGCCATAATAAGCATGAGCATCCCCCTAATGCGTCTGATGATGCAAAGTTTGACGCACATAAAGGATCAGGCGTCTGCAGCTGAGGAAGAGGAAAGCCTTGATGACAGTCAGCCATTGTCTGGCCAGGGCAGTGTACAGGACGAGGTAGCGGGCGAAGAGGAGGAGGAGGACGAGGAGGATGATGGGGATGATTATATTTTTAATGAGGAAGCTTTTCCGGGGCCACTGGAAATTGTTGGCGCGGCAAGGCCGGGTTCTGGTTTTTGGAGGGACACAAGTGACGTGGATTTTGTTGTGAATTCTGTGGCTGAATTCACTTCTGTGGTCACAAGTGGTATTGCAGTCTCTGGGCTTCCTCCCTCAGGTGTTTTGGTGAGCTCGTTGGCTGCCTTGCTATTTAGCTCCACCTGAGTCTGTCTTCCTTGCTCCTTGTCAATGTTCCAGTGTTGGATCTGAGCTACTGCATCTTTCATTGGGCCTGCTGCTCTGCTAGATAAGTGCTTCTAGTTTGTTTTCTGTTTTTTCTGTCCAGCTTGCTATTAACTTTTGCTGGAAGCTCTGAGAAGCAAAGGGGTGCACCGCCGTGCTGTTAGTTCGGCACGGTGGGTCTTTTTGCCCCTTTGCGTGGTTTTCGTTTTAGGGTTTTTTGTAGACTGCTATCCTCGCTCTGTCTAGAATATCGGGCCTCACTTTGCTGAATCTATTTCATTCCTACGTTTGTCTTTTCATCTTGCTAACAGTCATTATATGTGGGGGGCTGCCTATTCCTTTGGGGTATTTCTCTGAGGTAAGTCAGGCTTGTATTTCTATCTTCAGGCTAGTCAGCTCCTCAGGCAGTGCCGAGTTGCATAGGTAGTGATAGGCGCAATCCACTGCTGCTTATAGTTGTGTGAGGATAGATCAGGTACTGCAGTCTACAGAGATTCCACGTCTCAGAGCTCGTCCTATTGTTTTTGGTTATTGCCAGATCTCTGTATGTGCGCTGATTACTGCACGCTGTGTTGCCTGATTGCCAGCCATAACAGTACAAGGAGCCACCCAATGATTCCCAATAGAGGGAAAAAAGAAATCCTGACATCATTTTTTTTTCTTAGCTCTGTCTTCAGTCTTTTTTTTCCCCTAGACATTAGAGTGCTTCAGGACACAGCTGTGGACATGGATATTCAGGCTCTGTGCTCCTCAATGGATAATCTCGTTGTAAATGTACAAAAGATTCAAGATACTATTGATCAGAAATCGATGCTAGAACCAAGAATTCCGATTCCTGATTTGTTTTTTGGTGACAGAACTAAGTTTCTGAGCTTCAGAAATAATTGTAAGCTATTTTTGGCCTTGAAACCTCATTCTTCTGGTAATCCTATTCAACAGGTTTTGATTATTATTTCTTTTTTGCGCGGCGACCCACAGGACTGGGCGTTTTCTCTTGCACCAGGAGATTCTGCATTGAGTAATGTTGATGCATTTTTCCAGGCGCTGGGATTGCTTTACGATGAGCCTAATTCAGTGGATCAGGCTGAGAAAAATCTGCTGGCTTTATGCCAGGGTCAGGATGATGTAGAAGTATATTGTCAGAAATTTAGGAAGTGGTCAGTACTCACTCTGTGGAATGAATCTGCACTAGCGGCTTTGTTCAGAAAGGGTCTCTCTGAAGCTCTTAAGGATGTAATGGTGGGATTTCCTATGCCTGCTGGTTTGAATGAGTCTATGTCCTTGGCCATTCAGATCGGTCGTCGCTTGCGCGAGCGTAAATCTGTGCACCATCTGGCGGTATTGTCTGAGAGTAAACCTGAGCCTATGCAGTGCGACAGGACTATGACTAAAATAGAACGGCAAGAACACAGACGTCTGAACAGACTGTGTTTCTATTGTGGTGATTCTACTCATGCTATTTCTAATTGTCCTAAACGCACTAGGCGGTTCGATAGCTCTGCCGTTATTGGTACTGTACAGTCCAAATTCCTTTTGTCCATTACCTTAATGTGCTCTTTGTCATCGTATTCTGTCATGGCGTTTGTGGATTCAGGCGCTGCCCTGAATCTGATGGATTTGGATTATGCTAAACGTTGTGGATTTTTCTTGGAGCCTTTGCGGTGTCCTATTCCGTTGAGAGGAATTGATGCTACACCTTTGGCCAAGAATAAGCCTCAGTACTGGGCCCAGCTGACCATGTGCATGGCTCCTGCACATCAGGAAGTTATTCGCTTTCTGGTACTGCATAATTTGCATGATGTGGTCGTGTTGGGGTTGCCATGGCTACAAACCCATAATCCAGTATTGGATTGGAACTCTATGTCGGTAACCAGCTGGGGTTGTCAGGGAATACATGGTGATGTTCCATTTTTGTCTATTTCGTCATCCATTCCTTCTGACATCCCAGAGTTCTTGTCGGACTTTCAGGATGTATTTGAAGAGTCCAAGTCTGATGCCCTACCTCCGCATAGGAATTGTGATTGTGCTATCGATTTGATTCCTGGTAGTAAATTCCCTAAGGGTCGTTTATTTAATTTGTCCGTACCTGAACACACCGCTATGCGCAGTTATGTGAAGGAGTCCCTGGAGAAGGGACATATTCGCCCATCGTCGTCACCATTGGGAGCAGGGTTCTTTTTTGTAGCCAAGAAGGATGGTTCGCTAAGACCGTGTATTGATTACCGCCTTCTTAATAAGATCACTGTTAAGTTTCAGTATCCCTTGCCATTGATTTCTGACTTGTTTGCTCGGATTAAGGGGGCTAGTTGGTTTACTAAGATTGATCTTCGTGGTGCGTATAATCTGGTGAGAATCAGGCAGGGAGATGAATGGAAAACGGCATTTAATACGCCCGAGGGTCATTTTGAGTATCTGGTGATGCCGTTCGGACTTGCCAATGCTCCATCTGTTTTTCAGTCATTTATGCATGACATTTTCCGTGAGTATCTGGATAAATTCTTGATTGTTTACTTGGATGACATTTTGATCTTCTCAGATGATTGGGAGTCTCATGTGAAGCAAGTCAGAATGGTTTTCCAGGTACTGCGTGCTAATTCCTTGTTCGTGAAGGGATCAAAGTGTCTCTTCGGTGTGCAGAAAGTTTCATTTTTGGGGTTCATCTTTTCCCCTTCTACTATCGAGATGGATCCGGTTAAGGTTCAGGCCATCCAGGATTGGACCCAGCCGACATCTCTAAAAAGTCTGCAGAAATTCCTGGGCTTTGCTAATTTTTATCGTCGCTTCATCTGTAATTTTTCTAGCATTGCCAGACCATTGACCGATTTGACCAAGAAGGGTGCTGATTTGGTTAATTGGTCTTCTGCTGCCGTGGAAGCTTTTCAGGAGTTGAAGCGTCGTTTTTGCTGTGCCCCTGTGTTGTGTCAACCTGATGTTTCTCTTCCGTTCCAGGTCGAGGTTGATGCTTCTGAGATTGGTGCAGGGGCGGTTTTGTCACAGAGAGGTTCTGGTTGCTCAGTGTTCAAACCATGTGCTTTCTTTTCCAGGAAATTTTCTGCTGCTGAGCGTAATTATGATGTGGGCAACCGAGAGTTGCTGGCCGTGAAGTGGGCATTCGAGGAGTGGCGTCATTGGCTTGAGGGTGCTAAGCATCGCGTGGTGGTTTTGACTGATCATAAGAACCTTACTTATCTTGAGTCTGCCAAGCGCTTGAATCCTAGACAGGCCCGTTGGTCGTTATTTTTTGCTCGTTTTGATTTTGTGATTTCATACCTTCCGGGCTCTAAAAATGTGAAGGCGGATGCTCTGTCTAGGAGTTTTGTGCCCGACTCTCCGGGGTTATCTGAGCCGGCGAGTATCCTCAAGGAAGGAGTCATTGTGTCTGCCATCTCCCCTGATTTGCGGAGAGTGTTGCAGAAATTTCAGGCTAATAAACCTGATCGTTGTCCGGCCGAGAAACTGTTTGTCCCTGATAGGTGGACTAGTAAAGTTATCTCTGAACTTCATTGTTCGGTGCTGGCCGGTCATCCAGGAATCTTTGGTACCAGGGAGTTGGTTGCTAGATCCTTCTGGTGGCCGTCTCTGTCACGGGATGTGCGTGCTTTTGTGCAGTCCTGTGGAATTTGTGCTAGGGCTAAGCCCTGCTGTTCACGTGCCAGTGGGTTGCTTTTGCCCTTGCCGGTCCCGAAGAGGCCTTGGACACATATTTCGATGGATTTCATTTCTGACCTTCCCGTTTCTCAAAAGATGTCGGTCATTTGGGTGGTCTGTGATCGCTTTTCTAAAATGGTCCATCTGGTGCCCTTGGTTAAATTGCCTTCCTCCTCTGATTTGGTGCCTTTGTTCTTCCAGCATGTGGTTCGTTTACATGGCATTCCTGAGAATATTGTTTCTGACAGAGGTTCCCAGTTTGTCTCGAGGTTCTGGCGAGCCTTTTGTGGTAGGATGGGCATTGACCTATCTTTCTCCTCGGCCTTCCATCCTCAGACTAATGGCCAGACCGAACGAACCAATCAGACCTTGGAAACATATCTGAGATGTTTTGTTTCCGCTGACCAGGATGATTGGGTGTCATTTTTGCCGTTGGCTGAGTTCGCCCTTAATAATCGGGCCAGCTCGGCTACCTTGGTCTCTCCATTTTTCTGCAATTCTGGGTTCCATCCTCGTTTCTCTTCAGGACAGGTTGAGTCTTCGGACTGTCCTGGTGTGGATTCTGTGGTGGACAGGTTGCAGCAGATCTGGACTCAGGTAGTGGACAATTTGACCTTGTCCCAGGAGAAGGCTCAGCTTTTTGCTAATCGCAGACGCCGTGTGGGACCCCGACTTCGTGTTGGGGATCTGGTTTGGTTATCTTCTCGTCATATTCCTATGAAGGTTTCCTCTCCTAAATTTAAACCTCGTTTTATTGGTCCGTATAGGATTTCTGAGATTCTCAATCCGGTGTCTTTTCGTCTGACCCTCCCAGACTCCTTTTCCATACATAATGTATTCCATAGGTCGTTGTTGAGGAGATACGTGGCACCTATGGTTCCATCTGTGGAGCCTCCTGCCCCTGTTTTGGTGGAGGGGGAATTGGAGTATATTGTGGAGAAGATTTTGGATTCTCGTGTCTCTAGACGGAAACTCCAGTATCTGGTCAAATGGAAGGGTTATGCTCAGGAAGATAATTCCTGGGTTTTTGCCTCTGATGTCCATGCCCCAGATCTTGTTCGTGCCTTTCATGTGGCTCATCCTGGTCGGCCTGGGGGTTCTGGTGAGGGTTCGGTGACCCCTCCTCAAGGGGGGGGTACTGTTGTGAATTCTGTGGCTGAATTCACTTCTGTGGTCACAAGTGGTATTGCAGTCTCTGGGCTTCCTCCCTCAGGTGTTTTGGTGAGCTCGTTGGCTGCCTTGCTATTTAGCTCCACCTGAGTCTGTCTTCCTTGCTCCTTGTCAATGTTCCAGTGTTGGATCTGAGCTACTGCATCTTTCATTGGGCCTGCTGCTCTGCTAGATAAGTGCTTCTAGTTTGTTTTCTGTTTTTTCTGTCCAGCTTGCTATTAACTTTTGCTGGAAGCTCTGAGAAGCAAAGGGGTGCACCGCCGTGCTGTTAGTTCGGCACGGTGGGTCTTTTTGCCCCTTTGCGTGGTTTTCGTTTTAGGGTTTTTTGTAGACTGCTATCCTCGCTCTGTCTAGAATATCGGGCCTCACTTTGCTGAATCTATTTCATTCCTACGTTTGTCTTTTCATCTTGCTAACAGTCATTATATGTGGGGGGCTGCCTATTCCTTTGGGGTATTTCTCTGAGGTAAGTCAGGCTTGTATTTCTATCTTCAGGCTAGTCAGCTCCTCAGGCAGTGCCGAGTTGCATAGGTAGTGATAGGCGCAATCCACTGCTGCTTATAGTTGTGTGAGGATAGATCAGGTACTGCAGTCTACAGAGATTCCACGTCTCAGAGCTCGTCCTATTGTTTTTGGTTATTGCCAGATCTCTGTATGTGCGCTGATTACTGCACGCTGTGTTGCCTGATTGCCAGCCATAACAGTACAAGGAGCCACCCAATGATTCCCAATAGAGGGAAAAAAGAAATCCTGACATCATTTTTTTTTCTTAGCTCTGTCTTCAGTCTTTTTTTTCCCCTAGACATTAGAGTGCTTCAGGACACAGCTGTGGACATGGATATTCAGGCTCTGTGCTCCTCAATGGATAATCTCGTTGTAAATGTACAAAAGATTCAAGATACTATTGATCAGAAATCGATGCTAGAACCAAGAATTCCGATTCCTGATTTGTTTTTTGGTGACAGAACTAAGTTTCTGAGCTTCAGAAATAATTGTAAGCTATTTTTGGCCTTGAAACCTCATTCTTCTGGTAATCCTATTCAACAGGTTTTGATTATTATTTCTTTTTTGCGCGGCGACCCACAGGACTGGGCGTTTTCTCTTGCACCAGGAGATTCTGCATTGAGTAATGTTGATGCATTTTTCCAGGCGCTGGGATTGCTTTACGATGAGCCTAATTCAGTGGATCAGGCTGAGAAAAATCTGCTGGCTTTATGCCAGGGTCAGGATGATGTAGAAGTATATTGTCAGAAATTTAGGAAGTGGTCAGTACTCACTCTGTGGAATGAATCTGCACTAGCGGCTTTGTTCAGAAAGGGTCTCTCTGAAGCTCTTAAGGATGTAATGGTGGGATTTCCTATGCCTGCTGGTTTGAATGAGTCTATGTCCTTGGCCATTCAGATCGGTCGTCGCTTGCGCGAGCGTAAATCTGTGCACCATCTGGCGGTATTGTCTGAGAGTAAACCTGAGCCTATGCAGTGCGACAGGACTATGACTAAAATAGAACGGCAAGAACACAGACGTCTGAACAGACTGTGTTTCTATTGTGGTGATTCTACTCATGCTATTTCTAATTGTCCTAAACGCACTAGGCGGTTCGATAGCTCTGCCGTTATTGGTACTGTACAGTCCAAATTCCTTTTGTCCATTACCTTAATGTGCTCTTTGTCATCGTATTCTGTCATGGCGTTTGTGGATTCAGGCGCTGCCCTGAATCTGATGGATTTGGATTATGCTAAACGTTGTGGATTTTTCTTGGAGCCTTTGCGGTGTCCTATTCCGTTGAGAGGAATTGATGCTACACCTTTGGCCAAGAATAAGCCTCAGTACTGGGCCCAGCTGACCATGTGCATGGCTCCTGCACATCAGGAAGTTATTCGCTTTCTGGTACTGCATAATTTGCATGATGTGGTCGTGTTGGGGTTGCCATGGCTACAAACCCATAATCCAGTATTGGATTGGAACTCTATGTCGGTAACCAGCTGGGGTTGTCAGGGAATACATGGTGATGTTCCATTTTTGTCTATTTCGTCATCCATTCCTTCTGACATCCCAGAGTTCTTGTCGGACTTTCAGGATGTATTTGAAGAGTCCAAGTCTGATGCCCTACCTCCGCATAGGAATTGTGATTGTGCTATCGATTTGATTCCTGGTAGTAAATTCCCTAAGGGTCGTTTATTTAATTTGTCCGTACCTGAACACACCGCTATGCGCAGTTATGTGAAGGAGTCCCTGGAGAAGGGACATATTCGCCCATCGTCGTCACCATTGGGAGCAGGGTTCTTTTTTGTAGCCAAGAAGGATGGTTCGCTAAGACCGTGTATTGATTACCGCCTTCTTAATAAGATCACTGTTAAGTTTCAGTATCCCTTGCCATTGATTTCTGACTTGTTTGCTCGGATTAAGGGGGCTAGTTGGTTTACTAAGATTGATCTTCGTGGTGCGTATAATCTGGTGAGAATCAGGCAGGGAGATGAATGGAAAACGGCATTTAATACGCCCGAGGGTCATTTTGAGTATCTGGTGATGCCGTTCGGACTTGCCAATGCTCCATCTGTTTTTCAGTCTTTTATGCATGACATTTTCCGTGAGTATCTGGATAAATTCTTGATTGTTTACTTGGATGACATTTTGATCTTCTCAGATGATTGGGAGTCTCATGTGAAGCAAGTCAGAATGGTTTTCCAGGTACTGCGTGCTAATTCCTTGTTCGTGAAGGGATCAAAGTGTCTCTTCGGTGTGCAGAAAGTTTCATTTTTGGGGTTCATCTTTTCCCCTTCTACTATCGAGATGGATCCGGTTAAGGTTCAGGCCATCCAGGATTGGACCCAGCCGACATCTCTAAAAAGTCTGCAGAAATTCCTGGGCTTTGCTAATTTTTATCGTCGCTTCATCTGTAATTTTTCTAGCATTGCCAGACCATTGACCGATTTGACCAAGAAGGGTGCTGATTTGGTTAATTGGTCTTCTGCTGCCGTGGAAGCTTTTCAGGAGTTGAAGCGTCGTTTTTGCTGTGCCCCTGTGTTGTGTCAACCTGATGTTTCTCTTCCGTTCCAGGTCGAGGTTGATGCTTCTGAGATTGGTGCAGGGGCGGTTTTGTCACAGAGAGGTTCTGGTTGCTCAGTGTTCAAACCATGTGCTTTCTTTTCCAGGAAATTTTCTGCTGCTGAGCGTAATTATGATGTGGGCAACCGAGAGTTGCTGGCCGTGAAGTGGGCATTCGAGGAGTGGCGTCATTGGCTTGAGGGTGCTAAGCATCGCGTGGTGGTTTTGACTGATCATAAGAACCTTACTTATCTTGAGTCTGCCAAGCGCTTGAATCCTAGACAGGCCCGTTGGTCGTTATTTTTTGCTCGTTTTGATTTTGTGATTTCATACCTTCCGGGCTCTAAAAATGTGAAGGCGGATGCTCTGTCTAGGAGTTTTGTGCCCGACTCTCCGGGGTTATCTGAGCCGGCGAGTATCCTCAAGGAAGGAGTCATTGTGTCTGCCATCTCCCCTGATTTGCGGAGAGTGTTGCAGAAATTTCAGGCTAATAAACCTGATCGTTGTCCGGCCGAGAAACTGTTTGTCCCTGATAGGTGGACTAGTAAAGTTATCTCTGAACTTCATTGTTCGGTGCTGGCCGGTCATCCAGGAATCTTTGGTACCAGGGAGTTGGTTGCTAGATCCTTCTGGTGGCCGTCTCTGTCACGGGATGTGCGTGCTTTTGTGCAGTCCTGTGGAATTTGTGCTAGGGCTAAGCCCTGCTGTTCACGTGCCAGTGGGTTGCTTTTGCCCTTGCCGGTCCCGAAGAGGCCTTGGACACATATTTCGATGGATTTCATTTCTGACCTTCCCGTTTCTCAAAAGATGTCGGTCATTTGGGTGGTCTGTGATCGCTTTTCTAAAATGGTCCATCTGGTGCCCTTGGTTAAATTGCCTTCCTCCTCTGATTTGGTGCCTTTGTTCTTCCAGCATGTGGTTCGTTTACATGGCATTCCTGAGAATATTGTTTCTGACAGAGGTTCCCAGTTTGTCTCGAGGTTCTGGCGAGCCTTTTGTGGTAGGATGGGCATTGACCTATCTTTCTCCTCGGCCTTCCATCCTCAGACTAATGGCCAGACCGAACGAACCAATCAGACCTTGGAAACATATCTGAGATGTTTTGTTTCCGCTGACCAGGATGATTGGGTGTCATTTTTGCCGTTGGCTGAGTTCGCCCTTAATAATCGGGCCAGCTCGGCTACCTTGGTCTCTCCATTTTTCTGCAATTCTGGGTTCCATCCTCGTTTCTCTTCAGGACAGGTTGAGTCTTCGGACTGTCCTGGTGTGGATTCTGTGGTGGACAGGTTGCAGCAGATCTGGACTCAGGTAGTGGACAATTTGACCTTGTCCCAGGAGAAGGCTCAGCTTTTTGCTAATCGCAGACGCCGTGTGGGACCCCGACTTCGTGTTGGGGATCTGGTTTGGTTATCTTCTCGTCATATTCCTATGAAGGTTTCCTCTCCTAAATTTAAACCTCGTTTTATTGGTCCGTATAGGATTTCTGAGATTCTCAATCCGGTGTCTTTTCGTCTGACCCTCCCAGACTCCTTTTCCATACATAATGTATTCCATAGGTCGTTGTTGAGGAGATACGTGGCACCTATGGTTCCATCTGTGGAGCCTCCTGCCCCTGTTTTGGTGGAGGGGGAATTGGAGTATATTGTGGAGAAGATTTTGGATTCTCGTGTCTCTAGACGGAAACTCCAGTATCTGGTCAAATGGAGGGGTTATGCTCAGGAAGATAATTCCTGGGTTTTTGCCTCTGATGTCCATGCCCCAGATCTTGTTCGTGCCTTTCATGTGGCTCATCCTGGTCGGCCTGGGGGTTCTGGTGAGGGTTCGGTGACCCCTCCTCAAGGGGGGGGTACTGTTGTGAATTCTGTGGCTGAATTCACTTCTGTGGTCACAAGTGGTATTGCAGTCTCTGGGCTTCCTCCCTCAGGTGTTTTGGTGAGCTCGTTGGCTGCCTTGCTATTTAGCTCCACCTGAGTCTGTCTTCCTTGCTCCTTGTCAATGTTCCAGTGTTGGATCTGAGCTACTGCATCTTTCCTTGGGCCTGCTGCTCTGCTAGATAAGTGCTTCTAGTTTGTTTTCTGTTTTTTCTGTCCAGCTTGCTATTAACTTTTGCTGGAAGCTCTGAGAAGCAAAGGGGTGCACCGCCGTGCTGTTAGTTCGGCACGGTGGGTCTTTTTGCCCCTTTGCGTGGTTTTCGTTTTAGGGTTTTTTGTAGACTGCATAGTTCTCTTTGCTATCCTCGCTCTGTCTAGAATATCGGGCCTCACTTTGCTGAATCTATTTCATTCCTACGTTTGTCTTTTCATCTTGCTAACAGTCATTATATGTGGGGGGCTGCCTATTCCTTTGGGGTATTTCTCTGAGGTAAGTCAGGCTTGTATTTCTATCTTCAGGCTAGTCAGCTCCTCAGGCAGTGACGAGTTGCATAGGTAGTGATAGGCGCAATCCACTGCTGCTTATAGTTGTGTGAGGATAGATCAGGTACTGCAGTCTACAGAGATTCCACGTCTCAGAGCTCGTCCTATTGTTTTTGGTTATTGCCAGATCTCTGTATGTGCGCTGATTACTGCACGCTGTGTTGCCTGATTGCCAGCCATAACAGGATTTGCCTGAAACTGCCCCTCAACCAAGCACAACCGCAGATTTGAGAACTGGAACTTTGGCCCACATGGTGGATTATGCCTTACGTATCCTCAAAAGGGACACACGCATTACTAAAATGATGAACGATGACGATTACTGGTTGGCCTGCCTCCTTTATCCTCGCTATAAAGGCAAATTGCAAAATATAATGCCACATGACAACTTGGAAATAATATTAGCAACCAAACAATCAACTCTTGTTGACCGTTTGCTTCTGGCATTCCCTGCACACAGCGCCCATGATCGTGGAAGGAAGGTGACGGGCACAAGGGGGCATTCTTTGCGTCTGGAGGAGAGAAGGTTTTTCCACCAACATAGAAGAGGATTCTTTACTGTTAGGGCAGTGAGAATCTGGAATTGCTTGCCTGAGGAGGTGGTGATGGCGAACTCAGTCGAGGGGTTCAAGAGAGGCCTGGATGTCTTCCTGGAGCAGAACAATATTGTATCATACAATTATTAGGTTCTGTAGAAGGACGTAGATCTGGGTATTTATTATGATGGAATATAGGCTGAACTGGATGGACAAATGTCTTTTTTCGGCCTTACTAACTATGTTACTATGTTACTATGTTCTCACACGAGCTGCAGGGGCCAGCAGACCAGAGGTGTTAGAGGGGCAGAAATCAGAAGTGGCGTTGGCCAGAGGGGTTTTCTGACCAGGTTGTGGAGTGATTTTGCTATGACCGCAGACAGGACAGGTACTGCAGCATCAATTCAAAGTGACAGGAGACAACATTTGTCCAGTATGGTTACAAACTATTTTTCATCCCTTATCGACGTTCTCCCTCAACCGTCATTCCCATTTGATTACTGGGCATCCAAATTAGACACCTGGCCAGAATTGGCAGAATATGCATTGCAGGAGCTTGCTTGCCCGGCAGCTAGTGTCCTATCAGAAAGAGTATTCAGTGCTGCAGGTTCAATACTAACAGAAAAAAGGACTCGTCTGGCTACCCAAAATGTAGATGATCTAACCTTCATTAAAATGAACCACAACTGGATTTCGAAATCTTTTGCCCCACCTTGCCCGGCTGACACCAAGCTTTCCTATGAAAAGGTCTTGCCTGTGGACTATTCTGAATGACTTTTCCAATCTCGTAATTTTCTGCACCTGATTGTCCAGCATACGACATGTTTACACCTCACTAAATGGCCAAACTCCCCACACGGGGCCGTGGTATCGCCACTTGGCGCCAGCACCCGTGAGAGTGCTGTTTGTCTGAAGAGGTGGGTGTGCCCGCTTTTGGTCGACAGCACTGCCACTGGGTCCCTCATAGTACAATAAAGTGTCTCTGGCGGTGGTGGTGCGCACCCAACGTCAGACACACCGTTGTAATATGAGGGGCCCTGGGCCTGTACCGCCGGCCACAAGACAGTTCCCCCCCCCAGCTCAAACAGTGCTCTACCACTTGCAAAATTATCTCTCACAGCTCCACCAATGTTTAGTCTATGCGCTGACATCCTTCAATGCCTGGCACTGACAATACCATTGTATTGACATTTTTGTTATGTTAGGCCTTCGAAGCCTGTCTGCGTTCCCTCCTTCCACTAGGCCTCCACTGACCATTGTACTGCTGCCCGTGTACCCCTGGAACCAATTTAAAATTGCCTACAGCCAGCCCAATTTTA
Source organism: Ranitomeya imitator (assembly GCF_032444005.1). Classification (NCBI taxonomy): domain Eukaryota; kingdom Metazoa; phylum Chordata; class Amphibia; order Anura; family Dendrobatidae; genus Ranitomeya; species Ranitomeya imitator. The sequence continues at coordinate 1,160,773,161 of NC_091282.1, forward strand.
TTATGTTAGGCCTTCGAAGCCTGTCTGCGGTCCGTTCTTTCTACTACTACTACACTGACCAGGCCACTGCTGCCCGTGTTCCCCTGGAACCAATTTAAAATTGCCTACAGTCATGTGTTATTATGTTAGGCCTTCGATGCCTGTCTGCGGTCACTCCTTCCACTAGGCCTCCACTGACCACACCACTGCTGCCCGTGTACCCCTGGAACCAATTTAAAATTGCCTACAGCCAGCCCAATTTTTTTATTTTAGGCCTTCGATGCCTGTCTGCGGTCCGTTCTTTCTACTACTACTACACTGACCAGGCCACTGCTGCCCGTGTTCCCCTGGAACCAATTTAAAATTGCCTACAGTCATGTGTTATTATGTTAGGCCTTCGATGCCTGTCTGCGGTCACTCCTTCCACTAGGCCTCCACTGACCACACCACTGCTGCCCGTGTACCCCTGGAACCAATTTAAAATTGCCTACAGCCAGCCCAATTTTTTTATTTTAGGCCTTCGATGCCTGTCTGCGGTCCGTTCTTTCTACTACTACTACACTGACCAGGCCACTGCTGCCCGTGTTCCCCTGGAACCAATTTAAAATTGCCTACAGCCATCTGTTATTATGTTAGGCCTTCGATGCCTGTCTGCGGTCACTCCTTCCACTAGGTCTCCACTGACCACACCACTGCTGCCCGTGTACCCCTGGAACCAATTTAAAATTGCCTACAGCCAGCCCAATTTTATTATGTTAGGCCTTCGAAGCCTGTCTGCAGTCCGTTCTTTCTACTACTACTACACTGACCAGGCCACTGCTGCCCGTGTTCCCCTGGAACCAATTTAAAATTGCCTACAGCCATCTGTTATTATGTTAGGCCTTCGATGCCTGTCTGCGGTCACTCCTTCCACTAGGCCTCCACTGACCACACCACTGCTGCCCGTGTACCCCTGGAACCAATTCTACAGTGTCTACAGCCTAATTTTGTTATGTTAGGCCTACTACGCCTGTCTGCGGTCCCTCCTTCCAATACTCGTCCACTGACCACACCACTGCTGCCCGTGGACCCCTGGAACCTATTTTTAATTGCATAGAGCATCCTTTTTTTAATAGTAGGCGTACAAAGTCTGTCTGCGGTCCACTATTGAAATTGTCCTCCACTGCCCAGAGCACTGCTGCTTGTGTACCCCTGTAACTTTTTTAAGCTGCAGTGAGCCACATTTTTGGTTTAAGTCCTACTACCTGTGTCTGTCTGCACCACTCAATTCAGCTGTGTTCCTTTGAAAAAAGCTGAGCGTCAATAGTCTTGTTTTCAGCCTCTAGGAATTTTAAAACTGCATTGGGGGTACAACTTTGGTAGGGCCTACTAACGGTGTCTGCCTCCCCAAGGTGTGCCCCAGGTTTCCTCGCCATTGCTTCGATCTTAATGCTCTCGTTTAGTAGTTGTTGGAAACTACACTGCATTAGGCCTACAAATTGTGTATGGGGTGTAGAGAGATGGTGTGTTCCACTCCAAGGTGTTCCCCAGGTTTCCTCTCCATTGCTTCGATCTTCATGCTCTCGTTTAGTAGTTGTTGGAAACTACACTGCATTAGGCCTACAAATTGGGTATGGGGTGTAGAGAGATGGTGTGTTACACTCCAAGGTGTTCCCCAGGTTTCCTCTCCATTGCTTCGATCTTCATGCTCTCGTTTAGTAGTTGTTGGAAACTACGCTGCATTAGGCCTACAAATTGGGTATGGGGTGTAGAGAGATGGTGTGTTACACTCCAAGGTGTTCCCCAGGTTTCCTCTCCATTGCTTCGATCTTCATGCTCTCGTTTAGTAGTTGTTGGAAACTACACTGCATTAGGCCTACAAATTGGGTATGGGGTGTAGAGAGATGGTGTGTTCCACTCCAAGGTGTTCTCCAAGTTGCCTTTCCTGAGCTTCGATCTTCATGCTCTCGTTTAGTAGTTGTTGGAAACTACGCTGCATTAGGCCTACAAATTGGGTATGGGGTGTAGAGAGATGGTGTGCTACACTCCAAGGTGTTCCCCAGGTTTCCTCTCCATTGCTTCGATCTTCATGCTCTCGTTTAGTAGTTGTTGGAAACTACACTGCATTAGGCCTACAAATTGGGTATGGGGTGTAGAGAGATGGTGTGTTTCACTCCAAGGTGTTCCTCAGGTTTCGTCCACATTGCTTCGGTCTTCCGACTCTCGTTTAGTAGTTGTAGAATACTACACTGCATTAGACCTACAAATTGGGTACGGGGTGTAGAGAGATGATGTGTTCCACTCCAAGGTGTTCCCCAGGTTTCGTCCACATTGCTTCGGTCTTCCGACTCTCGTTTAGTAGTTGTAGAAAACTACACTGCATTAGGCCTACAAATTGGGTATGGGGTGTAGAGAGATGGTGTGTTCCACTCCAAGGTGTTCTCCAGGTTTCCTCTCCATTGCTTCGATCTTCATGCTCTCGTTTAGTAGTTGTTGGAAACTACACTGCATTAGGCCTACAAATTGGGTATGGGGTGTAGAGAGATGGTGTGTTCCACTCCAAGGTGTTCTCCAGGTTGCCTTTCCTGAGCTTCGATCTTCATGCTCTCGTTTAGTAGTTGTTGGAAACTACGCTGCATTAGGCCTACAAATTGGGTATGGGGTGTAGAGAGATGGTGTGTTACACTCCAAGGTGTTCTCCAGGTTGCCTTTCCTGAGCTTCTATCTTCAGGCTCTCATTAAATTGTGGTTAAATGGAACAACTGCATTTGGCGTACTAGTTGGTTTGGGGCCTACTATCGGTGTCTGCCACTCCTTGCTGTTCTCCTGGTTTCCTGTCCTGAAATTCCATTTTCAGGCTCTCGTTAAGTAGTTGTTAATGTTAGACTGCATTTGGCCTACTAGTTGGGTTGGGGCCTACTATCGGTGTCTGCCACTCCTTGCTGTTCTCCTCCACTGAACAAAGCTGTGCCGCCTGTTTACTACGGTTGCCAATTTTGAACTGCATTTCGACTACTTACTGATTTGGGCCTACTCTCTGTGTCAGCCTCTCATTCCAGTTGTCCTCCACTGCAATGCCCCCTGGTTAGTCCTGTGTTACCAATTTTGAACTGCATTTAGCCAACTTTATTCTTTGGGCCTTTATCTGTGTTTCCTCCTCATCCTGCCCATTGCCCAGCCAGTGATAGATGAGTCTGCTGGTACATTGACCCATAACGCAAAATTCCCTGTGCACGCTACACAGCAAGATTGTGACCCTGCTGAAAGTCAGGTTCCTCTTCCCGCATACCATACCACCTTACACGGGGATAAAGAGGAAGGTGCAGATGAAAGTGCAGGTTCCTTCATCAAGTGGGGGGAGGAATACTAGTTGGCGACGTCACTGGCACAGGGCCTTTCATAGTACGCAAAAGTGTTGCTGTCGGTGGGAGGCGCCCCCGCCGTGCAAACACACCGCTGTACTTTGAGGGGCCCTGTGCCAGTGCCAATGCCAACGAGTGGGCCCCCCCCCCTGCTTGCTCAGGATCACAGCACTTGCAAAGTTGAAATACTTACCTCTCCCTGCTCCACTGCCATGACGTGGTCCAGATTTACTGGGCCCACTAATTACTTGAACCAGCCCTACCCCCCACAACTTTAGCCAAATGACCCCCAATTTCAAATGCCTTCCAATTATTATAAGGTAAATTACAATTGACAAGCTTCTGTAACAAGAATGGATGTTTTTGCATTAAAATGGGCAGTGTAGGTGTTTTCCTGGCCTCCACTCACTGCCGACTATGCTCCCCCATTGACTTGCATTGGGTTTCGTGTTTCGGGCGATACCCGACTTTTCGCCATAATCGGCCGATTCCACTCGACTCGACTTCTAAGATAGTCGGGTTTCACGAAACACGACTCGACTATAAAAAGGTCAAGGTCGCTCAACCCTAGTGATCACAAAATAATAAGTTTTCATGTATCCTTTAATAAGATGTGTAGTAGAGGGGTTACAAGGACACTAAACTTCAGGAGGGCAAATTTCCAGTGGATGAGAGATGATCTTGGTGCAATTAACTGGGACGATATCCTGAGACATAAAAATACACAAACAAAATGGGAGACGTTTATTAGCATCCTGGATAGGACCTGTGCACAGTATATACCTTATGGGAATAAACATACAAGGTATAGGAGGAAACCAATATGGCTAAATAGAGCTGTAAGGGGCGCAATAAGTGACAAAAAGAAAGCATTTAGAGAATTAAAGGAAGTAGGTGGTGATGAGGCTTTAAATAAATACAATGAATTAAATAGATTCTGTAAAATGCAAATCAATACAGCAAAGATTGAGACAGAGAGACTCATTGTTAGGGCTAGCGGAACGCACCAAATAATAAGACAGATAGTGTATGGTGCGTTAGCAGCCCGGGGTCCACCGTGCAGAGATGGAACCTGCTGCTAAGTAATGACGGACTATATGGCGGTACTCATAAGTATACACACGTGGGTTAAACTTCACCCAGCGTGAAGGAAGCGATCCTGTTGCGTCACAGGATCACGGTACCGCACATAGAAGGCGAGCAAGTAGTCAGCGAACTCAACCCCAACTAGGATTGAAGTCCGATTAGACCCTTGCTGGCACAACACCGCAACTGGGTGTGTAAGGAAGCAGAATAACAATATTAGGGCACAAGAGTGCATGCGGTGCCGCACTGACGAACGCCACTAACCACCCAGGCTTGGGTAAGGCAAGCACAGAGGAAGTGCACGGCGCCGTACTGGCGGTCACAGCAACTGGACGCTGTAACTTGTGATTAGTGCTGTAGGATAAGTCGGGCGCTAGATAACAACCATACACCTTCCGCGAACAGACATTCAATAGGGAAGGGGTATCCAAGGACGACTTGCACTCACAACAAACACACGTAAGCAAATGTACACTAGCACATGGCCGTGCGGTCATGCGCAGTTTATATAGTTGCAGCACAGGAAGTGGCCACAGAAACTTTGCCCTTCCAAGACCTGCCAAGAGGACCAATGGAATGTGCTGCAGAGCCTGAGCACATGACCCTCGATCTCCAACAGGAGATCTTGCCCTGGGCATGCTCAGTGTGTGCAGACAAGGACTTAGTCCCAGAGAAGTCCGCTCGCTGCTGACCAGCACTGGCTTTAATGGCAGAAGCTGAAGAAGCAGCAGTAACTCTCTGTACAGAGTGAGACTGAGCAAGACGCTGGGACCGACGTCCCTGCTGAGCAGACTCCACTGCGGCTGGACAAGAATCTGAGACCGCAGCGGAGATGGCCCGAGATTCCCCCTGTGCAGAAGCGGGAACTCGAGACCTAACATTACCCCCCCTCCTAGGGCCTCGCTACACTCGAAGGCAGCAATGAGCTGTGGGGCCCGAATGTTTTCAGCAGGCTCCCATGACCTGTCCTCTGGGCCATAACCCTTCCAATCCACCAGATAGAACTTTTTGCCGCGTACCACCTTGCACCCCAAAATAGCGTTCACCTCGTAATCGTCCGTAGACGAACCCGATGTTCCAGCAGATGACTCGGAAAACCGGGACATGTATACGGGTTTCAAGAGGGACACATGAAAGGTGTCGGTGATACCCAAGCGTGGAGGAAGAGCCAAACGGTAGACCACAGGATTAACCTGTTCGAGAACCTTGAAGGGACCCAAGTAGCAAGGAGCAAACTTAGTGGACTCAACTCGCAGCCTGATGTTACGGGCGGAGAGCCACACCAAGTCGCCAGGAGCAAAGGTCGGAGCGGGGCGCTGATGAACATCAGCGGAGGACCTCATTCTCTCCTTGGAGGCCCGAATGGCATCCTGCGTGCGGTCCCAAATGTCCCGTGCCTCCACAGCCCAGTCTGCCACCCTGGAGTCAGCAGAAGACACAGGCATGGGCACAGGAACATGCGGATGCTGGCCGTAATTTAGGAGGAATGGAGTCTGACCGGTGGAGTCGGCTACGGCATTGTTAAGTGCAAACTCTGCCCACGGTAGCAAGGATGCCCAGTCATCCTGCCTGGCAGAAACAAAATGTCGTAAATATGTGACCAAGGTCTGGTTGGCCCTCTCTACCAACCCATTCGTCTCGGGATGATATGCCGAAGAGAGATTCAACTCAATACTGAGTAGACGACAAAGCTCTCTCCAGAATCGAGACACAAACTGGGGACCCCGGTCACTAACAATTTTGTCTGGCATACTGTGTAGGCGAAAGATATGCTTGACGAACAAGACAGCCAATGCCCGTGCAGAAGGTAGCCGTGGAAGAGGCACCAAGTGCACCATTTTGGAAAAATGGTCGGTGATCATCCAGATAATGGTGCAGTTACGAGACTTGGGTAAGCCCACCACAAAGTCCATCCCGACCATCTCCCAGGGCCTGTCCGCCACCGGCAGAGGAAAAAGCAAACCAGCTGGCCGTTGCCGAGGAGTCTTGTTCTTGGCGCAAGAGACACACGCCTGAACATACTCTGCGACATCACGAGCCATATGCGGCCACCAGTACGTCCTCGCCAGTAACTCAGATGTCCTTTTGGTACCAAAATGTCCACCTACCCTGGACGAGTGTGCCCAAGAGAGAACCTCCGGTCGCAAATTGGATGGAACAAAAGTCTTGCCCGGGGGCACAGACTCTAGCGAAACCGGGGCCACAGTTCTCAAGCTCTCGGTGGGGACAATAAGCCGAGGCTCCTCCTCCTCCTCCGCAGATGACACAACGGAGCGAGAGAGAGCGTCGGCCCGAATGTTCTTCTCCCCAGAAAGAAAATGGAGGGTGAAATGAAACCGGGAGAAGAATAAGGACCATCTGGCCTGGCGAGAATTCAACCGCTGGGCTGTCTGCAGGTACACCAAATTTTTATGGTCTGTGAAGACTTGGAAGGGAAAACGTGCTCCCTCCAAGAGATGTCTCCACTCTGAGAAAGCCAACTTCATGGCTAGCAACTCCCTGTCCCCGATGGAATAATTCCTCTCTGCTGGTGAGAAGGTCTTGGAGAAAAAGAAGCAAGGATGCTTCCGACCTTGAGCATCCTTTTGGAAGAGGACTGCTCCAGCACCAACAGAAGAGGCATCCACCTCCATGATAAATGGCTTATCAACATTGGGGCGATGTAGGATGGGAGCGCTAGCGAAGTGTGACTTTATAGAGTTAAAGGCCTTGGAGACCTCCTCAGACCACAATTTGGGATTCGCCCCCTTCTTGGTGAGGGCAACCAAGGGAGCTACCAAAGTTGAGAAGTGCGGAATGAACTGGCGATAATAATTAATGAACCCCATAAAGCGTTGCACCGCTTTAAGAGAATGGGGTTCCTGCCAGTCCATCACAGCCTGTAGTTTGGCAGGATCCATAGCCAATCCCTGGGCAGAGATGATGTAGCCTAGGAAAGGTAGGGACTCCTGCTCAAACATACACTTCTCCAACTTGGCATAGAGGGAGTTTGCCCGTAGGAGGTCGAAGACTTTGCAAACATCTCTCCGGTGGGAGTCAATATCTTGAGAGTAGATGAGAATATCATCCAGATAGACTATGACCGAGGTGGAAAGCATATCCCGGAAGATATCGTTCACAAAGTCTTGGAAAACGGCTGGGGCATTACAGAGCCCGAAGGGCATCACCAGATATTCATAGTGCCCATCCCTGGTGTTAAAAGCCGTCTTCCATTCGTCCCCCTCACGGATGCGAATCAGGTTGTAAGCACCCCGCAGATCTAGTTTAGTAAATACCCTTGCTCCCCGAAGCCTATCGAAGAGCTCAGATATCAAGGGCAAAGGATACTTATTTTTAACGGTGATAGCGTTAAGACCCCTGTAGTCTATGCATGGACGCAATTCCCCATTCTTCTTCTGCACGAAGAAGAACCCTGCCCCAGCAGGTGACACTGACTTCCTAATGAATCCTCTTGCCAGATTTTCCTGGATGCACTGTGACATTGCCTCCATCTCCGGGAGAGATAGCGGATAGACTCGACCCCGGGGAGGCCCAGCACCAGGCAAGAGATCAATAGGACAGTCATAGGGGCGATGGGGCGGAAGGATCTCCGCCGCCTTTTTGGAGAACACGTCTGCAAAAGACCAATACTGCTTGGGGAGAGAGGAAAGATCTGCGGGTACCTCTGTAGTAGCAACCTGAACGCACTCCCTCTGACACCTACCCCCACAAGATTCACCCCATCCCAGGATTCTGCCAGAGGACCACTCGATATGAGGAGAGTGGTACCTTAGCCAAGGTATTCCCAACAGGACCTCATCAATTCCCTCTGGAATGACGAGCAGAGATATAATCTCCTGATGAGATGGCGACATGGACAGAGTAAAAGGGATGGTCTGGTGTGTTATCTGTGAGGGCAGTGTCGACCCATTCACCACTCGTACCGTTACTGGTTGAGCTAGCATAACCAGGGGTATTGCGTGACGTTGGGCGAAGGCAGAAGACATAAAATTGCCCTCCGCCCCAGAATCCACGCAGAGCTCTACCGAGTGGGAGAATGAGCCTATAGTAATTGTCCCCTTAACGGACAATTTAGAGGCAAACGTCGCCGTGTCTAGTGTACCTCCACCTACTACCACTAGACGCTGACGTTTCCTCGACCGCTCAGAACATCTGGTGGCTAGATGTCCTGACTGCTGGCAAACATGAGAGACCTTGAGTGCACAAGCGGTCCGAGATCCCGCTTGTGACACTTCCCTGGCCTCATGTGACTCAGGAACCAGGACCGGAGATTCCAGAGGTTAGGCGAAGGTAGGAGCCAGCCGAAACCTCTGCCTACACTGGGCTCGCTCTAACCTCCGCTCGTTAAAACGGAGGTCAATTCGAGTGGAGACAGTTATTAACTCCTCCAGTGTGGCAGGAATCTCCCTAGTGGCCAGAGCGTCCTTAACGTGGTCAGCCAGGCCCCTCCAAAATATGGGGATAAGAGCTTTATCCGACCAATCCAGCTCAGAAGCTAAAGTGCGGAATTGGACGGCAAAATGACTGACCAAGGACTCACCCTGAGTTAATGCCAGCAGTTGGAGCGCAGTATCATGTGTGACTTGAGGTCCTAAAAAGACCTGTTTCAGAGTGCTTAGAAACAGCGGAGCACTCTGCACCACATGATCACCACGCTCCCACAGCGGCGTAGCCCATTCCAATGCCCTGTCCGACAAGAGAGACACTATAAATCCCACCTTAGCCCGCTCTGTGGGAAAACGTGCAGCCAGGAGCTCGAGGTGAATAGAGCACTGACTCACAAATCCCCTATAAAACTTGCTATCACCAGAAAATTTTTCTGGCAGCAGGAGGCGAGAAAATGTCGGAGCAGGGGTGGCAATGGACAGGGTTGCTGCAGCCACGCTAGCAGCCTGTACAGCAACTGCGGTAACATCCACAGCTGAGGTTGCGCTCTCAAGAGCCGCCAACCTACCCTCCAGCTGCTGGATATACCGCAAGGATTGCTGTTTGTCCGTCATTACTAGCCAGACCCTGGCGCTAGTGTAATGTTAGTGCTAGCGGAACGCACCAAATAATAAGACAGATAGTGTATGGTGCGTTAGCAGCCCGGGGTCCACCGTGCAGAGATGGAACCTGCTGCTAAGTAATGACGGACTATATGGCGGTACTCATAAGTATACACACGTGGGTTAAACTTCACCCAGCGTGAAGGAAGCGATCCTGTTGCGTCACAGGATCGCGGTACCGCACATAGAAGGCGAGCAAGTAGTCAGCGAACTCAACCCCAACTAGGATTGAAGTCCGATTAGACCCTTGCTGGCACAACACCGCAACTGGGTGTGTAAGGAAGCAGAATAACAATATTAGGGCACAAGAGTGCATGCGGTGCCGCACTGACGAACGCCACTAACCACCCAGGCTTGGGTAAGGAAAGCACAGAGGAAGTGCACGGCGCCGTACTGGCGGTCACAGCAACTGGACGCTGTAACGTGTCATTAGTGCTGTAGGATAAGTCGGGCGCTAGATAGCAACCATACACCTTCCGCGAACAGACATTCAATAGGGAAGGGGTATCCAAGGACGACTTGCACTCACAACAAACACACGTAAGCAAATGTACACTAGCGCATGGCCGTGCGGTCATGCGCAGTTTATATAGTTGCTGCACAGGAAGTGGCCACAGAAACTTTGCCCTTCCAAGACCTGCCAAGAGGACCAATGGAATGTGCTGCAGAGCCTGAGCACATGACCCTCGATCTCCAACGGGAGATCTTGCCCTGGGCATGCTCTGTGTGCAGACAAGGACTTAGTCCCAGAGATGTCCGCTCGCTGCTGACCAGCACTGGCTTTAATGGCAGAAGCTGAAGAAGCAGCAGTAACTCTCTGTACAGAGTGAGACTGAGCAAGACGCTGGGACCGATGTCCCTGCTGAGCAGACTCCACTGCGGCTGGACAAGAATCGGAGACCGCAGCGGAGATGGCCTGAGATTCCCCCTGTGCAGAAGCGGGAACTCGAGACCTAACACTCATTGCCAGAGAGAGTAAAAATAATACCAAAATATTCTTTAACTACGTAAATAGTAAGAAACTAAAAAATGATAGTGTTAGCACCCTTAAAAATAGTCTGGGTGAAATGGTGGATGAGGATGAGGAAAAAGCCAATATGCTTAATGACTTTTTTTCATCAGTATTTACGCAAGAAAATTCCATGAGAGACAATATGATCAGTAATAACAAAAATTCCCCATTAAATGTCACCTGCTTAACCCAGCAGGAAGTACGGCGGTGTCTAAAAGTCACTAAAATTGACAAATCTCTGGGCCCGGATGAGATACTCCCCCGAGTACAGCCGGAATTAAGTACAGTCATTGATAGACCATTATTTTTAATCTCTAAAGACTCCATAATAACGTACCTCTTTTATGGCAGAATAAAGACAGTTTTGGATATGATTCACCTGGTATGGATGCTGCTCTTTCTTTTTCTTTTATGACTTTTGGTCTGATTGGATCCTTGGACTTTGGAGCGTGCATCCTTTATCTGAGTGCTGGTGGTTGACTTTTTGCACTCCATAATAACAGGGTCTGTACCACAGGATTGGCGTATGGCAAATATGGTGCCAATATTCAAAAAGGGGACAAAAACTGAACTCGGAAATTATAGGCCAGTAAGCTTAACCTCTACTGTGGGTAAAATCCTGGAGGGTTTTCTACTGGAGTATCTGAAGAGGAATAACCTCATGACCTAGTGTTGAGCATTCCGATACTGCAAGTATCAGGTATCGGCCAATATTTGTGGTATCGGAGTTCCGATACTGAGTTCCGATACTTTTGCAATATCAAATACAGGAATTCGAAGTTCCCATAGTGCAATGAGCCAGTTTGATTTAATTCAGCCAATGAGGAAATCCTAAGAAGTGTGGGCACATCCTGTTATGCAAGTTAGGCATGTAAGTAAGGGCATGGCTGTGATTGGCTGCTGAAATGATGTCATGATGCACTATAAAAGCCACCGCCGCCATTTTGGGTTCACTCTGCTGTGAATTCAGCTAGGGACAGGATGCTGCTGTTCTGACTGAGGATTGTTGGATTGGATACTGACTGTTCTGACAGGATTTGCTTCATTGAGCTTTACCCAGACTACTGTAGCAACTGCTGTGTGAGACGCTTTTTTTGCCTTGCAGCGCTGTTCACAGCTGTCTGCAAGGTGTCTGTGTGTGAGTGCAGCTCATGCTGTAGTCTGTTCTGCAGCCACATCTGGTTGTAGTCTGCTCAGCGTGCGTCACTGCCTCATACTGTTCAATTGTCCTTTTTTGCATTAGTGCAGCTGCACATTTTTCCTGATTTTTCCTAGTGTGTTTCCATCAGTATCTAGCTAGATTGCGTGCACACACTATATAGGAGTAGATAGAGGAGCCTTTCTGCAGCCTTGTGCCCTGCAGCCCCAGCCAGATTAGTATTAGCGTATTTTTTGGAGCCTCATCTACTGCATTGTAGGTTACCTTCCTGCATTGTAATAGCTACAAAAAGTTTGTGATACTATCGGTTTAACATCTTTGGGCATATCCAGTGTCTTTTTGTGAAAAAAAAATTAATAAAGTTCACCAAACACTCCACTTTACAGTTGTGTAGGCAACATTAGTCATATTAAAGACTAGTCCACACTTCATAAAATGAGTTTTTCTTATACCTGTTAGCAGCTGTTCAGGAATAAGCACACTAAGCCCTTAGTATTTTTCTGCCTATCTTTATCAGTCTACAAAAATGAAGAAGGCACGTGGTCATGGGCATGGAGTTTCAGCAGGGAGAGGATGTGGGGATTCTGTGCCTGCTGTGGGCACCAGTGACTCAACATCCCCCAGTTTTACCAGGGAACAGTCCTTTATGCGCAGCTTTGTAGGAGCTAGCCGTACCCCACTGCTGCGGGACAAACAAATTGAAGCCGTTGTCGGATGGATGGCAGCTAACGCATCAACTTCAATTAGAGTCATATCCTCTCAGGTCCAGAGCACTGAAGAGCACCCATCTGTCTCTTCACCACCTGCCAAATTGCCCAGGCAGTCAAAGAGCCCTGGACAGGAGCCATCTCTACTTCTCTTCTCTGAATCTCTTGGCTTGGAAGGAGGGGGCCAGGCAAGCAGCATTCGAGAAATTAAAGAAGAGGCAGTATGCAGTGATGTGCAACTGCTTTGTCTCTCTGAATCTGAAGAGGCGGATGGGCCAGTGCCTCCGGTCAGCACACCTCAGCACGCATCTCATGATGAGACTCACGTGCCACTTTCTGGTACGTACTTTGCTGCCGAGACTACCCAGGACAAGCAGTCGTTGGAAGAGGGTAGTGTGTTATGATGCGGTGGTCTAGGAGCAACATGGAACGAGCTCTGAAGGAAGTGGTAACTGTACTGACCGCAGTCCCTAAGCTCAACACAACACTCGAAGTAGTCGTGGAATGCTCCTAACTCTCCCTAGGCATCTCGTCACAGCCTAAGAGCTAACTACCCCTAAAGACAGAAGCAGGAAAACTATCTTGCCTCAGAGAAAATCCCCAAAGGATAGATTAGCCAACACAAATAATGACTGTGAGTGGAGAGGGAAAAGACATGCACAGAATGAAACCAGGATGAGCACAGGAGGCCAGTCTAGCTTGATAGATAGGACAGGATGGAATACTGTGCGGTCAGTATAAAACACTACAAAAATCCACGCAGAGTTTACAAAAATATCTCCACACCTGACTAAAGGTGTGGAGGGTAAATCTGCTTCCCAGAGCTTCCAGCAAGACAGAATTAATTCATACTGATAACGCTGGACAAACATAGAAAGCACTGAATGGATCCACAATCTGTGAACAGAAAAGTGCAAGCAAAAACTTAGCTTTGCTGAACTGGTCAGGAAAACAGGGAAATCCAAAGAGATGTGAATCCAACCAGGAACCATTTACAAGTGGCACTGGCTGAAGGAACAGCCAGGCCTAAATAGCTGAGCAGAAGAGACGATAAGTGGAGGCAGCTGATGACAGCTAACTCCAAGGAGCAGCCATACCACTTGAAACCACAAGAGGGAGCCCAAGAGCAGAACTCACAAAAGTGCCACTTACAACCACCAGAGGGAGCCCAAGAGCGGAATTCACAACAGTAGTGTAGATGATGAGGTCGAAGAAAGAAAAAGGGAATATCCAGCACGTCCATCCAGTGTAAGTAAAATATCCAAAATTTATTGAAGCATTTTTAAAAACAATATTAAAAAAGAGAGAGAGAGACTTAGGCAGAGAGAGTCTCTCTCTCTCTCTCTTTTAATATTGTTTTTTAAAATGCTTCAATAAATTTTGGATATTTTACTTACACTGGATGGACGTGCTGGATATTCCCTTTTTCTTTCTTCCACTTCAGCTGAAATCACCAGCAGGTACGGCACCCACCAGCTACATTCATTTGCAACGGTTTACAGATGCACGTCTCGGCGTGTCAAGCTCCTAACCTTCCCTCTCCCCCCTCCTCTTTTTTTGAATGTAGATGATGAGGTCCTTGACCCATCATGGCGTGAGGTACAGGAAGGTGGTGGGAGCAGCTCTGAGGAAGAGATTCCCCGAACGGTCCAAAAACTAGGGATAGGGAGGGGGCAGACTGGGTTGCCTTTAGCCTCCACTACGGCACCCATTAAGAGCATGCCTCTTCCAAAACCCAAAACGGGTGCTCCCAAAACTTGCAGTGCCTGGTCCTTTTTTGACACAGTTGCAGATGACATTTGCTTTGTCAAATGCAAGCTGTGTAATCAGAAAGTCAAAAGAGGGAAAAGTGTCAGCAACCTCAATACCACAAATATGTGGAAACATGTGCGGACCAAGCATGTGGTGGAGTTACAAAAACACACTGAAGACCTAGGCCAACCAACAGCGCCACCTACCACCTCTTCAGCTCGTGTTGTAGCCTTTTCCTCCAGCTCACACACAGCTGGTTCGGCTTCTCACAGGATCGCCATGGAAGAACCTCTGACACTGTTGTACAGAGACACAGTGTAAGTCCACCCACAGCACCACGTTTCCTGTCATCCTCACACTCCCAGGCAAGTCTACAGCCATTGGTAGCACAGGCATGGGAGAAAAGGCGGCCATACTCAGCAAACCACCCCCAAGCACAGGCTCTGAATGCTAGCATTGCAAAACTACTGTTCCTTAAGATGCTGTCATTCAGGCTGGTGGAGACTGACACCTTCCGTAACTTTATGGCATTGGCAGTCCCACAGTACAACGTGCCCAGCCGCTTTTATTTCAGCAGACAAGCCGTCCCTGCCCTGCAAAAGCATGTGGAGGGAAACATTAAACATGCGCTACTAAATGCCGTCAGTAGCAAGGTCAACCTGACCACCGATGCTTGGACCAGTAACCATTGACAAGGACGATACCTTTCCCTCACTGCCCATTGGGTAAATGTTGTGGAACCGGGTACAGATCTTGAGAGTTGCGCTGTTCGTGTTCTGCCAACTTCAAGGATTGCAGGAATCCAGTCTGTACACATTGACTCCTCCTCATACTCCAGTTCCTCTGAATCAGCGCTGCAAGAGCCGTCACAGTCTACCTCCACCTTGACCCGTGAACACTTACCTGTTACGACCGATATGAGCACAGCCGTGGCCAAACGTCAACAGGCCGTATTGAAATTAATTTCTTTTGGGGAATCGTAGCCACACAGCGCAGGAGCTCTGGAATGCCATCAAGCAGGAGAGTGATGTGTGGTTTGTGCCAGCAAATCTCAAGCCAGGCATGGTAGTGTGTGACAATGGCCGAAATTTGGTGGCAGCTCTGGGCCTAGGCAACCTCACTCACATCCCATGTCTGACACACGTGCTCAACTTGGTTGTGCAGAGTTTTTTAGGGATTATCCGGATCTTGATGCACTGCTGCACAAGGTCTGCCTAGAGTGCGCTCACTTGTGGCATTCCAGCATGGCAGGATCGCGCATTGCAACTCTGCAGCGCTGATTCCGTCTTCCGGGACATTGCATCATATGTAACCTACCCACCATGTGAAATTCAACCTTACATATGTTGGAGCGGTTGTGTGAGCAGCAGGCAGCAGTAATAGAGTACCAGCTGCATCAGGCGCAAAAAAGTCGCACTACGCGCCGTTCACACTTCACCACCACTGAGTGGGCCTCTATGAAGGACATCTGCCACCTTTTGCATGCCTTCGATGATTCCATGCGGATGGCAAGTGCAGATGATGCATTAGTCAGCATGACCATCCCCCTTTTCTGCCTGCTTGAAAAAGCACTGCAAGCACTAAGGGAGGAGGTTGTGGAAGAGGTGGAGGATGAGGAGTCACAAATGAAATCTGCTTCTGGACAGTCTGCGCATGGTTCCTTACAAAGGCCTAGGCAGGGGACACTTTGTGAGGAGGATGAGGAGGAGTCAATGGAGGAGGAAGACATCTGTCCAGAGGAGGGAGTTACACAATGCTCTAGTAGTCAGTATGTAGCGCGAGGGTGGGGTGATGCAGAGCGGGCAGATATGATGCCTCAAGCAGGGGACAGCGTTTCTTGGCCAGTTGGCAGTCTGCAGCACATGGTTGATTTCATGCTGCAGTGCCTGAGAAATGACCGCCGCATAGCCCACATTCTCAACATGGCTGATTATTGGGTGTACACCCTCCTAGATCCTCGCTACCGGGACAACTTAGAAAGTTTCATAACACCATTGAACCGGGAGCGTTAAATGTGGGCGTACCAAGACACACTGGTGCTTTCCATAATGTTCTCCCTTCCAACAGAGAGCAGTGCTGCTAGTGCTTTACAAAGCAGCTCAGTGCGTTGAGGCAGTGGAGGAAGCTCTGCACAAAGAGGGAGCGGAAGTAGCGCCTCAGCATAAGGCAAGACCAGTATGGCCCAAATGTGTCAAAGTTTTGTGTCCCCGCCACAAATGTCTACACCATCACAGACAGCTCCAGTCAGCAGGAGGCAACGTTTCCGTCAGATGGTGACAGACTACATGTCTTGCCCTCTCAGTGTTCTCCCACACTGCTCTTCCCCCTTCAAGTTTTGGGTCTCTAAACGGGATACATGGCCAGAGCTTAGCCAGTATGCATTGGAGTTGCTGGCTTGCCCTGCTGCTAGTGTATTATCGGAACGTGTCTTTAGTGCCGCAGGTGGTGTACTAACAGACCATCGCATGCAACTATCCTCCAATAACATTGACCGGCTTAATTTTCTGAAAATGAACAAGGCCTGGATCTCTCAGGAATTTGCCACTCCTCTTCCAGATTAAATAATTAGTTGGCAACAGTATCCAAGTCTCCTGTTGTGTTCATGTTTCTACCAGCTGAACTGTAATCCCTGGCCTCTAATGTCACCAGTTGCTGCTCAGAAGTGCCGCCAGCACAGTCAACACTTGTTACTGTGTTATTGGGGTTCAGTACCGTCAGCTGCTCCCCTGCTGTGTATCCGGCAATTTCTCCTGCTCCGTCCACTCTCACACTACAACACATATTAAACTGCCTCCAATTAGGCCTCAGCCTACAATCTGTTTCTAGCATTGACCCTGGGCTCCAACACTGCCAGTTGCAGCTCAGAAGTGCCTTCTGCACAGTCAACACTTGCTGCCGTGTTATTGGGGTTCAGTAATGTCAGCTGCTCCCCTGCTGTGTGTGCGGCAATAACTAAAGTCTGCTCCTCCTGCTTTCCCTGGGCTCCAACACCGCCAGATTCTGCTCAGAAGTGCCGTCTGCACAGTCAACACTTGCTGCCGTGTTATTGGGATACAGTAACATCAGCTGCTCCCCTGCTGTGTATCCAGCAATTTCTCCTGCTCCGTCCACTCTCACACTACAACAGATATTAAACTTGATCCAATTAGGCCTCAGCCTACACTATGTTTCTAGCATTGACCCTGGGCTCCAACACCGCCAGTTGCAGCATAGAAGTGCTGTCTGCACAGTCAACACTTGCTGCCGTGTTATTGGGGTTCAGTAACGTCAGCTGCTTCCCTGCTGTGTATCCGGCAATTTCTCCTGCTCCGACCACTCTCACACTACAATAGATATTAAACAGCCTCCAATTAAGCCTCAGCCTACACTCTGTTTGTAGCATTGACCCTGGGCTCCAACACTGCCAGTTGCTGCTCAGAAGTGCCGTCTGCACAGTCAATATTTGTTGCCGTGTTATTGGGGTACAGTAACGTCAGCCACTCCCCTGCTATGTATCCGGCAATTTCCCCTGCTCCGTCCACTCTCACACTACAACAGATATTAAACGATCCAATTAGGCCTCAGCCTACACTCTGTTTCTAGCATTGACCCTGGGCTCAACACTGCCAGTTGCTGCTTAGAAGTGCCATCTGCACAGTCAACACTTACTGCCGTGTTATTGGGGTTCAGTAACGTCAGCTGATCCCCTGCTGTGTATAAGGCAATTTCTCCTGCTCCGTCTACACTCACACTACTACAGATATTAAAGGGAACCTGTCCCCCAAGGAGTTTGTAACTAATAGAGCCACCTTGTGCAGCACTAATGCTGCATTTGGACAAGGTGGCTCTTTTAGTTATGCTCCTTGCAAACACTGAACTAAACACTTATAAAATGTGCCCCCTCATACTGTGAAACCGTCCTGGAGGTGGGACTTTCCTTCCTAATCAGACGCGGCACAGCCATCATTCATACCCCCTTGGCGTCGGGCGCCGCCTCCTGTGCAGCCGCACTGCCCGAGATCCCGCCCCGCAGTGCCTTTTGATTTATTCACACTGCGTGGCGGAGATTCATGGGCATGCGCAGTGCATATCTTTGCCTCTTACTCATCTTCCTCCGCCTTCTTCAGACTGTGCGGCGTCAGCTGATCCCTAATCGCTGTGACATGCACTTAGGGATCAGCTTACGCTGCACAATCTGAAGAAGGCGGAAGGAGATGAGTGAGAGGCGAAGATATGCACAGCGCATGCCCATGAATCCCAGCCCCGCAATGTGAATAAATCAGAAGACCCTGCAAGGCGGGATCTCGGGCAGTGCGGCCGCACAGGCGCAGTCAGCCTGACATCAAATGATGTCAGAAGACGGGCAGCGCTAACTGCGCATGTCCAAGGGATAACATAACACCGCAGGCTCCGGGACAGATTCAAACAACGCTCAGGAGGCAGCGCCCGGTGCCAAAGGGGTGTGACAATTCTAAGAGAAAGAATTACTGGACCCTCTGGACCGTAACGACGAACCCCCCACAGACTAGCTGACCAGGTGGACCGCCCCCTATACAGAGAGAGTTAGGGGTAGGCCCATGAGGGACTATCACCACAGAAGCTGGAGGACCGAGACAGACAAAGAGACAAAATGGAGATGAGGAACCAGAGGAAATGGAAGAGAAACCAGACTGGCGAGAAAGGCTGAAACACAGAACTGCAGAGACACAGGGAACGCAGAAATACCGGATGACTGAGACACAGAGCTACAGGGATACTGAGACTGTAGAGACAAGGAAGGGCTGAGAGACTTGACTGAAGAGGTACCGGGACTGCAGGGTCAACGAGGAGAAAAGGATCTGCAGAGACACAGGTGAGTTAGTAGTGCGCACGCGCTGAGCTGAACTTGGCATGCACGTGTGCCCGATGGACAGCAGAGGGTGGCAGCGAGCGCTGAGAGGCAGACGAAGCAGAGGAGGACACGCGCCAGGACGCCGAGGACAGGTAAGTATGACATAGCGCGGCGCGTGGCAGCGACAGCGACGTGACAAGGGATATGAATGATGGCTTTGCCGCGTCTGATTAGGAAGGAAAGTTCCGCCTCTGGGACGGTTTCACGGTATGAGGGGGCACATTTTATAAGTGTTTAGTTCAGCGTGTACAAGGACCATAACTAAAAGAGCTACTTTGTCCAAATGCAGCATTAGTGCTGCACAAGATGGTTCTTTTAGTTACAAACGCCTGGGGGGTGACAGGTTCCCTTTCAACTTGCTCCAATTAGGCCTCTGCCTACTCTCTATTTCTCCTGTAATCCCTGGGCTCCAACACAGCCAGTTGCTGCTCGGAAGTGCCGTCTGCACAGTCAACACATGCTCCAGTGTTTTGGGGTTCAGTAACGTCAGCTGATCCCCAGCTGTGTGTGCGGAAATTTCTCCTCCTCCCTCCACATTCACACTACTATAGATTTTCAACTTGCTCCAATAAGGCCTCTGCCTACACTCTGTTTCTCCTGTAATCCCTGGGCTCCAACACCACCAGTTGCTGCTCAGAAGTGCTGTCTGCACAGTCAACACATGCTCCAGTGTTTTGGGATTCAGTATCATCAGCTGATCCCCAGCTGTGTGTGCAGCAATTTCTCCTGCTCCCTCCACATTCACACTGTTAGGGCTAGCGGAACGCACCAAATAATAAGATAGAATAAGGTGCGTTCACAGCTCGGGGTCCACCGTGCAGAGATGGAACCTGCTGCCAAATAATGACGGACTATATGGCGGTACAGTGTGAATACACACATGGGTTAACTTCACCCTGTGTGAAGGAAGCGAACCCTGTTGTGTCACAGGGCCGCAGTACCGCACGTAACAAAACTAATAATTAATTAGCACAAGAGTGCGAACTGTGCCGTACTGGCGGATGCCACTAACCACCCTGACTTGGGTTAAAGAAACGCTCTAATGGCGAGTGGCACCGTACTGGCGGTCACAGCAGTAGGCGCTGTTTCGTGTGTTAATGCTGTGAGTTCAGCCGGGCACTAGATTGCAGCCATACACCTTACGCGAACAGTCATACACAAGGGATGGGTTTTTTAAGGAACGACTTGCACTCATCAACACACACACAATTACAATTGTACACTAGCGCATGGCCGTGCGGTCATGCGAAGCTTATATAGCTGCAGCATGTATAGGACCTTCCAATAAAGGACCAATAGGAAGCTGCCACAGAAGTTTAGCACCTTCAGGACTTTCCTGGAGGACCAATGAGAACCGCTGCAGCATCTGAGCATGTGACCCTCGATCTCCAACAGGAAATCTCACCCTGGGCATGCTCAGAAGGGAAAAAGCAGGACTTAGTCCCAAAAGCGTCTGCTCGCTGCTGCCCAGCACTGGCTTCAATGGCAGAAGCAGGAAAAGCAGCAGTAACCCTATGCACAGAGTGAGACTGAGCAAGAAGCTGAGACCGACGTCTCCGCTGAGCAGACTCCACTGCGGCTGGAAAAGAATGGGAGACTGCAGCAGAGATGGTTCGAAATTCCCCCTGTGCAGAGGCGGGAACTCGACGCCTAACACACACTACTACAAATTTTCAACTTGCTCCAATTAGGCCTCTGCCTACACTCTGTTTCTCCTGTAATCCCTGGGCTCCAACACCGCCAGTTGCTGCTTGCAAGTGCTGTCTGCAAAATCAACACATGCTCCAGTGTTATGAGGTTCAGTAAGATCAGCTGATCCCCAGCTGTGTGTGCGGCGATTTCTCCTGCTCCCTCCACATTCACACTACAACAGATTTTCAACTTGCTCCAATTAGGCCTCTGCCTACACTCTGTTTCTCCTATGATCCCTGGCCTCCAACACCACCAGTTGCTGCTCGGTAGTGCCATCTGCACAGTCAACACATGCTCCAGGGTTTTGGGGTTCAGTAATGTCAGCTGATCCCCAGCTGTGTGTGGGGGCAATTTCTCCTGCTCCCTCCACATTCATACTACTACAGATAGTAAACTTGCTCCAATTATGCCTCTGCCTCCACTCTGTTTCTAGTATTTACCTTGGGCTCCAACACCGCCAGTTGCTGCTCAGAAGTGTCTTTGGCACGGGTACCACTCCTGCCCAGCCTGGTTCCAGCACACCAGCTGTTTCTGGGTAGTGTCAAGGTCACTTTGCTTCCAATACGTTGTCCTGTCAGATTTTGGTCGGGTTAGCCGACTGTTACGACCGCTGCACATACTTACCCGGCTTCTCTCATCCCTCGGCGCATTAGCGATCCTGTCCCACGCCGCTCTGCTTCCTCCTTCGCCGGCTCACGGCGTCCGGTCTCACTGCGCATGCGCAGTCGCGTCTCCTCCATCGCAGAGCCTTCTGGGAGGTCGCGACCCGGTGGCTCCACCCCAACATGGCGGCGCCCATCGGGTATTTCTTCCCGGCGTCTTCCTAGGTAAGACGCCTTTGCTTTGTAGGTGCACTGTCTGTCGTCAGTGTCCCTATGTCCTAGGCTCCCCTATTCCGATATCTTTTCCCTGCTTAGTGTTCGCTTTGTTTCAGTGCTGTGTCCTACCAAGTTCCGTGTTCCTGCTGTGTCCTGCCAAGTTCCGTGTACCTGCTGTGTCCTACCAAGTTCCGTGTTCCTGCTGTGTCCTGCCAAGTTCCGTGTACCTGCTGTGTCCTACCAAGTTCCGTGTTCCTGCTGTGTCCTGCCAAGTTCCATGTACCTGCTGTGTCCTACCAAGTTCCGTGTTCCTGCTGTGTCCTGCCAAGTTCCGTGCACCTGCTGTGTCCTACCAAGTTCCGTGTACCTGCTGTGTCCTACCAAGTTCCGTGTTCCTGCTGTGTCCTGCCAAGTTCCGTCTTCCTGCTGTGTGTCCTACCTGGTTCCGTGTTCCTGCCGTCTCCTGCCAAGTCCTGTGATCCTTCCGTGTTCTACATCGTCTGTGTTCCTGTCGTCTTCAGTTAAGTCCTGTTTTCCTTTTATGCCCCGCCACTCTAAATAGCTGTAAGACTCATGCTGGTGTGGTAGATGGAGGCAGGTATATCTCGCCCAGGTGTTTGTCCTATGTGAATTAGGCCACTCAGTATCTTCAGGGTGCTAATGGGTTAATGATTGCAGGAATAAAAGATGACCAGCTGGGTGTTTCCAGTGTCTGCCTGGGGCACACAGATTGCCTGCCTGTGTGAGACAAACGTGAGTGAAGAGCTCTGCTCAAGATCTGTATGATGTTAGCTGGGTGGGAGAAGCCCCCCCAGTTGTTGAGATAGCAACGTATTTGTTTAGTTAGTGCCGGACAGGCTAGGGTTTATTTTTATGTTTTGTTTTTTGTGTTGCTTTCACGTTAATAAATCTGACCTGAGGTCAGCCTGCTCAGAAACCTGCTGTACGCCTCAGATTCAATGCACAAACCACGTGTCCTTTGACCCCAGCAAAGGCGATCCCAGAGTGTTTTGTCACATTGTGGTGGAGAACGCGGGCATACCGTGGCACAGGCGACAGCATGGAAGACGTGGTGAAAGCCTTAGTACAGTCCACTGCCGTACAGCAGCAGGCCACTGCCGCACAGCACGAAGCTAATCGCTTGATGGCCGCACAGCTGAAGGAGTTACTGGACATGACAGTTGCAGACCGCCAACTTCTCCAACAGGTGGCGCAGCGCCTGGTGAGCATGCCTGACGCTGACCCGGAAGCAGAGTCCAGAAGGATCCATGTGAGTCGATACTGGCAAAAGCTGACTGCAGAAGATGACGTCGAGGCATATCTGACAACTTTTGAGCGGACGGCATTGAGAGAGAAGTGGCCGAAGGCACGATGGGCCGATTTGATTGCCCCGTTTCTCTCCGGCGAGGCCCAAAAAGCTTACCATGATTTGGACCCGGAGGTCGCTCAGGACTTTGAGAAGCTGAAAGCTGAGATCCTGGCCCGGCTGGGTGTGACGACGGCTGTCCGTGCACAGAGGGTACATCAGTGGACATACCAGCAAGATAAACCAGCGCGATCTCAGATGTTCGACCTGATCTACTTGACAAAGAAATGGTTGCAACCCGAGGTACTGACAATACCCGAAATAATCCAGCGGGTTGTCCTGGACAAGTGCCTGAGAGTACTACCCCCAGCGCTGAAAAGGTGGGTAAGCCAAGGAAATCCCACGACAGCGGATCAACTTGTGGAGTTGGTCGAGCGTTATTCCGTGGCAGAAGGACTTCCCGACGACACCGCCAAACCCCGGACTGTGCCTCCTCCTCGTGGAACCGGTAAGACTGTTCCAGGGACCTCGGGTGAAGGAAAATCGCTTAAAACTGTGGGGGAGGAGTCCGGGACTGCTCGCACTCCGAGACCAAGAGTATTGGACGGTGGTCTCAGTAGGGGACCTGTTAAGTGTTTCCGCTGCCATGAGAAGGGTCATGTTTCTGCGAACTGTCCTGTTACCGCTGAACCCATGCAGTGCGACGTTATAGACTCTAGAAAACGCATGTCTTTGGTTACACAGCTAGTGAGTGTGAATGCGGGTCAAAATGATACAGTGAAACACCTGTGTGAATTATCTGTTGATGGGAAAAATGTTGTGGCATTACTAGACTCTGGAAGTGTGGTGACTCTGGTGAAAGCTAGTCTGGTGGCACTTCCGTCTGGTCCGTCTGACAAGTTTTCTGTGACGTGTGTGCATGGTGACACCCGCTCGTACTTAACAGCGGTCATATGGATTTCTACTCCCTATGGGTCAGTGCAGCACAAAGTGGGACTTGTTCCCGCATTGTTACATGATGTAATCCTGGGCAGGGATTTTCCCTATTTCTGGCAGTTGTGGGAGAATCAGTTACTCCTTCACGGTAGCTGTACCCGTGAATCTTCTCCCATGCCATCTGGAGGTCCCGAGTCCCTAGAGGAGACCCCACAGGAAGATGTTGCTGGGGAGGTTAGTGAATCTAACCTTCAGTACCCCTTCTCCGTCATGGCGGGGGAAACAGAGGAAACTGAGGAACCTCAGCGAGAGGCGGAGGCAGACAGCCATCCGGCACCCTGCCAGCCAGATTTGGGAGTCCAGGTGGATGACTTCCACAGCGAGCAAATGAAAGATCCTACCCTGACTCCGGCTAGGAAAAATGTAAAAATGATAGATGGGGTACCCGTAGAACATGACACTAGGCTAGCGTACCCGTATATGGTTCTTGAAAATGATTTGCTCTACCAGGTAGAAAAAAAAGGGGAAGACACAGTGCAACGGTTAGTGGTACCCAAACCTTATCGGCGGAAGGTACTGGATTTTGCCCACGGACATATAATGGGGGGACATCTGGGGGTACAGAAAACCACAGAAAGGATATTGCATTGTTTTGTGTGGCCTGGAATACATTGTGATGTGCGTAACTATTGTGAGTCCTGTCCAGAGTGCCAAATCGCGGCCCCTAAATCTCAGTTCCGTAGCCCTTTGGTACCCCTTCCTATCATCGGGGTCCCTTTTGAGAGAATTGGGATGGATTTGGTTGGGCCCCTTCCCCGATCCGCACGTGGGCACCAACATATCCTCGTCATCGTGGACTATGCCACTCGTTACCCGGAAGCCGTCCCTTTGCGTAACACAGCTACCAAGACGATCGCCAAGGAATTGGTACAAGTGTTTAGTCGGGTGGGAATTCCAAAACAGATACTCACCGACCAGGGGACTCCCTTTATGTCGAGGGTAATGAAGGAGCTCTGCAGGCTCTTACAAATAGACCCGTTGCGTACGTCTGCCTATCACCCTCAAACCGATGGCCTGGTTGAGCGCTTCAACAAAACCTTAAAACAGATGCTCCGGAAGGCGATAGACAAAGATGGGAAGAACTGGGATTACTTGTTACCCTATTTGCTGTTTGCCATTAGGGAAGTTCCCCAGTCTTCCACAGGATTTTCGCCTTTCGAACTGTTGTACGCCCGTCGTCCCCGGGGACTGCTGGACGTCGCAAAAGAAACCTGGGAAGGTCAAGTCACTCCCTTTAAAACGGTGATCGACCATGTAACACAAATGCAGGATCGTATTGCCGCTGTCATGCCCATTGTTAGGGACCATATGTTACAGACCCAGGGAGCCCAGAGGCAAAGTTATGATAGAGGCGCTAAGATCCGTACATTTGCACCCGGCGATAGGGTGTTGGTCCTAATCCCTACGGTGGATAGTAAATTCCTGGCGAAATGGCAGGGCCCATTTGAGGTCCGAGAAAGAGTTGGTGAAGTGAACTATAAAGTGTACCAGCCGGGTAAGAGAAAACCGGAACAGATTTATCATGTGAATCTGATAAAATCCTGGAAAGACCGCTCTGCCCTAACGGCGGATCTGCCCCGTCCGGTTTGTTCACCTACTGTACCAGAGGTGCAGGTTGCTGAGACTCTCTCAGAACGACAAAAATCTGAGGTTAAGCAATTTTTGTTACAGAAACGACAGTTTTTCTCCGAAAAACCTGGCCGGACGAAGTTGGTGAAACATGAGATTGTCACAGAGCCTGGCGTCACTGTTCATGTGAAGCCCTACCGGATTCCGGAAGCCCGCCGTGAAGCCGTCTCCCGGGAAGTGATGGCAATGTTGGACTTAGGAGTCATTGAGGAGTCACACAGCGCCTGGTCCAGTCCAATTGTGTTGATACCTAAACCGGATGGCTCCATCCGGTTTTGTAATGACTTTAGGAAACTGAATGCAGTTTCTAAATTTGATGCGTACCCTATGCCCCGGGTCGATGAGTTGATCGACCGGCTTGGTAAAGCCCGATACATTACGACCCTGGATTTAACAAAGGGGTACTGGCAGATTCCTCTGGCCGAGGCGGCCAGAGAGAAGACGGCATTTGCTACACCGGAAGGTCTGTTCCAGTATGTCTATATGCCGTTTGGACTTCACGGAGCTCCCGCAACGTTCCAGAGATTGATGGATCGAGTCTTGAGGCCTCACAGACAGTACGCTTCTGCCTACCTGGATGACATCGTAATTTACAGCATGGACTGGGAAACTCATCTCCAGAAGGTACAAGCCGTGATTGATGACCTGCGAGATGCAGGTTTAACGGCAAACCCCAAGAAATGCCACATCGGGCTTGAAGAAGCCCGATACTTGGGCTACGTGATTGGCCGAGGAGTGGTTAAACCCCAGATCGACAAAATACAGGCAATTCAGGGCTGGCCACAACCAGTGAACAAGAATCAAGTGCAGGCTTTCCTGGGGATTGCCGGCTATTATCACCGGTTCATACCCAATTTTGCAGCCATGGCTACTCCCTTGACGGATCTTACCAAGGGGAAGGGTTCCGTCATGGTAAAATGGACCTCAGCTGCTGAAGAGGCCTTCCACAGCCTGAAACGGGCTTTGTGCTCTCAGCCCGTACTAGTGACTCCTGATTTCAGCAGCGAGTTTGTGGTACAAACTGATGCCTCTGATACTGGTGTCGGAGCTGTACTTTCCCAGGTGAGGGACGGAGTCGAACACCCGGTCCTCTATCTCAGTCGGAAACTGAATGTACATGAGCAGAGGTATGCCGTGGTTGAAAAAGAGTGCCTAGCCATTAAATGGGCTCTCGACTCCCTCAAGTATTACCTGGCTGGTAGGAAGTTTAAGCTGGTCACAGACCATGCCCCTCTCAAGTGGATGCACCTCCACAAGGACCGTAATAGTCGGGTAACCAGGTGGTTCCTTACCCTGCAGGCTTACTCTTTTACGGTGGAGCACCGACCTGGGGTGCAGATGGGGAACTCCGATGCCCTATCCCGAGTGCACTGTTTCAAAAGTGTTCTTGCTCGACCGGAGTGGTCTGAGCAAGGGGGGGGGATATGTAAGACTCATGCTGGTGTGGTAGATGGAGGCAGGTATATCTCGCCCAGGTGTTTGTCCTATGTGAATTAGGCCACTCAGTATCTTCAGGGTGCTAATGGGTTAATGATTGCAGGAATAAAAGATGACCAGCTGGGTGTTTCCAGTGTCTGCCTGGGGCACACAGATTGCCTGCCTGTGTGAGACAAACGTGAGTGAAGAGCTCTGCTCAAGATCTGTATGATGTTAGCTGGGTGGGAGAAGCCCCCCCAGTTGTTGAGATAGCAACGTATTTGTTTAGTTAGTGCCGGACAGGCTAGGGTTTATTTTTATGTTTTGTTTTTTGTGTTGCTTTCACGTTAATAAATCTGACCTGAGGTCAGCCTGCTCAGAAACCTGCTGTACGCCTCAGATTCAATGCACAAACCACGTGTCCTTTGACCCCAGCAAAGGCGATCCCAGAGTGTTTTGTCACATAGCTCTATAGTCTCCATCTATCTTGGGTCGTCCCTTTGGCTCTAGCTGTTGTGTCTCCATTCCCCCGAGGTCCTGCTCCTAACGCTCCCTGTATAGGGGGTGATTCCATCTGGTCCGCTCGACCCCGGGGGCTCTAGAGTCACGACCCAGAGGGTCCACTCTCGGATTTCTGTCCAAATCCTTACAGTAAGCAAAGGCCATGGACCCCACTGGGGCCTCTGCTGCGCAAAAAGAGCTACTCTTTTTGCGGGAGAATCAGTCCCGTATAATGTCCTTTTTGAAAGCTATGGATTCTCGCTTGTCTTCGCTCCTGCCCTCTGATCCTGGCAACGCTGCTCTACTCGTTGGCGTACAGCAAGAGTTAGCTCAGCAGCGTGACACCCAGGCCCATATTCTTAGTTATATGTCTTCAATAGACGATCGGCTGCTTTCTATCCAGACAGCTACTTCTACATCTGCTCCTGCTTCCCACCCTCCACCCCGCTTGGCTAAACCGCTTCGGTACAATGGGGATCCTAAATCCTGCCGTGGATTTTTAAACCAATGCCGTCTTCACTTTGAGCTTCTGCCCCAGCATTACCCAACGGATTGGTCCAAGGTTGCTTTTTTGATTTCCCGTCTGGAGGGTGACGCTTTGGCATGGGTTAATCCACTCTGGGAGCGAGACGATCCCCTAGTCTCCCGGTTGTCTGAATTTTTGGAGACTTTCCGTCTTGTCTTTGACGAACCTGGACGTCTGGCCTCTACTACTGAAGCTCTATTTTCTCTCCATCAGGGATCGTTATCCGTAGGCCAGTACGCAATTCAGTTCCGCACCCTCTCCTCGGACTTGGGCTGGAACAATGAGGCGTTGGTGGGTGCTTTCTGGTGGGGTCTCTCTGGGCGCATAAAAGATGAGTTAGCTGGTCGGGACACCCCTACAGTATTGGAGGAATTAATTTCCTTAGCTACCCGTATTGACCTTCGGTTCCAAGAACGCACCCGCGAGCGGAGATCTCTTCGTTCCTCTCCTGCCACCCGAAAGCCACTCAGCCCACAGCCTAGAATTTCCTCTCAGGCGTCCGCACCGGAACCTATGCAGGTGGACCGTCTTAAGATGTCCGAACAACGTCGTAAAGAGAGGCGCACTCAGGGGTTATGTTTTTACTGCGGGAGTGCTGCTCATTTATTGCGCTCATGCCCTGAACGTCCGGAAAACTCCTCCGCCTAGGTCAGATAAGAGAGGCCTCCCTAGGTGTGTGTGATCCCTCTCAACCCCTTACTTTGTCTGTTCTTTTGCATGTTGCGGGCAAGGGCATTTCTTTGGATGCGTATGTGGATTCGGGCGCAGCAGGGAATTTTATCAGGTTGGAAGAGGTTTTGAAATTCTCCGTTTCAGTCAAAACCTTAGAGGCTCCTGTGATTCTTGCATCTGTGGATGGTAGACCTTTACAGGAGACCATTACTCAAGTAACACTTGAGGTGGAACTTCAAGTTGGGGCTCTGCACAAGGAGAGAATTGCATTTTATGTTTTAGCAGGCCTGTCTCATCCTATGCTCTTAGGTCTTCCTTGGTTACGGAACCACGAGCCCATTTTAGATTGGCGCAATGGCAATATCTTGCGCTGGGGTGAGTTTTGTCGGGAACGTTGTCTGCTGCCGGTGCGTCCTGTGGGGTCTTCCTCTAATTCTTCTCCTTCCTCTTCTCTTCCCGCCTTACCCTGTGTCTACAGCGCTTTTTCTGATGTCTTCAACAAGAAGGAGGCTGAGGGTCTTCCGCCTCACCGTCTCTATGATTGTCCCATAGATCTCGTGCCTGGAACTAACCCGCCCAGGGGCAGAATTTATCCTCTCTCTCCTGCTGAGACTCAAGCTATGTCTGAGTACATTCAAGAAAATCTTGCTAAAGGATTCATTCGCAAGTCTTCTTCTCCGGCCGCAGCAGGGTTTTTTTTCGTGAAGAAGAAAGACGGTTCTCTCCGTCCTTGCATTGATTATCGAGGCCTAAACAACATCACGGTGAAGAACAAATATCCTCTGCCACTCATTCCGGAACTCTTCGACCGTCTTCGGGGTGCGCAAATTTTTACCAAATTAGATCTACGTGGCGCATACAATCTGGTTCGTATTCGTGCAGGCGATGAGTGGAAGACTGCCTTCAATACTCGTGACGGTCACTACGAATACTTGGTTATGCCGTTTGGTCTCTGCAATGCCCCCGCGGTTTTCCAGGAATTTGTGAACGATGTATTTCGGGATCTTCTCTACTCCTCAGTCGTAGTTTACCTTGACGACATTCTCATCTTTTCTCCGGACCTCTCCACTCACAGGCGAGATGTCCGTCGTGTTCTGCAAAGGCTAAGAGAGAATCATCTGTTCGCTAAGATTGAGAAGTGTGTCTTTGAACAATCTTCCCTTCCCTTCCTTGGGTATATTGTCTCAAGATCTGGCTTAGAGATGGATCCAGAGAAGGTTTCTGCTGTCCTGAATTGGCCTTGTCCTCTTGGAACAAAAGCAATCCAACGTTTTCTTGGCTTTGCCAATTACTATAGACAATTTATTCCTCATTTTTCTTCCTTGACCAAGCCTATCTCTGCCCTAGTTCGCAAGGGAGTCAACTCCAGTCTTTGGACCCCTGAGGCTGAAGAGTCCTTTCTGTCCCTCAAACAAAGTTTCGCCACGGCCCCTGTGCTTCATCGTCCTGATGCTAATAGACCGTTTATCCTTGAGGTCGACACATCCTCTATTGGAGCTGGAGCTGTACTTCTGCAAAAATCTTCGTCCGGACGTTTGGTGACCTGTGGTTTTTTTTCTAAAACCTTTTCCGCCCCTGAGCGTAACTACTCTATAGGGGACAAAGAACTATTGGCTATCAAGCTAGCTTTGGAAGAATGGCGTTATCTTCTTGAGGGGTCTCTTCATCTTTTCACCATTTACACAGACCACAAGAATCTGGCCTATATTCAGTCTGCCCAAAGACTAAATCCACGACAAGCCAGATGGTCTTTATTCTTCGGACGATTTGAATTTGAACTTCATTTCCGACCCGGAAATAAGAATGTCAAAGCAGATGCTCTTTCGAGATCCTTTCAGCCTCAGGACATTGAGGATTCTCCGGCTCACATCATTGATCCTGCGAAGATCGTCACTCTTGCTCCGCTTAGAGTGATTTCAAGTCCTCCTGGCAAGACTCTTGTGGCTAATCAAGACAAGGAGAGAGTTTTACGTTGGGGTCACTCCTCCAAAATTGCAGGACATGTAGGAGTCAAGAAGACACTTTCTCTTATCTCTCGGCACTACTGGTGGCCATCTCTCCGACAAGACGTCACCAAATTCATCGCCTCTTGCCCTTCTTGTGCCAAGAATAAAGTCCCTAGGCAGCTTCCTTCCGGTCTCCTGCATCCTCTGCCTGTGCCTTCCGTCCCTTGGAGTCATATAGCTATGGACTTCATCACTGATCTACCGTGTTCCTCGAATTGCTCTGTCATCTTGGTTGTTGTAGATCGGTTCTCTAAGATGTCTCACTTCATCGCATTGCCTGGTCTGCCTTCCGCTCCAGAGTTGGCAAAGATCTTTTTACACCAAGTCTTCCGTCTTCATGGTTTTCCACATCATATCGTCTCAGACCGTGGAGTACAATTTACCTCACGTTTTTGGAGAGCTCTCTGCAGTCTATTAAAGGTTAACTTGGATTTCTCTTCCGCCTATCACCCTCAGTCCAACGGACAAGTGGAGCGAGTTAATCAAGTTCTAACTACATATCTGCGACATTTCTCCAACGCACACCAAGATGACTGGGTCTCTCTTCTCCCCTGGGCCGAATTCTCATATAACAATCTTCCCAGCGAGTCTTCCTCCAAAACTCCTTCTTTTGTAGTCTATGGTCAACATCCGAATATTCCTCTTCCTGTTTCTCTTTCCTCGGGGGTACCGGCAGCGGATTTCTTGTCCCGGGAATTCTCTACGATTTGGAATGAGGCCAAAGTGGCTCTTGAGAGAGCTAGCCTTAATATGAAAAAGTTTGCTGACAAGAAGCGTTTGGATGCTCCGCCATATTCTCCGGGTGATAAAGTTTGGCTCTCCTCTCGCTATATCAAGCTTAAAATTCCCTCTTGCAAACTGGGTCCTCGCTATATTGGTCCTTTTCCTATCTTGAGTCGCATTAATGATGTCTCTTATAAGTTGAAGCTACCTGCCTCTTTGTGCATTCCCAATGCCTTCCATGTGTCTCTTCTCAAACCCGCAGTCTTTAATCATTTTCACTCCGCTACCTCTCCCTCTCCTCAGCTCTGTACTTCTGATGGAATCTTTAATGTTAAAGATATTCTTGCTAAAAAGGTAGTTAGGGGTAAGACTTATTTTTTGATTGATTGGGAGGGATTTGGTCCTGAGGAGAGGTCCTGGGAGCCTCGAGAGAACATCAATGCTCCTCTTATCATGAAAAGATTCCTTTCTAGCCTTAAAAAGAGGTGGACTAAGGAGGGGGGTACTGTTACGACCGCTGCACATACTTACCCGGCTTCTCTCATCCCTCGGCGTACTAGCGATCCTGTCCCGCGCTGCTCTGCTTCCTCCTTTGCCGGCTCGTGGCGTCCGGTCACACTGCGCATGCGCGGTCGCGTCTCCTCCATCGCAGAGCCTTCTGGGAGGTCGCGACTCGGTGGCTCCGCCCCAACATGGCGGCGCCCATCGGGTATTTCTTCCCGGCGTCTTCCTAGGTAAGATGCCTTTGCTTTGTAGGTGCACTGTCTGTCGTCAGTGTCCCTATGTCCTAGGCTCCCCTATTCCGATATCTTTTCCCTGCTTAGTGTTCGCTTTGTTTCAGTGCTGTGTCCTACCAAGTTCCGTGTTCCTGCTGTGTCCTGCCAAGTTCCGTGTACCTGCTGTGTCCTACCAAGTTCCGTGTTCCTGCTGTGTCCTGCCAAGTTCCGTGTACCTGCTGTGTCCTGCCAAGTTCTGTGTTCCTGCTGTGTCCTGCCAAGTTCCGTGTACCTGCTGTGTCCTACCAAGTTCCGTGTTCCTGCTGTGTCCTGCCAAGTTCCGTGTACCTGCTGTGTCCTACCAAGTTCCGTGTACCTGCTGTGTCCTACCAAGTTCCGTGTTCCTGCTGTGTCCTGCCAAGTTCCGTCTTCCTGCTGTGTGTCCTACCTGGTTCCGTGTTCCTGCCGTCTCCTGCCAAGTCCTGTGATCCTTCCGTGTTCTACATCGTCTGTGTTCCTGTCGTCTTCAGTTAAGTCCTGTTTTCCTATTATGCCCCGCCACTCTAAATAGCTCTATAGTCTCTATCTATCTTGGGTCGTCCCTTTGGCTCTAGCTGTTGTGTCTCCATTCCCCCGAGGTCCTGCTCCTAACGCTCCCTGTATAGGGGGTGATTCCATCTGGTCCGCTCGACCCCGGGGGCTCTAGAGTCACGACCCAGAGGGTCCACTCTCGGATTTCTGTCCGAATCCTTACACCGACTCTATGGTGCCTGCAGTTTAGGTGCTTTCTATGTGGGCTGCGGGATCTGGCAATCAATGCTGGTTCCGTAGTGCCAATAGGACAAGCTCCCCCTGTAGGACTGTGGGTTTTTGGTAACTCCGGCCGGCTCGCGGCCTTGCAATTTTTTTTTCATGTGGACCTTCTGCTGACTATCTGAGTTCCAGAACCATTAGCTGGTTCTTTAGAAGTCAATTTTGAAAAGGTCCCCCTGGGTTCCAGTACCGTCAGCTTGTTCCAGGCAGAGCCTTTGGCTTAGGTGCCTCCTTCTCGGTATCCGAGTTCCACCAATGTCTGGTGGTCCTTGGTAGTACTTTTTGGCATGGGTACCTCCTGCTTAGTAACCGGGTTCCAGTACCGTCAGCTGGTCCTCGGTAGTTCCATTGGCTCTTGTACCTTCTGTTACCCATCCGGGCTCCAGCACCGCCAGCTGGTTCTCGGCAGTGTCTTTGGCACAGGTACTCCCTCCTGCCCAGCCTGGTTCTAGCACACCAGCTGTTTCCGGGTAGTGTCAAGGTCACTTTGCCTCCAATACGTTGTCATGACGGGTTGCGGTCGGGTTAGCTGACTCTATGGTGCCTGCAGTTTAGGCACTTCCTATGTGGGCTGCGGGATCTGGCAATCAAGGCTGGTTCCATAGTGCCAATATGACAATCTCCTCCTGTAGGACTGTGGGTTTTCGGTAACTCCGGCTTGCTCGCGGCCTTGCAATTTTTTTTTCATGTGGACCTTGTGCTCACTCTCTGAGTTCCAGCATCATTAGCTGGTTCTTTAGAAGTCATTCTTGAACAGGTCCCCCTGGGTTCCAGTACCATCAGCTGGTTCCAGGCAGAGCCTTTGGCTTAGGTGCCTCCTTCTCGGTATCCGAGTTCCACCAACATCTGGTGGTCCTTGGTAGTGCTTTCTGGCTTGGGTACCTCCTGCTCAGTAACCGGGTTCCAACACCATCAGCTGGTCCTCGGTAGTTCCATTAGCTCTTGCACCTTCGGCTACCCATCCGGGTTCCATTACCTTCAGCTGGTTCTGGGCATTTCCTCAGCCTTCTTGTACCTTCTGCTACATTTCCAAGTTCAAGCTTTTTTAACTGGTTTTTGGTAATCACTCTGGATCTCCCTGATGACGACCCTAAAGGCGATGACTTTGAAGACCACCCCAAAGAAGATGACGACTCGGAGACGACGACCCCGGAGACGACAACCCTGGAGACAACGACCGTGAAGACCACCCCGAAGAAGATGACGACCCGGAGACGATGACCCCGGAGATGACAACCCTGAAGACCACCCAGAAGAAGACGATGACCCCGGAGACAACGACCCTGAAGACCACCCCGAAGAAGACCAAGAAGATTACCCTGAAGAAGATGACCAAA
Source organism: Ranitomeya imitator (assembly GCF_032444005.1). Classification (NCBI taxonomy): domain Eukaryota; kingdom Metazoa; phylum Chordata; class Amphibia; order Anura; family Dendrobatidae; genus Ranitomeya; species Ranitomeya imitator. The sequence goes on from NC_091282.1 coordinate 1,160,807,266, forward strand.
AGGACAAAGAACAAGAAGACAACCACCAAGATACAGAATAACAAGAGACAGAAGCAGAAGAACAAGAAGCTGCAGAACAAAAAGCAGAAGTACATTAGGCATAAGACTAAAATTCAGAGCAAAAGATATTATCTAAATTATAAGCAGAAGAAGACTAAGCAGTGTATGGGGGTGAGTCCGTTCCTCCTCGCGGTGCCCCTGGAAAAAACCTGCTGCTGCAGGCCAAACTGAACGTGGACAAATCATGTTGTAAATCTTTTGTGACAGGAAGAGCGGAAGGTGTAATCTTCAAACTTTTATAGATAACAACTACAGGAATGCCTGTCACAAATAAGAATATGATGAAGAAGAAGATTATGAAGAAGATGAAGAAGTAGAATATGAAAAAATAATAGTTGAACAAGAAGAATATGAAGAATGTAAAAAAAAAGAATAATAGGAAGAAGGTGAAGAAGAAATTGATGAAAAAGATGCTGCTGCTGAGGATGATGAAGGAGAAAGTGTGGGAGAAGTAAAAAAGAAGGTGAAGTGCATAGAAGTAGTGAAACATAAATATCTGACAAAATATAAAAAAGCTTAACATAGTCAATATCTTTGTAACTCCGAACGTCTTAAAAAAAATTAATTCCTGCTATTCCATTTGATTGGGCTAAACCTCTATGCCTTTAATGTCTCCTCCACCTCCCCCAATACATTCTACATTATTCTTAGTTCTTTTCCTTCATGTAGAATTAACCTACAAGGAAAGAACGGGTTTATTTTAATTCCGATATTTGTGTCCCATTGACTTGCATTGGTTTCCAGTATCGGTATCGGCGATATCCGATATTTTTTGGATATCGGCCGATCCAATCTGATCCCGACATTTCCCAATGTCGGAAAGTATCGCTCAACACTACTCATGACCCAATACCAACATGGGTTTACTAGGGACCATTCCTGTCAGACTATTCTGATCAATTTCTATGAAGAAGTAAGTTCCAGACTGGACCAAGGGAACCCAGTGGACGTAGTGTATATGGATTTTTCTAGAGCTTTTGATACGGTGCCACACAAAAGGTTGATACATAAAGTGAGAATAATGGGGATAGGGGAAAATATGTGTAAGTGGGTTAAGAGCTGGCTCAGGGATAGGAAACAAAGGGTGGTTATTAATGGAGCACACTCGGACTGGGTCGCGGTTAGCAGTGGGGTACCACAGGGGTCAGTATTGGGCCCTCTTCTTTTTAACATATTTATTAATGACTTTGTAGGGGGCATACAGAGCAGAATTTCAATATTTGCAGATGACACTAAACTCTGCAGGGTAATCAATACATAGGAGGATAATTTTATATTACAGAATGATTTATGTAAACTAGAAGCTTGGGCTGACAAATGAGCTTTAATGGAGAAAAATGCAGAGTCATGCACTTGGGTAGAAGTAATAAGATGTATAACTATGTGCTTAGTTCTAAAACTCTGGGCAAAACCGTCAATGAAAAAGACCTGGGTGTATGGGTGGATGACAAACTCACATTTAGTGGCCAGTGTCAGGCAGCTGCTACAAAGGCAAATAACATAATGGGATGCATTAAAAGAGGCATAGATGCTCATGAGAAGAACATAATTTTACCTCTATACAATTCACTAGTTCGACCACACTTAGAATACTGTGTACAGTTCTGGTCTCTGGTGTATAAGAAAGACATAGCTGAACTGGAGCGGTTGCAGAGAAGAGCGACCAAGGTTATTAGAGGACTGGGGGATCTGCAATACCAAGATAGATTATTACACTTGGGGCAATTTAGTTTGGAAAAACGAAGGCTAAAAGGTGATCTTATTTTAATGTATAAGTATATGAGGGGATGGTACAAAGACCTTTCTAATGATCTTTTTAATCATAGACCTGAGACAGGGACAAGGGGGCATCCTCTAAGTCTGGAGGAAAGAAGGTTTAAGCATAATAACAGACGCGGATTCTTTACTGTAAGAGCAGTGAGACTATGGAAATCTCTGCCGTATGATGTTGTAATGAGTGATTCATTACATAAATTTAAGAGGGGTCTGGATGCCTTTCTTGAAAAGTATAATCTTACAGGTTATATATAATAGATTCCTTGTTAGAACGTTGATCCAGGGAACTAGTCTGATTGCCATATGTGGTGTCGGGAAGGAATTTTTTTTCCCCAATGAAGAGCTTACTTTTTGCCACATGGGTTTTTTTTGTCTTCCTCTGGATCCACATGTTAGGGCATGTTAGGTTAGGCTATGGGTTGACCTAGATGGACTTAAAGTCTTCCTTCAACATTAATAACTATGTTACTATGTTCTTTACCTCTCTCACCAAGGCTCTTCTCCCATGATTGCTCAGTTTGGCTGGACAGCCAGGTCTAGGAAGACTTCTGGTTGTCCCAAAGTTCTTCCATTTAAGGATTAAGGAGGTCACTTTGCTCTTAGAAACTTTGAGTACTGCAGAAATTCTTTTGTAACCTTGGCCAGATCTGTGCCTTTGCACAATTCTGTCTCTGAGCTCCTTGGCCAGTTCCTTTGACCTCATGATTCTCATTTGCTCTGACATGAACTATGAGGTCTTGTATAGACAGGTGTGTGCCTTTCCAAAGCAAGTCCTAACAGTATATTTAAACACGGCTGGACTCCAGGAGTAGAACCATCTCAAGGAGGATCACAATGAAATGGACAGCATGTGACATAAATATGAGTGTCTGAGCAAAGGGTCTGAATACTTATGACCTACTGATATTTCAGTTTTGCTTTTTTAATAAATATGTAAAAATTTCTACATTTCTGTTGTTTTTTCAGTCAAGATGGGGTGCAGCGTGCATATTAATTAGAAAAAAAGTGACCTTTTTTGAATTTACCAAATGGCTGCAATGAAACAAAGAGTGGAAAATTTAAAGGGGTCTGAATACTTTCCGTACCCACTGTAGGTACTGTATTTTTTCTTTGTAGCCCTCTTTTTGTTTTCGGTAAACAGTAGAATGATGTGCTTTACCATAAAGCTCTATCTTGGTCTCATTTGTCCACAAGATGCTATCCCAGAAGGATTTTGGCTTACTCACATACATTTTGGCAAAATCCAGTCTAGCTTTTTTATGCCTCTGTGTCAACAATGGGGTCCTCTTGGTTCTCCTGCCATAGCATTTAACTTTATTCAAACGTCGATGGAAAGTTCCCGCTGACATTTATGCACCCTGAGCCTGCAGGACAGCTTGAATTTCTTTGGATCTTGATTGGGACTGCTTATCCACCATCAAGACTATCCTGTGTTGCAACATTCCATCAATTTTTCTTTGCCGTTCAAATCCAGGGAGATTAGCTACAGTGCCATGGGTTGTAAACTTGTTGATTATGTTGTGCACCATGGACGAAGGAACATCAAGATCTCTGGAGATGGACTTGTATCCTTGAGATTGTTGATGTTTTCATCAATTTTGATTCTCAAGTCCTCAAACAGTTCTCCTCTTTCTGTTCTCCTTGCTTAGTATGACAAACATGTAAAAGTCAAATCAGCCGCACACTTAATCATTTGCAGAATTTTTTTTAAATTCATGTGAATAATTTCACCACAAAAAAATTCTCTAGCGATGAAACAGTGATCAAGTAGCATGTGCACACACACAGACACACAATGCAAAGATTGAGTCACCTTCTCTTTTTATCTGGTTTCCGGTGTGATTTTCATATTGCTCACACCTGCTACTTGCCACAGGTGAGTTTGAACGAGCATCACATGTGGAACGCCCACCAGGGCCGTGGCGTCCTCAGTACCGGGTCCGGTACTTAAAGGGATGTGTCATGGCGGCGACCCGGTCCGTGGCCCTGAATGCCATGTTAAAGGGATGGTCTTTAAAGGGTTAGTTGAATAATAAAAGTTCATGATGCCACCTGTGGTATTCAGTCAGGGGTGACTGACGCTGCTTAAAGGGGTCCACTAGGTTGATGTTATGGCAGCAGGGATGATACGGCTTCCCACAGGTGAAACTGGGTCCCCAGGCCTCTCGGTGTAGTAGGGACAGGTGGTAGGTGGTGTAGAAAGGAACGGAGGACTCAGGGTTGCAGTCTCTTTACCTCTTTACTGTATGATTCAAGCCACAGTCCAGGGTACTGGATCACAGGTGCTGGTGGTGGTCCGGCTGGCTTGGAAGCGTCTTAGGAATCCCCCTAACCTGGTGGAGTTGGAAGCCTTCCTTCTAGCGCTGTGTTGTTGTAGTCCCTTGCTGCCTTAAGCCTCACACAAGGTCCTCACGTTCTCTCTCTGTCCCCCTTTAGGTAGGACACTAATCCGTACGACAGGTAACTCGAGCCTTTTTACAGGATCTCTATCACGACTCGGGATCTATCTGTTACTGTGTCCTCATGGTTAATGGTGGACAGGTAACTTGAAATCTAGCTGTCCGCCAGTCTCTGCCATGGGGCATGAAGTTACCCCCACAACCTCGGTCTTCCGGCAACCGGTAAATGTGCTCAGCATGGAGGAAGTTCGGTCGCAACTTCTCTCTTCATTTCTTCACTTTGCCTTTGCTCCTTCCTCCTTTCAGTCTATTTTCAAGTTGCTCTGCTTCCTTCCCAAGAGCTGCAGAATCACTCGTCTGCACGGCCCAAGCTTTCCTTCCTCACTCCTCGCTCTCCTCGCTCTCCTCTCACCAACTGTCTCTCTCCAACTGCTTAGCAACCAACTCCTCCTCCTGACCAGAGAGAGAGTTGGGTGTAGACTTCCCCTTCTGGCCTGGAGTCAGAACGGTGTTGTATGTGCTGAATACCTGTTAAAGGGATCCTTCCTCGCTTCCAAGTGTCACATCACTCTCCCCGTGAGGAAAGCAATGCCACTGTAACAACCAGGAACCTGGGGTGTTACATTTGCTTGAAGCAAAGTTGTTTACTCAGTATTTTGGAGACATGCTAATAATTTTGCTGTGACCATTTAGGGGGTTTTGTGTGAAATGAAGTCCAATTTGCTTTTTTTCTGTCTTTTTGTGTTGTTCCAATATAGACAAAGGAGATAAACATGTGTATATCAAAACATGTGTAATTACAATAATTTTCTGGGAACAATACTTCATTTTCTGGAACAATTTCAAGGGTGTCAACACTGTATCACCGTATGTAGATGGAAAGATAGATAGATAGATAGATAGATAGATAGATAGATAGATATTCAGTACATACAGTACAAATATATATATACAAATATACACTATAATAATAATAATAATAATCTTTATTTTTATATAGCGCTAACATATTCCGCAGCGCTTTACAGTTTGCACACATTATCGTCGCTGTCCCCGTTGGGGCTCACAATCTAAATTCCCTATCAGTATGTCTTTGGAATGTGGGAGAAAACCAGAGTACCCGGAGGAAACCCACGCAAACACGGAGAGAACATACAAACTCTTTGCAGATGTTGTCCTTAGTGGGGCTTGAACCCAGGACTCCAGCGCTGCAAGGCTGCTGTGCTATCCAATTAATTCATTAATTGTAGCAAATATTACTATTTTTCTCTATTGACTTGGAATTTATTTGATATTACAGTCTTCCCCTTTTCCTAAAATTATTAATAAAGACCAGTTTGCCTATTGTTAATTGACTAAAGTGTTAAGATGCATAATTTATTCCAAAGCAGGAACAATATACGCAGAATGATAACTGATACAAATGGATTATAATGTAATGACTGGATTGTGAACAAAACAATATACGATATGGATAGATTCCCAATTGTGAATAATTACATTACCATACAAATGTCATTTTATAATATTCAGTATAATCCATAGTTAGAATTTCCTAGTTCCTCGGTGCTTTATCAATGATAATTACATTGGCACCTGCCACATATGATGATATGACATCTTTTTGGAGCCAGTCACCCTATTTCAGAAACCTGACTTATTGTAATAGTTCTGAGTCCTAATCATTGTTCCTTCAAATACTGTGCATGTAAGTCAGCAACCCCAAATCCAGAATGCAAATTGGGGTGATTAACGATACATCAGCTACAGTGATGAAAACTCCCTTTAACAATTTCTTTAGGAATATTTCTTAGCATATTGCATAAAGTTCAGACAATGCATTTTTGATGTGTGCAAATCCAGCACATTTTTCAAGAGGAAAACACATGAGTACACTTCGGCATCTTTTTTTACTAAAAAGTGTTTTTTGGGATTCTTTTTTGAGTCTTTTTTTTTTCAATGCCTGTGACTGTTGTTTTTTTTTTAACTAGTATTGAATAAGCTAATGAGTGGCTTACAATGTGAAGTCACTTGTTTTACCCGCTTTGCATCTTTGGAAACCTGAAGCAGTAAAAGCACCAAGGGCTGAACATTTGGTCCATGAGTAGTTTTTACATTCCAATGTGTATATTCATTCTTTTTCACATTTATTTAGCACTGTTTTAGTTGGGTTATGGATTATACCAACCTAAAAAATACATTGTGTGCACAAACTTTAAAGCATGGCACCTGTCCAAATTCCGACAGTTGACTATCCCTAGGGCTCGTTGACGCAATGTCACGCCGTTCTGTCTGTATCTGGTTTTCGGCGTGACAATGCATATGTTTGCTTTAACCCTTTACTCTTTTCCCCATAATTTGAGCTGGGATACTGTTGGCTGTTACTTGGATGGAGCCTTCTCAGTTCCCTGCTCTGCTGCGAAGTTGTTCATGAGTGTTTAGTTATTTGCCCTGCTGCATACCTTCCTCATGTGCGGTCCCTGGTTGCTGCTGTGAAGCTGTCCGCAGGTTGTGAGGTTATTTTCAGCTGGTGCATGACTTTCCATGTGGGTCAGTGCATGCAGATTCAGTCAGCTGCCCTGAGCCTCAGATCCTGCACTGTGTGTGCTGTAATGGTTTCTGTTTGTGCTTAGGTCGAGCGCGGCCAAACCTCCCCTGCTTTTATCAGGGTGAGGGTGTGTACTCCAAATGCTGTCCCCAGCCAATTGCTGAGGGCCAGCTCATATATAAAGTATTCTTGCCCTATGGGCAGGACCTGAGCTACTCACAAAGCTCCTGAACTTTGCAATGTGTGTTTGTGTTCCTGCACCTCTCCTGTCTATGTTTTGGTACCAAAGTCCTTGCCTTGATTCCTGTTTTGTCCTGTTCTGACGCCTGTCCTGGAGGCGGTATATCCAGGCCCGAATCCTTGATCCTCTACTTGTCCTGTACCTGAACCTATCTGAACTGTGTCTGCTGTGATTATTTTCCTGGAATCGCTCTTCATCTGGAGCCTCACTCCCAGTGACTTTGAGTCTCTTGAAACCGGTGTTTCTGCTGAGCATCTACTACTCTGTGCCCCAACTATCATGCGGTGTTACCCCATCTGGCTCATGTCCAGCACAGCGGTGTTTGCACCATCACGCTTGAGTTCCTTCCTAGGTCCAATGCCCGGAGCCTGACGACCGCAGTTTGGAACCTGATGACTGCTGTCTGGAGTTTGGAGCCTGATGACTCTGGTGGTGCCTGTAGGTCGTGTCGGATGTCCGGAACCGAACGACTCCTGTCTGATGTCTGCCGGTGACCCTGGGTCCAGATGTCCTGATGTCCTGTCTGCACCATGATGTCCTGCCTGTGTCTTGATGACCTCATGGACCCTGATGTCCTGATATCCTGTCTGTTCCCTGATGTTCTGATGTCCTCCCTGTGTCTCATATCCTGATGTATCTGATGCCCTGGGCTGCCATGCCAGTGTCCCAGCTGATGACCTGGGCTGCCACGCCAGTGTCCCAGATGTCTGTCCAGTATTCCTGTGTCCTGATGCCCTGCCTGTGTCCTGAAGTCCTGAGGTCTTTCCTGAGTCCAGATGTCCTGATGTCCTGTTTGTATCCTGATGTCTTGCCTGCACCCTGATGTCCTCATGTACCCTGATGTCCTGCCTGGGCCCTGATGTCCTGCCTATGTGTGCCTCGGTGATCCGTTGGTGCCTTGGGGTCCACTGGTGGTACCCTTCTGAGGTGTGGAATCGGGAGCCTAACATTGTCATGTTATGTTTATCTACTGTGTGACTTTACTTTAGTAAACTTTACTTTCTCTATACCTGAAGTATCAGTGTAATCAAGTCCTACGTGTTTATTTCTTTGTCCACATGCTCAGCTGCCACAGAACCCCGGTCTCTGCCCATCACCTAGTTTGGGTAGGCCCAGGTCCCCCTCTGTGGTTTAAAGGGTGCGAATTGCGTCCCCGGGAACGCGCCCCACTCCTTCTGAGGTTGATCGGCTTGGGGGCATCTATGGGCTGGGCCGCATCTGCGGCTGCAGGTGATCGTGACAGAAGCTCAGGCCTCGGACTCAGCTGAGCATGTATGGACTGTAGGACTGTTTCCGAGCCCCACTTGGCCAGCGGATGATATGGCTCGGATAACAGCTCATAGTGGACTAGATTTCTCAACTTTGCACTTGGTAAGCAGTGTGGATTTCTGGAGCAATGAATTCTGCTGCTTGTAAACTGGGACTTACCGCCTTTCCCAAGAAAAGTTTCTTTGTATTTTTTGGGGGGACTTCAGAAGAGGGGGGCTTTAAGAGGGAATAATGTCACGCCGCTCTGTCTGTATCTGGTTTTCAGCATGATAATGCACATGTTTGCTTTAACGATTAACTCTTTTCCCCCTAATTTGAGCTGGGATACTGTTGGCTGTTACTTGGATGGAGCCTTCTCTGTTCCTTGCTCTGCTGCGCAGTCGTACATGGGTTTTTAGGTATTTGTCCTGCTGCATACCTTCCTCATGTGCAGTCCCTGGTTGCTGCTGTGAAGATGTCCGTGGGTTGTGAGGTCATTTGCAGCTGGTGCATGACTTTCCACGTGGGTCAGTGCATGCAGTTTCAGTCAGCTGCCCTGAGCCTCAGATCCTGCACTGTGTGTGCTGTAATGGTTTCTGTTTGTGCTTGGGGCATGCACAGCCACACCTCCCCTGCTTTTATCAGGGTGAGGGTGTGTACTCCAAATGCTGTCCCCAGCCAATTGCTGAGGGGTAGCTCATATATAAAGTATTCCTGCCCTATGGGCAGGACCTGAGCTACTCACAAAGCTCCTGAACTTTGCTATGTGCGTTTGTGTTCCTGCACCTCTACTGTCTATGTTTTGGTACCAAAGTCCTTGCCTTGATTCCTGTTTTGTCCTATTCTGACGCCTGTCCTGGGGGCGGTATATCCAGGCCCGAATCCTTGATCCTGTACCTGTCCTGTACCTGAAGCTGTCTGAACTGTGTCTGCTGTGATTATGTTCCTGGAATCCCTCATCTGGAGCCTCACTCCCAGTGACTTTGAGTCTCTTGAAACCGTTGTTTCTGCTGAGCATCTACTTCTATGTGCCCCGACTACCATGCGGTGTTAACCCCGTCTGGCTCATGTCTAGTACGGTGGTGTTAGCATCATCACGCTTGAGTTCCTTCCTAGGTCCGATGCCCGGAGCCTGACGACCGCAGTTTGGAACCTGATGACTGCTGTCTGGAGCTTGGAGCCTGATGACTCTGGTGGTGCCTGTAGGTCGTGTCAGATGTCTGGAACTGAACGACTCCTGTCTGATGTCTGCCAGTGACCCTGGGTCCGGATGTCCTGATGTCCTGTCTCTACCCTGATGTCCTGCCTGTGCCTTGATGACCTCATGGACCCTGATGTCCTGATATCCTGTCTGTTCCCTGATGTCCTGATGTCCTCCCTGTGTCTCATATCCTGATGTAACTGATGCCCTGGGATGCCACACCAGTGTCCCAGCTGATGACCTGGGCTGCCACGCCAGTGTCTCAGATGTCTGTCCAGTATTCCTGTGTCTCGATGCCCTGCCTGTGTCCTGAAGTCCTGAGGTCTTTCCTGAGTCCAGATGTCCTGTTTGTATCCAGATGTCTTGCCTGCACCCTGATGTCCACGTGTACCCTGATGTCCTGCCTGAGCCCTGATGTCCCGACTATGTGTGCCTCGGTGATCCGTTGGTGCCTTGGGGTCCACTGGGTGGTACCCTTCTGAGGTGTGGAATCGGGAGTCTAACATTGTCTTGTTATGTTTATCTACTGTATGACTTTACTTTAGTAAACTTTACTTTCTCTATACCTGAAGTATCAGTGTAATCAAGTCCTACGTGTTTATTTCTTTGTCCACATGCTCAGCTGCCACAGAACCCCGCTCTCTGCCCTTCCCCTAGTTCGGGTAGGCCCTTGTCCCCCTCTGCGGTTTAGAGGGTCCGTATTGCATCCCCGGGGGACGTGCGCCCCATGCCTTCTGAAGTTGCTTGGCTTGGGGGCGTCTATGGGCTGGGCCGTATCTGCGGCTGCAGCTGATCGTGACACGCAACAGTATTTTCGGACCTCACTTGGAGAAATATTTTTTACTGTGGCAGTGCAGATGATCGATTTTTTTCACTGACCGAACCTTTGTGTATGAGACCGAATCTTTGTGTTAGAGATTACATTCTTTCTACAGTTACTTTTTTTTTTACATATTTTTGGAACATATTTTACATTATCAATGATTGAACATGATTGAGCACAGATGGATTTTTTATGAAATGACCAATTCAAATGGAAGTTATCAAGGGATACTGCAAGACAATTTAGATACCTTAACCCCTTCATGACCCAGCCTATTTTGACCTTAAAGACCTTGCCGTTTTTTGCAATTCTGACCAGTGTCCCTTCATGAGGTAATAACTCAGGAACGCTTCAATGGATCCTAGCGGTTCTGAGATTGTTTTTTCGTGACATATTGGGCTTCATGTTAGTGGTAAATTTAGGTCAATAAATTCTGTGTTTATTTGTGATAAAAACGGAAATTTGGCGAAAATTTTGAAAATTTCGCAATTTTCACATTTTGAATTTTTATTCTGTTAAACCAGAGAGTTATGTGACACAAAATAGTTAATAAATAACATTTCCCACACGTCTACTTTACATCAGCACAATTTTGGAAACAAAATTTTTTTTTGCTAGGAAGTTATAAGGGTTAAAATTTGACCAGCGATTTCTCATTTTTACAACGAAATTTACAAAACCATTTTTTTTAGGGACCACCTCACATTTGAAGTCAGTTTGAGGGGTCTATATGGCTGAAAATACCCAAAAGTGACACCATTCTAAAAACTGCACCCCTCAAGGTGCACAAAACCACATTCAAGAAGTTTATTAACCCTTCAGGTGCTTCACAGCAGCAGAAGCAACATGGAAGGAAAAAATGAACATTTAACTTTTTAGTCACAAAAATGATTTTTCAGCAACAATTTTTTTATTTTCCCAATGGTAAAAGGAGAAACTGAACCACGTACGTTGTTGTCCAATTTGTCCTGAGTACGCTGATACCTCATATGTGGGGGTAAACCACTGTTTGGGCGCACGGCAGGGCTTGGAAGGGAAGGAGCGCCATTTGACTTTTTGAATGAAAAATTGGCTGCACTCTTTAGCGGACACCATGTCACATTTGGAGAGCCCCCGTGTGCCTAAAAATTGGAGCTCCCCCACAAGTGACCCCATTTTGGAAACTAGACGCCCCAAGGAACTTATCTAGATGCATAGTGAGCCCTTTAAACCCCCAGGTGCTTCACAAATTGATCCGTAAAAATGAAAAAGTACTTTTTTTTCACAAAAAAATTCTTTTAGCCTCAATTTTTTCATTTTCACATGGACAACAGGATAAAATGGATCCTAAAATTTGTTTGGCAATTTCTCCTGAGTACACCGATACTTCACATGTGGGGGTAAACCACTGTTTGGGCACATGGTAAGGCTCGGAAGGGAAGGAGCGCCATTTGACTTTTTGAATGAAAAATTATCTCCATCGTTAGCGGACACCATGTCGCGTTTGGAGAGACCCTGTGTGCTTAAACATTGGAGCTCCCCCACAAGTGACCCCATTTTGGAAACTGGACCCCCCAAGGAACTTATCTAGATGCCTAGTGAGCACTTTAAACCCTCAGGTGCTTCACAAATTGATCCGTAAAAATGAAAAAGTACTTTTTTTTCACAAAAAATGTATTTTCGCCTCAATTTTTTCATTTTCACATGGGCAATAGGATAAAATGGATCCTAAAATTTGTTGAGCAATTTCTCCCGAGTACGCCGATACCTCATATGTGGGGGCAAACCACTGTTTGGGCACACGGCAGGGCTCGGAAGGGAAGGCGCGCCTTTTAACTTTTTGAATGGAAAATTAGCTCCAATTGTTAGCGGACTGTTATGGCTGGCAATCAGGCAACACAGCGTGCAGTAATCAGCGCACATACAGAGATCTGGCAATAACCAAAAACAATAGGACGAGCTCTGAGACGTGGAATCTCTGTAGACTGCAGTACCTGATCTATCCTCACACAACTATAAGCAGCAGTGGATTGCGCCTAACAACTACCTATGCAACTCGGCACTGCCTGAGGAGCTGACTAGCCTGAAGATAGAAATACAAGCCTGACTTACCTCAGAGAAATACCCCAAAGGAATAGGCAGCCCCCCACATATAATGACTGTTAGCAAGATGAAAAGACAAACGTAGGAATGAAATAGATTCAGCAAAGTGAGGCCCGATATTCTAGACAGAGCGAGGATAGCAAAGAGAACTATGCAGTCTACAAAAAACCCTAAAACGAAAACCACGCAAAGGGGCAAAAAGACCCACCGTGCCGAACTAACAGCACGGCGGTGCACCCCTCTGCTTCTCAGAGCTTCCAGCAAAAGACAATAGCAAGCTGGACAGAAAAAAACAGAAAACAAACTAGAAGCACTTATCTAGCAGAGCAGCAGGCCCAAGGAAAGATGCAGTAGCTCAGATCCAACACTGGAACATTGACAAGGAGCAAGGAAGACAGACTCAGGTGGAGCTAAATAGCAAGGCAGCCAACGAGCTCACCAAAACACCTGAGGGAGGAAGCCCAGAGACTGCAATACCACTTGTGACCACAGAAGTGAACTCAGCCACAGAATTCACAACAGTACCCCCCCCTTGAGGAGGGGTCACCGAACCCTCACCAGAACCCCCAGGCCGACCAGGATGAGCCACATGAAAGGCACGAACAAGATCTGGGGCATGGACATCAGAGGCAAAAACCCAGGAATTATCTTCCTGAGCATAACCCTTCCATTTGACCAGATACTGGAGTTTCCGTCTAGAGACACGAGAATCCAAAATCTTCTCCACAATATACTCCAATTCCCCCTCCACCAAAACAGGGGCAGGAGGCTCCACAGATGGAACCATAGGTGCCACGTATCTCCTCAACAACGACCTATGGAATACATTATGTATGGAAAAGGAGTCTGGGAGGGTCAGACGAAAAGACACCGGATTGAGAATCTCAGAAATCCTATACGGACCAATAAAACGAGGTTTAAATTTAGGAGAGGAAACCTTCATAGGAATATGACGAGAAGATAACCAAACCAAATCCCCAACACGAAGTCGGGGTCCCACACGGCGTCTGCGATTAGCGAAAAGCTGAGCCTTCTCCTGGGACAAGGTCAAATTGTCCACTACCTGAGTCCAGATCTGCTGCAACCTGTCCACCACAGAATCCACACCAGGACAGTCCGAAGACTCAACCTGTCCTGAAGAGAAACGAGGATGGAACCCAGAATTGCAGAAAAATGGAGAGACCAAGGTAGCCGAGCTGGCCCGATTATTAAGGGCGAACTCAGCCAACGGCAAAAATGACACCCAATCATCCTGGTCAGCGGAAACAAAACATCTCAGATATGTTTCCAAGGTCTGATTGGTTCGTTCGGTCTGGCCATTAGTCTGAGGATGGAAGGCCGAGGAGAAAGATAGGTCAATGCCCATCCTACCACAAAAGGCTCGCCAGAACCTCGAGACAAACTGGGAACCTCTGTCAGAAACAATATTCTCAGGAATGCCATGCAACCGAACCACATGCTGGAAGAACAAAGGCACCAAATCAGAGGAGGAAGGCAATTTAACCAAGGGCACCAGATGGACCATTTTAGAAAAGCGATCACAGACCACCCAAATGACCGACATTTTTTGAGAAACGGGAAGGTCAGAAATGAAATCCATCGAAATATGTGTCCAAGGCCTCTTCGGGACCGGCAAGGGCAAAAGCAACCCACTGGCACGTGAACAGCAGGGCTTAGCCCTAGCACAAATTCCACAGGACTGCACAAAAGCACGCACATCCCGTGACAGAGATGGCCACCAGAAGGATCTAGCAACCAACTCCCTGGTACCAAAGATTCCTGGATGACCGGCCAGCACCGAACAATGAAGTTCAGAGATAACTTTACTAGTCCACCTATCAGGGACGAACAGTTTCTCGGCCGGACAACGATCAGGTTTATTAGCCTGAAATTTCTGCAACACTCTCCGCAAATCAGGGGAGATGGCAGACACAATGACTCCTTCCTTGAGGATACTCGCCGGCTCAGATAACCCCGGAGAGTAGGGCACAAAACTCCTAGACAGAGCATCCGCCTTCACATTTTTAGAGCCCGGAAGGTATGAAATCACAAAATCAAAACGAGCAAAAAATAACGACCAACGGGCCTGTCTAGGATTCAAGCGCTTGGCAGACTCGAGATAAGTCAAGTTCTTATGATCAGTCAATACCACCACGCGATGCTTAGCACCCTCAAGCCAATGACGCCACTCCTCGAATGCCCACTTCATGGCCAGCAACTCTCGGTTGCCCACATCATAATTACGCTCAGCAGCAGAAAATTTCCTGGAAAAGAAAGCACATGGTTTGAACACTGAGCAACCAGAACCTCTCTGTGACAAAACCGCCCCTGCACCAATCTCAGAAGCATCAACCTCGACCTGGAACGGAAGAGAAACATCAGGTTGACACAACACAGGGGCACAGCAAAAACGACGCTTCAACTCCTGAAAAGCTTCCACGGCAGCAGAAGACCAATTAACCAAATCAGCACCCTTCTTGGTCAAATCGGTCAATGGTCTGGCAATGCTAGAAAAATTACAGATGAAGCGACGATAAAAATTAGCAAAGCCCAGGAATTTCTGCAGACTTTTTAGAGATGTCGGCTGAGTCCAATCCTGGATGGCCTGAACCTTAACCGGATCCATCTCGATAGTAGAAGGGGAAAAGATGAACCCCAAAAATGAAACTTTCTGCACACCGAAGAGACACTTTGATCCCTTCACGAACAAGGAATTAGCACGCAGTACCTGGAAAACCATTCTGACTTGCTTCACATGAGACTCCCAATCATCTGAGAAGATCAAAATATCATCCAAGTAAACAATCAAGAATTTATCCAGATACTCACGGAAAATGTCATGCATAAAAGACTGAAAAACAGATGGAGCATTGGCAAGTCCGAACGGCATCACCAGATACTCAAAATGACCCTCGGGCGTATTAAATGCCGTTTTCCATTCATCTCCCTGCCTGATTCTCACCAGATTATACGCACCACGAAGATCAATCTTAGTAAACCAACTAGCTCCCTTAATCCGAGCAAACAAGTCAGAAATCAATGGCAAGGGATACTGAAACTTAACAGTGATCTTATTAAGAAGGCGGTAATCAATACACGGTCTTAGCGAACCATCCTTCTTGGCTACAAAAAAGAACCCTGCTCCCAATGGTGACGACGATGGGCGAATATGTCCCTTCTCCAGGGACTCCTTCACATAACTGCGCATAGCGGTGTGTTCAGGTACGGACAAATTAAATAAACGACCCTTAGGGAATTTACTACCAGGAATCAAATCGATAGCACAATCACAATTCCTATGCGGAGGTAGGGCATCAGACTTGGACTCTTCAAATACATCCTGAAAGTCCGACAAGAACTCTGGGATGTCAGAAGGAATGGATGACGAAATAGACAAAAATGGAACATCACCATGTACTCCCTGACAACCCCAGCTGGTTACCGACATAGAGTTCCAATCCAATACTGGATTATGGGTTTGTAGCCATGGCAACCCCAACACGACCACATCATGCAAATTATGCAGTACCAGAAAGCGAATAACTTCCTGATGTGCAGGAGCCATGCACATGGTCAGCTGGGCCCAGTACTGAGGCTTATTCTTGGCCAAAGGTGTAGCATCAATTCCTCTCAACGGAATAGGACACCGCAAAGGCTCCAAGAAAAATCCACAACGTTTAGCATAATCCAAATCCATCAGATTCAGGGCAGCGCCTGAATCCACAAACGCCATGACAGAATACGATGACAAAGAGCACATTAAGGTAATGGACAAAAGGAATTTGGACTGTACAGTACCAATAACGGCAGAGCTATCGAACCACCTAGTGCGTTTAGGACAATTAGAAATAACATGAGTAGAATCACCACAATAGAAACACAGTCTGTTCAGACGTCTGTGTTCTTGCCATTCTACTTTAGTCATAGTCCTGTCGCACTGCATAGGCTCAGGTTTACTCTCAGGCAGTACCGCCAGATGGTGCACAGATTTACGCTCGCGCAAGCGACGACCGATCTGAATGGCCAAGGACATAGACTCATTCAAACCAGCAGGCATAGGAAATCCCACCATTACATCCTTAAGAGCTTCAGAGAGACCCTTTCTGAACAAAGCCGCTAGTGCAGATTCATTCCACAGAGTGAGTACTGACCATTTCCTAAATTTCTGACAATATACTTCTACATCATCCTGACCCTGGCATAAAGCCAGCAGATTTTTCTCAGCCTGATCCACTGAATTAGGCTCATCGTAAAGCAATCCGAGCGCCAGGAAAAATGCATCAACATTACTCAATGCAGAATCTCCTGGTGCAAGAGAAAACGCCCAGTCCTGTGGGTCGCCGCGCAAAAAAGAAATAATAATCAAAACCTGTTGAATAGGATTACCAGAAGAATGAGGTTTCAAGGCCAAAAATAGCTTACAATTGTTTCTGAAGCTCAGGAACTTAGTTCTGTCACCAAAAAACAAATCAGGAATCGGAATTCTTGGTTCTAGCATCGATTTCTGATCAATAGTATCTTGAATCTTTTGTACATTTACAACGAGATTATCCATTGAGGAGCACAGAGCCTGAATATCCATGTCCACAGCTGTGTCCTGAAGCACTCTAATGTCTAGGGGAAAAAAAAGACTGAAGACAGAGCTAAGAAAAAAAAATGATGTCAGGATTTCTTTTTTCCCTCTATTGGGAATCATTGGTGTGGCTCCTTGTACTGTTATGGCTGGCAATCAGGCAACACAGCGTGCAGTAATCAGCGCACATACAGAGATCTGGCAATAACCAAAAACAATAGGACGAGCTCTGAGACGTGGAATCTCTGTAGACTGCAGTACCTGATCTATCCTCACACAACTATAAGCAGCAGTGGATTGCGCCTATCACTACCTATGCAACTCGGCACTGCCTGAGGAGCTGACTAGCCTGAAGATAGAAATACAAGCCTGACTTACCTCAGAGAAATACCCCAAAGGAATAGGCAGCCCCCCACATATAATGACTGTTAGCAAGATGAAAAGACAAACGTAGGACTGAAATATATTCAGCAAAGTGAGGCCCGATATTCTAGACAGAGCGAGGATAGCAAAGAGAACTATGCAGTCTACAAAAAACCCTAAAACGAAAACCACGCAAAGGGGCAAAAAGACCCACCGTGCCGAACTAACAGCACGGCGGTGCACCCCTCTGCTTCTCAGAGCTTCCAGCAAAAGACAATAGCAAGCTGGACAGAAAAAAACAGAAAACAAACTAGAAGCACTTATCTAGCAGAGCAGCAGGCCCAAGGAAAGATGCAGTAGCTCAGATCCAACA
Source organism: Ranitomeya imitator (assembly GCF_032444005.1). Lineage (NCBI taxonomy): Eukaryota > Metazoa > Chordata > Amphibia > Anura > Dendrobatidae > Ranitomeya > Ranitomeya imitator. The sequence goes on from NC_091282.1 coordinate 1,160,824,953, forward strand.
CTGGAACATTGACAAGGAGCAAGGAAGACAGACTCAGGTGGAGCTAAATAGCAAGGCAGCCAACGAGCTCACCAAAACACCTGAGGGAGGAAGCCCAGAGACTGCAATACCACTTGTGACCACAGAAGTGAACTCAGCCACAGAATTCACAACAGCGGACACCATGTCGCATTTGGAGAGCCCCTGTGTGCCTATGCAATGGAGCTCCCCCACAAGTGACCCCATTTTGGAAACTAGACCCCCCAAGGAACTTATCTAGATGCATACTGAGCACTTTAAACCCCCAGGTGCTTCACAGAAGTTTATAACGCAGAGCCATGAAAATAAAAACAAAAAATTATTTTCTCAAAAATGAATTTTAGCCCGCAATTTTTTATTTTCCCAAGGGTAACAGGAGAAATTTGACCCCAAAAGTTGTTGTCCAGTTTCTCCTGAGTACGCTGATACCCCATATGTGGGGGTAAACCACTGTTTAGGCACATGCTGGGGCTCGGAAGTGAAGTAGTGACGTTTTGAAATGCAGACTTTGATGGAATGCTCTGTGGGCGTCACGTTGCGTTTGCAGAGCCCCTGATGTGGCTAAACAGTAGAAACCCCCCACAAGTGACCCCATTTTGGAAACTAGACCCCGAAAGGAACTTATCTAGATGTGAGGTGAGCACTTTGAACCCCCAAGTGCTTCACAGAAGTTCATAACACAGAGCCGTGAAAATAATAAATACGTTTTCTTTCCTCAAAAATAATTTTTTAGCCCAGAATTTTTTATTTTCCCAAGGGTTACAGGAGAAATTGGACCACAAAAGTTGTTGTCCAGTTTCTCCTGAGTACGCTGATGCCCCATGTGTGGGGGTAAACCACTGTTTGGGCACACGTGGGGGCTCAGAAGGGAAGTAGTGACTTTTGAAATGCAGACTTTGATGGAATGGTCTGCGGGCGTCACGTTGCGTTTGCAGAGCCCCTGGTGTGCCTAAACAGTAGAAACCCCCCACAAGTGACCCCATTTTGGAAACTAGACCCCCCAAGGAACTTATCTAGATATGTGGTGAGCACTTTGAACCCCCAAGTGCTTCACAGACGTTTACAACGCAGAGCCGTGAAAATAAAAAATCATTTTTCTTTCCTCAAAAATGATGTTTTAGCAAGCAATTTTTTATTTTCTCAAGGGTAACAGGAGAAATTGGACCCCAGTAATTGTTGCGCAGTTTGTCCTGAGTATGCTGGTACCCCATATGTGGGGGTAAACCACTGTTTGGGCACACGTCGGGGTTCGGAAGTGAGGGAGCACCATTTGAATTTTTGAATACAAGATTGGCTGGAATCAATGGTGGCGCCATGTTGCGTTTGGAGACCCCCTGAAGTGCCTAAACAGTGGAAACCCCTCAATTCTACCTCCAACACACCCCTAACCCTTATCCCAACTGTAGCCGTAACCCTAATCACAACCCTAACCCCAACACACCCCTAACCACAACCCTAACCCCAACACACCCCTAACCCTAACCACAACCCTAATTCCAACCCAACTCTAAGGCTATGTGCCAACGTTGCGGATTCGTATGAGATTTTTCAGCATCATTTTTGAAAAATCCGCGGGTAAAAGGCACTGCGTTTTACCTGTGGATTTACCGTGGATTTCCAGTGTTTTTTGTGCGGATTTCACCTGTGGATTCCTATTGAGGAACAGGTGTAAAACGCTGCGGAATCCGCACAAAGAATTGGCATGCTGCGGAAAATACAACGCAGCGTTCCCGCGCGGTATTTTCTGCACCATGGGCACAGCGGGTTTGGTTTTCCATATGTTTACATGGTACTGTAAACCTGATGGAACACTGCTGCGGATCCGCAGCGGCCAATCCGCACCGTGTGCACATAGCCTAATTCTAAAGGTATGTGCACACGCTGCGGAAAACGCTGCGGATCCGCAGCAGTTTCCCATGAGTTTACAGTTCAATGTAAACCTACGGGAAACAAAAATCGCTGTACACATGCTGCGGAAAAACTGCACGGAAACGCAGCGGTTTACATTCCGCAGCATGTCACTTCTTTCTGCGGATTCCGCAGCGGTTTAACAACTGCTCCAATAGAAAATCGCAGTTGTAAAACCGCAGTGAAATGCGCAGAAAAACCGCGGTAAATCCACGATAAATCGGCAGCGGTTTAGCACTGTGGATTTTTCAAATCCGCTGCGGAAAAATCCGCATAGGACCAGAATACGTGTGCACATACCGAAACCCTAACCCTAACCCTACCCCTAACCCTAACCCTAGCCCTAACCCTAGCCCTAACCCTAGCCCTAACCCTAGCCCTAACCCTAGCCCTAACCCTACCCCTAGTTCTTACCCCAACCTTAGTGGAAAAAAAAAAAAATTCTTTATTTTTTTTATTGTCCCTATCTATGGGGGTGACAAAGGGGGGGGGGTCATTTACATAGTAACATAGTAACATAGTTAGTAAGGCCGAAAAAAGACATTTGTCCATCCAGTTCAGCCTATATTCCATCATAATAAATACCCAGATCTACGTCCTTCTACAGAACCTAATAATTGTATGATACAATATTGTTCTGCTCCAGGAAGACATCCAGGCCTCTCTTGAACCCCTCGACTGAGTTCGCCATCACCACCTCCTCAGGCAAGCAATTCCAGATTCTCACTGCCCTAACAGTAAAGAATCCTCTTCTATGTTGGTGGAAAAACCTTCTCTCCTCCAGACGCAAAGAATGCCCCCTTGTGCCCGTCACCTTCCTTGGTATAAACAGATCCTCAGCGAGATATTTGTATTGTCCCCTTATATACTTATACATGGTTATTAGATCGCCCCTCATTCGTCTTTTTTCTAGACTAAATAATCCTAATTTCGCTAATCTATCTGGGTATTGTAGTTCTCCCATCCCCTTTATTAATTTTGTTGCCCTCCTTTGTACTCTCTCTAGTTCCATTATATCCTTCCTGAGCACCGGTGCCCAAAACTGGACACAGTACTCCATGTGCGGTCTAACTAGGGATTTGTACAGAGGCAGTATAATGCTCTCATCATGTGTATCCAGACCTCTTTTAATGCACCCCATGATCCTGTTTGCCTTGGCAGCTGCTGCCTGGCACTGGCTGCTCCAGGTAAGTTTATCATTAACTAGGATCCCCAAGTCCTTCTCCCTGTCAGATTTACCCAGTGGTTTCCCGTTCAGTGTGTAATGGTGATATTGATTCCCTCTTCCCATGTGTATAACCTTACATTTATCATTGTTAAACCTCATCTGCCACCTTTCAGCCCAAGTTTCCAACTTATCCAGATCCATCTGTAGCAGAATACTATCTTCTCTTGTATTAACTGCTTTACATAGTTTTGTATCATCTGCAAATATCGATATTTTACTGTGTAAACCTTCTACCAGATCATTAATGAATATGTTGAAGAGAACAGGTCCCAATACTGACCCCTGCGGTACCCCACTGGTCACAGCGACCCAGTTAGAGACTATACCATTTATAACCACCCTCTGCTTTCTATCACTAAGCCAGTTACTAACCCATTTGCACACATTTTCCCCCAGACCAAGCATTCTCATTTTGTGTACCAACCTCTTGTGCGGCACGGTATCAAACGCTTTGGAAAAATCGAGATATACCACGTCCAATGACTCACCGTGGTCCAGCCTATAGCTTACCTCTTCATAAAAACTGATTAGATTGGTTTGACAGGAGCGATTTCTCATAAACCCATGCTGATATGGAGTTAAACAGTTATTCTCATTGAGATAATCCAGAATAACATCCCTCAGAAACCCTTCAAATATTTTACCAACAATAGAGGTTAGACTTACTGGCCTATAATTTCCAGGTTCACTTTTAGAGCCCTTTTTGAATATTGGCACCACATTTGCTATGCGCCAGTCCTGCGGAACAGACCCTGTCGCTATAGAGTCACTAAAAATAAGAAATAATGGTTTATCTATTACATTACTTAGTTCTCTTAGTACTCGTGGGTGTATGCCATCCGTTCCCGCGCGGTATTTTCTGCACCATGGGCACAGCGGATTTGGTTTTCCATATGTTTACATGGTACTGTAAACCTGATGGAACACTGCTGCGGATCCGCAGCGGCCAATCCGCACCGTGTGCACATAGCCTAATTCTAAAGGTATGTGCACACGCTGCGGAAAACGCTGCGGATCCGCAGCAGTTTCCCATGAGTTTACAGTTCAATGTAAACCTACGGGAAACAAAAATCGCTGTACACATGCTGCGGAAAAACTGCACGGAAACGCAGCGGTTTACATTCCGCAGCATGTCACTTCTTTCTGCGGATTCCGCAGCGGTTTAACAACTGCTCCAATAGAAAATCGCAGTTGTAAAACCGCAGTGAAATGCGCAGAAAAACCGCGGTAAATCCACGATAAATCGGCAGCGGTTTAGCACTGTGGATTTTTCAAATCCGCTGCGGAAAAATCCGCATAGGACCAGAATACGTGTGCACATACCGAAACCCTAACCCTAACCCTACCCCTAACCCTACCCCTAACCCTAACCCTAGCCCTAACCCTAGCCCTAACCCTAGCCCTAACCCTAGCCCTAACCCTAGCCCTAACCCTACCCCTAGTTCTTACCCCAACCTTAGTGGAAAAAAAAAAAATTCTTTATTTTTTTTATTGTCCCTATCTATGGGGGTGACAAAGGGGGGGGGGTCATTTACTATTTTATTTATTTTGATCACTGAGATAGGTTATATCTCAGTGATCAAAATTCACTCTGGAACGAATCTGCCGGCCGGCCGATTCGGCGGGCGCACTGCACATGCGCCCGCCATTTTGGAAGATGGCGGCGCCCAGGAAAGAAGACGGACGGACCTCGGGCGGCCAGGTAAATATAAGGGGGGGGAGATCAGGGCACGGGGGGGCGTCGGAGCACGGGGGGGTGGATCGGATCATGGGGGGGTGGATCGGAACACGGGAGGGAGGATTGGAGCACGGGGAAGGATTGGAGCACGGGGTGAGGGATCGCTGTGCGGGGGGGGGGTGGATCGGAGCACGGGGGGGTCGCTGTGTGCGGGGGGGGATCGGAGTGCGGGGGGGTTTGATTGGAGCGCGGGGGGTGTGATTGGTGCACGGGGAAGCGGACAGGAGGACGGGGGAGCGGAGCACAGGACGGAGGGGAGCGGACCACAGATCGGGGGGCTGGGGGGGCGATCGGAGGAGTGGGGTGGGTGCACATAAGTGTTTCCAGCCATGGCCGATGATATTGCAGCATCGGCCATGGCTGGATTGTAATATTTCACCAGTTTTTTAGGTGAAATATTACAAATCGCTCTGATTGGCAGTTTCACTTTCAACAGCCAATTAGAGCGATCGTAGCCACGAGGGGGTGAAGCCACCCCCCCTGGGCTAAACTACCACTCCCCCTGTCCCTGCAGATCGGGTGAAATGGGAGTTAACCCTTTCACCCGGCCTGCAGGGACGCGATCTTTCCATGACGCATATGCTGCGTCATGGGTCGGAATGGCACCGACTTTCATGACGCAGCGTATGCGTCAAAGGTCGGGAAGGGGTTAATATCAAGATGTGAAAATGTATTCATAGAATTACCTTTTGTCATTTTTCTATGAAACACCATGCTTTCTTATTTTTTCTCCTTCATTTTGTGCCATTCTAAAGTTATTTCTGGCTTATTGTAACACCATGCTCTAAAATTAGCAGCAAACACCATGGATACATTATTTTTTTGCTTGGTTCCTACAAATACCATTCAATAAAAGCAGGACCAGCTTGCAGGTAGAAAAGTATTGGGAATAATCTTGTCATGTACAGTACATCATGTGCTTGGCATATCGGGATCTATCAGCTACAATTAGTGGAATGGTTTACCAAATATCACACGCACGACGAATCAAGCTTTTCTTGACTTTGCCTCAAATAGGCCTTCAAATGTTTCCCTCACCATAACCTAATAATCCGTCAAGGTATAAGAGTGATAGACGTGACCGAGCTGCTGTCCGGTTTCGTTCTGGCACTTCACAGACAAGGGTTGCCCCAGTCCCAGTGTGCTGTAGTGTGTGAGGTGCATCACATTCACTTGTAGGATGCAGGACTCTGCTACCTCAAGGCTACCAACCTCAGGCACCGCTGAACACAATACATGGGGCACCAAGTTGATTGAAACAGTCAAACATTTACTAGTCAGTAGTGATAAGGGAATCCGTGGATGTTCAGGCCCCGTACTTTACCCCAACCCACAAAACCACATATACAGTGGGGCAAAAAAGTATTTAGTCAGTCAGCAATAGTGCAAGTTCCACCACTTAAAAAGATGAGAGGCGTCTGTAATTTACATCATAGGTAGACCTCAACTATGGGAGACAAACTGAGAAAAAAAAATCCAGAAAATCACATTGTCTGTTTTTTTTAACATTTTATTTGCATATTATGGTGGAAAATAAGTATTTGGTCAGAAACAAAATTTCATCTCAATACTTTGTAATATATCCTTTGTTGGCAATGACAGAGGTCAAACGTTTTCTGTAAGTCTTCACAAGGTTGCCACACACTGTTGTTGGTATGTTGGCCCATTCCTCTATGCAGATCTCCTCTAGAGCAGTGATGTTTTTGGCTTTTCGCTTGGCAACACGGACTTTCAACTCCCTCCAAAGGTTTTCTATAGGGTTGAGATCTGGAGACTGGCTAGGCCACTCCAGGACCTTGAAATGCTTCTTACGAAGCTACTCCTTCGTTACCCTGGCGGTGTGCTTTGGATCATTGTCATGTTGAAAGACCCAGCCACGTTTCATCTTCAATGCCCTTGCTGATGGAAGGAGGTTTGCACTCAAAATCTCACGATACATGGCCCCATTCATTCTTTCATGTACCCGGATCAGTCGTCCTGGCCCCTTTGCAGAGAAACAGCCCCAAAGCATGATGTTTCCACCACCATGCTTTACAGTAGGTATGGTGTTTGATGGATGCAACTCAGTATTCTTTTTCCCCCAAACACGACAAGTTGTGTTTCTACCAACCAGTTTGGTTTCATCAGACCATATGACATTCTCCCAAAACTCCTCTGGATCATCCAAATGCTCTCTAGCAAACTTCAGACGGGCCCGGACATGTACTGGCTTAAGCAGTGGGACACGTCTGGCACTGCAGGATCTGAGTCCATGGTGGCGTAGTGTGTTACTTATGGTAGGCCTTGTTACATTGGTCCCAGCTCTCTGCAGTTCATTCACTAGGTCCCCCCGCGTGGTTCTGGGATTTTTGCTCACCGTTCTTGTGATCATTCTGACCCCACGGGGTGGGATTTTGCGTGGAGCCCCAGATCGAGGGAGATTATCAGTGGTCTTGTATGTCTTCCATTTTCTAATTATTGCTCCCACTGTTGATTTCTTCACTCCAAGCTGGTTGGCTATTGCAGATTCAGTCTTCCCAGCCTGGTGCAGGGCTACAATTTTGTTTCTGGTGTCCTTTGACAGCTGTTTGGTCTTCACCATAGTGGAGTTTGGAGTCAGACTGTTTGAGGGTGTGCACAGGTGTCTTTTTATACTGATAACAAGTTTATACAGGTGCCATTACTACAGGTAATGAGTGGAGGAAAGAGGAGACTCTTAAAGAAGAAGTTACAGGTCTGTGAGAGCCAGAAATCTTGATTGTTTGTTTCTGACCAAATACTTATTTTCCACCATAATATGCAAATAAAATGTTAAAAAAACAGACAATGTGATTTTCTGGATTTTTTTTCTCAGTTTGTCTCCCATAGTTGAGGTCTACCTATGATGTAAATTACAGACGCCTCTCATCTTTTTAAGTGGTGGAACTTGCACTATTGCTGACTGACTAAATACTTTTTTGCCCCACTGTAAGTCAATGGGGACCTGAACTTCAGTGGCTGCAAAATGGTTGGAGTACAGACTAAGGGGCTGCAAAAGGAAGAAAAATGAGGTAAGAGCAGGACAATTGCCCAGCACACAAATATGGATAGTTAAATGAATTTGGCCGGTTTCACCTTAGCATTTTGAGGAGCTGCGGAGGGCTGCGGACTTCCTCCGTGAAGCCCCGCCCTCGGCCGCTAGCTCTGCCTACTTCTGCATGCGGCCTGCATGCGGCCTGCGTAGCTATCTTTAACATTAGGTACACAGGTCATGCGGCTGTATGCGGATGCTTCCTCATGCGTCGTTTTGACGATGCGGCGACCAGCATAGGACACAGCTGGTTGCAATTTCTTTTTTTCTCCGCATCATCAAAACGACGCATGCGGAAGCATCCGCATACAGCTGCATGACCTGCGTACCTAATGTTAAAGATAGGTACGCAGACCGCATGCAGAAGTAGATGGAGCTAGCGGTGGAGGTGCAGACAAGGGCGGGGCTTCATGGAGGAAGTCCGTAGCCCTCCGCAGCTCCTCAAAACGCTAGTGTGAAACTAGCCTTAAAGAGGTTTTGTCACGATAGCAACCATGGCAATATAGGGACTAAATAACATAAACATTTTAACAGTCTCACAGAGACTGAGGCTTGCTACCCCAGTCCAGTTAAAAATTTAATCAGTACCCCCACAGAACTTGATAACAAATTTCACCCACAGAGCATTGTGCACAGTATTTCCACAGCTCCACAGCTCCAAAATGTCAGCTCCAGTAGTATACAAATGCTGACTATCAAAAGCTGTTAGTATGATCTTGGATCTAGCTAGTGGCTCGCCGTGAAACTTACTACTGGCAGTCCAGTTAAAAATTTCACCCACAGAGCATGTTTTCACATTTCTCCCTCAGAAGCTGGTAACAAATTTCACCCACAGAGCATGTTTTTACATTTCGCCCACAGAAGCTGAGGACAAATTTCGCCCACAGAGCATGGGGAACATAACTTCCACAGAAGCCAATAAAAAAATGTCACCCCCAGAACATGCTTTCACATTTACTCCACAGAAGCTGATAGCAAATTTCACCCACAGATCATGTTTTCACATTATTATCATCAGAGAATCTGATTCAAAATTTCACACGCAGACTGTTAGCGGTCAAGTTCCCGCCTCTGAACAGGGGGAATCTCAGGCCATCTCTGCTGCGGTCTCCCATTCTTCTCCTGCCACAGTGGAGCCTGCTCAGTGGAGACGACAGTCCCAGCGTCTTGCTCAGTCCCACTCTGTACAAAGAGTTACTGCTGCTTTTCCTGCTTATGCCATTGAAGCCAGTGCTGGGCAGCGGCAAGCAGACACTTCTGGGACTAAGTCCTGCTTTTCTCATTCTGAGCATGCCCAGATTAAGATCTCTCAGTGGAGATTGAGGGTCACATGGTCAGATACTGCAGCTAAGTCCATTGGTCCTTTCAGGAAGGTCCTGTAGGTGCTCAGGCTCTGTGGCAGCCTCTAATTGGTCCCTCTAGGAAGGTCTTGTACTTGCTGCAGCTAAATAAGGCTTGCATGGCCGCACGGCCATGCGCTAGTATCAATCCAAATATGTGCTTTGCGCCAGTATGGTTATGCATGAATGTGTTCAGGGACCCGGCTGAAATAAGCCCCTAGAACACCGGCACCTCCGGTGGGAAGATTGTGTGGACGTATTCAGGGACCTGGCTGATATAAGCCCCTAGAATACCGGCACCTCCGGTGAGGAGATTGCGTGTGTGCATAACCACTGACTGCTATCAGTTCGGCAGTAAGCTTGTGCCCCTGTGAGGCTAACAGGGTGCAGTGCTTTCCTCTCACGGCTGCTCTGCGAGGTAACAGAGCTAGTCCATTCCGCCAAACAGTGCCATCATTCACTAGCAGCAGGTTCCTCCTGCACGGTGGACCCCGGGCTGCGAATGCACCATTTATAATAAACATCTATTTTTACTCGGTGCATTCCGCTAGCCCTAACACAGACAATGGGGCATAGTACTCCCACAGATATGAGTTAACCCATTATCTACCAATGTCCTATTTTGGGGACGCCTAATCTTTTGCTTCTAGCAACTAAGATTTTATAATTAGGTCCAATTTTTTGTCTTGTGTTTGTAAAATGAATGTTTTCAAAACAGGAAATCATGTAATTGTCATTTTTAATTGAATATTCTTCCACCCAGAGAGCTTTCAAAGCACCTATTTTCGAGGTTTTTTCAAAATTAGGATCATAAGCTGAAGTTATTATTTAAAACCACAGTTCTGTGATCACAAAGTTATTAGAACTATTGTTTATACTTGTAGGAAGGTATATAATGCAATGGCATTGATGTAGATTTACCAAGGCCAGAGTTATATTCAAGTGAAATTGCCGTCCTATTTTTGGGACATTGGCAGAATGCACTATTTTCAATGTTTTTTTTACATGGAAATTTTTGTTTGATTCACTAGTTTTTATACATAACCCTAAATCATTTACAACTGATATGGCAGGCAGAGGTCTTTTAGTTTAATTTCTTCCTTCTTACCAGATAGTCTGGAAATCCCTCACCCCTCCATCCCTCTTCCCCAGTAACTTTCTGACTAAATACTGTATGCTTTGTGAAACCTGATATCTCAGCTGTACTGGAGACACTCAGGAGAACAGACCCTGTAACTTGCTGGCTTGTCAGACATTGTTTACGATCACATCACAGTATATAAGATTGGTATTTTATGTTTTTATTCATCACAATTGTTTATTTAGCTTGTTTTATGAATGGATAGTAAAATGTGAAATATATTTATATATATTTAAAATAATAATATATATTTTTATCTATAGTTTTCTAAATGTTACTATACTAATTTTTGCTTTTGTTGTACCAGCAGTAAGAACATGGCATATCGATATAAAAAAAGGACTTACTGTTGATGAAATACTAGGTTATCTTGAGGAATTAGATGACCAAGAAGAGGAAGTTTCTGATGTTGAAGTGCCCCCGATGAGGCAACTGATGAGGAAGATTTTCAGGAAAATGAGCTTCTTGCTCAGGAATTGAATGATGTAGCAGGAACTTTGGAGGTATTGCACACTTCAACCGAAATTGAAGAGTCTCCTGAGATGGCATCATCTGAGAATTTACCATCCACCTCAGCAGGAACTTCAAGTACCAGTAGCAGAAAACGACCAAGGAATCAAACTTCAAAACCAGTTGTGAGCAAGAAAAAAAAAATGCAACAGAAATATTACAATGTGAAGCAACTCCAAAATGGAAAAAATGGCAACCAACATATGAAAGCAGTGCGGACCAGGACACGTCCGAAATAAGCAACATTTGTGACCTTTTAGAAAATAAAAATGAAGTTGAAGTATTTGAATAGTTTTTTTCCCATGATGTTATGGATATTATTTTGACTAGAGTTGAGCGACCTTGACCTTTTTAGAGTCGAGCCGGGTTTCGCGAAACCAGACTATCTCAAAAGTCGGGTCGAGTGAAATCGGCCGATTATGACGTAAAGTCGGGATCGACCGAAACACGAAACCCAATGCAAGTCAATGGGGCAGCATAGTCGGCAGTGAGTGGGGGCCAGGAAAACACCTAGAGTGCCCATTTTAATGTCAAAACCATCCATTCTTCTTAATGAAGCTTGTCAAGCGTAATTTACCTTATAATAATTGGAAGGCATTTGAAATTGGGGGTCATTTGGCTAAAGTTGTGGTGGGTAGGGCTGGTTCAAGTAATTAGTGGGCCCAGGAAATCTGGACCACGTCACGGCAGTGGAGCAGGGAGAGGTAAGTATTTCAACTTTGCAAGTGCTGTGAACCTGAGCAAGCAGGGGGGGCCCACTCGTTGGCATTGGCACTGGCACAGGGCCCCTCAAAGTACAGCGGTGTGTTTGCACGGCGGGGGCGCCTCCCACCGGCAGCAACACTTTTGCGTACTATGAGAGGCCCTGTGCCAGTGACGTCGCCAACTAGTATTCCTCCCCCCCACCTGATGAAGGAACCTGCACTTTCATCTGCACCTTCCTCTTTGTCCCCGTGTAAGGTGGTATGGTATGCGGGAAGAGCAACCTGACTTTCAGCAGGGTCACAATGTTGTTGTGTAGCGTGCACGGGGAATGTTGCGTTATGGGTCAATGTACCAGCAGACTCATCTATCACTGGCTGGGCAATGGGCAGGATGAGGAGGAAACACAGATATAGGCCCAAAGAATAAAGTTGGCTAAATGCAGTTCAAAATTGGTAACACAGGAATAACCAGGGGGCATTGCAGTGGAGGACAACTGGAATGAGAGGCTGACATAGAGAGTAGGCCCAAATCAGTAAGTAGTCGAAATGCAGTTCAAAATTGGCAACTGTAGTAAACAGGCGGCACAGCTTTGTTCAGTGGAGGAGAACAGCAAGGAGTGGCAGACACCGATAGTAGGCCCCAACCCAACTAGTAGGCCAAATGCAGTCTAACATTAACAACTACTTAACGAGCGCCTGAAAACGGAATTTCAGGACAGGAAACCAGGAGAACAGCAAGGAGCGGCAGACACTGTTAGTAGGCCCCAAACCAACTAGTACGCCAAATGCAGTTGTTCCATTTAACCACAATTTAACGAGAGCCTGAAGATAGAAGCTCAGGAAAGGCAACCTGGAGAACACCTTGGAGTGGAACACACCATCTCTCTCCACCCGATACCCATTTTGTATGACTAATGCAGTGTAGTTTTCTACAACTACTAAACGAGAGTCGGAAGATCGAAGCAATGGCGAGGAAACCTGGAGAACACCTTGGAGTGTAACACACCATCTCTCTCCACCCCATAGCCAATTTGGAGGCCTAATGCAGTGTAGTTTCCAACAACTACTAAACGAGAGCATTAAGATCGAAGCTCTGGAAAGGCAACCTGGAGAATACCTTGGAGTGTAACACACCATCTCTCTCCACCTGATACCCATTTTGTAGGCCTAATGCAGTGTAGTTTTCTACAACTACTGAACGAGAGTCGGAAGACCGAAGCAATGGCAAGGAAACCTGGGGAACACCTTGGAGTGTAACACACCATCTCTCTCCACCCGATACCCATTTTGTAGGCCTAATGCAGTGTAGTTTTCTACAACTACTAAACGAGAGTCGGAAGACCGAAGCAATGGCAAGGAAACCTGGGGAACACCTTGGAGTGTAACACACCATCTCTCTCCACCCGATACCCATTTTGTAGGCCTAATGCAGTGTAGTTTTCTACAACTACTAAACGAGAGTCGGAAGACTGAAGCAATGGCAAGGAAACCTGGGGAACACCTTGGAGTGTAACACACCATCTCTCTCCACCCGATACCCATTTTGTAGGCCTAATGCAGTGTAGTTTTCTACAACTACTAAACGAGAGTCTGAAGACCGAAGCAATGGCAAGGAAACCTGGGGAACACCTTGGAGTGTAACACACCATCTCTCTGCACCCGATACCCATTTTGTAGGCCTAATGCAGTGTAGTTTTCTACAACTACTAAACGAGAGTCGGAAGACCGAAGCAATGGCAAGGAAACCTGGGGAACACCTTGGAGTGTAACACACCATCTCTCTCCACCCGATACCCATTTTGTAGGCCTAATGCAGTGTAGTTTTCTACAACTACTAAACGAGAGTCTGAAGACCGAAGCAATGGCAAGGAAACCTGGGGAACACCTTGGAGTGTAACACACCATCTCTCTCCACCCGATACCCATTTTGTAGGCCTAATGCAGTGTAGTTTTCTACAACTACTAAACGAGAGTCGGAAGACCGAAGCAATGGCAAGGAAACCTGGGGAACACCTTGGAGTGTAACACACCATCTCTCTCCACCCGATACCCATTTTGTAGGCCTAATGCAGTGTAGTTTTGTACAACTACTAAACGAGAGTCGGAAGACCGAAGCAATGGCAAGGAGACCTGGGGAACACCTTGGAGTGAAACACACCATCTCTCTCCACCCGATACCCATTTTGTAGGCCTAATGCAGTGTAGCTTTCTACAACTACTAAACGAGAGTCTGAAGACTGAAGCAATGGCAAGGAAACCTGGGGAACACCTTGGAGTGTAACACACCATCTCTCTCCACCCGATACCCATTTTGTAGGCCTAATGCAGTGTAGTTTTCTACAACTACTAAACGAGAGTCGAAAGACCGAAGCAATGGCAAGGAAACCTGGGGAACACCTTGGAGTGTAACACACCATCTCTCTCCACCCCATACCCAATTTGTAGGCCTAATGCAGCCTACTTTCCGACAACTACTAAACGAGAGCATGAAGATCGAAGCTCAGGAAAGGCAACCTGGGGAACACCTTGGAGTGTAACACACCCTCTCTCTACACCATGGAAGGGCTGATTCTTAGGAAGGAAGGCTGTCGGAAAGAAGCAGGGCGCGTCCGAGGGTGATTATATTCTTATTAGGTATATACTCACCCTCGGACGCGCCCTGCTTCTTTATTTGTAATGAATGTTTATTTGCAATGTGGTTTTGACTTACTCTATTTTTTTGGTAAATAATGATTTTATTATTTTCATTGTTTTGCATCTTCTTGGCAATAATATAAAGAAGACGCGACAGGACAACACTCGGTGGATGCCATATCTGTGTTTTAAATTGAAAAAAACTTTCAGTTAACTACTTGCAGGAGAAAGTTATTGTAGCTGGTGGCCATTTTTAGTACTGTACCAGTTTTTTGTTGTATGTGTTTGTTTTTAATGTTAAAATGTCTGCATTTGATATCTCTCCAGTATTTTCTTTTTTATAAGCAAAATACTTATTTTTATATTTTCTGATGTTGGTTCAAGGGGTACACGGGCAGCAGTAGACAGGTCAGTGGAGGCCTAGTGGAAGGAGGGACCGCAGACAGGCTTCGAAGGCCTAACATAATAAATTGGGCTGGCTGTAGGCAATTTAAAATTGGTTTCAGGGGAACACGGGCAGCAGTGGCCTGGTCTGTGTAGTAGTAGTGGAAAGAACGGGCCGCAGACAGGCTTCGAAGGCCTAACATAAAAAAAATTGGGATGTAGGCAATTTACAATTGGTTCCAGGGGAACACGGACAGCAGTAGACAGGTCAGTGGAGGCCTAGTGGAAGGAGGGACCGCAGACAGGCTTCGAAGGCCTAACATAATAAATTGGGCTTGCTGTCGGCAATTTTAAATTGGTTCCAGGGGAACACGGGCGGCAGTAGCCAGGTCAGTGTAGTAGTAGTGGAAAGAACGGGCCGCAGACAGGCTTCGAAGGCCTAACATAACAAAAATTGGGCTGTAGGCAATTTAAAATTGGTTCCAGGGGAACACGGGCAGCAGTAGACAGGTCAGTGGAGGCCTAGTGGAAGGAGGGACCGCAGACAGGCTTCGAAGCCCTAACATAATAAATTGGGCTTGCTGTCGGCAATTTTAAATTGGTTCCAGGGGAACACGGGCAGCAGTGGCCTGGTCAGTGTAGTAGTAGTGGAAAGAACGGGCCGCAGACAGGCTTCGAAGGCCTAACATAACAAAAATTGGGATGTAGGCAATTTAAAATTGGTTCCAGGGGAACACGGGCAGCAGTAGACAGGTCAGTGGAGGCCTAGTGGAAGGAGTGACCGCAGACAGGCTTCGAAGGCCTAACATAAGAAAAATGTCAATACAATGGTATTGACAGTGCCAGGCATTGAAGGATGTCAGCACATAGACTAAACATTGGTGGAGCTGTGAGAGAAAATTTTGCAAGTGGTAGAGCACTGTTTGAGCTGGGGGGGGGACTGTCTTGTGGCCGGCGGTACAGGCCCAGGGCCCCTCATATTACAACGGTGTGTCTGACGTTGGGTGCGCACCACCACCGCCAGACACTTTATTGTACTATGAGGGACCTAGTGGCAGTGCCGTCGACCAAAAGCGGGCACACCCACCTCCTCAGACAAACAGTACTCTCACGGGTGCTGGCGCCAAGTGGCGATACCACGGCCCCGTGTGGGGACTTTGGCCATTTAGGGAGGTGTTAACATGTCGGATGCTGGACAATCAGGTGCTGCAAATTACGAGATTGGAAAAGTCGTTCAGAATAGTCCACAGGCAAGACCTTTACATAGGAAAGCTAGGTGTCAGCCGGGCAAGGTGGGGCAAAAGATTTCGAAATCCAGTTGTGGTTCATTTTAATGAAGGTTAGATCATCTACATTTTGGGTAGCCAGACGAGTCCTTTTTTCTGTTAGTATTGAACCTGCAGCACTGAATACTCTTTCTGATAGGACACTAGCTGCCGGGCAAGCAAGCTCCTGCAATGCATATTCTGCCAATTCTGGCCAGGTGTCTAATTTTGATGCCCAGTAATCAAATGGGAATGACGGTTGAGGGAGAACGTCGATAAGGGATGAAAAATAGTTAGTAACCATACTGGACAAATGTTGTCTCCTGTCACTTTGAATTGATGCTGCAGTACCTGTCCTGTCTGCGGTCATAGCAAAATCACTCCACAACCTGGTCAGAAAACCCCTCTGGCCAACGCCACTTCTGATTTCTGCCCCTCTAACACCTCTGGTCTGCTGGCCCCTGCAGCTCGTGTTAGAACGATCACGGGCGCTGTGTGCAGGGAATGCCAGAAGCAAACGGTCAACAAGAGTTGATTGTTTGGTTGCTAATAATAGTTCCAAGTTCTCATGTGGCATTATATTTTGCAATTTGCCTTTATAGCGAGGATAAAGGAGGCAGGCCAACCAGTAATCGTCCTCGTTCATCATTTTAGTAATGCGTGTGTCCCTTTTGAGGATACGTAAGGCATAATCCGCCATGTGGCCCAAAGTTCCAGTTCTCAAATCTGTGGTTGTGCTTGGTTGAGGGGCAGTTTCAGGCAAATCCACGTCACTTGTGTCCCTCCAAAAACCAGAACCCGGCCTTGCCGCGCCAACAATTTCCAGTGGCCCCGGAAAAGCTTCCTCATTAAAAATATAATCATCCCCATCATCCTCCTCGTCCTCCTCCTCCTGTTCGCCCGCTACCTCGTCCTGTACACTGCCCTGGCCAGACAATGACTGACTGTCATCAAGGCTTTCCTCTTCCTCAGCTGCAGACGCCTGATCCTTTATGTGCGTCAAACTTTGCATCAGCAGACGCATTAGGGGGATGATCATGCTTATTATGGCGTTGTCTGCACTAACCAGCCATGTGCATTCCTCAAAACACTGAAGGACTTGATACATGTCTTGAATCTTCGACCACTGCACACCTGACAACTCCATGTCTGCCATCCTACTGCCTGCCCGTGTATGTGTATCCTCCCACAAAAACATAACAGCCCGCATCTGTTCACACAGTCTCTGAAGCATGTGCAGTGTTGAGTTCCACCTTGTTGCAACGTCTATGATTAGGCGATGCTGGGGAAGGTTCAAAGAACGCTGATAGTTCTGCATACGGCTGGAGTGTACGGGCGAACGGCGGATATGTGAGCAAAGTCCACGCACTTTGAGGAGCAGGTCGGATAACCCCGGATAACTTTTCAGGAAGCACTGCACCACCAGGTTTAAGGTGTGAGCCAGGCAAGGAATGTGTTTCAGTTGGGAAAGGGAGATGGCAGCCATGAAATTCCTTCCGTTATCACTCACTACCTTGCCTGCCTCAAGATCTACAGTGCCCAGCCACGACTGCGTTTCTTTCTGCAAGAACTCGGACAGAACTTCAGCGGTGTGTCTGTTGTCGCCCAAACACTTCATAGCCAACACAGCCTGCTGACGTTTGCCAGTAGCTGCCCCATAATGGGAGACCTGGTGTGCAACAGTGGCAGCTGCGGATGGAGTGGTTGTGCGACTGCGGTCTGTGGACGAGGTCTCGCTTCTGCAGGAGGACGAGGAGGAGGGGGTGCGAACGGCTACAGCCAACTGTTTCCTAGACCGTTGGCTAGGCAGAACTGTCCCAAACTTGCTGTCCCCTGTGGACCCTGCATCCACCACATTTACCCAGTGTGCCGTGATGGACACGTAACGTCCCTGGCCATGCCTACTGGTCCATGCATCTGTTGTCAGGTGCACCTTTGTGCTCACAGATTGCCTGAGTGCATGGACGATGCGCTCTTTAACATGCTGGTGGAGGGCTGGGATGGCTTTTCTGGAAAAAAAGTGTCGACTGGGTAGCTCGTAGCGTGGTACAGCGTAGTCCATCAGGGCTTTGAAAGCTTCGCTTTCAACTAACCGGCAGGGCATCATCTCTAACGAGATTAGTCTAGCTATGTGGGCGTTCAAACCCTGTGTACGCGGATGCGAGGCTAAGTACTTCCTTTTTCTAACCATAGTCTCATGTAGGGTGAGCTGGACTGGAGAGCTGGAGATCGTGGAACTAGCGGGGGTGCCGGTGGACATGGCAGAATGAGAGACGGTGGGAGATGGTATTGTTGCCGCCGGTGCCCTAGATGCAGTGTTTCCTACTACGAAACTGGTGATTCCCTGACCCTGACTGCTTTGGCCTGGCAAAGAAACCTGCACAGATACTGCAGGTGGTGCAGAAAATGGTGGCCCTACACTGCCGGAAGGGATGTTGCGTTGATGACTAGCTTCATTGGCCGAGGGTGCTACAACCTTAAGGGACGTTTGGTAGTTAGTCCAAGCTTGCAAATGCATGGTGGTTAAATGTCTATGCATGCAACTTGTATTGAGACTTTTCAGATTCTGCCCTCTGCTTAAGGTAGTTGAACATTTTTGACAGATGACTTTGCGCTGATCAATTGGATGTTGTTTAAAAAAATGCCAGACTGCACTCTTTCTAGCATCGGATACCTTTTCAGGCATTGCAGACTGAGCTTTAACCGGATGGCCACGCTGTCCTCCAACAGGTTTTGACTTTGCCACGCGTTTTGGGCAAGATACGGGCCCGGCAGATGGAACCTGTTGCAATGTTGATGCCTGCTGCGGCCCCTCCTCCTCCGCTTCAGAACTGCTGCCGCCTGCACCCTGTTCCCCCAATGGCTGCCAATCGGGGTCAAGAACTGGGTCATCTATTACCTCTTCTTGTAGCTCGTGTGCAACTTCGTCTGTGTCACCGTGTCGGTCGGTGGTATAGCGTTCGTGATAGGGCAACATAGTCTCATCAGGGTCTGATTCTTGATCAGCACCCTGCGAGGGCAATGTTGTGGTCTGAGTCAAAGGACCAGCATAGTAGTCTGGCTGTGGCTGTGCATCAGTGCACTCCATGTCAGATTCAACTTGTAATGGGCATGGACTGTTAACTGCTTCACTTTCTAAGCCAGGGACGGTATGTGTAAAGAGCTCCATGGAGTAACCCGTTGTGTCGCCTGCTGCATTCTTCTCTGTTGTTGTTTTTGCTGAAGATGACAAGGAAGCGACTTGTCCCTGACCGTAAACATCCACTAACGACGCGCTGCTTTTACTTTTACCAGTTTCACGAGAGGAGGCAAAAGAGCTAGAGGCTGAGTCAGCAAGATAAGCCAAAACTTGCTCTTGCTGCTCCGGCTTTAAAAGCGGTTTTCCTACTCCCAGAAAAGGGAGCGTTCGAGGCCTTGTGTAGCCAGACGACGAACCTGGCTCCACAGCTCCAGACTTAGGTGCAATATTTTTTTTCCCACGACCACCTGATGCTCCACCACTACCACTACCCTCATTACCAGCTGACAATGAACGCCCCCGGCCACGACCTCTTCCACCAGACTTCCTCATTGTTTTAAAAACGTTACCAAACTAACGGTATGTGTTGCTGTCACACAACTTACACGGTGAGCTATAACTTCAGTATGATTTAGCTACCCCTTTACAGGTGGGTGAGACCACAACGAAAATCAGGCACAATGTTACACACTCTGTTGTTGGTGGCAACAAATGAGAGAGATGCCACACACGCAGGACTGTCATTGAAGCGCAAATGTAAATATTAATCTCCCACTGATTTGTTTTTGTTTTTTAAAAGGGAGACTTTAGAAAAAAAAAATAATAAAAAAAAATTATTTTTTAAGGAAGAATTTATAAACCAAATAAAATGAAATGATTGTTTCATGGAGAATTTAGAAAACAAATAAAACAAAAAATAGGCTTTCTAAGGCCCACTGAGTGAGAGATGACGCACACAGGAGTCAGGAGTGGCACACAAGCCCAGAGGCCAATATTTATCTCCCACTGATTGATTTAGTGATTTTTTCAGGTAGATTTTGGAACCCAAATCAAGCAAAAAAATAAATAGGCTTTCTATGGCCCACAATTGGAGAGAGAGAGAGAGAGGGCACACCCAGGAGTCAAGACTGGCACACAAGCAGAAAGGGCAATATTAATCTCCCACTGATTTGATTTTTTTTTTTCAGGGAGACTTTAGAAAAAAAAAATACAAAAAAATGAATTTTTCAGGAAGAATTTAGAAACCAAATAAAATGAAATGATTGTTTCAGGGAGAATTTAGAAAACAAATAAAAAAAAAATAGGCTTTCTATGGCCCACTGAGTGAGAGAGGACGCACACAGGAGTCAGGAGTGGCACACAAGCCCAGAGGCCAATATTTATCTCCCACTGATTGATTTAGTGATTTTTTCAGGTAGATTTTGGAACCCAAATCAAGCAAAAAAATTAATAGGCTTTCTATGGCCCACTATTTGTGAGAGAGATGGCACGCTCAGGACTGGCACACATGCCCAGAGGCCAATATTAATCTCCCACTTTTTTTTTTTTTTTCCAGGGAAAATTTATAAACCCAATAAAAAAAATAATAAATAGGCTTTCTATGGCCCACTATCTGAGAGAGAGAGATGGCACGCTTAGGACTGGCACACAAGCCCAAAGGCCAATATTAATCTCCCACTGATTGATTTATTGATTTTTTCAGGTAGAATTTAGAACCCAAATCAAGCAAAAAAATTAATAGGCTTTCTATGGCCCACTGAGTGAGAGATGGCACACACAGGAGTCAGGAGTGGCACACAAGCCCTGAGGCCAATATTTTTCTCCCACTGATTGATGTTGTGATTTTTTCAGGTAGATTTTGGAACCCAAATCAAGCAAAAAAATAAATAGGCTTTCTATGGCCCACTGAGTGAGAGATGGCACACACAGGAGTAAGGAGTGGCACACAAGCCCTGAGGCCAATATTTTTCTCCCACTGATTGATGTAGTGATTTTTTCAGGTAGATTTTAGAACCCAAATCAAGCAAAAAAATAAATAGGCTTTCTATGGCCCACTGAGTGAGAGATGACACAGACAGGGATGGCACTCTAGCAGAAATGCCAATCTTAATCTCCCACAAAAAAAAAAAAAAAAAAAAAAAGGAACTGTCCTTCAATTACTATCTCCCTGCAGTAATCTCAGCCAGGTATGGCAGGCAGCAATAAGGAGTGGACTGATGCACAAATTAAATAAAAAGTGTGGACAAACAAACAAGATAGCTGTGCAGAAAGGAAGGAACAAGAGGATTTGTGCTTTGAAAAAAGCAGTTGGTTTGCACAGTGGCGTACACACAGCAATGCAGCTATCAGGGAGCCTTCTAGGGCAGCCCAATGAGCTACAGCGCTGAGGAAAAAAAAAAAATGTAGCTTCCACTGTCCCTGCACACCGAAGGTGGTGTTGGGCTGTGGAAATCGCTACAGCACAAGCGGTTTGGTGGTTAATGGACCCTGCCTAACGCTATCCCTGCTTCTGACAAAGCTGCAGCAACCTCTCCCTAAGCTCAGATCAGCAGCAGTAACATGGCGGTCGGCGGGAACGCCCCTTTATAGCCCCTGTGACGCCGCGGACAGCAAGCCAATCACTGCAATGCCCTTCTCTAAGATGGTGGGGACCAGGACCTATGTCATCACGCTGCCCACACTCTCCGTTTACCTTCATTGGCTGAGAAATGGCGCTTTTCGTGTCATTGAAACGCGACTTTGGCACGAAAGTCGCGTACCGCATGGCCGACCCCGCATAGGGGTCGGATCGGGTTTCATGAAACCCAACTTTGCCAAAAGTCGGCGACTTTTGAAAATGAACGACCCGTTTCGCTCAACCCTAATTTTGACCCAAAGCATGCTATATGCAAACCCAAAAAAAATCCCTCCTTTTCCATCAGCGAGGAAGAATTACAAGTTTTCTTAGGCATATTATTACTGTCTGGATATCATTCTCTCCCCCAAGAGAACATGTACTGGGAACAAGCTCAAGATGTGGGAGTTCCATTGGTGTACAAAGCAATGTCAAAGAACCGTTTTAGGGAAATTAAAAAAATATATACACCTTAATGACAATTCTAAAATTGACAAGTCTGACAAGTTGTACAAAGTTAGTTTATTCTTTGAAGTACTGGGGAAAGAATTCCTGAAATTTGGTGTATTCCACCAGGAACTTTGATGGTCCGCTACCATGGCAAACACCCTACAAAAATGTACATGTGAGGTAAGCCAATAAAATTCGGCTACAAAATTTGGTGTCTGTGCAGTTCCAACAGCTACCTCTACAAATTTGAGCCATACTTTGGTAAGTCTGACAAAGGGGAAGGACCGTTAGACTTGAGAGTAATTTCACAACTTACAAATGTAATTCCTAATTCCCAGTCATTCAGTTACAAGTTATTTTTTGACAATTTCTTTACAAGTATTGATGCTCTGGTGATGCTGAAAAACAAAAACATCCAAGCTACTGGCACTATGAGAGAAAATCGCACAAAACAGTGTCTTCTTATGCCAAGCAAGGAGATTGAAAAACAAAAGGAAAGAGGATTTTGTGATTACCGGTTTGATAAAGCAAATAACATTCTTGTGGTGAAATGGAGGGATAATAAGGTTGTCACATTTGGCACGAACTTCAGCACAATAGAGCCTTTGTCAACAGCTCGTAGGTACTCTCAAAAACAGAAAAAAAGCATGTCCAAATCTCAATGCCGCTGATGGTTCAGGAATATAATTCCCACATGGGGGGAGTTGATTTATTGGACAAACAAATCTCCCTGTACCGTGTCAGAATCCGTTCCAAAAAGTGGTGGTGGCCCCTTTTCACTCAAATGACAGACATTGCCGTTGTCAACACCTGGAGGGCATATCAAAAGGCAGATCCAGAAGAAAGTGTGCCACTACTAAGTGTAAGGAGGAGGATTGCATTGGCCTATCTAAGCAAAAGAACACAATCAACCACAAAGCGATGTGGACCTCAACGGAGTTAACTATTAGGTGGCCGAGTTGATGACATCAGATTTGATCCTGGTAATCATTTGATAGAGCCAAATGCTACACAAAGAAGGTGTGCTTTATGTAAGAAAAAAAACAGAATTTGCAAACAGTGTGATGTTCCCCTTCATGCTAACTGTTTTGCTGTATTCCATTCCCCTAACTGAGTTATTTGGAGAATTTTGTAATATAATATTTTGAAAAAAAGTGCATAAACATATTGTTTGCATAATAGTTTGTAAGCAAAAAATGCAAAAAAATAAAGTTGAATAAGTTCTATCTTTTCTGTGTTTTTGCTATCACTTTCTGCCAATGTCCCAAAATTGGGACGCCCATTTCTGGAAATTCTGTACTTGTAAAAATTTGGAAAATTATGTTTCTGATTCATTAAGACCTAAATCATTAAAAAGCTGTCATTTAAAAAAAAAAAGAAAATTGCTAATTTGGCAAGTAATGGGTTAAAGAATACACAGAGTGGCTTTTGGCACAGTGGTATCACAGACATGGCTGCGTAAGAACTATAGTATAAAGTGCCAATTAAAAGAGAAATTTTATTTGAACCTAATTAAAATATACAGTTAGGTCCATATATATTTGGACAGAGACAACATTTTTCTAATTTTGGTTATAGACATTACCACAATGAATTTTAAACAAAACAATTCCAATGCAGTTGAAGTTCAGACTTTCAGCTTTCATTTGAGGGTATCCACATTAAAATTGGATGAAGGGTTTAGGAGTTTCAGCTCCTTAGCATGTGCCACCCTGTTTTTAAAGGACCAAAAGTAATTGGACAGATTCAATAATTTTTAAATAAAATGTTCATTTTTAGTACTTGGTTGAAAACCCTTTGTTGGCAATGACTGCCTGAAGTCTTGAACTCATGGACATCACCAGACGCTGTGTTTCCTCCTTTTTGATGCTCTGCCAGGCCTACACTACAGTGGTTTTCAGCTGCTGTTTGTTTGTGGGCCTTCCTGTCTGAAGTTTAGTCTTTAACAAGTGAAATGCATGCTCAATTGGGTTGAGATCAGATGACTGACTTGGCCATTCAAAAATATTCCACTTCTTTGCTTTGATAAACTCCTGAGTTGCTTTGGCTTTATGTTTTGGGTCATTGTCCATCTGTAGTATGAAACGACGACCAATCAGTTTTGCTGCATTTGGCTGGATCTGAGCACACAGTATGTCTCTGAATACCTCAGAATTCATTCGGCTGCTTCTGTCCTGTGTCCTATCATCAATAAACACTAGTGACCCAGGGCCACTGGCAGCCATGCATGCCCAAACTATCACACTGCCTCTGCCGTGTTTTACAGATGATGTGGTATGCTTTGGATCATGAGCTGTACCACGCCTTC
Source organism: Ranitomeya imitator (assembly GCF_032444005.1). NCBI lineage: Eukaryota > Metazoa > Chordata > Amphibia > Anura > Dendrobatidae > Ranitomeya > Ranitomeya imitator. The sequence continues at coordinate 1,160,849,263 of NC_091282.1, forward strand.
GCCATACTTTTCTCTTTCCATCATTCTGGTACAGGTTGATCTTGGTTTCATCTGTCCAAAGAATGTTCTTCCAGAACGGTGCTAGCTTTTTTAGATATTTTTTAGCAGAGTCCAGTCTACCCTTTTTATTCTTGATGCTTATGAGTGGCTTGCACCGTGCAGTGAACCCTCTGTATTTACTTTCATGTAGTCTTCTCTTTATGGTAGATCTGGATATTGATATGCCGACCTCCTGGAGAGTGTTGTTCACTTGGTTAGCTGTTGTGAAGGGGTTTCTCTTCACCATGGAGATAATTCTGCGATCATCCACCACTGTTGTCTTCCATGGGCCCCCAGGTCTTTTTGCATAGATGAGTTCACCAGTGCTTTCTTTCTTTCTCAGGATGTACCAAACTGTAGATTTTGCCACTCCTAATATTGTAGCAATTTCTTGGAAGGGTTTTTTCTGTTTTCGCAGCGTAAGGATGGCTTGTTTCACCTGTATGGAGAGCTCCTTTGACCGCATGTTTACTTCACAGCAAAACCTTCCAAATGCAGCACCACACCTCAAATCAACTCCAGGCCTTTTATCTGCTTAATTGAGAATGACATAGCGAAGGGATTGCCCACACCTGTCCATGAAATAGCCTTGGAGTCAATTGTCCAATTACTTTTGGTCCCTTTAAAAACAGGGTGGCACAGGTTAAGGAGCTGAAATTCCTAAACCCTTCATCCAATTTTAATGTGGATACCCTCAAATGAAAGCTGAAAGTCTGATCTTCAACTGCATCTGAATTGTTTTGTTTAAAATTCATTGTGGTAATGTCTATAACCAAAATTAGAAAAATGTTGTCTCTGTCCAAATATATATGGACCTAACTGTATATGCATAGCAGTAAAGTATCCAAGGTGACTGCGTTCCAAACAGGGAGAGCCACCTCTCATAACACGGTCTAGTAATAGAAGTGCTTGCACAACGTAATATACTTAAAGCCACTTGAATATCTAGTGTTTGGTAAGGAAATATATCACTCCCTATGAAGTCAGGCTATAAGTAAAACAGTAACAGGCAGCACTTACATGAGTGGAAAGTCTGTGTGTTGTCCCCATCGCCCAAATTCACTTTTAGCTTTTTCCTGATGAAGCAGTATGGTGAATTAGTAGCTAGCACAGCAGCCTCGCAGCGCAGGAGTCCTGGGTTCAAATCCCACCAAGGACAACATCTGCATGGAGTTTGTATGTTCTCCCCGTGTTTGCGTGGGTTTCTTCCAGGTACTCAGGTTTCCTCCCACACTCCAAAGACATACTGATAGGGAATTTACATAGTGAGCCTCATCGGGGACAGCGATTTTAAGTGCTACGGAATATGCTGGCGCTATATAAATAAAGAGATTATTATTATTATAAAGCCGAGTGTCATCTTACTGTTCTATAATTCTCCCGCACTAGGGATCACAGCACAGGTGCAAAGAAGATGGTGAACTTAATTTTTCATCTTCTCCACTCTCTGTGTCCATGTATGTTGAATGGGTGCACATGAACCGGAGCCACACGCAGCATGCTGAGATTGTTTTCTCATGCCAAACTGGCAATAGAAAAAAATTGCATATCTGCACTGTCCCATAGTATAATATTGGCCGAGAGTTATCTGATAAAACATTAGACTCGGCTGTGTTATACACTCGTGTGAGTGAGCTCACATAGAAACACGTGCACCACTCTAATCATACTGTGTAGTTATACCAATGTGAACAATAGTTTCCTTTTCGTGCATATTCATTGTTTTTTATGGGTTATTATCTCTCATTTGATGGGAATTTGTTCTAGTGCCATGGATATTAGTTCCCTCAAAGACTAAAAACACCAGCCCTCTGTCGTCCCAGAAACGGCATATCTATTAGATGTGCCAATTCTGGTGCTTAGCCTGGGCTCTTGCCACTTGCCTGTTGTGTTGGCAAGTAGGTAAAAGGTTTGGGGTGTATGTCAGCTTTTTAATATCAGATACATAGCTGTCAGATTTACCTGCTCTTTTTTTTACATTTATTTATTTAGTTTTTTGCACTGTTCCCCTGACAATTATAGCCATGCCATGCCAATACTTAACATGGCTATAATGAGGCCAGAAATGCCCACACAGTAAAAGCTTGTTGATTGGCTCCGCTGCAGCCTTTCAACAAGCTTTGTTCAAGCTGCTGAACCTGAAAAATAGCATGGACTTCCAGGAGACACTGGGTGTCCGGTAGGGACCCAGAACTTTACCATTCAGATTCAACCATCTCTAGTTGTCAGGCTTACAAATCCTATAGTCTTCTTCCCTATTATATTGTGAAATTCTCAATTAATATAGGGAGGCACTTTTTTCAGGATTCCAATATTTTGGCCAGAGTGAAAAGTAGTTACTCAATTTTTTACTTTGCACTATATGATCTATTTTGCACTACACAGGCAGCCAAATCATTTGCATACTCTTTATGTAATGCTTCACTGATCCAAGGAATTTGAAACACCAAGCTTCTCCACAAATAACATTTGAAAGTTCAATTGGAGGGGCACTTTGTGATCTTCGTATTTTTATGGGACCCTTTTAACAAGGTGCTGACATGCATGCTTAGTATCCTACCATAGACACATATTGTAGAATAATTTAATATGATAAAGTTTATCTCTAGTTGTTTTTTTCTTCCACCATTCTAAGATGAGAAACCAGTTAAAACATTCTGTCCCCTGGCTCAAGGGCACATGCTGAAATTCTGGATCAATATTTTAACTTCGAACAATAGATTCTGTGTAAACCTTCATTCGGCCTGCATGCTAAATTTTATACTGGGGCTTCTTAGTCAGTCCCATAGCTCCTCATTCTTTCTTCATTTCATTAGCAGAGGAACTGCTACAGAGTCATTAACCAGCTATTACAAAAATGAATAACACTTCAGACGGAAATTTAAATTGACCAGCAAGAAGAGCGATACCACTTTTGTTATGCACATATAATTATTTGATAAAAATAAGATAAATGTGGATTATATTGTCAGACATGGAGAGTTGTGGATGCATTTTAGATGAGCCATACATAATGTTCATCATAAAATCCATGGCAGTAAAGAACAAGGGTTGAGGACACCATGAAGTCATTTTATACTGGGCTAAAATCTACAGTAGTCCAGTCTTGGATCACGTTCTCGATGTGCTGAGTAGTCTTTTCTTTTGGACCATAACTCCATCCACAAATATCCATGTTCTTCATTAACATAGGACAGCATAAGACATACAAAATAGCATCTATTGATGAATTTATTAACTCTTGGGTGACATTTGTAGGTAGTGTAGGAAAGCCGGAGGTAAAGTCCTGGACACTGACGTGGCTAGCCATGTTGATGTAAGGCTGGCGGTGACACATGATTCCAGGTAAGTATGTAAAACTACACTCTTATTTCACCATTATAACATCCAGGTGCAGTAACTAGCTGCTCAGCAAGATAAAATAGGTATCGGGATGGACCTATGCGTTTCATGAATAATGCTTACCACTGAAATGCAAAGGTCCATCCGGATAACTGTTTTGTCTTGTTGACCAGCCAGTTACTTCTCCTGGAAGATTTTAAATAAAAGTCCAGTTTTACATACCTGGAATGATGTCTCACCATTGGATTCTTCCTCCAGAAGTAAAGAACAATTACAATACAGTATATTGCTAGCACTTTGATATTACTAAGGCAAAGCTGCAAATAACGTCAAATAAGGTGTAACGTTTCTCCTTATAGAGAGTGACATACCATCTCTGGCTTGTCAAGGTAAGGAGGCTTATTCGCCGTGCAATGCTCCTCTGGGAAATTAAATATGCAAATTGCCTCTTCTGAGAAAAAGAGGACTTTAACTCTATAGCGCCACCTGTTGGAAGTAGTGCCTCAGGAGAGGCAATTTGCATATTTAATTTCCCAGAGGAGCATTGCACAGTGAATAAGCCTCCTTACCTTGCCAAGCCAGACATGGTATGTCACTCTCCATAAGGAGAAACGTTACCCCTTATACCCCAGTCCAGAGCCTTTCATCTAGCCAAATCAGTTCTCATGCTTCACACTGACGAGGGCCTACAGCCCAAAACACTGTGTCTCCGAACTGAGATACTGATTAGGCTTTTATCCTAAGTCATATTGCATGACTTGTTAAAGGGTTGATTGTGACTTGTAGGATCGCTACTTCCAACAGGTGGCGCTATAGAGTTTAAGTCCTCTTTTTCTCAGAAGAGGCAATTTGCATATTTAATTTCCCAGAGGAGCATTACACGGCGAATAAGCCTCCTTACCTTGACAAGCCAGAGATGGTATGTCACTCTCCATAAGGAGAAACGTTACCCTTAAGGCAAAGCTTGCATTAAAGAGTTTGAAAGGCATTGCATACAACTCTAGGAAACATCAGAGTGTTGACACATCTCAGCTTTTTGAGGTGTTTTGAACACTTTCAATTTACCAATCATCAATTTTTCTTGAAAAAATTTGCTGAAGCTGGCAAATTTGTTTTTCAAAATATTTTCTCATCTTCTCTGGACACCAAAATAGGTATCATAGTGGAACAACTGTTTGACTTTCAGAAACAAAGTATCTGGAATGAGGGCTTATATACATACAGTTGTGCTCAAAAGTTTACTTGCCCCAGCAGAATTTTTGCTTTCTTACTTTTTTCACAGTATATGAATGATAACACCAAAACTTTTTCTCCACTCATGGTTAATGGTTGGGTGAAGACATTTACTGTCAATCTACTGTGTTTTCTCTTTTTAAATCATAATGAGAACCCAAAACATCCAAATGACCCCGATCAAAGGTTCACTTACCCTATTTCTTAATACCGTGTATTGCCCCCTCTAACATGAATGACAACTTGAAGTATTTTGTGGTAGTTGTGGATGAGGTTCTTTATTTTATTAGATGGTAAAACTGCCCACTCTTCTCGGCAAAAAGTTCTTGTAAATTCATGGGCTCTCTAGCATGAACTGCGCACTTAAGATCTCCCCAGAGTGGCTCAATGATATTGCGGTCAGGAGACTGAGATGGCCATTCCAGAACCTACACTTTGTCCTGCTGTAGCCAATGACAGTTCGACTTGGCCTCTTGTTTTCGGTTGTTGTCATGTTGGAACATCCTAGTACATCCCATTGCAAATTTCGGGCTGAGGAGTGCAAAATTACCTCAAATATTTGCTGATAAGGTGCTGCATTCAACTTTGACCAAGTTTCCTCTGCCTTTTTAGCTCACACATCACCAAAACATCAGCAATCCACCTCCATGCTTTACAGTTGGAATGGTGTTCCTTTCATCATAGGACTTGTTGACCTCTCTCCAAATATAACATGTATGGTTGTAGCCAAAAAGTTCAATTTTGGTCTCATCACTCCAAATTCTTTTTCCAGAAGTTTTGAAGCTTGCCATTTGCACATTGTAAGTGAGATACTTTGTGGCATTTGCGCAGTAATGGCCTTCTTCTGGCGACCCGACCATGCAGCCCATTTTTCTTAGAGTGCCTTCTTATTGTGCATCTTGAGTCAGCCACACCACTAGATTTCAGAGAGTCCTGTATTTCAGCTTTTATTTGTGAGTTTTTCTTTGCATCCTGAACAATTTTCCTGGCAGTTGTATATAACATTTTTGTTGGTCTACTTGACCGTGGTTTTGTTTTTACAAAGCCCCTGATTTTCCATTTTGTTAATCACAGTTTGAATGCTGCTGACTGGCATTATCAATTCTTTGGACTTCTTTTTGTATCCCTTTAATGTTTTATACAGTTCAACTACCTTTTCCCGTAGATCCATTGACAATTCTTATGGTTTCCGCATGACTAACAATCCAAAAAAACATCAGTGGCTGGATGAAAGATGCAAGAGTCTGTCTGGATCCCATAAAGTAAGTCAGCTTTTATGCACACATACTGATTGCAAGCAAACAGGTGAAGATGTTACCTTTAGTAGCCATTCAAACCCATTTGTGTCAACTTCTGTGCATGTTATCAGGTCAAAATCACCAGGGTATGTGAACTTTTGATCAGGGTCATTTGGATGTTTTGGGTTGTCATTATGATTTAAAAAGAGAAAATGCAGTAGATTGACAATAAATGGCTTCACCCAACCACTAACCATGAGTGGAGAAAAAGTTTTGGTGTTATCATTTATATTCTCTGAAAAAAGGACAAGAAATCGAAATTTCTGCCGGGGTATGTAAACTTTTAAGCAAAACTGTATTTAGGTTTTTATTTAGTTCAATTTCATTCTGATCATCATGAGCCCCCAGCCAAACTTTTGCTAAAACAGATATGTTTGCATAAGCTATCAATATGTCATCAATTCATATGCTGGGAAAACCTCTTCAGTAAAGTGACATTTCATCTACTGCAAATTTTTAGATACTTTTATGGGTCTGAAGTTCAGTCTAGATTAGAATTGTTGAACTTCAATGGTCTTACCAAATTGCTCATTATTTAGAACGTCTGCTACACCCATGTGCAGAATATCATCTGTATGATTTTTTTTTTTCATGGGCTCTGGTCACGGGAGAGATTTTCAGCTTTAGGAAATAGGCAGTCGGAAACACTCTACAGATCTGTCCTGACAATCACTTATTGGACAGATGAACAGGCAGAGTAACTGGGCTCATTTCTCCTTAATTTTCTGCCTCTACAGTATATATTATACATCAGCATAAAAAAATAGAAAGTAATGAGTTTGCGATTTAACACTAATAGATTTTAAAAAGACGAATTCAGATCCATTGTGATTGAACTATGAATGCATTATTTTATACTTTGAGGCTAAGTAGGAAAAAGGGTAAATTGCCATTGATGGTACAAGAATGAGCTAAAATAATCACAAACACTTTCCCATGAGGGATTATGGACATTTTTTTTCTACCTTAATGTATCTTCAGGCAGTACCTCTAATTGGGCTATCATCATTTTACACGGCTCTGCATTTTGTTCATTCAAACAGGAAAAAATGTTTGATTCGAACATTTTTCTTTTCATATTGAAATTACAAAGTCCTGACAGGAATGCACAAAAATCCAATGAGTTGATGTTTTACTTTTAATTATGCGGTGGCTATGTTTGTAGTGCAGAAAGCGCGCATTGATTTATTATTTCTATGACTGTACGGTGTCATTTGTTTTGATTCAGGACAGTGCCTGGCAATTACGGCATGTTTTGAATATAACACAGAGAACGGATTTGCATTCTCTTTTCATTGTTTTTTTTTTATTGCTTTTCAAAAGAAGCAGAAAGACGTCTCTAAAAGTGAAGCCAGAAAACATTTTTCCCAACTACGTAAGTACGGGGATTGGCAAACAGATGAAGAAGGGTTCACTGCAGGAACAGTTGTCGTATGGCTAAAGGGGTTTTCCAGGACAATTTTTTTTTACTATGGGCCTAAAAATAGACAGGCAGTTAGTTGCCACCTACCTACCTGTTGTGCCCAGTGATGCTGGCACAGATCGGACACAGACCACTCCTGCCAGTGCTTTAGCTGCTTTTTCTGATGTCATGTCGTCAGAGCAATGGCTTCACTTCAGTCCTGTTGATGAGGTGTGACTGCTGACATCATGCTGATTGACAGCTGGCTCCTTGCAGTAAGGCAGCGGGAGTCGATTGTCAATCAGTATGACGTCGGCAGTCATGTCCTGTCAACAGAACAGCCTAGAAGATCTAATCTGTTGACATTGAGCAGTTGAATCACTGGCAGGAGCAGTCGGTGATCACTCTAAGCCTGTGCTGGGTAGAACAGGCAAGAAGTTAGCAACTACATGCCTGTTGGTTTTTAGACCTATAATGAAGAAAAAAAATAGTCCTGGTTAACACCTTTAATGGGGAGGTGGAAAATTTGGACAGTCTTCACGTTGACAGACATGTTCCCTTTTAAAGAATGCATGACAGATTACATTGGTTTGCTATGTTCAATTTGATTTTGAAGAAAAACTCCCAACATTTTTTATTAGATAAATTTGTGTACATGACTGTGTAATGTAGTGTAAGGAGGATGTTAATATACTTACTGATTGCTGTATTTTCTAAGTAAAAACTTTGCTCCAGTGTAAATGCGTGTATGCAGTAATATACTCACCGATCACCATCTTCCTGGTTTCCAGCACTGCTCTAGTCCTCTTCAGGGTCAGGAGATGGTTATTCTGACTCTCCGACTCACACTGGGGTCTATGTGTGAGCTGAAAGTTGTTTTTAAAATGTAAGTCTATGGTGTGTCAGAACAAGGCTCCATAAACTTACATTGTAACAGTGACTTCCCGCTAACACATAGAGCGGCAGTGTGAGCTGGCAAGTCGGAATAGCAATCATGTGACCCAGAAGAGGTCCAGAGCGGTACTGGAAACCGGGGAACATGGTGATTGGTGAGTATGTTACTACATTTACACTACATTGCACACACATTTACACACGTTTAACAAATATTCAGGGTGCGTCTTTAATACTGTAAAGACTCTAGTATCCAACAGCAGACACAAATCATTGTAATGACTGGAGCTAAAGCTAAAGCTATAAGTAATTCAAGAGTAGTAATTGGACCTGGATCACTTGTATCGGAGTCTCGATTACTATATGAAAAGACACAAGTAGGATGCTCATGGGAAAATTGGGCCTTCTTATAGAATTTGCACAAAGCCGTGTATGGGCTCAAAAGAAAGTCTAAGAGCCATGAGTAAGATCAATGTACAAAATAATAGACTTTCCATCCAAACTACACACAGCTTCTCTGTGCAGGGTTACTACACTTTCTATTGAGACCATATAACGCTAGATCTCAGTGTTTCTGCCTGCTGAGCAGAGCATTACAGAGTGGATTTTTGATCGATCGGTAAGGGTCTTAAGACCTGGACCCCTAGAGACTGATCTGCAGGACAAGTACTTTAGTGTAAAGATGTTAATAAAAAAAGCTTAGAACCCTTTAATGTGTTTTCTATAGTTCTGCATTGGATGAAAGTGCAGTCAGGATGCACACAGGATGCTCATAAACTAAAAATTCAGTGTATCACAATTCCTCCAATTCAATGGCTCATGTATCAGACTCAAAAAATACAGAAATACAAGAAGCACCAAAGAATAGTAAGCTCCTTGTTATGTTCACATAGAAATAATTTGTTATTTTATATTAATATGACTATATTAATAGGTCGATTCTGATATGTTTAACAACATTTAAAAAATTAAACAACATTTACACTTTATATTCATAAATCATTACTATACATGAAATAAGAAAACTGTGATGTGTCGTATTAGGCTGATCATTCATTCTCTAAATTCTCAAGTAAATTCTGTCTTCAATTAATACCTAATTTTCCCATGACTGAGATAAGAAATGGCAGCTGGTGCTTATAAAGTGCTATGAAAATCAATAACTGTCATGGTAAGATACCATTATTAAGACCTTAATTATTAAGACCTTACAGCACATGAGCTCTGTGAGGATTCAGAAGTCCGCAGTCACATAGAGTCACTGCAGACTTTACCGTTAAGTTTGGATAACTACTTCAACCAAAACTCCTGTACTAAGACTGATATTACCACCATACAGTGACCATGTAATGGTAATATCAGTTTTACACCAGAGCTCCACAGACCATGATATATGTACCGCATTTTTCGCTTTGTAAGACGCTCCGGATTATAAGACGCACCCCAAATTTTGAGGAGAAAAATAGGAAAAAACTTTTTTTAATAAATTGGTGGGGCGTCTTATAATCCATGCATCTTATTACTTACCAGGGGTTGTGGCTGTGGTGGATCAGGGTCCCAGGGTCGTTGCTGGAGGCAAGAGTGGAGCATTGCTGCAGGCTGGGATGAGGGGGTCAGCAGGGGGCTCCTGTGCTGCAGGGGGGCTCCTGTGCTGCAAGCTGGGATGAGGGGTCTGCAGGGGGCTCCTGTGCTGCAGGGCTGTCTCCGATGCTGCAGGGCTGTCTCCGGTGCTGTGGGGGGCTCTGGCGGCATTTTGTGAAAGGCCAGAGCCCCCGGCAGTTCGTCCATGCGTTCCTGTATGACTGACTCCGGGAAAATGGCCGCCAGAATCTCGAGAGATGAGATCTCAGCGCTGAATTCTCATCTCCCGAGATTCCGGCGGCCATTTTCCCGGAGTCAGTCATACTGGAACTAACTCCGGGAAAATGGCCACCGGAATCTCGAGAGATGAGATCTCAGCGCTGAAATCTCATCTCCCGAGATTCTGGCGGCCATTTTCCCGGAATTAGTCATACTGGAACGCATGGATGAACTGCTGGGGGGCTCTGGTCTTTCACAAAATGTCGCCAGAGCCCCCCGCAGCACTGGAGCCTCCAGCATCACCCGGGGCAGCAGCGGACAACCCCGGCAGCGGTGGTGGATGACAGCGGCGGCGGGCGATAGCGGCAGTGGACACCCCCTCATCCCAGCCTGTAATGGTAAGCAGTATATCTGCTTTGTTAGACGCACCCACGTTTCCCCCCCAAATTTGGGGGAAATAAAGTGCGACTTACAAAGCGGAAAATACGGTATATATTGTGCATGTTCTCACCAGTGATGTTCTCTCTGGTTGTTTTAATTAATTTTCCCTTTCCCTTTGCATTCGGTCGAGACCACCATGACCTTTTCATCCATCCATAGCTTATCCCAGCAAAATGTAATACACAGACATCTTCACTTTGCTGATTTCCCAGGACCCTCCTCACATTCAACCACCTCTACACATTGAAAAACTTCTGATGCCTTAAAATAATTCCCCTGTGCCTCTTTTAATAATACCCCCCTTGACCTTTTATAATAATGACCATGTGCCTTCTTAAAATAATAAAAATATCCCCTGTGCTTTTTATATTAATAATGACTGTTTGCTTACTTCAAAATGATAACGATCCTCCCATTGTGCCTCCTCAGTGCCTTTTTACTGTAATAAGGCTCTTGAGCAAGGGTGTATATAGAAATAACAGGCACCCGCCCCATAGAAAAAGTTCAATCCCAAAATATACAAAAAGTTGCACTCTATCGTGCTAAAGCATGTCAATGTAAAATATATTAAATATGAATAGCAATACGGCTTTTGAATATTAGGAAAAAATTGAGACGTTTTGCATAAAATTTGGCCATATTATATCTGCCCATCAACCAACGTCAAGGTGGTCTCAAAGACTAATGTGTCCCTATGTGTGTGAATACCTCTCTTAGACTGATGTCTGAATTCCTGGGTGAATGTGGACACCTCTCTCAGCAATGCCTGCATTTATGGGTAGGTAGAAACCTGCTGTAATTAAAATCACCACATGTTGAAGGGCAGAGTGCTCGGTCAGTAAGCTAACATCCAAATGACAAAAAACTGACTGGGACATCTACACTAGTGTGAATAAGTGCATAGGTGCATACCAGGAGGAGCTACCTCCATATACAACACAAAAAAATGTTGCACTCTAGCATGCTAAAGCATGTCAATGTGAAATATATTAAACATGAATAGCAATACGGCTTTTGAATATGAGGAAAAAAATTAGACGTTTTGCATAAAATTTGGCCAAATTATATCTGGCCATCAACCAACATCATTGTGGTCTCAAAGACCTCCTAGTATGCACCTTTCACACTAGTTTGGATGTGCCAGTCAGTTTTTGTCATTTGTCCAATCACATCATAGTCAAACAAGAGCATATCACCCAACTTTTTAAGAAACGGAGAAGGAAATGTATTGCAGAACTTAAACAATTATTGTGCCCCTACTGAAGCCCTTAATTGGTCTCATTCACTATGATACCCTTTTTATGATCCATGTAGAGTATTATGCCCCAATAGTATGATGACCCCACACAGTATGATTAGCCCACAAACCCTACACAAAGTATGATGCCCCATATCACCCCACACATTAAGATTGTCACCACAGCCTCCTATAAATTATTGTATCTACCACTGCCCTAATATACAGTATGAGGGGCACCACAGACCCCCACACAGTATGATATCCACCACAGACCCAAATATAAAATGTGATGTCCACCAAAGCACCCACATACAGTATGATGCCCCCACACAGTATGATATCTCCATAATCACCCCATGCGGTATGATGGTCACCACACCCCCAACATAGTATAATGTACCCCATCAACCTCCACACAGTATAATATCCATGACAGCCACCCCACACCATATAATGTCCACCAAAGCCACCCTACACAGTATGATAGATCTCCAATACACTTAGAAGAGCCACCATAGCCCCAATACTGTATGATGGTCCCCTACAACCTCATATACAGTATGCTAGTCCACTTCACAGCCACCCATATAGTACGATGCCCCCCAAGATTCCCCTATATAGTAGGAAAGTCTTCCCAATACCCCCTATATAGTATGATGGTCCACCCCACAGCTCCTTTTATATTATAATGGTACTTATGTAGAGAAATGTGCCCACACCATATGAAAATCAATCAATGTTTTAGTCCTTACGCATGGCAACAGCAGAACAAGCCAAATGGGAGGAACTATGGATGCTCACCCAAAGAAATTGAATGCAGATAGTAGAATGAGATAGTAGGAAATGGGTCGCATGATAGCTTCCTTCTATCCCTGCTACCTGATGTTTCTAATTTGATGCAATAAAAGAAGATTTTTAAGGGATGGTGAATGTGACCAATCTCATTCTATCTCAATCTATATTATGATGGCACACCTCATAGCCCCTATATAGGATGATGGTACCCCAGCAGTCACTCATATAGTATGATGGTTCACCTTATAGACTCTATATATTATGAAGGTCTACTGCACAGCCCCCTATATATAGTATGATGGGCCACCTCACGGCCCCCAATATAGCATGATGGTCCCCAATATAGTATGATGGTTCTCCCAACAGCACCCTATATAGTATGGTGGTTCACCTAAAGTCCATTATATACTATGATTTTCCAACCCACAGAGCCCTACATAGTAGGATGGTCCCCCTCAGCACCCCCAATATAAAATAAATCCCTATACTAATCTAATTCAGACAGCTCATCCTCCTTAGCGTTTGTCTCCTTTTCTATCTATTCTTGCAATGGACGCTGGTGTCGCGATGCAGTGCTGTTATCGTACTATCGATGTCCACTGCTTGATGTTGTCCTTTGTCAGGCCGCAAACAGAAAGGAAGCCCACGACCTGCTGGGGTAAGTGATGTAATGAATGGCTTTGTGTATCCTCACAACTGTTACTAGTATTGGTGTCTTGAAGACACCAACATAGCAGAGAAGGCAACCCATGACCGAACAGGCCTCTCTGGCATTTTCCAGAAATGTGTGTATGTCTGGGATACAGTTATTGAAAGCTCATCCATTATCTTCCTTGTATTCTGACCTCAGAACTTTACCTGACTACAGATTTGTCTCTTCATTCTGTTTAAGACGTAACCTCCTGGCTTCTGACGTTGGACTACTTGACTTTCCTTACTCATGGCTTGACCGTGAGAAGTGACGAGAGTCACAAGCTCCTTTTCTTTTGAATAGGAGCTTGGTTACAGTACTCAGGAGGTGCCGCAACAGACTGAATAGAGCTGTTCTTCGCTTCTCCATTCCATGTGTTTACATCCAGCAAACACAGGGTCAAATACCAGCTAATCAGACCAGGGTGTCAGACTTCCACTGATCTCACATTGATGATTTATCCAATGCATAGATCATCGATACTTTATGACTGGGAACCTCCTTTAGTTTTTCTTTGTCATTTGAAAGGGTTTTCAATTGCAGTGATATTTTGAACAGTGATCCCCAACCTTTATTATTATGAGAGCCTCACTCAGCTCTGTGAGATGGTCGCAAGCCACATTCAGTTCTGAGAGATGGTCATGAGACACATTCAGTTCTATGAGATGGTCAAGAGTCACATTCAGCTCTGAGAAATGGTCGCAAGCCACATTGAGCTCTGTGAGAAGGTCGCGAGAAACATTCAGCTCTGAAAGATTGTTGTGAGCCACATTCAGCACCTCTACCATCACAGTAGTGATATCTAGAGCAAAGGTGCCAGAGACAGCGAAAGTTACTCCACAAAAAGCACCCTGAAACCTTGTGCTCCCTTCTTTATATCAATGAGTGCCCAGTTTCAAGAAGCCCTCTAACAAGTAGTATCATCTTATTTCCAGTTTATCATATTTATTCGCCCCCCCACTCAGTATATATTTATCAACATCTGCTATCCCGTGTGGAGAAAGAAAAGTCATCATCTGTAGATCTGCTCTGCATAGCTGTTTGCTGGACCTGGTGCTAATGCACCAACTTGGCAGACAGCCGCATATCATTGGCCCTCGAGCCAAAGGTTGGGGTCCTCTACCATAGAAGATCATTATTTGATCACTTATTTCAAGTGGGTGGGGCTGAGTCAAAATGCAAGGTAAAGCCACATGGGCACAGCATTATGCCTGAGTAAACAATTTCTATGACAAAAGTTTAGCCCGTCTACATAGCACTATATGAATATCATCGGGGAAATTGGTGGCTATCGGACCCGGACCACACTGATTTAGTTTATCTCAAATTTATAGCTATAAATCTATATTATAAATGTATTCTATATAGATCTTGTGGTGCACAAAGATACAATTAGATTTATAGTATGGCTGGCTATCAATTCCTAGACTGCAGATTCGGCATCATTTCTTTTCCTGAAATTGCTTTTGCTATTTTTATTGGCGCTATATTCTAACAAATTTCATATGCGAGCTGTTGTCACGTAAACCAAAATTCATTATAACCTTTCCCCTTTCAAAGGACAAATATAGTTAATTAAACAATATTTCAGCCTTGACAATGAGTGAGTAACGCCTATGATTAATGACTTGTGTGTTTATTGTCACTTAACAAATGCGGCCACTTCAGTCATATTTCAGACTTTGTTTTGGCTTGTCGGTGGTTACGCAGTTTTTCTAATGGCTCTATCTACTCTGGTAACAAGTTGCTATCGGAGCTGGACATTCACAAATTATCGGAGCGCTAATTGGTTTCTGCATAATTGTTGATCCTGCTGCAGCGCTGATTGTGACATTTAACAGAAACACACATATCTCCCTCCTGAAATTCACTGACCACAGATCAAGTTGATTTTGTTCAAAGGGAAGTAAGAATGCAAATGATGATGTTTTTATTTCTTTTAATTAGCAGTATGTATAACCCTTCCACTTATACACCTTATTCTGCGCCTGGCTATGAACTAATGAAGAACGACTCTGTTTTTCCAGACACCGATGTAACACTAATTTATCTAAGGACTATTAGAGACAGAAGCAAAGTATTTGTGCACTGAGCTACTTAATATTTTATGAAAACAGTGATAAATTTTGCTTTAGCCTTTTTTCAATTCACTACCCATCTCTTAATTAGACCTTAATAAGTATTTATAAGGAGTCGGCTATTATAAAACTTTTAAATGGTTTCCTGTTGGAATTACATTTTAATATATAAAGTTCTGGAACTGTTCATTGCCAAGTGATACTTCATGTGGTTTTGCGATATATGTCATTACATTTTTCATCACCAATAATATCATGATTATTAGTAGGAGTAATAAACTTATTCTACAGAATGAGAGAGGTCCTTTTACGTATTTCCCAAATGTAATTATTTTCGAAAACTGGACTTACTTTGACTAATGAAATAGCTCAGAAAAGCAAAGATAATATTAACTCTCTTGTATAAATGAGGTGGAATGGGCAATTACCAGTTCATTGTGAAGGGAGCCATGTTTAAGCATTCCTTTGAAAAGGTGAAATTCAGCTGATTACTCAAATAAATGGTCATTTATGTATTTAACAGGTACACAAAGAATTTTTTTTTGTATTTGAACCTATCCTCTAAATGACACAATAGTGTATATGGATTGGAAATGTTATGGTGAGACAAAGTATTTTAAAAAAAAGAAAAGATTCTGCTTCTTTGAGGGACAAGTATGCAAGTTTATTTTAATATTTTTTGTTCTTGCAGAAAATACTAACATTTACAATTTCTCTTTCATCTGACATTTGCCATGAGGGGTGATACAGATGAACTCAGGATTGTTGGTAGATCTATCCAAAGTAAATAAGGCCAGGCCTTTAAAAACTGGGATAACAAATGGACATATAAAGTCATGACCAAAAACTTTGGGAACTTTTGGAACTAAAGCTACATTTACTGAATTACTACTCCAAGATTCATTATACCAGTACCAGTCTATTAGTCAGATGACAAGTTATGGTAATATGAAGCATTATGGAACGTTCTCATTACCTACATCTGTCTGGGTTGTAGAATGATTTCAGCGCGGGAGCTTTTTATATTAAGCAAAAACCCTCAACAACGTTTTAGTATAAAAAATTAAGCACTGGCCAAAGAGTATTTGTGTTTTTTGTTGCTATTTTTTCATTCTGAAGTGATTGAGAATCTAGACAAAACATTTGACTGGGTAAAAATAGAAAAATTATTACAGCAAAAATATCAGCTAAAATTTGTCAGCTCGCCATAGTGTTTGTAGTCTAAAGTGAGCATGGATGAGAACTTGCACTTATATCTATCTGCATCTATGTATGTGTGTGTGTATATATATACGGCCCTGCGCTTAGTAACCCGATATTTACCCTGGTTACAAGTGAACACATCGCTGGATCGCTTTACACACGCCGATCCAGCGATGACAGTGGGTGATCAGCGACCAAAAAATGGTCCTGATCATTCCCCAACAACCAACGATTTCCCAGCAGGGGCCTGATCGTTGGTCGCTGTCACACATAACGAGATTGTTAGCGGGATCGTTGCTACGTCACCAAAAGCGTGATGTTGCAACGATATCGTTAACAATATCGTTAT
This sequence comes from Ranitomeya imitator, assembly GCF_032444005.1. Classification (NCBI taxonomy): domain Eukaryota; kingdom Metazoa; phylum Chordata; class Amphibia; order Anura; family Dendrobatidae; genus Ranitomeya; species Ranitomeya imitator. The sequence goes on from NC_091282.1 coordinate 1,160,866,068, forward strand.
GAGTGACGGTACCTTAACACTCTGGAGTAACAGGAAAGTCAGAAAGATGTCCTTAAAACCACAGGGGGGATATAGAGAAGAGGTCCAGTAAACCCAGGGACAGGTAGTCAACAGAACTTCGGAGTCACTGGAAGTCACAGATAAATATGAAGAGGCACTAATAGCTGCTGGTCTACAGGAAACTTTCTGCAGCCTTTCACCAGGATATGTGTCTTAAAAGCCCTTAAATAGCCCCAAGCAGTTCAATTCATCGCATGCAAGCACACTGGCCACCTGCAAAGCCCAACAAAGAAAGTTCATGGGACTGGGGCAGATGGAAGAGAGGGTAAGCCAAGGACAGAGGTGTAACAGCAACCCCAACCCCCACTCATTGCTGTGCAGCTCTTCGGCTTAAACAAACTGCCTTCTGTTACAGGCAAATATTTCAAACTTTGACTCATCAGTCCAGGGCACCTGCTGAAATTTTACTACAATGGTTCCTAAGCTTTGATGCAGGGTTGAATAATTTTCTATTTCAAAGGTATGGTTATTGGCCACAATGTTGCCACATTTTTTCCATGGAGACCATTTCTTTCCAGACTTCTATGAACAGTAGAAAAGTACAACTGGATCCCACTGATTGCTGCCAGTTCTGAGTTGATGTCATTACTGGACATCTTCCGATTTTGCAGGGAAATCTACAATTTTCAACATTGCCCATTTCTTGGAGTCCTAAATGCTGAGAAATACATACAGGTACTTATACATCTTGTCTACTAGGGTGGTGTTTAATTGGCTGCAAATTTGTTCCGCATCATAACAATGACCTTAAACATACAGCCAATATTAATAAAAACTATCTTCAGAGTAAAGAAGAACAAGGAGTTCTGGAATTGATAATATGGCCCTGTAGAGCCGTGATCTCAACATCGACCAGTCTGTCAGGAATTAAATGAAGAGAGAGAAATTTTTTTCACAAGTCTACATCTACAGAAGATCTGTGCTTAGTACTTCAGAATGTTTGGAATAACTTTGCTGCCGAGTTCCTTCAAAAACTGTAGGCATGTGTACCAAGTACAATTGATGATTTGGTGCTGTTTTCAAGGCAAAAGATCTTCACAACAAATGTTGATCTGGTTTAGATTGCTGTTGATGAAATATCCAAAAGAAAAAAGCTATTTGTTTTTACTGAAAAATGCATAAAAAATAACCACACTGAATTTTAGTGACAATTGAACCTGAATCTACATTGAATGTGGTGTCAAGGTCAAGGACAAGACTCAAGCTTCTATGTTTGGTTTCTCATTCTATAATATAGCTTAAAGCTCTCATGTTCAAGCCATTACTCCTGATAATTATAAAAGTAATACATATTAAAAAGTTGTAGAATGATTTGATCACTACTTGGGGAGGGACACTGGAAATATTTATATTGTGCATGACATGTTCTAGGCACTACGGCTTCACCGGAGAGGAACACTGGTTATTAACCATGTCTAGGTGTAAAAATAATGATAATTATTACCATGCTTTAACTGTTACCTACTGACATTAGTCAAGTTAAAAATGAGATATGTGAAAAAACACAACTAATTAATGAAACTTTTGACATTGACCATAATTTATTCTCTCCTAATACATGGCTAGATTATTTAAAGAATTCATTCATCGGTAATATAATGCAAAGCACCGTGTATATTAGTAATATATCCTCTTTATTCCCATTACTAATGAAAATATGCTAAATTTATGTAATCCTTATTGGGAATTATAAAAAAAAAGATTTTCTCTTCATATCTAATTCTCTTTTAAATGCCCTACTAAGCCTTCACATTTTGTCATTTGATGTGCCTTGTTCATTTTCACATGGGCAAAAAAACTAGCTAGAACTTATTAACTAACGGGTCCCTTGTGTAAGTATGCCAAGGCTTTAAGATTCAGGAGAGGATTCGAGTACTAGGATACAGTAGGGCAATGGAGAGCCTTATCACATTTGCTCTTCTGACAATGACAAATTTCAACCATTTCTTCACATTTTATGTCTTCATACCCTGATACTATAATGACTATGTTTAGATCACACTGTTTTATAATGATTAGAACTTTCTCAAGTTCTCAGTGTGTGACATTACTTACAGTTCCAGCTCCTTGGTACGTAATGTAACTCGTATTAACACCAGCTTTTCAGGTGAAAATGTAGCTGCACTAATTAATCTTTATACATATGAGATGTATGTTGTCATTTTTATTGTTGTTACTAGTGTTGAGCATTCCGATACCGCAAGTATCGGGTATCGGCCGATATTTGCGGTATCGGAATTCCGATACTGAATTCCGATACTTCCCGCGTATCGGATACCGGAATCGGAAGTTCCCAGAATTCAAATTGAACGCAGCAGCCAATGAGGAATGAATGAAAGTGTGGGCACATCCTGTTTAGCATGGTGGGCATGTAAGTACTGGCAAGGCTGGGATTGGCTGCTGAAATGATGTCACTCTGCACTATAAAAAAGCGCTGCCGCCATTTTGCGCTCACTCTGCTGTGATTTCAGTTAGGGACAGGACGCTGTGTTCTAACTGAGGGCCAGTCGAGCTAGCTAATTGCTTTATTTTCCTTTCCAAAGGCTAATTTAGCAAAACGCTGTGTGTTCTTCACTGTTCACCTTGCTCTTGCCTTGCAGCGCTGTTTTAACAGCGTTCTGCAAGGTCTCTGTGTGTGTGTGTGTGTGCAGCTCACTCTGTAGTCTGTGTGCAGCCATATACCCGGTTGTATTCAGCTCAGGGGGGGTTCACACTGCCTCACACAGTTGTTCTTTTTTGCTCTTAGTGCAGCCTGCTGCACATTTTTTCTCAAATTTCCTATTAGTGTTTTTCCACCAGTCTCCAGCTCTATTGTGGAAAAACACTACATAGGATAACCTAGAGGGGGGTTTTTGGGCCTTGCAGCGCCGTTTACGGCTGTCTGCACGGTCTCCGTGTGAGCCCAGCTCGCCCTGTAGTCTGTGTGCAGCCATAGCCGGTTGGATTCAGCTCAGGGTTCGTTACTGGCTCATACCTTGAGAAAAATTTTCCTTTTTTTCAAATAGTGCAGCCTGTTTAAAATTTGAAAAAAAAAATTCCTATTAGTGTCTTTCCACTCGTATCCAGCTAAATAGTGGAAAAACACTATATAGGATAACCTAGAGGAGGGTTTTTTGGCCTTGCAGCGCCGTTTACGGCTGTCTGCACGGTCTCCGTGTGAGCCCAGCTCGCCCTGTAGTCTGTGTGCAGCCATAGCCGGTTGGATTCAGCTCAGGGTTCGTTACTGGCTCATACCTTGAGAAAAATTTTCCTTTTTTTCAAATAGTGCAGCCTGTTTAAAATTTGAAAAAAAAAAAAATTCCTATTAGTGTCTTTCCACCAGTCTCCAGCTCAATTGTGGAAAAACACTACATAGGATAACCTAGAGGGTTTTTTGGGGGCCTTGCAGCGCCGTTTACGGCTGTCTGCACGGTCTCTGTGTGAGCGCAGCTCGCCCTGTAGTCAGTGTGCAGCCATAGCCGGTTGGATTCAGCTCAGGGTGCGTTACTGCCTCATACCTTGAAAAACAATTTCCTTTTTTTCAAATAGTGCAGCCAGTTTAAAATTTGAAAAAAAAAATTCCTATTAGTGTCTTTCCACTTGTATCCAGCTAAATAGTGGAAAAACACTATATAGGATAACCTAGAGGAGGGTTTCTTGGCCTTGCAGCGCCGTTTACGGCTGTCTGCACGGTCTCCGTGTGATTTAAACTAGCTCTGTAGCCCGATCTGCACCAAAAAAAAGGTTAAGTTCACCAAACACAACTTACACTTGTGTAGGCCACATTTGAAAAATAATAAAGTTTAGTCCACAATTTACAACATTAGTGTTTCTTACACCTGTTAGGAGGAGCATTACAGGAATAAGCACACTAAGGCCTTAGTACTTTTCTGCTTATCTTTATCTGTCAACCAAGATGAAGAGGGCAGGGAGTAAGGCACGTGGGCGTGGGCGCGGAGCAGGGAGAGGAGCAGGGAGAGGACGTGGTGATTCTGTGCCTGCTGCGGGCGCCGGTGACTCGTCGTCACTCAGTTTCAGCAGGGAACAGTCCTTCATGCGCAGCTTTGTCGGAGAGCGCCGTGCACCGCTGCTGCGTGAAGACCAAATTGAAGCCGTTGTCGGGTGGATGGCAGCTAACGCCTCGGCATCGACTTCAGTTAGTGCCACATCCTCTCAGGCACAGAGCACTGGAGAGCAGCCATCTGTCTCTTCACCACCTGCCAAATTGGCCAGGCAGTCAGAGAGCCCAGGACAGGAGCCGTCTCTACTTCTGTTCTCTGAATCTCTTGGCTTGGAAACAGGGGGCCAGCCAAGCAGCATTGGAGAAATGGAAAAAGAGGCAGTGTGCAGTGATGCCCAACACCTTTTTCTCTCTGACTCTGAAGAGGCAGGTGGGCCAGTGCCTCCGGTGACCACAGCGCAGTACGCATCTGATGATGAAACTCAGGTGCCGCTTTCTCGTGCGTACTGTGCTGCTGAGACTACCCAGGAGGAGCAGTTGGTGGCAGAGGGTAGTGGAGATGATGAGGTCCTTGACCCATCGTGGCGTGAGGAACAGGAAGGTGGTGGGAGCAGCTCAGAGGAAGAGCTTCCTCTTACGGGCCAAAGAGGGAGAGGGAGGGGGAAGACTGCGGAGCCTGTAGCCTCCACTTTGGCACCCGTTAGGAGCCTGTCTCTTTCCAAAGCCAAAAAGGGCGCTCCCAAGACTTGCAGTGCCTGGTCCTTTTTTGACACAGTTGCAGATGACATTTGTTTTGTCAAATGCAAGCTGTGTCATCATAAAGTAAAAAGAGGGAAAAATGTCAGCAACCTCAATACCACAAATATGTGGAAACATGTGCGGACCAGGCACGCGGTGGAGTTACAGAAACACACTGAAGATGTAGGCCAACCAACAGCGGCAGCTACCACCTCTTCAGCTCGTGTTGCCTCTTCCTCCAGCTCACGCACAGCTGGTTTGGCTTCCTCCCAGAGACCTTGTGTAATTCCACCCACAGCACCACCTTCCCAGTCATCCTCACACTCCCAGTCTACTCTACAGCCATCGGTAGTACAGGCATGGGAGAAAAGGCGGGCATTCTCGGCCAACCACCCCCGAGCACAGGCTCTGAATGCAGACATTGCCAAACTGTTGTCCCTGGAAATGCTCTCGTTCAGGCTGGTGGAGACTGACAGCTTCCGTGACTTGATGGCATTGGCAGTCCCACAGTACAAGGTGCCCAGCCGCTTTTACTTCAGCAGGCAGGCTGTCCCTGCCCTGCACAGGCATGTTGAGGCAAACATAAAACATGCGCTACTGAATGCCGTCAGTAGCAAGGTCCACCTCACCACCGATGCGTGGACCAGTCAGCATGGACAGGGGCGATATGTTTCCCTCACTGCCCATTGGGTTAATGTTGTTGAGCCAGGTACAGATCGTGCGAGTGGCGCAGGACGTGTCCTGCCCACTCCAAGGATTGCAGGAATCCAGTCTGTACGCATCGACTCCTCCTCTTACACCAGTTCCTCTGATTCCTCTCTGCAGGATCCGTCACAGTCCACCCCCACATGGACCCGTGAACGTTTACCTATGACCGACATGAGCACAGCCGTGGCCAAACGTCAGCAGGCCGTCTTGAAACTAGTTTCATTGGGGCATCGAAGCCACACAGCGCAGGAGCTCTGGAATGCCATAAAGCAGGAGAGCGATGTGTGGTTACTGCCAGCGAATCTCCAGCCAGGCATGGTAGTGTGTGACAATGGCCGAAATCTGGTGGCAGCTTTGGCCCTTGGCAACCTCACTCACATCCCATGTCTGGCACATGTGCTCAATTTGGTTGTGCAGAGTTTTCTGAGGGACTATCCGGATCTTGATGCCCTGCTGCACAAGGTCCGCCTAGAGTGTGCTCACTTGCGGCGTTCCAGCTTGGCCAGATCCCGCATTGCTGCTCTGCAGCGCCGATTCCGCCTTCCGGAACACCGCATCATATGTGACCTACCTACCCGGTGGAATTCCACGTTACATATGTTGGAGCGGTTGTGTGAGCAGCAGCAAGCAGTTATGGAGTACCAGCTGCATCAGGCGCAAAGAAGTCGCAGTCAGCGCCGATCAGACTTCACAACCACAGAGTGGGCCACTATGAAGGACGTCTGCCAGGTTTTGCGTCCTTTTGATTATTCCACGCGGATGGCAAGTGCAGATGATGCACTAGTCAGCATGACTGTCCCCCTTATCTGCCTGCTTCAGCAAACTTTGCAAGGGTTAAGGGATGATGTGGTGGAAGAGGTGGAGGATGAGGAGTCACCTTTTCCATCAGCTTCTGGAGAGTCAGCGCCACGTGGTTCCTCACAAAGGGGTACGCAGGGGCCAATTTGTGAGGAGGATGAGGAGGAGTCAATGGAGGAGGAAGAGCTCCGTCCAGAGGAGGGAGCGACACAATTGTCCAGTGGTCAGTGTGTACAGCGAGGGTGGGGTGATGACGAGCGGGCAGAGATCATGTCTCAAGCAGGGGACAGCGTTTCTGGGCCGGTTGGCACTCTGCAGCACATGGTGGATTTCATGCTGCAGTGCCTGAGAAACGACCGCCGCATCGACCACATTCTCAACATGCCTGATTATTGGGTGTTCACCCTCCTCGATCCTCGCTACCGGGACAACGTCCAAAACCTCATCCCTGCGTTGACCCGGGAGCGTAAATTGCGGGAGTACCACGACACACTGGTGAATTCCATCATCTTCTCCTGTCCAACTGAGAGGAGTGCTGCTAGTGCTTTACAAAGCAGCTCAGTGCGTCGAGGCAGTGGGGGAGGCTCTGCCCAAAGAGGGAGCAGAAGCAGTGCCTCTGCCCAAGGCAAGCCCAGTATGGCACAACTCTGGCACACTTTTGTGTGCCCGCCCCAAATGTCTACACCATCACCGGCGGCTCCAGTCAGCAGGAGGCAACGGTTCCGTCAGATGGTGACAGACTACATGGCTTGCCCTCTTACTGTACTCCCAGACGGCTCTTCCCCGTTCAAGTTTTGGGTCTCTAAGCTGGATACATGGCCAGAGCTAAGCCAGTATGCATTGGAGGTGCTGGCTTGCCCTGCGGCTAGTGTCTTATCGGAACGTGTCTTTAGTGCCGCAGGTGGTGTACTAACAGACCGTCGCATGCGACTATCCTCCGATAATGTTGACCGGCTTACTTTCCTGAAAATGAACCAGGCCTGGATCTCGCAGGAATTTGCCACTCCTCTGCCTGATTAAGTAATTGGGTGTCATCCAGGTCTCCTGCTGTGTTCATCTTTCTACCACCTGAACTGCTATTCCTGGGCTCCAACACCGCCAGTTGCGGCTCAGAAGTGCAGGCTGCACAGTAAAAACATACGACCCAGTGTTATTGGGTTTCAGTAACGTCAGCTGATCCCCAGCTGTGTAGCCGGCAATGTGTCCTGCGACCGCCACGCTGGCACAACAACCTAAATGTAAGGGAACCTGTCCCCCCCCCCCCCCCGTCGTTTGTTACTGAAAGAGCCATCTTGTGCAGCAGTAATGCTGCACAAGGAAAAGGTAGCTCTTTTTTTTTAGCTCTTTGCACACGCAGAACTTAACACTTATAAAATGTGTTCACTGATACCGTTATACCGTCCCGGAGCTGGGACTTTCCTTCGTAATGTGACGCAGCACAGCCGTCATTCCTACCCCCTTGGTGCCATGCGCTGCCTCCTCAGCGTTGTTTTAAGCTGTCACGGAGCCTGCGCTGTTCTGTTATCCCTTGGGCATGCCCTATTTGCGCTGCCTGTCTTCTGACATAATTTGGTGTCAGGCTGGCTGCGCCTGTGCGGCCGCGGTGCCCGAGATCCCGCCTCGCAGTGTCTTCTGATTGAGTCACACTGCGGGCCTGGGATCCATGGGCATGCGCAGTGCATATCTTCCCCTCGGGCTCTCGCTCATTTCCCTCCGCCTTCTTTAGACTGTGCGCCGTCAGCTGATCCCTAGCATGCCACGGCCGTGACACCGCACAGTCTGAAGAAGAGGGAAGGAGGGGAGTGAGAGTCGAGGTTATGCACTGTGCATGCCCATGGTTCCAAGGCCCGCAGTGGGATTACGTTAGATGAGACTGCGAGGTGGGATCTGGAGCAGCGTGGACGCACAGGCACTGACAGCCTGACACCAAATTATGTCAGAAGACAGGCAGCGCTAATTGGGCATGGCCAAGGGCTAACAGAACAGCGCAGGCTCCGTGGCAGCTTAAAACAACGCTGAGGAGGCAGCGCACGGCATCAAGGGGATAGGAATGACAGCTGTGCTGTGTCCCATTACGAAGGAAATTCGCACCTCCGGAACGGTTTAACGGTATAAAGGGACACATTTTTAGTGTTTACTTCGGTGTTTGCAAGGAGCATAATTAAAAGAGCAACCTTTTCCTTTTGCATCCTTAGTGCTGCACAACATGGCTCTTTCAGCTACAAACGTCTTGGGGGGGGGGGTTAAAGGTTTCCTTTCAACTTGCTCCAATCAGGCTTCGGCCTACACTCTGTTCCTCTGCTCCTCCTGCTGTCCCTGGGCTCTAACACCGCCAGTTGGTGCCTGGAAGTGCTGTGTGCACAGTCAACAGTCGCTCCTCTGTTATTGGGGTTCAGTAACGTCAGCTGATCCCCAGCTGTGTGTGCGGCAATACCTCCAATCTGCTCCTCCTGCTGTCCCTGGGCTCTAACACCGCCAGTTGGTGCCTGGAAGTGCTGTGTGCACAGTCAACAGTCGCTCCTCTGTTATTGGGGTTCAGTAACGTCAGCTGATCCCCAGCTGTGTGTGCGGCAATACCTCCAATCTGCTCCTCCTGCTGTCCCTGGGCTCTAACACCGCCAGTTGGTGCCTGGAAGTGCTGTGTGCACAGTCAACAGTCGCTCCTCTGTTATTGGGGTTCAGTAACGTCAGCTGATCCCCAGCTGTGTGTGCGGCAATACCTCCAATCTGCTCCTCCTGCTGTCCCTGGGCTCTAACACCGCCAGTTGGTGCCTGGAAGTGCTGTGTGCACAGTCAACAGTCGCTCCTCTGTTATTGGGGTTCAGTAACGTCAGCTGATCCCCAGCTGTGTATCCGGCAACGTGTCATGCGACCGCCACGCTGGCACAACTAAAATGTAAGGGGACCTGTCCCCCCCCCCCCTAGGCGTTTGTTACTGAAAGAGCCACCATGTGCAGCACTAATACTGCACAAGGGAAAGGTCGCTCTTGAAATTATGCTCCTTGCAAACGCTGAACTACACACTCATGTAATGTGTCCCCTCACACCGTCCAACCGTCCCGGAGGTGGGACTTTCCTTTGTAATGTGACGCAGCACAGCCGTCATTGCTACCCCCTTGGCACCGTGCGCTGCCTCCTTAGCGTTGTTTGATTCCGTCATGGACCCTGCGCTGTTATGTTATCCCTTGGCCATGCACAGTTTGCGCTGCCCGTCCTCTGACATCATTTGTTGTCGTCCTGGCTGCGCCTGTGCGTCCACGCTGCCCGAAATCACACCTCGCAGTGTCGTCTAATGTGATCCCACAGTGGGCCTGGTATCCATGGCCATGCGCAGTGCATATACTAGCCTCTCACTCCCCTTCTTCACGCTTCTTCAGACTAGGCGGCGTCAGCTGATCCCTAATAGCATGCCACGGCCGTGACGCCGCACAGTCTGAAGAAGCAGGAAGGAGGTGAGTGAGAGGCGATGATATGCACTGCGCATGCCCATGGATCCCTGGCCCGCAGTGGGACTACATTAGATGACACTGCAAGGTTGGATCTCGGGCAGCTTGGACGCACAGGCACTGCCAGCCTGACACCTACATGATGTCAGAAGACGGGCACCGCTAACTGTGCATGGCCAAGGGATAACATTACAGTGCGGGCTCCGTGACAGAACCAAACAACGTTGAGGAGGTGGTGCCCGGCACCAAGGGGGTTGGAATGACGGCTGTGCTGTGTCACATTACAAAGGAAAGTCCCACTTCCGGGATGGTTTGACGGTGTGAGGGGACACATTATATGAGTGTGTACTTCAGCGTTTGCAAGGAGCATAATTTTCGGAGCCACCATTTTCCATGTGCAGTATTACTGCTGTACAAGATGGCTCTTTCAGCAACAAATGCCTGGGGGGGGGGGTTAAAGGTTCCCTTTCAACTTGCTCCACTGCAGGCTTCGGCCTACACTCTGCTCCTCTTTGATTCCCTGGGTTTCAACACTGTCAGTTGCCACCTGGAAGTGTTGTCTACACAGAAAAAAACACTAGGTGATGTGTCAGTGGGGTTCAGCACCGCCAGCTGTTCCCCTGCTGTGTAGTCGGCAACGTGTCCAGCACAAGCCACGCTGGCACAACAGAACAAAAGCTGCCACCAGTGCAGGCTTCGGCCTACACTCTGCTCCTCTCCTCCTCCTGCTGACCCTGGGCTCAAACACCGCTAGTTTTTGCCCGGAAGTGCTAGCTGCACAGAGAAAAACACCAGCCAATGTGTTAGTGGGGTTCAGCAACGCCAGCTGTTCCCCTGCTGTGTAGCCGGCAACGTGACCTGCAAACGCCATGCAGGCACAGGAACTGAAATTAAAAGGGAACCTGGCCCCACCCCCCCAGGTGTTTCTATGTATAACAGCCACCTAGTACAGCAGTACTGCTGCATTTGTACAAGGTGGCTGACTTTTTCTCCTTGCCCACGTGGAACTCAACACGTACAAAATGTGTGTCATTGAGACCATTCCACTGTCCCTGAGGTGTGACTTTCCTTTGTAATGATACGCAGCACCCCCCTTGGTAGCGTTTCCCGTCTTTTGTCATCATGGTTAGCTGGCTGCGCCTGTGCATCCGCCCTGCTAGAAACAACGCCCCTTGTTGTCATATTTATTTTGTCAGCGAGGGTGTGGTTTATGGGCACGAGCAGTGCATATGTTCGCCTGTCTTAACTCATCTCCTTCCGCCTTCTTCAGACTGTGCGGCCTCCTGGCCGTGGTAGGCGATAAGGGATCAGCTGAGGCCGCCCAGTCTGGAGCAGGTGTAAGGACATGTGTAAGCGGCAAACCTATTTACTGCACAAGGCCACGAATCCCAGCCACGCAGTGTGATTTTTTGAAAACACACTGTGGGTCTGGGATTCATGTCCATCGCTAACCGCAACGGCCGACATGAAATGAGGTCAGAAGACAGGAAGCGCTCACAGCGCATGGCCAAGGGATCACAATAGCGCAGACTCCTGTACAGCAAATAACAACGCTCAGGAATCTGCGCCCAGTACCTAGGTGCAAATTTTGACACCTGTGCTGCGTCTCGTTAAAAAGACAAGTCACGCCTCCACAACTGTTTGACAGTATAATGGGCTAAATAGTGTACGTGTTTTAGTCAGCGTGTGCAAGGAGCAAAACAAATAGAGCAACCTTTTACTTGTGCAGCATTAATGCTGCACAAGGTGTGGCTCTTGTACCTTGCAACACCTGAGGGGGGGGTTAAAGGTAACCTTTGAAATTGGTTCAACTAGGCTTCGGCCTACACTCTGCTCCTCTACTCCTCCTGCTGACCCTGGGCTCAAACACCGCTAGTTTTTGCCCGGAAATGCTAGCTGCACAGAGAAAAACACCAGCCAATGTGTTAGTGGGGTTCAGCACCGCCAGCTGTTCCCCTGCTGTGTAGTCGGCAACGTGTCCAGCACAAGCCACGCTGGCACAACAGAACAAAAGCTGCCACCAGTGCAGGCTTCGGCCTACACTTTGCTCCTCTCCTCCTCCTGCTGACCCTGGGCTCAAACAACGCCAGTTTCTGCCCGGACATGCTAGCTGCACAGAGAAAAACACCAGCCAATGTGTTAGTGGGGTTCAGCACCGCCTGCTGTTCCCCCGCTGTGTAGCCGGCATCGTGTCCAGCACAAGCCACGCTGGCACAACCGACCAAAAGCTGCCACCAGTGCAGGCTTCGGCCTACACTTTGCTCCTCTCCTCCTCCTCCTGCTGACCCTGGGCTCTAACACCGCTAGTTTTTGCCCGGACATGCAATCTGCACAGAGAAAAACACCAGTCAATGTGTCAGTGGGGTTCAGCAACGCCAGCTGTTCCCCTGCTGTGTAGCTTGCAACGTGACCTGCAAACGCCACGCAGGCACATGAACTGAAATTGAAGGGAGCCTGCCCCCCACCCACAGGTGTTTCTATGTATATCAGCCACCTTGTACAGCAGTACTGCTGCATTTGTACGAGGTGGCTGACTTTTTCTCCTTGCCCACGTGGAACTCAACACGTACAAAATGTGTCTCATTAGAGACCATTACAATGTCCCTGAGGTGTGACTTTCCTTTGTAATGACAAGCAGCACCACCCTTGTTAGCGCTGCCCGTCTTTTGACATCATTGGTTAGCTGGCTGCGCCTGTGCATCTCCCCTGCTCGAAACAACGGCCCTCGGTGTCTTATTTTTTTGGACAGCGAGGGTGTGATTGATGGGCATGTGCAGTGCATATGTTTGCCTGTGTTCACTCATCTCCTTCCGCCTTCTTCAGACTGGGTGTCCTCATGGCCGCGGCAGGCGATAAGGGATCAGATGAGGCCGCCCAGTCTGAAGCAGGTGTAAGGACATGTGTGAGCGGCAAACATATTTAGTGCACCAGGGCACGAATCCCAGCACCGCAGTGTGATTTTTTAAAAACACACTGTGGGTCTGGGATTCATGTCCATCGCTAACCGCAACGGCCGACATGAAATGAGGTCAGAAGACAGGAAGCGCTCACAGCGCATGGCCAAGGGATCACAATAGCGCAGACTCCTGTACAGCAAATAACAACGCTCAGGAATCTGCGCCCAGTACCTAGGTGCAAATTTTGACACCTGTGCTGCGTCTCGTTAAAAAGACAAGTCACGCCTCCACAACTGTTTGACAGTATAATGGGCTAAATAGTGTACGTGTTTAATTCAGCGTGTGCAAGGAGCAAAATTAAATAGAGCAACCTTTGACTTGTGCATCATTAATGCTGTTCAAGGTGTCGCTCTTGTACCTTGCAACACCTGAGGGGGGGGTTAAAGGTAACCTTTGAAATTGGTTCAACTAGGCTTCGGCCTACACTCTGCTCCTCTACTCCTCCTGCTGACCCTGGGCTCAAACACCGCTATTTTTTGCCCGGAAATGCTAGCTGCACAGAGAAAAACACCAGCCAATGTGTTAGTGGGGTTCAGCACCGCCAGCTGTTCCCCTGCTGTGTAGTCGGCAACGTGTCCAGCACAAGCCACGCTGGCACAACAGAACAAAAGCTGCCACCAGTGCAGGCTTCGGCCTACACTTTGCTCCTCTCCTCCTCCTGCTGACCCTGGGCTCAAACAACGCCAGTTTCTGCCCGGACATGCTAGCTGCACAGAGAAAAACACCAGCCAATGTGTTAGTGGGGTTCAGCACCGCCAGCTGTTCCCCCGCTGTGTAGCCGGCATCGTGTCCAGCACAAGCCACGCTGGCACAACCGACCAAAAGCTGCCACCAGTGCAGGCTTCGGCCTACACTTTGCTCCTCTCCTCCTCCTCCTGCTGACCCTGGGCTCTAACACCGCTAGTTTTTGCCCGGACATGCAATCTGCACAGAGAAAAACACCAGTCAATGTGTCAGTGGGGTTCAGCAACGCCAGCTGTTCCCCTGCTGTGTAGCTTGCAACGTGACCTGCAAACGCCACGCAGGCACATGAACTGAAATTGAAGGGAGCCTGCCCCCCACCCCCCCAGGTGTTTCTATGTATAACAGCCACCTTGTACAGCAGTACTGCTGCATTTGTACAAGGTGGCTGACTTTTTCTCCTTGCACACGTGGAACTCAACAAGTACAAAATGTGTCTCATTACAGACCATTACAATGTCCCTGAGGTGTGACTTTCCTTTTTAATGACACGCAGCACCCCCATTGTTAGCGCTGCCCGTCTCCTGACATCATTGGTTGGCTGGCTGTGCCTGTGCGTCCCCCCTGCCCGACACAACGCCCCCCGTTGTCTCATATATTTTGACTGCGAGGGTGTGATTGATGGGCACGAGCAGTGCATATGTTCCCCTGTTTTCACTCCCCTCCTTCCGCCTTCTTCTGACTGTGCGGCCTCATGGCCGCGGCATGCGATAAGGGATCAGCTGAGGCCGCCCAGTCTGAAGCAGGTGTAAGGACATGTGTGAGCGGCGAACATATTTACTGCACAAGGCCACGAATCCCAGCACCGCAGTGTGACTTTAGGAAAAGCCACTGTGGGTCTGGGATTTATGGCCATCGTTAACCGCACCGGCCAACATGAAATGAGGTCATGAGACGGCCTGCACTAACAGGGTATTGCCAAGGGATAACACAAGAGCGCAGACTCCTGTACAGCAAATAACAACGCTCAGGAATCTGCGCCCAGTACCTAGGTGCAAATTTTGACACCTGTGCTGCGTCTCGTTAAAAAGACAAGTCACGCCTCCACAACTGTTTGACAGTATAATGGGCTAAATAGTGTACGTGTTTAATTCAGCGTGTGCAAGGAGCAAAATTAAATAGAGCAACCTTTGACTTGTGCATCATTAATGCTGTTCAAGGTGTGGCTCTTGTACCTTGCAACACCTGAGGGGGGGGTTAAAGGTAACCTTTGAAATTGGTTCAACTAGGCTTCGGCCTACACTCTGCTCCTCTACTCCTCCTGCTGACCCTGGGCTCAAACACCGCTATTTTTTGCCCGGAAATGCTAGCTGCACAGAGAAAAACACCAGCCAATGTGTTAGTGGGGTTCAGCACCGCCAGCTGTTCCCCTGCTGTGTAGTCGGCAACGTGTCCAGCACAAGCCACGCTGGCACAACAGAACAAAAGCTGCCACCAGTGCAGGCTTCGGCCTACACTTTGCTCCTCTCCTCCTCCTGCTGACCCTGGGCTCAAACAACGCCAGTTTCTGCCCGGACATGCTAGCTGCACAGAGAAAAACACCAGCCAATGTGTTAGTGGGGTTCAGCACCGCCAGCTGTTCCCCCGCTGTGTAGCCGGCATCGTGTCCAGCACAAGCCACGCTGGCACAACCGACCAAAAGCTGCCACCAGTGCAGGCTTCGGCCTACACTTTGCTCCTCTCCTCCTCCTCCTGCTGACCCTGGGCTCTAACACCGCTAGTTTTTGCCCGGACATGCAATCTGCACAGAGAAAAACACCAGTCAATGTGTCAGTGGGGTTCAGCAACGCCAGCTGTTCCCCTGCTGTGTAGCTTGCAACGTGACCTGCAAACGCCACGCAGGCACATGAACTGAAATTGAAGGGAGCCTGCCCCCCACCCCCCCAGGTGTTTCTATGTATAACAGCCACCTTGTACAGCAGTACTGCTGCATTTGTACAAGGTGGCTGACTTTTTCTCCTTGCACACGTGGAACTCAACAAGTACAAAATGTGTCTCATTACAGACCATTACAATGTCCCTGAGGTGTGACTTTCCTTTTTAATGACACGCAGCACCCCCATTGTTAGCGCTGCCCGTCTCCTGACATCATTGGTTGGCTGGCTGTGCCTGTGCGTCCCCCCTGCCCGACACAACGCCCCCCGTTGTCTCATATATTTTGACTGCGAGGGTGTGATTGATGGGCACGAGCAGTGCATATGTTCCCCTGTTTTCACTCCCCTCCTTCCGCCTTCTTCTGACTGTGCGGCCTCATGGCCGCGGCATGCGATAAGGGATCAGCTGAGGCCGCCCAGTCTGAAGCAGGTGTAAGGACATGTGTGAGCGGCGAACATATTTACTGCACAAGGCCACGAATCCCAGCACCGCAGTGTGACTTTAGGAAAAGCCACTGTGGGTCTGGGATTTATGGCCATCGTTAACCGCACCGGCCAACATGAAATGAGGTCATGAGACGGCCTGCACTAACAGGGTATTGCCAAGGGATAACACAAGAGCGCAGTTTCCTGTACTGCAAATAACAACGGTAAGGAATCTGCGCACAGCACCTAGGTGTAAATTTGTACACCTGTGCTGCGTCTCCTTAAAAAGACTAGTAGTCACGCCTCCACTACTGTTTGACAGTATAATGGGCTAAATAGTGTACGTGTTTAATTCAGCGTGTGCAAGGAGCAAAATTAAATAGAGCAACCTTTGACTTGTGCATCAATAATGCTGTTCAAGGTGTGGCTCTTGTACCTTGCAACACCTGAGGGGGGGGTTAAAGGTAACCTTTGAAATTGGTTCAACTAGGCTTTGGCCTACACTCTGCTCCTCTACTCCTCCTGCTGACCCTGGGCTCAAACACCGCTAGTTTTTGCCCGGAAATGCTAGCTGCACAGAGAAAAACACCAGCCAATGTGTTAGTGGGGTTCAGCACCGCCAGCTGTTCCCCTGCTGTGTAGTCGGCAACGTGTCCAGCACAAGCCACGCTGGCACAACAGAACAAAAGCTGCCACCAGTGCAGGCTTCGGCCTACACTTTGCTCCTCTCCTCCTCCTGCTGACCCTGGGCTCAAACAACGCCAGTTTCTGCCCGGACATGCTAGCTGCACAGAGAAAAACACCAGCCAATGTGTTAGTGGGGTTCAGCACCGCCAGCTGTTCCCCTGCTGTGCAGCTTGCAACGTGACCTGCAAACGCCACGCAGGCACATGAACTGAAATTGAAGGGAGCCTGGCCACCACCCCCAGGTGTTTCTATGTATAACAGCCACCTTGTACAGCAGTACTGCTGCATTTGTACAAGGTGGCTGACGTTTTCTCCTTGCCCACGTGGAACTCAACACGTACAAAATGTGTCTCTTTGAGACCATTCCACTGTCCCTGAGGTGTGACTTTCCTTTCTAATGATACGCAGCACCCCCCTTGGTAGCGCTTCCCGTCTTCTGACATCATTGGTTGGCTACTTGCGCCTGTTCGTCCGCCCTGCCTGAATAAAATGCTCCTCGTTGTCTTAATTATTTTGACTGCGAGGGTGTGATTGATGGGCACGAGCAGTGCATATCTTCGCCTGTCTTAACTCATCTCCTTCCGCCTTCTTCAGACTGTGCAGCCTCATGGCCGCGGCATGCGAGAAGGGATCAGCAGAGGCCGCCCAGTCTGAAGCAGGTGTAAGGACGTGTGTGAGCGGCCAAAATATTTACTGCTCAAGGCCACGAATCCCAGCACCGCAGTGTGGCTTTATGAAAAGACACTGTGGGTCTGGGATTTATGGCCATCGTTAACCGCACCGGCCAACATGAAATGAGGTCATAAGATGGGCAGCGCTAACAGGGCATTGCCAAAGGATAACACAAGAGCGCAGACTCCTGTACAGCAAATAACAACGCTCAGGAAGCTGCGCCAAGCACCAAGGCGTTATTTTGGACACCTGTGCTGCGTCTCATCAAAAAACCAAGTCACGCATCCACTACAGTTTGACTGTAGAATGGGGTAAATTGTGTATGTCTTTCATTCAGCGTGTGCAAGTAGACAAATTAATAGAGCAACCTTTCACTTGTGCAGCATTAATACTGCACAAGGTGTGTCTCTTGTACTTTGTAACACCTGAGGGGGGGGTTAAAGGTTTCCTTTGAAATTGGTTCAACTAGGCTTCGGCCTACACTCTGCTCCTCTCCTCCTCCTCCTGCTTCAACACGGGCTCTAACATCGCAAGTTTTTGCCCGCAAGTGCTAGCTGCACAGATAAAAACACACGCCATTGTGTTAGTGGGGTTCAGCAACGCCAGCTGTTCCCCCAGTGTGTAGCCGGCAAAGTGTCCTGCAAACACAACGCAGACACAAAGCTGCCTCCAGTGCAGGCTTCGGCCTACACTCATCTCCCCCTGCTTACCCTTTGCTCCAACACCGCTAGTTGGGGCTCTAGGAAGACAATCTTTAAAAGGCAAGGCAACGCATCCGGGTTCCAGCACCGCCAGCTGGTTCTCGGCAGTGTTCTTGTCACAGGTACTCCCTCGTGCCAAGCCTGGTTTCAGCACCGTCAGCTGTTTCCGGGTTGTGTCAACTTCACTGAGACGCCTATGCTTGCCCCGTCGTGGGGCGGTCGAGTTAGCCAACTCCAGGGTGCCTCCAGTTTAGGAGCTTCCTATGTGGGCTGCGTGAACTGGTAGTCAAGGCTGGTTCTGTAGTGCCAGTAGGCCCAGCTCCCCCTGTAGGACTGTTGGGGTTCGGTAACTGCGGCTGCCTCGCGGCCTAGCTGTTCTCTCCTCTCCTGTGGGCCTTCGGGTCCACCACCTGGTTCCAGCACCGTCAGCTGGTTCCGGGCCGAGCCTTTGGCTTAGGTGCCTCCTCCTGGGTATCCGAGTTCCGCCAACGCCAGGCGGTCCTTGGTAGTGCTTTTAAGCGCGGGCACCTACAGCTTAGTAACCGGGTTCCAGCACCGTCAGCTGGTCCTCGGTCGTGCCATTGGCTCTTGCACACTGGGGCAACGCATCCGGGTTCCAGCACCGCCAGCTGGTTCTCGGCAGTGTTCTTGTCACAGGTACTCCCTCGTGCCAAGCCTGGTTTCAGCACCGTCAGCTGTTTCCGGGTTGTGTCAACTTCACTGAGACGCCTATGCTTGCCCCGTCGTGGGGCGGTCGAGTTAGCCAACTCCAGGGTGCCTCCAGTTTAGGAGCTTCCTATGTGGGCTGCGTGAACTGGTAGTCAAGGCTGGTTCTGTAGTGCCAGTAGGCCCAGCTCCCCCTGTAGGACTGTTGGGGTTCGGTAACTGCGGCTGCCTCGCGGCCTAGCTGTTCTCTCCTCTCCTGTGGGCCTTGGGGTCCACCACCTGGTTCCAGCACCGTCAGCTGGTTCCGGGCCGAGCCTTTGGCTAAGGTGCCTCCTCCTGGATATCCGAGTTCCGCCAACGCCAGGCGGTCCTTGGTAGTGCTTTTAAGCGCGGGCACCTACAGCTTAGTAACCGGGTTCCAGCACCGTCAGCTGGTCCTCGGTCGTGCCATTGGCTCTTGCACACTGGGGCAACGCATCCGGGTTCCAGCACCGCCAGCTGGTTCTCGGCAGTGTTCTTGTCACAGGTACTCCCTCGTGCCAAGCCTGGTTTCAGCACCGTCAGCTGTTTCCGGGTTGTGTCAACTTCACTGAGACGCCTATGCTTGCCCCGTCGTGGGGCGGTCGAGTTAGCCAACTCCAGGGTGCCTCCAGTTTAGGAGCTTCCTATGTGGGCTGCGTGAACTGGTAGTCAAGGCTGGTTCTGTAGTGCCAGTAGGCCCAGCTCCCCCTGTAGGACTGTTGGGGTTCGGTAACTGCGGCTGCCTCGCGGCCTAGCTGTTCTCTCCTCTCCTGTGGGCCTTCGGGTCCACCACCTGGTTCCAGCACCGTCAGCTGGTTCTCGGCAGTGTCTTTTGCTCTTGTACCTTCTGCTCCCCATCCTGGTTCCAGTACCGTCAGCTGGTTCCGGGCAGAGCCTTTGGCTTAGGTGCCTCCTTCTGGGTATCCAAGTTCCACCAATGTCAGGTGGTCCTTGGTAGTGCTTTCAGGCACGGGTACCTCCTGCTTAGTAACCGGGTTCCAGTAACGTCAGCTGGTCCTTGGTAGTTCCATTGGCTCTTGGACATTCGGCTACCCATCCGGGTTCCAGTACCGTCAGCTGGTTCTCGGCAGTGTCTTTTGCTCTTGTACCTTCTGCTCCCCATCCTGGTTCCAGTAACGTCATCTGGTTCCGGGCAGAGCCTTTGGCTTAGGTGCCTCCTTCTGGGTATCCGAGTTCCGCCAACGTCAGGCGGTCCTTGGTAGTGCTTTTTAGCACGGGTACCTCCTGCTTAGTAACCGGGTTCCAGTAACGTCAGCTGGTCCTCGGTAGTTCCATAGGCTCTTGAACCTTCGGGTAGCCATCCGAGTTCCAGTTCCATCAGCTGGTTCTTGGCATTTTCTCAGCCTTCTTGTACCTTCTGCTACATTTCCAAGTTGAAGACCCTAACGTCGACAACCCGGAAGACCACCCCGATGACGACGACCCGGAAGACCACCCCGATGACGACGACGACGACGACGGCGGAGACGACGACGGCTGAGACGACGACGGCGGAGATGACGACACTGGAGACGAAGACCCTGGAGACGACAACATGGAAGACCGAGAAGCAGAAGAACAAGAGGCTGCAGAACAAAGAGCAGAAGAACATTAAGCATAAGACTTAATATCAGAGCAAAAGATATTATCTAAATTATATGCAGAAGAAGACTAAGCAGTGTATGGGGGTGAGTCCGTTCCTCCTCGTGGTGCCCCTGGATAAAGCCTGATGCTGCAGGCCAAACTGAACGCGGACAAATGTAACTTTTGTGACTGGCAGAACGGAAGGTGTAATCTTCCAACTTTTATAGATAACAACTACGGGAATGCCTGTCACAAATGAGAATATGATGAAGAAGTAGAATAGGAAGAATAATAACAGTGGAATAAAAAGAATATGTAGAATAGGAAGAATAATAATAGTTGAAGAAAATGAATATGAAGAATGTAATAAAAAAAAAAATAGGTAGAAGATGAAGAAGAAGATGAATAAGGTGAAGAAGTTGATGTCAAGGATGCTGATGATGATGAAGATGAAAGTGTGGGAAAAGAAAAAAAAAAAAAAGAAAAAAAAGAAGGGGAAGGGCGTGGAATAGTGAAACATCAATATCTGACAAAATAAAAAAAATTTACATACTCAATATCTTTTTCAATCCGAACTTCTTTAAAAAAAAAAAAAAAACATGCTATTCTATTTGATTGGACTAATCCTCATTGCCTTTAATGTCTCCGCCACCTCCCCCATACATCCTACATTATTCTTAGTTGTTTTCCTTCAGGTAGAATGAACCTACAAGGAAAGAAAGGGTTTATTTTAATTCCGATATTTTGGTCCCATTGACTTGCATTGGGATCGGGTATCGGTATCGGCGATATCCGATATTTTTTGAATATCGGCCGATCCAAACCGATACCGATACTTTCCGATATCGGAAGGTATCGCTCAACACTAGTTGTTACCCTTTTAATATTTGTTATCACGCAGGTCATCAGACAATCATCATGGGTCTGGCGGCTTCAACTCTTGGGTTGAGCTGATATCTTCTGAAGAAGCTTTAGTTGATCTTACAATTACAAGTTATGTACTGTAGTATTACAGTGGGTACGGAAAGTATTCAGACCCCTTTAAATGTTTCACCCTTTGTTTCATTGCAGCCATTTGGTAAATTCAAAAAAGTTTGTTTTTTTCTCATTAATGTACACTCTGCACCCAACGTGAAATAAAATCATATAATGATATCTGTGATCCAATGTTTTATTCTAGAGAAATCCATGTTTCTTCTAATATGTAAGTGAGCTGCTAAGATCTATGAGCCGGACATAGATTTCATGAGAGTCTGCCTCCAGAGGTTATTTTAAATTAAAAGAGGTGTTAACCGTGTGAGACATGTAATGACTGACAGTCTGCTTTACCGATCTACAAGTCTCTCAATTGTATTGCCCCCGTCCAATTAAAATAAGATCTGGAGGCAGATTCACATCAAATCAGTGTCAGGCCCATAGATTTTAATAGAGCTTTTACATATGGAGAAAAATGTGGATTATTCTGGAATACAACATTGGATCCCAGAAACCAAGGTATAATTTTATTCAGCTTTCTATGTCCTGCATGCCCTTATAGATGGTTTAGGAGGGTTGCTCCTACTGAATGACTTCCTATAAGAAGATATATTCTGATATAGTGACATAAATGCTGTTTCTGAATAATTCCATGAATAAAATTGAAATACTGTACCTTATATCCATACTTAAGTTTCTACAAATTTTGTTAAAGTAGTTGTCTGATCACACAAGATTTGGTCATCAAAATGAGGTACATGAGGGTCAGACATCCGGAAACTTCACCAGTCAGCTATAAACCCCTTAAGCCCCGAGGGTGGTTTGCACGTTAATGACTGGGCCAATTTTTACAATTCTGACCACTGTTCCTTTATGAGGTTATAACTCTGGAATGCTCAACTCGGATCCCGGTGATTCTGACAATGTTTTCTCGAGACATATTGTACTTCATGATAATGGTAAAATTTATTTGATATTACATGCGTTTATTTGTGAAAAAAATGGAAATTTGGCGAAAATTTGGAAAATTTTGCAATTTTCCAACTTTGAATTTTTATGCCCTTAAATGACAGAGATATGTCACACAAAATACTTAATAAGTAACATTTCACACATATCTAATTTACATCAGCACAATTTTGGAAACAACATTTTTTTGTTAGGGAGTTATAAGGGTTAAAAGTTCGCCAGCAATTTCTCATTTTTGCAACACCATTTTTTTAGGGACCACGTCACATTTGAAGTCATTTTGAGGGGTCTATATCATAGAAAATACCCAAGTGTGACACCATTCTAAAAACTGCACCCCTCGAGGTGCTCAAAACCACATTCAAGAAGTTTATTAACCCTTCACGTGTTTCACAGGAATTTTTGGAATGTTTTAAAAAAATGAACATTTAATTTTTTTTCACAACAAAATTAATTCAGCTCCAATTTGTTTTATTTTAACAAGGGTGACAGGAGAAAATGGACCCCGAAATGTTATGAACAGGTAATTCAGAACCACAATGGACATAGAAGTACAGAGCACACAAAGTGACCTGACAATTACCAAAAACAAAGGACGAGCTCTGAGACGTGGGAACTCTGCTGACCGCAATCCCTAATCCTAACACACCACACTAGAGGTAGCCGTGGATTGCGCCTAACGCTCCCTATGCAACTCGGCACAGCCTGAGAAACTAACTAGCCCTGAAGATAGAAAAACAAGCCTACCTTGCCTCAGAGAAATTCCCCAAAGGAAAAGGCAGCCCCCCACATACAATGACTGTGAGCAAGATGAAAATACAAACACAGAGATGAAATAGATCTAGCAAAGTGAGGCCCGACTTACTGAATAGACCGAGGATAGGAAAGATAGCTTTGCGGTCAACACAAAAACCTACAAACAACCACGCAGAGGGGCAAAAAGACCCTCCGCACCGACTAACGGTACGGAGGTGCTCCCTCTGTGTCTCAGAGCTTCCAGCAAGCAAGAAAAACCAATATAGCAAGCTGGACAGAAAAAATAGCAAACAAAAATAACACAAGCAAAACTTAGCTTATGCAGGAAAGACCGGCCACAGGAACGATCCAGGAGGAAGCAAGACCAATACTAGAACATTGACTGGAGGCCAGGATCAAAGCACCAGGTGGAGTTAAATAGAGCAGCACCTAACGACTTAACCTCATCACCTGAGGAAGGAAACTAAGAAGCCGCAGTACCACTCTCATCCACCAAAGGAAGCTCATAGACAGAACCAGCCGAAGTACCACTCTCGACCACAGGGGGGAGCTTGGCCACAGAATTCACAACAGTACCCCCCCTTGAGGAGGGGTCACCGAACCCTCACCAGAGCCCCCAGGCCGACCAGGATGATCCACATGAAAGGCACGAACCAGATCGGCAGCATGGACATCAGAGGCAAAGACCCAGGAATTATCCTCCTGACCATAACCCTTCCACTTAACCAGATACTGGAGTTTCCGTCTCGAAACACGAGAATCCAAAATCTTCTCCACTATATACTCCAATTCCCCTTCAACCAAAACCGGAGCAGGAGGATCAATAGATGGAACCACAGGTGCCACGTATCTCCGCAACAATGACCTATGGAACACGTTATGGATGGAAAAAGAAGCTGGAAGAGTCAAACAAAAAGACACAGGATTAGGAACCTCAGAAATCCTATATGGACCAATGAAATGAGGCTTAAATTTAGGAGAGGAAACCTTCATAGGAATATAACGAGATGACAACCAAACCAAATCCCCAACACGAAGTCGGGGACCCACACAGCGCCTGCGGTTAGCAAAACGTTGAACCTTCTCCTGGGACAAAGTCAGATTGTCCACTACATGAGTCCAAATCTGCTGCAACCTATCCACCACAGTATCCACACCAGGACAGTCCGAAGACTCAACCTGCCCTGAAGAGAAACGAGGGTGGAACCCAGAATTGCAGAAAAACGGCGAAACCAAAGTAGCCAAGCTGGCCCGATTATTAAGGGCGAACTCAGCCAAAGGCAAAAAGGACACCCAATCATCCTGATCAGCAGAAACAAAACATCTCAGATATGTTTCCAAGGTCTGATTGGTTCGTTCAGTCTGGCCATTTGTCTGAGGATGGAAAGCCGAGGAAAAAGACAAATCAATGCCCATCCTAGCACAAAAGGCTCGCCAAAACCTCGAAACAAACTGGGAACCTCTGTCAGAAACGATGTTCTCTGGAATGCCATGTAAACGAACCACATGCTGGAAAAACAACGGCACCAAATCAGAGGAGGAAGGTAATTTAGACAGGGGCACCAAATAAACCATCTTAGAGAAGCGATCACAAACCACCCAAATGACCGACATTCTTTGAGAGACGGGGAGATCCGAAATAAAATCCATAGAGATATGTGTCCAAGGCCTCTTTGGGACCGGCAAGGGCAAAAGCAACCCACTGGCACGAGAACAGCAGGGCTTAGCCTGAGCACAAATCCCCCAGGACTGCACAAAAGAACGCACATCCCGCGACAGAGACGGCCACCAAAAGGATCTAGCCACCAAATCTCTGGTACCAAAGATTCCAGGATGACCAGCCAACACCGAACAATGAACCTCAGAGATAACTTTATTCGTCCACTTATCAGGGACAAACAGTTTCTCCGCTGGGCAACGGTCAGGTTTATTAGCCTGAAATTTTTGCAGCACCCGCCGCAAATCAGGGGAGATGGCAGACAAAATTACCCCCTCTTTGAGAATACCCGCCGGCTCAGGCAAACCCGGAGAATCGGGCACAAAACTTCTAGACAGGGCATCCGCCTTCACATTTTTAGAGCCCGGAAGGTACGAAACCACAAAGTCAAAACGGGAGAAAAACAGCGACCAACGAGCCTGTCTAGGATTCAACCGTTTGGCAGACTCGAGATAAGTCAAGTTTTTGTGATCAGTCAAGACCACCACGCGATGCTTAGTTCCTTCAAGCCAATGACGCCACTCCTCGAATGCCCACTTCATGGCTAGCAACTCTCGATTGCCAACATCATAATTTCGCTCAGCAGGCGAAAATTTCCTGGAAAAGAAGGCGCATGGTTTCATCACCGAGCAATCAGAACTTCTCTACGACAAAACAGCCCCTGCTCCAATTTCGGAAGCATCAACCTCGACCTGGAACGGAAGCGAAACATCTGGTTGGCACAACACAGGGGCAGAAGAAAAACGACGCTTCAACTCCTGAAAAGCTTCCACAGCAGCAGAAGACCAATTGACCACATCAGCACCCTTCTTGGTTAAATCAGTCAACGGTTTAGCAATGCTAGAAAAATTAGCGATGAAGCGACGATAAAAATTAGCAAAGCCCAGGAACTTCTGCAGACTCTTCAGAGATGTTGGCTGAGTCCAATCATAAATGGCCTGAACTTTAACAGGGTCCATCTCGATAGTAGAAGGAGAAAAAATGAACCCCAAAAATGAAATCTTCTGAACACCAAAGAGACACTTTGACCCCTTCACAAACAAAGAATTAGCACGCAGGACCTGGAACACCATTCTGACCTGCTTCACATGAGACTCCCAATCATCCGAGAAGACCAAAATATCATCCAAGTATACAATCAGGAATTTATCCAGGTACTCTCGGAAGATGTCATGCATAAAGGACTGAAACACTGATGGAGCATTAGAAAGTCCGAATGGCATAACCAGGTACTCAAAATGGCCTTCGGGCGTATTAAATGCTGTTTTCCATTCATCGCCCCGTTTAATACGCACAAGATTATAAGCACCACGAAGATCTATCTTGGTGAACCAACTAGCCCCCTTAATCCGAGCAAACAAATCAGACAGCAGTGGCAAGGGGTACTGAAATTTGACCGTAATTTTATTTAGAAGGCGGTAATCAATACAAGGACTCAGCGAACCATCCTTCTTGGCCACAAAAAAGAACCCCGCTCCCAATGGCGACGATGACGGGCGAATATGACCCTTCTCCAAAGACTCCTTCACGTAACTCCGCATAGCGGCGTGCTCAGGTACAGATAAATTAAACAGTCGACCCTTAGGAAACTTACTACCAGGAATCAAATCGATAGCACAATCACAATCCCTATGCGGAGGTAGGGCATTGGACTTGGGTTCATCGAATACATCCCGGTAATCAGACAAGAACTCTGGGACCTCAGAAGGGGTGGATGACGAAATTGACAGAAATGGAACATCACCATGTACCCCCTGACAACCCCAGCTGGACACCGACATGGATTTCCAATCTAATACTGGATTATGGGCTTGTAGCCATGGCAACCCCAACACGACTACTTCATGCAGATTATGCAACACCAGAAAGCGAATAACCTCCTGATGTGCAGGAGCCATGCACATGGTCAGCTGGGTCCAGTATTGAGGTTTATTCTTGGCCAAAGGCGTAGCATCAATTCCTCTCAATGGAATAGGACACTGCAAGGGCTCCAAGAAAAACCCACAATGCTTAGTATATTCCAAGTCCATCAAATTCAGGGCAGCGCCTGAATCCACAAATGCCATGACAGAATACGATGACAAAGAGCAGATCAAGGTAACGGACAGAAGAAATTTTGACTGTACAATACCAATGGTGGCAGACCTAGCGAACCGCTTAGTGCGCTTAGGACAATCAGAGATAGCATGAATGGAATCACCACAGTAGAAACACAGACCATTCAGACGTCTATGTTCTTGCCGTTCAACTCTGGTCAAGGTCCTATCACACTGCATAGGCTCAGGTTTAAGCTCAGGTAATACCGCCAAATGGTGCACAGATTTACGCTCATGCAAGCGTCGACCGATCTGAATGGCCAAAGACATAGACTCATTCAAACCAGCAGGCATAGGAAATCCCACCATGACATCCTTAAGGGCTTCAGAGAGACCCTTTCTGAATATTGCTGCCAGCGCAGATTCATTCCATTGAGTGAGCACTGACCACTTTCTAAATTTCTGACAATATACCTCTATCTCATCCTGAGCCTGACAAAGAGCCAGCAAATTTTTTTCTGCCTGATCCACTGAATTAGGCTCATCGTACAGCAACCCAAGCGCCAGGAAAAACGCATCGATATTACTCAATGCAGGATCTCCTGGCGCAAGAGAAAACCCCCAGTCCTGAGGGTCGCCGCGCAAAAAAGAAATGACGATCCTAACCTGTTGAATTGGGTCACCAGAAGTGCGAGGTTTCAAAGCCAGAAATAGTTTACAATTATTTTTGAAACTCAGAAATTTAGTTCTATCTCCAAAAAACAAATCTGGAATAGGAATTCTCGGTTCTAGCAAAGAATTCTGAACCACAAAATCTTGAATATTTTGTACTCTTGCCGTGAGCTGATCCACACATGAAGACAGACCTTTAATGTCCATTGCTACACCTGTGTCCTGAACCACCCAAATGTCTAGGGGAAAAAAAGACAAAACACAGTGCAAAGAAAAAAAAATGGTCTCAGAACTTCTTTTTTCCCTCTATTGAGAATCATTAGCACTTTTGGCTTCCTGTACTGTTATGAAAGGCAATTCAGAATCACAATGGACATGGAGGTCAGAGCACATACAGTGATCTGACAATAACCCAAAATAATAGAACGAGCTCTGAGACGTGGGAACTCTGCAGACCGCAAACCCTAATCCTATCAAACCACACTAAAGGTAGCCGTGGAGCGCTCCTGACCAGAACCTAGGCGCCTCGTCACAGCCTGAGAAACTAGCTAGTCCTGAAGAAGAAAAATAAGCCTACCTTGCCTCAGAGAAATTCCCCAAAGGAAAAGGCAGCCCCCCACATATAATGACTGTGAGTAAGATGAAAACACAAACATAGAGATGAAACAGATTTAGCAAAGTGAGGCCCTTCTAGCTGAACAGAATGAGGATAGGGAAGATAACTTTGCGGTCAGTACAAAAACCTATAAATAACCACGCAGAGGGGACAAAAAGACCCTCCGCACCGACTAACGGTACGGAGGTGGTCCCTCTGTGTCTCAGAGCTTCCAGCAGGCGAGAAAAACCAATAAAGCAAGCTGGACTGAAAAATAGCAACAAAATAACATAAGCAAAACATAGCTTTGCAGAGCAGCAGGCCACAGGAATGATCCAGGGAAAAAACAAGTCCTACACTGAAACATTGACAGGAAGCATGGATCAAAGCATCAGGTGGAGTTAAGTAGAGAAGAAGCTAACGAACTCACCAGATCACCTGAGGGAGGAAACTCAGAAGCTGCAGTACCACTTTCCTCCACAAATGGAAGATCCCAGAGAGAATCAGCCGAAGTACCACTTGTGACCACAGGAGTGAACTCTGCCACAGAATTCACAACACAAGTGTTTCACTACAGTTAATAACGCAGAGCCGTGAAAATTAAAAATCCTTTTTTTTTCAACAAAAATTATTTTAACACCCAGTTTTGTATTTTCCCAAGGGTAACAGGAGAAATTGGTCCCCAAAAGTTTTTATCCTATTTGTCCTCAGTACGCTGATACCCCATTTGTGGGGGGGAACCATCGTTTGGGCGCATGTCAGAGCTCGGAAGGGAAGGAGCGCCATTTGGAATGCTGTTGTGAATTCCGTTCTTGGGCTCCCTCCGGTGGTTGTAAGTGGCACTTTTGTGAGTTCTGCTCTTGGGCTCCCTCTTGTGGTTTCAAGTGGTATGGCTGCTCCTTGGAGTTAGCTGTCTTCAGCTGCTTCCACTGATCGCCTTTTCTGCTTGGCTATTTATGCCTGGCTCTTTCCTTTAGCCAGTGCCACTTGTAAATGGTTCCTGGTTGGATTCACATCTCTTTGGATTTCCCTGTTATCCTGACCAGTTCAGCAAAGCTAAGTTTTTGCTTGCGTGTTTCTGTTCACAGATTGTGGACTTATCCATTCTGTGCTTTCTATGTTTGTCCAGCATTATCAGTATGAATTAATTCTGTCTTGCTGGAAGCTCTGGGAAGCAGATTTACCCTGCACACCTTTAGTCAGGTGTGGAGATTTTTTGTAAACTCTGCGTGGATTTTTGTAGTGTTTTATACTGACTGCACAGTATTTCATCCTGTCCTATCTATCAAGCTAGACTGGCCTGTGCTCATCCTGGTTTCATTCTGTGTATGTCTTTTCCCTCTCCACTCACAGTCATTATTTGTGGGGGGCTAATCTATCCTTTTTTGGATTTTCTCTGAGGCAAGATAGTTTTCCTGCTTCTGTCTTTAGGGGTAGTTAGCTCTTAGGCTGTGATGAGATGCCTAGGGAGAGTTAGGAGCATTCCACGGCTATTTCTAGTGTTGTGTTGAGCTTAGGGACTGCGGTCAGTACAGTTACCACTTCCTTCTGAGCTCGTTCCATGTTGCTCCTAGACCACCGCATCATAACAGAATGCAGACGTAGATGGATTGGTCTGCAGGTGTCATGTTGCATTTGCAGAGCCCCTGATGTACCCAAACAGTAGAAACCCCATATTGGAACCTAGATCCCCAAGGAACTTATCCAGATGTGTTGTGAGAACTTTGAACCCCCAAGTATTTTACTACAGTTTATAACGCAGAGCCGTGAAAATGAGACATTTTTTTCCCACAAAAATGTTTTTTTAGCCCCACCAATTTTTATTTTCCCAAGGGTATCAAGAAAAATTGGACCACTGAAGGTGTTGTCCACTTTGTCCTGAGTACAATGATACCCCATATGTTGTGGTAAACCCCAGTTTATGCGCACGGGAGAGCTCAGAAGGGAAGGAGCACTGTTTTACTTTTTCAATGCAGAATTGGCTGGAATTGAGATCAGATGCCGAGTTGCGTTTGGAGAGCTCTGATGTGCCTAAACAATGGAAACCCCAATTCTAAATGAAACCCTAAAGCTGGAGTCACACATAACGATATATTTAAGGATATCATTGCAACGTCACGCTTTTTGTGATGTAGCAACGATCCCGCTAACGATCTCATTATGTGTGACAGCGACCAATGATCAGGCCCCTGCTGGGAGCTCGTTGGTCATTGGGGAATGATCAGGACCATTTTTTGGTCGCTGATCACCCGCTTTCATCGCTGGATCAGCGTTACACACGCTTTCATCGCTGGATCAGCGTGTGTAACGCCGATCCAGCGATGAGTTCACTTGTAACCAGGGTAAATATCGGGTTACTAAGTGCAGGGCCACGCTTGGTAACCCGATATTTACCCTGATTACCATTGTAAAAGTAAAAAAAAAAAACACTACATACTCACATTCTGATGTCTGTCATGTGCCCCGCCGTCAGCTTCCCTACTTTTACAAAGGTAACCAGGGTAAATATCGGGTTACTAAGCGCGGCCCTGCACTTTGTAACCCGATGTTTACCCTGGTTACCCGGGTGCTGCAGGGGGACTTCGGCATCATTGAAGACAGTTTCAACGATGCCGAAGTCGTTCCCCTGATATATTTTCACAGTGGGACATAAATGAAGGAAAAAGTACACCAATATCTATGTCAAAATAGAAAAAAAAGATGTGCATACTAACCAGTAGTCATGACAAATGTACCGCAGCTGCCTCCTCACACTCCAATGCGCGTTTCACACGTCTTGCTTCTTCAGGGAGTCATTTGTCATGACTACTGGTTAGTATGCACATCTTTTTGCACTATGCACTATGCACTTTTTTGCTTCCAAGCTGTTTTATGTGAAGGATAGGTGCGAGATATGAAAGGCCACCTTTAGAGTTTCTATTTTGACATAGATATTGGTGTACTTTTTCCTTCATTTATGTCCCACTGTGAAAATATATTAATATAGCAGCCTTAGAAGCAGATGCATTATCCCTTTGTAACTACCAGTATCCAAATATTAGAGTAGGATATATCCCTTTACAAATTATTACATTATATATATTTTTTTTTATATATTTTGAATGTCCGGAACTGCTCCTCTTGTTTTTAATTATTGTTTGTGTATTGTTCTATTGGTGTCAATAAAATATTTAGAATTTTTATATACTTTTTCTCTAACTATTTATTTTCAAGTAGTTTTTTGATTGGTTTAAAAAAAGTGTTGAGATGTTAGGCTGTTCATATGTTGGCAAGATTTCGTGAGCAGCAGAGAGCAGTGTCTGAATTCCAGCTTCTCAATGCCCATCAGAGTAACACTCAGCCCCCACACATAACTGTCGAGTGGGTGTTGATCCATGGCATTTCTGAGGTTCTTAAAAACTTTAGTACTAAACCTAGGTGGTGAGGGCTGATAACGCTATTGTCAGCGGAACCATCCCGCTGCTCTGTATATTAAAACGTTCACTGCAGAATCTCAAAGAGGAAGCTTTGAATGCCGAGTAGGTGGCTATGGAGTTAGATTTTACAGTGGCTGATACAACACAGCCCAGCCTCACACAATATTCTCAAGCCACATTGGATGATGATGAGGAACAGGAGTACTCCAACGTACAATTATCTTTACACAGATTTTGCCACTCACACAACTGCTAGACAAATATTAGGTATTTTAAGTAGAAAATAGCAGAGAGCTGCAGCATGTACTTGCAATGTTGTGAACACCCAGCTGCCTGCCTTTCACCCTCCCTCCTATTAAATCTCTCCCTACTTAAATCCCCACCTAATAAAAAAGTAATCTCTTGACAATCTTCAGCTCTTAAATGACCTTTTTGGAATAAATAACGCTCACTATATCCTCCTATCACTCGCACTACGCTACTTTCGCTCTCCATATGCTGAAACTACGCTCTCCCTACACTGTTTCCGGCTGCAATGTGTGTAAGATGGTGCAAGCATCACTTAAATATTCCCTATGATGCTGGAAGGCTAGCCAATCACAGTAATGCCACACCGAAGGTGGCGCTGGCATTACTGTGATTGGCAAGCCAGCCCAGCATGTTCATTAGCTGCAAATAAAGTGCCAAATATGCTGGGTGGGTCACTGGAATTTAGCAAGGTAAATACCTAATTACTCACCTAGTAACAAATAGCTCGAACACCGTACTATTCGTGTGAGTAATGAATAGTGCCGAATGTATTCGCTCATCTTTATTCATTACTGATTATACCTGCAATGGGTATGTAAGCCTCAGAACTGGACCATGGAGCAATAGAGAAAGGTGACCTTAAGGCCGGCCTCAGACTCAGCGTATAAAAATACGGTCCGTTTTTTACGTCCGTAATACGCAGAAAAGAAATAGTGGTCCGTATGTCATCCGTAGGCAGGGTGTGTCAGCGTATTTTGCGCATGGCATCCTCCGTATGCAATCCGTATGGCATACAGATTTTCTCGCAGCCTTGCAAAACCGACATACGGACATACAATGGATCCATGGGCTCAAATAATCGTAAAAACATATACTATATATATATATATATATATAAAATCAGTGAGACATATATATATATACAATAGCAAGGTGACATTAACCCTTCATTTCCCCATATCCCACCGCTACACGGGAGTGGGAAGAGAGTGGCCAAGTACCAGAATAGGTGCCTTTTCTGGGGTGGCTGGGGGCAGGTGTTTTTAGCCGGGGGGGGGGGGGCAATAGCCATGGACCCTCTCCAGGCTATTAATATCTGCCCTCAGTCACTGGCTTTACCATTCTGGCGGAGAAAATTGCGCGGGAGCCCACGCCAATTTTTTCCGCGATTTAACCCTTTAATTTAATAGCTAGAGCGCCCGAATTTTGCACATACACACTACTAACATTAGTAGTGTGGAACATGCAAAAAAAGGGATATGACATGGTTTACTGTATGTAAACCATGTCTCATATCATGTCTCATATCATGTCTCATATCATATCACAAAAAAGACCACAGCAGCACATGTGCATGAATCGGCCATGTGAAAACACAGACAAATATACATTTCACAAAAATATTTTTTCATAAAAATTTAAAAAAAAATTTTTTTTTCTTAAAACTTACAGTTAAAATGGAGATTCTTAGCGCATAAATTGGCCAATTCATGTATGCCCATCAACCACGGCAAGGTGATCTCCCCCTGATGGGTCCTACTCTACTGTACATGCCACTCTTGGGCCACCAGCCTACAACTTCGGACAAACATGTCACTCTGGGCTAGACCTACAATTTATGGGCAGGTAGAGTTAATTACCGACACCTGCAAGGTCAATGGGGGAAGTGCAAGACAAGTCTGGATGCTGCCACATCGACACAAATAGAGAAAAAAAACAAATCAGCACTTCCAATGTGAACACGTGCAAGCTGCAAACTGCAACATAGAGACAAAAAAGACCACAGCAGCACATGTGCATGAATCGGCCATGTGAAAACACAGACAAATATACATTTCACAAAAATATTTTTTCATAAAAATTTTTTCAAAAAAATGTTTTTCTTAAAACTTACAGTTAAAATGGAGATTCTTAGCGCATAAATTGGCCAATTCATGTATGCCCATCAACCACGGCAAGGTGATCTCCCCCTGATGGGTCCTACTCTACTGTACATGCCACTCTTGGGCCACCAGCCTACAACTTCGGACAAACATGTCACTCTGGGCTAGACCTACAATTTATGGGCAGGTAGAGTTATTTAACGCCATCTGCAATGTCAATGGGGGAAGTGCAAGACAAGTCTGGATGCTGCCACATCCACACAAATAGAGAAAAAAAACAAATCAGCACTTCCAATGTGAACAAGTGCAAACTACAAACTGCAACACAGAGACAAAAAAGACCACAGCAGCACATGTGCATGAATCGGCCATGTGAAAACACAGACAAATATACATTTCAGAAAAATATTTTTTCATAAAAATTTTTTCAAAAAAATGTTTTTCTTAAAACTTACAGTTAAAATGGAGATTCTTAGCGCATAAATTGGCCAATTCATGTATGCCCATCAACTACGGCAAGGTGATCTCCCCCTGATGGGTCCTACTCTACTGTACATGCCACTCTTGGGCCACCAGTCTTTTTTTTTTAAAAAAAATTTATGAAAAAATATTTTTGTGAAATGTATATTTGTCTGTGTTTTCACATGGCCGATTCATGCACATGTGCTGCTGTGGTCTTTTTTGTCTCTGTGTTGCAGTTTGCAGCTTGCACGTGTTCACATTGGAAGTGCTGATTTGTTTTTTTTCTCTATTTGTGTGGATGTGGCAGCATCCAGACTTGTCTTGCACTTCCCCCACTGACATTGAAGGTGGCGGTAATTAACTCTACCTGCCCATAAATTGTAGGTCTAGCCCAGGGTGACATGTTTGTCCGAAGTTGTAGGCTGGTGGCCCAAGAGTGGCATGTACAGTAGAGTAGGACCCATCAGGGGGAGATCACCTTGCCGTGGTTGATGGGCATACATGAATTGGCCAATTTATGCGCTAAGAATCTCCATTTTAACTGTAAGTTTTAAGAAAAAAAATTTTTTGAAAAATTTTTTATGAAAAAATATTTTTGTGAAATGTATATTTGTCTGTGTTTTCACATGGCCGATTCATGCACATGTGCTGCTGTGGTCTTTTTTGTCTCTCTCTCTCTCTCTATATATATATATATATATATATATATACCCCTATACTATGTGTAGACATTTATCTTCGCTATTCTATTCTAGTCTGTCAGTGTGATTTTACTGTATACCGCGCTGAATTGCCGGCTTTTCTATAGAACACCGCTGTGTATTTCTCGCAAGTCACACTGCTGGTCCGTGTGTAAGCCATATTTTTCTGTCCCCCATAGACTTTCTTTGGAATATTTTTTGCGCAATACGTTGACAAACGCAGCATGCTGCGTTTTTCTACTGCCGTAGAAGACCGTATAATACGGATCAGTAAAATACGGCTGATAGGAGCTGGGGCATAGAGAAGCATTGTACCGTATGCAATCCGTATTTTCAGCACCTCTCTTACATCCGTAAAACACGCTAGTGTGAGGCCAGCCTAACTGATAAATCACATTTTCATTTTAATTATGTGGGCAGCCACATGCGATTAAGTCACTTCCATGAGAAAAGAAGGCACCAGAATGTTGCATAGAAGGAAGGCAGAGGTTGAGTGATGCTCTTGCAAACTCTCTAGATGCAAACCTCCCATTAATGCAGGGCAAGTACTCCTCTTTATGGCAGCACTATTCCATGATCCACCTTTGAAGGAATTATTTTTCAAACATAATGCATATCATTGGCTTTTGCTTTCTGTTTTCCCTGTGTTGTATAGTCTATTGCTGGCTGAAGAACCAGCTAATGCCGTTGGCCAAATGATCTTTATTTTAACAGATGTGTCGAAGACATGATTTTGTGTACATTTACTATTATATTAGCATGAGAGGTTCGTCTCCAGCTCTCGTTACTGCACCCTGCACAGCTCTACAGTCAATAAAATGCTTCTGATAGAGAAGCATGTGACCAGACTTGTCAAGCAGATCTCCCAATATTAAAGCAGCTTTTTCATGAAAGGTGTTTTCAGTTAGAGGAGACTTATGGATTGGTCTGGTCGCATGGTTTGATAGTCTGGTCACATGCTCCTGCAGCAGTAGCCATTTCATGGACTGGAGAGCAGTGCAGTCTTTGAGGAAATCTCTACTAAAAACTGCAAGGGAAGAACCGGTCATTCCAATATATTAGTAAAATGTATGCAAAATTATGTCCTCAACGTATTTGTTAAACTAAAGATAAAGTGGGAAATCAGTTTAATGTTATGACTAATATAGGTGCTTCTCACAAAATTAGAATATCATCAAAAAGTTAATTTATTTCAGTTCTTCAATATAAAAAGTGAAACTCATATATAAAGCCATTACAAACAGAGTGATCTATTTCAAGTGTTTTATTTCTGTTAATGTTGATGATTATGGCTTACAGCCTATGAAAACCCAAAAGACATTGCAGTTGTGATCAAAAGTTTACATACCCCGGCAGAATTTTTGCTTTCTTGGCCTTTTTTCAGCGAATATGAATGATAACGCCAAAACTTTTTCTCCACTCATGGTTAGTGGTTGGGTGAAGACACTTATTGTCAAACTACTTTCTTTTCTCTTTTTAAATTATAATGACAACACAAAACATCCAAATGACCCTGATCAAAAGTTCACATACCCCATTTCTTAATACAGTATATTACCCCTTCTAACATCAATGACAGCTGGAAGTTTTTAGTGGTAGTTGTGGATGAGGTTGTCAAACTAATGTGTTTTCTCTATTTAAATAATAATGACAATCCAAAACATCCAAATGTCCCTGATCAAAAGTTTACATACCCCATTTCTTAATACCGTGTATTGCCTGTTATGATCAGGTGACCTTGGAGCAGCATGAAAACTTTCACTGGAGTAGGTGGTAACTATACTGACCGCAAACCCTGATCTTATCACCGCAACTAGAAGTAGCCGTGGGGTGTGCCTAACAAAACCTAGACACCTCGACACAGCCGGAGAACTAAATATCCCTAAAGATGGAAATAGGAATACTATCTTGCCTCAGAGCAGAATCCCAAAGGATAGGCAGTCCCCCACAAATAATGACTGAGAGTAGTAGAGGAAAAGACAAACTCAGGCAGAAAACAGGATTTGGCAAAAGAGGCCACTTCTAGCTAAATAGGAAAGGATAGGACAGGACACTAAGGGGTCAGCATTAAAATCCTTCCAAAATATCCACAGCAGAAAATACAAAAATTAACTCCACCACCTAACTTAAGGTGTGGAGCGTATATCTGCAACTCCAGAGAATCCAACCAGACTGAGAAAACACTGACACAGTCTAAGCTGGACAATAGAAAAACAAACGAACAGCACTGAAAATAAGCACACTGCATGTGTGCCACAGGAAAGGAAACAGACACTTATCTTTGCTGAATTGGCAGCTAAGCAGGAGAGGCCAAGAGAGATCCAACACTTCCCAAGAAACATTGACAACTGGCCAGGAGTAATGAGTCCAGCAAACCTAAATACCCCAGCCAGAATTGCAATCAGCAGATACACCTGTGCAAGACTGCAGCCCAGGGACAACTGCATTACCATTTACAACCACCGGAGAGAGCCAAAAAGCAGAATTCACAACAGTACCCCCCCTTGAGGAGGGGTCACCGAACCCTCACCAGAGCCCCCAGGCCAATCAGGATGAGCCAGATGAAAGGTACGAACCAAATCAGCGGCATGGACATCAGAGGCAAAAACCCAAGAATTTCTGAAGGCTCTTCACGGATGTGGGCTGAATCCAATCATGAATGGCCTGAACCTTAACCGGATCCATCTCTATAGACGAGGGAGAAAAAATAAAGCCCAAAAAAGAAACCTTCTTCACCCCAAAAAGACACTTAGACCCTTTCACAAACAAGGCATTGTCACGAAGGATCTGAAATACCATCCTGACCTGTTGCACATGAGACTCCCAATCATCGGAAAAAATCAAAATATCGTCCAAATATACAATCAAGAATTTATCAAGATAATTCCGGAAGATATCATGCATGAAGGACTGAAAAACAGATGGAGCATTAGAGAGTCCGAATGGCATCACAAGGTATTCAAAATCGACTTCGGGTGTGTTAAACGCAGTTTTCCATTCATCACCCTGCTTAATACGAACAAGATTATATGCCCCCCGAAGGTCAATCTTAGTAAACCAACTAGCTCCCTTAATCCTAGCAAACAAATCGGAAAGCAAAGGTAAAGGGTATTGAAACTTGACCGTGATCTTATTCAAGAGGCGATAATCAATACAGGGTCTTAAGGAACCATCTTTTTTGGCAACAAAAAAGAACCCCGCACCCAACGGTGAAGAAGATGGTCGAATATGCCCTTTCTCCAAAAACTCCTTAATATAGCTCCGCATGGCGGTATGTTCAGGTACAGACAGGTTGAAAAGTCGACCCTTAGGAAACTTACAGCCTGGAATCAAGTCAATAGCACAATCACAGTCCCTGTGCGGTGGAAGGAAACTGGACTTGGGCTCATCGAATACATCCTGAAAATCAGACAAAAACTCTGGAATTTCAGAAGAGGAAGAAGAGGCGATTGACATCAAAGGAACCTCATCATGAACCCCCTGACAACACCAACTAGTCACAGACATGGACTTCCAATCCAAAACAGGATTATGTACCTGCAACCCAGCACGATAGCATCATGCAAATTATGCAACACCAGAAATCAACAATCTTCCTGATGGGCTGGCGCCATGCGCATGGTCACCTGTGTCCAGAACTGGGGTTTATTTTTAGCCAAGGGTGTAGCATCAATGCCCCTTAAAGGAATAGGGTTCTGCAAAGGCTGCAAGGGAAAACCACAATGCCTAGCAAACTCAAAGTCCATTAAGTTCAAGGCGGCGCCTGAATCCACAAACGCCATGACAGAAAATGATGACAATGAGCAGATCATCAGGAGGGCGTTAAACTAGAAGAAGAGGGGACGGGAAGAAAAACATTAGACTTGAACAAAGAAGATCCAGGAAAACATACTCAGAAAGGAGGTAAGAACATTTCTAAAACAATCCACAGCGAGGAGATTGGAACAAAACAAAATCCTCTAAACTGCATGCTCGCAAACGCCAGAAGCCTGACAAACAAGATGGAAGAACTAGAAGCAGAAATATCTACAGGTAACTTTGACATAGTGGGAATAACCGAGACATGGTTAGATGAAAGCTATGACTGGGCAGTTAACTTACAGGGTTACAGTCTGTTTAGAAAGGATCGTAAAAATCGGAGAGGAGGAGGGGTTTGTCTCTATGTAAAGTCTTGTCAAAAGTCCACTTTAAGGGAGGATATTAGCGAAGGAAATGAGGATGTCGAGTCCATATGGGTCGAAATTCATGGAGGGAAAAATGGTAACAAAATTCTCATTGGGGTCTGTTACAAACCCCCAAATATAACAGAAAGCATGGAAAGTCTACTTCTAAAGCAGATAGATGAAGCTGCAACCCATAATGAGGTCCTGGTTATGGGGGATTTTAACTACCCGGATATTAACTGGGAAACAGAAACCTGTGAAACCCATAAAGGCAACAGGTTTCTGCTAATAACCAAGAAAAATTATCTTTCACAATTGGTGCAGAATCCAACCAGAGGAGCAGCACTTTTAGACCTAATACTATCTAATAGACCTGACAGAATAACAAATCTGCAGGTAGTCGGGCATCTAGGAAATAGCGACCACAATATTGTACAGTTTCACCTGTCTTTCACTAGGGGGACTTGTCAGGGAGTCACAAAAACACTGAACTTTAGGAAGGCAAAGTTTGACCAGCTTAGAGATGCCCTTAATCTGGTAGACTGGGACAATATCCTCAGAAATAAGAATACAGATAATAAATGGGAAATGTTTAAGAACATCCTAAATAGGCAGTGTAAGCGGTTTATACCTTGTGGGAATAAAAGGACTAGAAATAGGAAAAACCCAATGTGGCTAAACAAAGAAGTAAGACAGGCAATTAACAGTAAAAAGAAAGCATTTGCACTACTAAAGCAGGATGGCACCATTGAAGCTCTAAAAAACTATAGGGAGAAAAATACTTTATCTAAAAAACTAATTAAAGCTGCCAAAAAGGAAACAGAGAAGCACATTGCTAAGGAGAGTAAAACTAATCCCAAACTGTTCTTCAACTATATCAATAGTAAAAGAATAAAAACTGAAAATGTAGGTCTCTTAAAAAATAGTGAGGAAAGAATGGTTGTAGATGACGAGGAAAAAGCTAACATATTAAATACCTTCTTCTCCACGGTATTCACGGTGGAAAATGAAATGCTAGGTGAAATCCCAAGAAACAATGAAAACCCTATATTAAGGGTCACCAATCTAACCCAAGAAGAGGTGCGAAACCGGCTAAATAAGATTAAAATAGATAAATTTCCGGGTCCGGATGGCATACACCCACGAGTACTAAGAGAACTAATTAATGTAATAGATAAGCCATTATTTCTTATTTTTAGGGACTCTATAGCGACAGGGTCTGTTCCGCAGGATTGGCGCATAGCAAATGTGGTGCCAATATTCAAAAAGGGCTCTAAAAGTGAACCTGGAAATTATAGGCCAGTAAGTCTAACCTCTATTGTTGGTAAAATATTTGAAGGGTTTCTGAGGGATGTTATTCTGGATTATCTCAATGAGAATAAATGTTTAACTCCATATCAGCATGGGTTTATGAGAAATCGCTCCTGTCAAACCAATCTAATCAGTTTTTATGAAGAGGTAAGCTATAGGCTGTACCACGGTGAGTCATTGGACGTGGTATGTCTCGATTTTTCCAAAGCGTTTGATACCGTGCCGCACAAGAAGTTGGTACACAAAATGAGAATGCTTGGTCTGGGGGAAAATGTGTGTAAATGGGTTAGTAACTGGCTTAGTGATAGAAAGCAGAGGGTGGTTATAAATGATATAGTCTCTAACTGGGTCGCTCTGACCAGTGGGGTACCGCAGGGGTCGGTATTGGGACCTGTTCTCTTCAACATATTCATTAATGATCTGGTAGAAGGTTTACACAGTAAAATATCGATATTTGCAGATGATACAAAACTATGTAAAGCAGTTAATACAAGAGAAGATAGTATTCTGCTACAGATGGATCTGGATAAGTTGGAAACTTGGGCTGAAAGGTGGCAGATGAGGTTTAACAATGATAAATGTAAGGTTATACACATGGGAAGAAGGAATCAATATCACCATTACACACTGAACGGGAAACCACTGGGTAAATCTGACAGGGAGAAGGACTTGGGGATCCTAGTTAATGATAAACTTACCTGGAGCAGCCAGTGCCAGGCAGCAGCTGCCAAGGCAAACAGGATCATGGGGTGCATTAAAAGAGGTCTGGATACACATGATGAGAGCATTATACTGCCTCTGTACAAATCCCTAGTTAGACCGCACATGGAGTACTGTGTCCAGTTTTGGGCACCGGTGCTCAGGAAGGATATAATGGAACTAGAGAGAGTACAAAGGAGGGCAACAAAATTAATAAAGGGGATGGGAGAACTACAATACCCAGATAGATTAGCAAAATTAGGATTATTTAGTCTAGAAAAAAGACGACTGAGGGGCGATCTAATAACAATGTATAAGTATATAAGGGGACAATACAAATATCTCGCTGAGGATCTGTTTATACCAAGGAAGGTGACGGGCACAAGGGGGCATTCTTTGCGTCTGGAGGAGAGAAGGTTTTTCCACCAACATAGAAGAGGATTCTTTACTGTTAGGGCAGTGAGAATCTGGAATTGCTTGCCTAAGGAGGTGGTGATGGCGAACTCAGTCGAGGGGTTCAAGAGAGGCCTGGATGTCTTCCTGGAGCAGAACAATATTGTATCATACAATTAATAGGTTCTGTAGAAGGACGTAGATCTGGGGATTTATTATGATGGAATATAGGCTGAACTGGATGGACAAATGTCTTTTTTCGGCCTTACTAACTATGTTACTATGTTACTATGTTAGATCAAGGACACAGATAACAGAAATGTATTTTGTACAGTACTGATGGTAAATGAGCTGGCGATCCTCTTTGTCCGCTTAGGTGAAAAATCCACAAGTGCACCAGTCACAAAATACCAAATACAGGCACTGATATAAAAAATAAAAACAATAAAAAATAATACAGACTATATATATTAATATCAGTGACTAGTGTCCTGTGGAACAAGGAGTGTCGAAAACACCAACGTACCAGACAGAGGCAACCACAGCTGACATGGAATAATCCAAGAAGAATCACCAGACAGGAATAAGGTATAAGAATTATCTTTATTAAATCAAATTGGCAATTATTAATAATAAAAGAATATATATCAAAAGAAATTGTGCGCACAAGGGACAATATAATTAATAATTAAAATCAATGCAAAATGGTACAGGCTGGCCCAAAGAATATATCTAAACATATGTAAAAACAGGTACATACACCCCCAGACAGTTTATAGATAATTAAAAACAAATGGCCTGAAAATTACATATTCCTCTCATTGATATTCAATAATTGTGCAAAAAATATATAGATAAAAAAGAGTCCTTGATAAAAAAAGGCAAAATATGCGTGCAAAACTGCAGTGTAAAGTGCTAACAGACAAATATTTGAAGTTGATGTGACGTATAGTAAGTCATAAAAAAATATATAAATATATATAGTGCAAAGAAAAGTGCAATGTGCAATATGCAAGGACCATAAAGGTTTAGCACAAATTTTACATAAGCCACGGAATATAGGGTTAACAGCAGTGTATAGCTAATTTTAAGTTGTACACAAACTCACAGAATGTAAACATACAATGCTGTAGGATCCTAATGCTGTCCTAAGACAGAAAGAGGCTGTAACTACCCGGCCATAATACAAGCCAAATGCCGGTATAAGAGCCTACAGTAGGGGGGTCACAGCAGTGTGTAACTAATTTTAAGCTGTGCAAGAGATCGCAAAGTATGCCAAACTATAAGATCCAAATGCTGTCCAAAGACAGGAGAGACACTGCCACCGCCCGGCCACAATACAAGCCAAATGCCGGTATAAGAGCCAACAATAGAGGGGGAATGTATGTTATATTTAATTTACCTGTAATAATGGGTCAGCCTGGTCCCAGAGAGGCGCACCCCGACGCGCGTTTCAGAACTCGGTCCTTCGTCAGGGGGATCCCTGAATTTGTTTTTAATTTGTCCGCTTAGGGCAGACAGCAATGACATGAGAAGCGTCGCCACAATAATAACACAACCTATTCTGACGTCTGAAACCTTGTTGTTCCGTTCTAGACAGAATCCTATCACACTGCATAGGCTCAGGAATTTGCTCTGAGGATAACGCCACAGCGCGCACAGTTCTGCGCTCCCGCAAGCGCCGGTCAATCTGAATGGCCAGAGACATAGAATCACTCAGACCGGAGGGCGTGGGAAACCCCACCATAACATCTTTAACGGATTCAGAAAGACCCTTTCTGAAAATTGCCGCCAAAGCATCATCATTCCATTTAGTCAACACAGACCATTTTCTGAATATCTGACAATACAATTCAGCCGCCTGTTGACCCTGAGACAAGGCCAACAAGGTCTTCTCAGCTTGATCCACAGAATTAGGTTCATTATATAATAATCCTAGCGTCTGAAAGAAGGAGTCTACATTAAGCAAAGCCGGATTCCCAGTTTCCAAGGAAAATGCCCAATCCTGCGGGTCGCCACGCAGCAGGGAGATGACGATTTCAACCTGCTGAATGGAATCACCGGAGGATCGAGGTCTCAAAGCAAAAAACAGTTTACAGTTGTTTTTAAAACTCAAAAATTTGGACCTGTCACCAAAAAACAAATCAGGAGTAGGAATCTTCGGTTCTAAAACAGGAGTCTGAACAATGTAATCAGAAATACCCTGTACTCTAGCAGCAAGCTGGTCTACACGAGAAGCTAATTCCTGAACATTCATGCTAGCACAAGGCTCTTCAGCCACCCAGAGATATAGAAGGAGGAGTAGACAAAGTAGACTGAAGAAAAAAAATGGCTCAAGACCTTTCTTCCCTTGTTCTGAGATGCATTTAACTCATTATTGGCCAGTTGTACTGTTATGATCAGGTAACCTTGGAGCAGCATGAAAACTTTCACTGGAGTAGGTGGTAACTATACTGACCGCAAACCCTGATCTTATCACCGCA
Organism: Ranitomeya imitator; assembly: GCF_032444005.1. Classification (NCBI taxonomy): domain Eukaryota; kingdom Metazoa; phylum Chordata; class Amphibia; order Anura; family Dendrobatidae; genus Ranitomeya; species Ranitomeya imitator. The sequence goes on from NC_091282.1 coordinate 1,160,909,567, forward strand.
ACTAGAAGTAGCTGTGGGGTGTGCCTAACAAAACCTAGACACCTCGACACAGCCCGAGAACTAAATATCCCTAAAGATGGAAATAGAAATACTATCTTGCCTCAGAGCAGAACCCAAAAGACATATACTCCCCGCAGTTTCCCCGGCGCTCCGCTATATACTCCCCACAGTGTTCCCAGCGCTCCGCTATATACTCCCCGCAGTGTCCCCGGTGCTCCGCTCCATACTCCCCGCAGTGTCCCCGGCGCTCCACAGTCAGTGTCCCCGGCGCTCCGCTCCATGCTTCCCGCAGTCACTGTCCCTGGCGCCCGCTCCATACTCCCCTCCAGTCACCGCTAACACAGGGTTAATGCCGGCGGTAACAGACCGCGTTATGCCGCAGGTAACGCACTCCGTTACCGCCGCTATTAACCCTGTGTGTCCCCAATCTTTTACTATTGATGCTGCCTATGCAGCATCAATAGTAAAAAAAGTAATGTAAAAAATAAAAACCTGCTATACTCATCCTCCGTTGTCCGCTGAGGCGCTCGCGCCTGCCGCCATCTTCCTTTTCCAGCGATGCATTGCGAAATTACCCAGAAGACCAAGTGGTCTCACAAGACCGCTAAGTCATCTGGGTAATTTCACAATGCATCCTGGGAACGCAAGATGGCGGCAGCTGCGCGCCCATCAGCACAGCGCCGTTGGATCCCAGGAGGCGGAGAGACGGGACGCTGAGGAGCAGCGACCAGAATGGTGAGTATGTTAAACTACAAGGGGCCCTCGGATCGCTAGGTGAGTATGTTTATTTTTTATTTTTTAACCTGTGACATACGTAGCTGGGCAATATACTACGTCACTGGCCAATATACTACGTGACTGGCCAATAAACTACGTGGCTCCGTGCTATATACTATGTCGCTGTGCAATATACTATGTGGCTCTGTGCTGTATACTACGTCACTGGGCAATATACTACGTGGCTCTGTGCTCTATACTACGTCACTGGGCAATATACTATGTCACTGGGCAATATACTACGTCACTGGACAATATACTACGTGGCTCTGTGCTGTATACTACGTCACTGAGCAATATACTATGAGGCTCTGTGCTGTACACTAAGTAACTGGGCAATATACTACGTCACTGGGCAATATACTACGTCACTGGGCAATAAACTACGTGGCTCTGTGCTGTATACTTAGTAGCTGGGCAATATACTACGTCACTGGGCAATATACTACGTCACTGGGCAATATACTACGTGGCTCTCTGCTGTATACTACGTCACTGAGCAATATACTATAAGGCTCTGTGCTGTATACTAAGTAACTGGGCAATATACTACATCACTGGGTAATATACTACGTGGCTGGGCAATATACTACATCGCTGTGCAATATACTACGTGGCACTGTGCTGAATACTGCGTCGCTGAGCAATATACTATGTGGCTGTGCAATATACTACGTGGCTGGGCAATATACTACGTGGTTGGGCAATATACGACGTGTCTGGGCAATATACGACGAGTCTGGGCAATATACTACGTGGCTGGGCAATATACTACGTGGCTCTGTGCTGTATACTACGTCACTGGGCAATATACTACGTGGCTCTGTGCTGTATACTACGTCACTGGTCAATATACTACGTCACTGGGCAATATACTACGTGGCTGGGCAATATACTACATCGCTGTGCAATATACTACGTGGCTCTGTGCTGTATACTACGTCGTTGTGCAATATACTATGTGGCTCTGTGCTGTATACTACGTCGCTGTGCAATATACTACGTGGCTCTATGCTGTATATTACATCACTGAGCAATATACTACGTAACTGGGCAATATACTATGTGGCTCTTTGCTGTATACTACGTAACTGGGCAACATACTACGTGGCTGGGCAACATACTACGTGGCTCAGTGCTGTATACTACGTCACTGGGCAATATACTATGTAACTGGGCAATATACTACGTCACTGGGCAATATACTACGTGGCTCTGTGCTGTGCTATATTATACTCCCCGCAGTGTCCCCGGCGCTCCGCTATATTATACTCCCCGCAGTGTCCCCGGCGCTCCGCTATATACTCCCCACAGGGTCCCCGGCGCTCCGCTCCATACTCCCCGCAGTGTCCCCGCCGCTCCGCAGTCAGTGTCCCCGCCGCTCCGCTCCATGCTCCCCGCAGTCACTGTCCCCAGCCCGCTCCATACTCCCCTCCAGTCACCGCTAACACAGGGTTAATGCCGGCGGTATTGGACTGCGTTGTGCCGCGGGTAACGCACTTCGTTACCGCCGCTATTAACCCTGTGTGTCCCCAACCTTTTACTATTGATGCTGCCCATGCGGCATCAATAGTAAAAAAAAGTAATGTTGAAAAAACAAAGCACCTGCTATACTCACCCCCCCGTTGTCCGCTGAGGCGCTTGCGCCTGCCGCCATCTTCCTTTCCCAGCGATGCATTGCGAAATTACCCAGAAGACCTAGTGGTCTCACGAGACCGCTAAGTCATCTGGGTAATTTTGCAATGCATCCTGGGAACGCAAGATGACGGCAGCCGTGCGCCCATCGGCGCAGCGCCATTGGATCCCAGGAGGCGGAGAGACGGGACGCTGAGGAGCAGCGACCAGAATGGTGAGTATGTTAAACTACAAGGGGCCCTCGGATCGTTAGGTGAATATGTTTATTTTTTAACCTGTGACATACGTGGCTGGGCAATATACTACGTCACTGGCCAATATAATACGTGGCTCTGTGCTGTATACCACGTCACTGGGCAATATACTACGTGGTTGGGCAATATACTACATGGCTCTGTGCTGTATACTACATCACTGGGCAATATACTACGCGGCTGGGCAATATACCACGTGACTTTGTGCTGTATACTACGTAACTGGGCAATATACTACGTCACTGGGCAATATACTACGTCACCTTGCAATATACTACGTGACTGGGCAATATACTACGTAACTGGGCAATATACTACATGGCTCTGTGCTGTATACTACGTAACTGGGCAATATACTACGTCACTGGGCAATATACTACGTAACTGGATAATATACTATGTCACTGGGCAATATACTACGTCACTGGGCAATATACAATGTCACTGGGCAATATACTGGGCAGTATACTATACTTCGTGGCTAGGCAATATACTACGTCACTGTGCAATATACTACGTGGCTCTGTGCTGTATACTACGTCGATGGGCAATATACTATGTGGCTGTGCAATACACTACGTGGCTGGGCAATATACGACGTGTCTGGGATATATGCGACGTGGCTGGGCAATATACTACGTGGCTCTGTGCTGTATACTACGTCACTGGGCAAAATACTACGTGGCTCGGTGCTGTATACTTCGTCGCTGTGCAATATACTACGTGGCTCTGTGCTGTATACTACGTCACAGGACAATATACTACGTAACTGGGCAATATACTACGTGGCTCTGTGCTGTACACTACGTTGCTGTGCAATATACTACGTGGCTCTGTGCTGTACACTACGTCACTGCGCAATATACTACGTCACTGGGCAATATACTTCGTCACTGGGCAATATACTACGTGGCTAGGCAATATACTACGTCGCTGTGCAATATACTATGTGGCTGTGCAATATACTACATAGTAACATAGTAACATAGTAACATAGTTAGTAAGGCCGAAAAAATACATTTGTCCATCCAGTTCAGCCTATATTCCATCATAATAAATACCCAGATCTACGTCCTTCTACAGAACCTAATAATTGTATGATACAATATTGTTCTGCTCCAGGAAGACATCCAGGCCTCTCTTGAACCCCTCGACTGAGTTCGCCATCACCACCTCCTCAGGCAAGCAATTCCAGATTCTCACTGCCCTAACAGTAAAGAATCCTCTTCTATGTTGGTGGAAAAACCTTCTCTCCTCCAGACGCAAAGAATGCCCCCTTGTGCCCGTCACCTTCCTTGGTATAAACAGATCCTCAGCGAGATATTTGTATTGTCCCTTTATATACTTATACATGGTTATTAGATCGCCCCTCAGTCGTCTTTTTTCTAGACTAAATAATCCTAATTTCGCTAATCTATCTGGGTATTGTAGTTCTCCCATCCCCTTTATTAATTTTGTTGCCCTCCTTTGTACTCGCTCTAGTTCCATTATATCCTTCCTGAGCACCGGTGCCCAAAACTGGACACAGTACTCCATGTGCGGTCTAACTAGGGATTTGTACAGAGGCAGTATAATGCTCTCATCATGTGTATCCAGACCTCTTTTAATGCACCCCATGATCCTGTTTGCCTTGGCAGCTGCTGCCTGGCACTGGCTGCTCCAGGTAAGTTTATCATTAACTAGGATCCCCAAGTCCTTCTCCCTGTCAGATTTACCCAGTGGTTTCCCGTTCAGTGTGTAATGGTGATATTGATTCCCTCTTCCCATGTGTATAACCTTACATTTATCATTGTTAAACCTCATCTGCCACCTTTCAGCCCAAGTTTCCAACTTATCCAGATCCATCTGTAGCAGAATACTATCTTCTCTTGTATTAACTGCTTTACATAGTTTTGTATCATCTGCAAATATCGATATTTTACTGTGTAAACCTTCTACCAGATCATTAATGAATATGTTGAAGAGAACAGGTCCCAATACTGACCCCTGCGGTACCCCACTGGTCACAGCGACCCAGTTAGAGACTATACCATTTATAACCACCCTCTGCTTTCTATCACTAAGCCAGTTACTAACCCATTTACACACATTTTCCCCCAGACCAAGCATTCTCATTTTGTGTACCAACCTCTTGTGCGGCACGGTATCAAACGCTTTGGAAAAATCGAGATATACCACGTCCAATGACTCACCGTGGTCCAGTCTATAGCTTACCTCTTCATAAAAACTGATTAGATTGGTTTGACAGGAGCGATTTCTCATAAACCCATGCTGATATGGAGTTAAACAGTTATTCTCATTGAGATAATCCAGAATAACATCCCTCAGAAACCCTTCAAATATTTTACCAACAATAGAGGTTAGACTTACTGGCCTATAATTTCCAGGTTCACTTTTAGAGCCCTTTTTGAATATTGGCACCACATTTGCTATGCGCCAATCCTGCGGAACAGACCCTGTCTCTATAGAGTCCCTAAAAATAAGAAATAATGGTTTATCTATTACATTACTTAGTTCTCTTAGTACTCGTGGGTGTATGCCATCCGGACCCGGAGATTTATCTATTTTAATCTTATTTAGCCGGTTTTGCACCTCTTCTTGGGTTAGATTGGTGACCCTTAATATAGGGTTTTCATTGTTTCTTGGGATTTCACCTAGCATTTCATTTTCCACCGTGAATACCGTGGAGAAGAAGGTGTTTAACATGTTAGCTTTTTCCTCGTCATCTACAACCATTCTTTCCTCACTATTTTTTAAGGGGCCTACATTTTCAGTTTTTATTCTTTTACTATTGATATAGTTGAAGAACAGTTTGGGATTAGTTTTACTCTCCTTAGCAATGTGCTTCTCTGTTTCCTTTTTGGCAGCTTTAATTAGTTTTTTAGATAAAGTATTTTTCTCCCTATAGTTTTTTAGAGCTTCAATGGTGCCATCCTGCTTTAGTAGTGCAAATGCTTTCTTTTTACTGTTAATTGCCTGTCTTACTTCTTTGTTTAGCCACATTGGGTTTTTCCTATTTCTAGTCCTTTTATTCCCACAAGGTATAAACCGCTTACACTGCCTATTTAGGATGTTCTTAAACATTTCCCATTTATTATCTGTATTCTCATTTCTGAGGATATTGTCCCAGTCTACCAGATTAAGGGCATCTCTAAGCTGGTCAAACTTTGCCTTCCTAAAGTTCAGTGTTTTTGTGACTCCCTGACAAGTCCCCCTAGTGAAAAACAGGTGAAACTGCACAATATTGTGGTCGCTATTTCCTAAATGCCCAACCACCTGCAGATTTGTTATTCTGTCAGGTCTATTAGATAGTATTAGGTCTAAAAGTGCTGCTCCTCTGGTTGGATTCTGCACCAATTGTGAAAGATAATTTTTCTTGGTTATTAGCAGAAACCTGTTGCCTTTATGGGTTTCACAGGTTTCTGTTTCCCAGTTAATATCCGGGTAGTTAAAGTCCCCCATAACCAGGACCTCATTATGGGTTGCAGCTTCATCTATCTGCTTTAGAAGTAGACTTTCCATGCTTTCTGTTATATTTGGGGGTTTGTAACAGACCCCAATGAGAATTTTGTTACCATTTTTCCCTCCATGAATTTCAACCCATATGGACTCGACATCCTCATTCCCTTCGCTAATATCCTCCCTTAAAGTGGACTTTAGACAAGACTTTACATAGAGACAAACCCCTCCTCCTCTCCGATTTTTACGATCCTTTCTAAACAGACTGTAACCCTGTAAGTTAACTGCCCAGTCATAGCTTTCATCTAACCATGTCTCGGTTATTCCCACTATGTCAAAGTTACCTGAAGATATTTCTGCTTCTAGTTCTTCCATCTTGTTTGTCAGGCTTCTGGCGTTTGCGAGCATGCAGTTTAGAGGATTTTGTTTTGTTCCAATCTCCTCACTGTGGATTGTTTTAGAAATGTTCTTACCTCCCTTCTGAGTATGTTTTCCTGGGTCGTCTTTGTTCGAGTCTAATGTTTTTCTTCCCGTCCCCTCTTCTTCTAGTTTAACGCCCTCCTGATGAGTGTAGCGAGTCTTCTGGCGAATGTGTGTTTCCCAGGTTTGTTGAGGTGTAGTCCGTCTCTGGCGAGGAGTCCATCATACCAGTAATTCACACCGTGGTCCAGGAATCCAAATCCTTGTTGTCTGCACCATCGTCTTAGCCAGTTGTTTGCATCAAGGATCCTGTTCCATCTCCTGGTGCCATGCCCGTCTACTGGAAGGATAGAAGAAAAAACTACCTGTGCATCCAGTTCCTTTACTTTCTTCCCCAACTCTTCAAAGTCCTTGCAGATTGTCGGTAGGTCCTTCCTTGCCGTGTCATTGGTGCCAACATGTATCAGAAGAAATGGGTGGACGTCCTTGGAGCTGAAGAGCTTTGGTATCCTATCGGTCACATCCTTGATCATCGCACCTGGAAGGCAGCATACTTCTCTTGCAGTTATGTCCGGTCTGCAGATGGCTGCTTCGGTGCCTCTCAGTAGTGAGTCTCCCACCACCACCACTCTTCGTTGCTTCTTGGCTGTACTTTTTGCTGTCACTTGTTGCTGTGTGCCCTTTTCTTTTTTGCTTGCTGGTATTGCTTCATTCTTAGGTGTGCCATCTTCATCCTCTACAAAGATTTGATATCGGTTCTTCAGTTGTGTGGTTGGTGATTTCTCCATGTGGCTGGGCAATATACGACGTGTCTGGGCAATATACGACGTGGCTGGGCAATATACTACGTGGCTCTGTGCTGTATACTACTTCACTGGGCAATATACTACGTGGCTCTGTGCTGTATACTACGTCACTGGGCAATATACTACGTAACTGGATAATATACTATGTCACTGGGCAATATACTACGTCACTGGGCAATATACAATGTCACTGGGCAATATACTGGGCAGTATACTATACTTCGTGGCTAGGCAATATACTACGTCACTGTGCAATATACTACGTGGCTCTGTGCTGTATACTACGTCGATGGGCAATATACTATGTGGCTGTGCAATACACTACGTGGCTGGGCAATATACGACGTGTCTGGGATATATGCGACGTGGCTGGGCAATATACTACGTGGCTCTGTGCTGTATACTACGTCACTGGGCAAAATACTACGTGGCTCTGTGCTGTATACTTCGTCGCTGTGCAATATACTACGTGGCTCTGTGCTGTATACTACGTCACAGGACAATATACTACGTAACTGGGCAATATACTACGTGGCTCTGTGCTGTACACTACGTTGCTGTGCAATATACTACGTGGCTCTGTGCTGTACACTACGTCACTGCGCAATATACTACGTCACTGGGCAATATACTTTGTCACTGGGCAATATACTACGTGGCTAGGCAATATACTACGTCGCTGTGCAATATACTATGTGGCTGTGCAATATACTACGTGGCTGGGCAATATACGACGTGTCTGGGCAATATACGACGTGGCTGGGCAATATACTACGTGGCTCTGTGCTGTATACTACTTCACTGGGCAATATACTACGTGGCTCTGTGCTGTATACTACGTCGCTGTGCAATATACTACATGGCTCTGTGCTGTATACTATGTCACTGGGCAATATACTACGTCACTGGACAATATACTACGTAACTGGGCAATATACTACGTGGCTCTGTGCTGTATACTACGTCACTGGGCAATATACTACATGGCTCTGTGCTGTATACTACGTAAATGGGCAATATACTACATCACTGGGCTATATACTATGTGGCTGGACAATATACTACATGGCTCTGTGCTGTATACTACGTAAATGGGCAATATACTACGTAATTGGGCAATATACTACGTCACTGGGAAATATACTACGTCACTGGGCAATATACTACGTCACTAGACAATATACTACGTGGCTCTGTGCTGTATATTACATCACTGAGCAATATACTACGTAACTGGGCAATATACTATGTGGCTCTTTGCTGTATACTACGTAACTGGGCAACATACTACGTGGCTGGGCAACATACTACGTGGCTCAGTGCTGTATACTACGTCACTGGGCAATATACTATGTAACTGGGCAATATACTATGTAACTGGGCAATATACTACGTCACTGGGCAATATACTACATCACTGGGCAATATACTACGTGGCTCTGTGCTGTATACTCCGCTATATTATACTCCCCGCAGTGTCCCCGGCGCTCCGCTATATTATACTCCCCGCAGTGTCCCCGGCGCTCCGCTATATACTCCCCACAGGGTCCCCGGCGCTCCGCTCCATACTCCCCGCAGTGTCCCCGCCGCTCCGCAGTCAGTGTCCCCGCCGCTCCGCTCCATGCTCCCCACAGTCACTGTCCCCAGCCCGCTCCATACTCCCCTCCAGTCACCGCTAACACAGGGTTAATGCCGGCGGTATTGGACTGCGTTGTGCCGCGGGTAACGCACTTCGTTACCGCCGCTATTAACCCTGTGTGTCCCCAACCTTTTACTATTGATGCTGCCCATGCGGCATCAATAGTAAAAAAAAGTAATGTTGAGAAAACAAAGCACCTGCTATACTCACCCCCCGTTGTCCGCTGAGGCGCTCACGCCTGCCGCCATCTTCCTTTCCCAGCGATGCATTGCGAAATTACCCAGAAGACCTAGTGGTCTCACGAGACCGCTAAGTCATCTGGGTAATTTTGCAATGCATCCTGGGAACGCAAGATGGCGGCAGCCGCGCGCCCATCGGCGCAGCGCCATTGGATCCCAGGAGGCGGAGAGACGGGACGCTGAGGAGCAGTGACCAGAATGGTGAGTATGTTAAACTACAAGGGGCCCTCGGATCGTTAGGTGAATATGTTTATTTTTTAACCTGTGACATACGTGGCTGGGCAATATACTACGTCACTGGCCAATATACTACGTGGCTCTGTGCTGTATACTACGTCACTGGGCAATATACTACGTGGTTGGGCAATATACTACATGGCTCTGTGCTGTATACTACATCACTGGGCAATATACTACGTGGCTGGGCAATATACCACGTGACTATGTGCTGTATACTACGTAACTGGGCAATATACTATGTCACTGGGCAATATACTACATCACCTTGCAATATACTACGTGACTGGGCAATATACTACGTAACTGGGCAATATACTACATGGCTCTGTGCTGTATACTACGTAACTGGGCAATATACTACGTCACTGGGCAATATACTACGTAACTGGGCAATATACTACGTAACTGGATAATATACTATGTCACTGGGCAATATACTACGTCACTGGGCAATAAACAATGTCACTGGGCAATATACTATGTAACTGGCCAATATACTTCGTGGCTAGGCAATATACTACGTCACTGTGCAATATACTACGTTGCTCTGTGCTGTATACTACGTCGATGGGCAATATACTATGTGGCTGTGCAATACACTACGTGGCTGGGCAATATACGACGTGTCTGGGATATATGCGACGTGGCTGGGTAATATACTACGTGGCTCTGTGCTGTATACTACGTCACTGGGCAAAATACTACGTGGCTCTGTGCTGTATACTTCGTCGCTGTGCAATATACTATGTGGCTCTGTGCTGTATACTACGTCACAGGACAATATACTACATAACTGGGCAATATACTACGTGGCTCTGTGCTGTACACTACGTTGCTGTGCAATATACTACGGGGCTCTGTGCTGTACACTACGTCACTGCGCAATATACTATGTCACTGGGCAATATACTTCGTCACTGGGCAATATACTACGTGGCTAGGCAATATACTACGTCGCTGTGCAATATACTATGTGGCTCTGTGCTGTATACTACGTCGATGGGCAATATACTATGTGGCTGTGCAACATACTACGTGGCTGGGCAATATACGACGTGTCTGGGCAATATACGACGTGGCTGGGCAATATACTACGTGGCTCTGTGCTGTATACTACGTCACTGGGCAATATACTACGTGGCTCTGTGCTGTATACTACGTCGCTGTGCAATATACTACATGGCTCTGTGCTGTATACTATGTCACTGGGCAATATACTACGTCACTGGACAATATACTACGTAACTGGGCAATATACTACGTGGCTCTGTGCTGTATACTACGTCACTGGGCAATATACTACATGGCTCTGTGCTGTATACTACGTAACTGGGCAATATACTACATCACTGGGCTATATACTACGTGGCTGGACAATATACTACATGGCTCTGTGCTGTATACTACGTAAATGGGCAATATACTACGTAATTGGGCAATATACTACGTCACTGGGAAATATACTACGTCACTGGGCAATATACTACCTCACTAGACAATATACTACGTGGCTCTGTCCTGTATACTACGTCACTGGGCAATATACTACATAACTGGGCAATATACTACATGGCTCTGTGCTGTATACTACGTAACTAGGCAATATACTATGTCACTGGGCAATATACTATGTAACTGGGCAATATACTACGTCACTGGACAATATACTACGTCACTGGGCAATATACTACGTCACTGGGCAATATACTATGTAATTGGGCAATATACTACGTCACTGGGCAATATACTATGTAACTGGGCAATATACTACGTCACTGGACAATATACTACGTCACTGGGCAATATACTACGTCACTGGGCAATATACTACGTAATTGGGCAATATACTACGTCACTGGGCAATATACTATGTCACTGGGCAATATACTACGTCACTAGACAATATACTACGTGGCTCTGTGCTGAATACTAAGTCACTGGGCAATATACTACATAACTGGGCAATATACTACATGGCTCTGTGCTGTATACTACGTAACTAGGCAATATACTATGTCACTGGGCAATATATTACGTAACTGGGCAATATACTACGTCACTGAAATAGATTTAGTAAAGTGAGGCCCGACTTACTGAACAGACTGAGGATAGGAAAGGTTGCTTTGCGGTCAGCACAAAAACCTACAAAAGACCACACAGAGGGCGCAAAAAGACCCTCCGCACCGACTCACGGTGCGGAGGCGCTCCCTCTGCGTCCCAGAGCTTCCAGCAAGCAAGACAACAATAAAAATAGCAAGCTGGACAGAAAAATAGCAAACCAAAGAAAAACAAGCAGGAACTTAGCTTCTGCTGGGAAGACAGGTCACAAGAATGATCCAGGAGTGAAGTAGACCAATACTGGAACATTGACAGGTGGCATGGAGCAAAGATCTAAGTGGAGTTAAATAGAGCAGCCAGCTAATGAATTAACCTCGTCACCTGTGGAAGGAAACTCAGAAACACCCACCAGAGGAAGTCCATGGACAGAACCAGCCGAAGTACCATTCATGACCACAGGAGGGAGCCCAAGGGAATATTTAGAGAGTTAGGGAGCACCACAACTGGGCAACTACCATAATTATGATGAACATATAAAGGGGTGCAGCTCAATGCATAGCAAAAACATCATGGAAAAACAACAAGAGAAAGAAAGCTATGCAAATAGGGCGCACGCCCAAAAAAATACAAACTGAATAGCAAAAAATACAAAAATAATTTATTAAAGAAAGAGACAAATGCACAAAAATAAAAACATATAAAATACAACAACCACACTACTGGTCCCAAGATATTCATATATAAACAGCCCAAATATAAATGATATTATACGACAACAATAAAGACATGCCACAATTGGAATGTTATACCATAGAAGTATATGCATGAATATATATACATACCTTTCCCAAAACAATATATGGGAAAGGCCTATAATATGGGAAAATAAGAACCCCCTGATACTTATATAGGTAAAATATGACTCAATATTTCAAATAGCCACAATATAACAATATCTATACAAATATAAACATATATGAGCATAAAGAGTCTGGGCGTCCCCAGACAACCTTGCAATAAATAAAGTGCCCTAATATAGAGAAAGAGACTAATACCATCAATGGGGCCCCAATAAGCGCATAAGAGGATAATATAAAAAAAAAAAAAATGAGATATTAGCTAAGTAAAGAGATGCGACAAGCAAAGCAGCCAGGTGGGGAAATAAACCCACTCAGGTATAGAGAAGGCGTCCATAAAGATGGAAGTATGTGGCACAATGATGTAAAAAGATACAGGGGTTAAAGATAAATACCCAAAGTAGGTCATCCAGTATGTGGCATGGGTCGTCGGCAGTCAGTAGTCAAAGGTGGAAAAGGGCGAACCCGGGATACAGAGAGTGTGGGGGGAGCCCCACGCGTATCGCTGCTAGACGCAGCTTCGTCAGGGGAAGTGCTGGGGGACAAATAGGGAAGTCGTAAGTAGCGGTGAGTAGTTTAAGATGATTTCTGACAGGTGGGGAAAAAAAAAAAAAGTAGGTAGAAAAGCAGGACTGATCGGACAGGGCAATGTCCAAGTGGGACATATATGCTATAAGATTGGAAACCACATATGCGAGATGAGCAAATTAACACAGTACCCCAAATAGAAGGGGGCAAGGAAAGGAGGTTTCAGAGACCACAATGTGGTAAAAATGATTACAATGACAGTTACCCATAAATATCCAATTCCATGGACATAACGAGCATAGAAATGCACATACATTCATACAAAAATATATGAAAAATATAAGTATGTGTATGCACTATATATACAGAAATGTGATACTAAAGTGCTTAAACAATATTTTAATAGAGAAATAATAAAGTTATATATACAGACAAATATAAAGGGAACAACAGCGAGGCCCCCAATGGAGTAGCTAAGTCTCTATGAACAAGGGACCCCCACCCCACTTGAGCAGGTACATGATGAAAGAACATGACAAAATATGGTAACCAATCCTCTTATGGCACAGGTAATATACGTATGAGTTGCCAAACATGGTACACAACCCATGAAAATAGTTGCATAAGATATGGGGAAAGCCAAAACGGGTGGGCAAAGCGTGAGTCCACAAAGAATACAGCGTCCATGAGGGGGAGAGAGAACCGTTGTTCTTATATTGAAGGTCAAGATTCCTATGAAGGTCCCAAAGCCACTCATAGTCCCTCGTCCTCATCCATTAGTGTCCAATTCATGGTGCCTGGGTCCAGTAAAATCATCCCAGGAAGCTTGTGAAAAGCAATTCCTCATTGAGTCCAGTGGGGGAAAGACTCCGTAGATTGAAGATCCACTGGGACTCAGTTTGCAACAGCCGCTTCTTCAAGTTTCCTCCTCTGGCATTAGGAAAGATTTTCTGTAAACCAAAGAATGAGATATGAGCCGAGGAGCCACCATGAGCAATTAAAAAATGCGAAGCGACTGGGGACACCATCCTGCCTTTTCTGGTATCAGATGCCGCTAGATGTATTGTGGACAGGTGCTTCTGTGCCCTCTTCCTGAATTCCTGGGAGGTCTGGCCCACATACACCTTATTACATGGGCAGATGATGGCATAAATCACATTGACCGTTCGGCGATTAATGTACGATGTTAGTCGGTATGGTTTTGAATCCAAAGGATTGATAAACCGATCTCTGGTAACAGGAACATATTGACAGACACTGCATCCCCCACAGGGGAATGACCCTCTCAGGCGTATGCCACGATTCAAACTGGTGGTAGGGCGTAGAAAGTGGCTCCTAGTCAGTATATCCCCAAGGTTTGGAGCCCTCTTAGCTGTCAAGGTAGGGCGGGGAGTGACAAGAGTGGAGGTTTGTGTGTCAGTGGTAAGGATGTCCCAATGGGATGTTAGGACACCTCTTATCCGATCCCATTGATCATTAAAATCCGTAATGAAACGGACACTATTATCTTGATGGCAAGCACTAGGAGAAATCAATAGGTCCTGATTCATACCCGAAGCCCTTTGAAAGGCCTGGGAGATGGTCTTTTTAGGATAACCCCGCTGCCTAAATCTAGAGGTAAGTGCCCTTGACTGTGTTAGGAAGTCCTCATCCAAGGTGCAGTTGCGATGGATCCTTAGGAATTGGCCAATGGGGATACCCCTTTTAGTGTGGAGAGGGTGGAAGCTATCATACCTGAGCAGGCTGTTCGTCGCGGTGGATTTGCGATACAGATCCGTGACCAGACGTTCGTCTCAAATGCAGACTTTTAAGTCCAAAAAAGTCACTGAGTCAGGAGAGAGAGAGTGCGTAAGGACAATGTTTAAGTTGTTACTATTCAGTTCATTGAGGAAGTCAAGACACCCCTGTTCCGTACCTGTCCATAGGAAGAAAACATCGTCGAGGAAGCGATGCCAATGCCGGACGTATGTTTTGAAGGAATTGGAGCAATACACGAAGGTTTCCTCCCACCAGCCTAAAAAAATGTTCGCAAAAGCCGGTGCGCAGCGCGCCCCCATGGCCACACCCGATATCTGCCGAAAGAAAGTACGGTCAAATAAAATATAATTGTGATGTAAAATAAAGTGCAATAAATCAATCAAAAAGGAATCATGAAAACGATCTGGGTTGTCCTGTTTGCTGAGAAAATGCCCCACTGCATGCAGTCCATCAGAATGGCTGATGTTTGAGTAGAGCGACTTTGGCCACATCTCTACCATCGTTTACTAGGGATTCGGCCCATTTCATTAGTGGGTGCCGCGAGGTGGTTTGCCCGGACCCAGTACTTTTGGTGACTTGCGATGTCGAGTCGCTCTACTCAAACATCAGCCATTCTGATGGACTGCATGCAGTGGGGCATTTTCTCAGCAAACAGGACAACCCAGATCGTTTTCATGATTCCTTTTTGATTGATTTATTGCACTTTATTTTACATCACAATTATTTTTTATTTGACCGTACTTTCTTTCGGCAGATATCGGGTGTGGCCATGGGGGCGCGCTGCGCACCGGCTTTTGCGAACATTTTTTTAGGCTGGTGGGAGGAAACCTTCGTGTATTGCTCCAATTCCTTCAAAACATACGTCCGGCATTGGCATCGCTTCCTCAACGATGTTTTCTTCCTATGGACAGGTAAGGAGCAGGGGTGTCTTGACTTCCTCAATGAACTGAATAGTAACAACTTAAACATTGTCCTTACGCACTCTCTCTCTCCTGACTCAGTGACTTTTTTGGACTTAAAAGTCTGCATTCGAGACGAACGTCTGGTCACGGATCTGTATCGCAAATCCACTGCGACGAACAGCCTGCTCAGGTATGATAGCTTCCACCCTCTCCACACTAAAAGGGGTATCCCCATTGGCCAATTCCTAAGGATCCGTCGCAACTGCACCTTGGATGAGGACTTCCTAACACAGTCAAGGGCACTTACCTCTAGATTTAGGCAGCGGGGTTATCCTAAAAAGACCATCTCCCAGGCCTTTCAAAGGGCTTCGGGTATGAATCAGGACCTATTGATTTCTCCTAGTGCTCGCCATCAAGATAATAGTGTCCGTTTCATTACGGATTTTAATGATCAATGGGATCGGATAAGAGGTGTCCTAACATCCCATTGGGACATCCTTACCACTGACACACAAACCTCCACTCTTGTCACTCCCCGCCCTACCTTGACAGCTAAGAGGGCTCCAAACCTTGGGGATATACTGACTAGGAGCCACTTTCTACGCCCTACCACCAGTTTGAATCGTGGCATACGCCTGAGAGGGTCATTCCCCTGTGGGGGATGCAGTGTCTGTCAATATGTTCCTGTTACCAGAGATCGGTTTATCAATCCTTTGGATTCAAAACCATACCGACTAACATCGTACATTAATTGCCGAACGGTCAATGTGATTTATGCCATCATCTGCCCATGTAATAAGGTGTATGTGGGCCAGACCTCCCAGGAATTCAGGAAGAGGGCACAGAAGCACCTGTCCACAATACATCTAGCGGCATCTGATACCAGAAAAGGCAGGATGGTGTCCCCAGTCGCTTCGCATTTTTTAATTGCTCATGGTGGCTCCTCGGCTCATATCTCATTCTTTGGTTTACAGAAAATCTTTCCTAATGCCAGAGGAGGAAACTTGAAGAAGCGGCTGTTGCAAACTGAGTCCCAGTGGATCTTCAATCTACGGAGTCGTTCCCCCACTGGACTCAATGAGGAATTGCTTTTCACAAGCTTCCTGGGATGATTTTACTGGACCCAGGCACCATGAATTGGACACTAATGGATGAGGACGAGGGACTATGAGTGGCTTTGGGACCTTCATAGGAATCTTGACCTTCAATATAAGAACAACGGTTCTCTCTCCCCCTCATGGACGCTGTATTCTTTGTGGACTCACGCTTTGCCCACCCGTTTTGGCTTTCCCCATATCTTATGCAACTATTTTCATGGGTTGTGTACCATGTTTGGCAACTCATACGTATATTACCTGTGCCATAAGAGGATTGGTTACCATATTTTGTCATGTTCTTTCATCATGTACCTGCTCATGTGGGGTGGGGGTCCCTTGTTCATAGAGACTTAGCTACTCCATTGGGGGCCTCGCTGTTGTTCCCTTTATATTTGTCTGTATATATAACTTTATTATTTCTCTATTAAAATATTGTTTAAGCACTTTAGTATCACATTTCTGTATATATAGTGCATACACATTTTTGTATGAATGTATGTGCATTTCTATGCTCGTTATGTCCATGGAATTGGATATTTATGGGTAACTGTCATTGTAATCATTTTTACCACATTGTGGTCTCTGAAACCTCCTTTCCTTGCCCCCTTCTATTTGGGGTACTGTGTTAATTTGCTCATCTCGCATATGTGGTTTCCAATCTTATAGCATATATGTCCCACTTGGACATTGCCCTGTCCGATCAGTCCTGCTTTTCTACCTACTTTTTTTTTTTTTTTTTCCCCACCTGCCAGAAATCATCTTAATCTACTCACCGCTACTTAAGACTTCCCTATTTGTCCCCCAGCACTTCCCCTGACGAAGCTGCGTCTAGCAGCGATACGCGTGGGGCTCCCCCCACACTCTCTGTATCCCGGGTTCGCCCTTTTCCACCTTTGACTACTGACTGCCGACGACCCATGCCACATACTGGATGACCTACTTTGGGTATTTATCTTTAACCCCTGTATCTTTTTACATCATTGTGCCACATACTTCCATCTTTATGGACGCCTTCTCTATACCAGAGTGGGTTTATTTCCCCACCTGGCTGCTTTGCTTGTCGCATCTCTTTACTTAGCTAATATCTCATTTTTTTTAATTTTTTTTTTAATATTATCCTCTTATGCGCTTATTGGGGCCCCATTGATGGTATTAGTCTCTTTCCCTATATTAGGGCACTTTATTTATTGCAAGGTTGTCTGGGGACGCCCAGACTCTTTATGCTCATATATGTTTATATTTGTATAGATATTGTTATATTGTGGCTATTTGAAATATTGAGTCATATTTTACCTATATAAGTATCAGGGGGTTCTTATTTTCCCATATTATAGGCCTTTCCCATATATTGTTTTGGGAAAGGTATGTATATATATTCATGCATATACTTCTATGGTATAACAATCCAATTGTGGCATGTCTTTATTGTTGTGGTTTAATATCATTTATATTTGGGCTGTTTATATATGAATATCTTGGGACCAGTAGTGTGGTTGTTGTATTTTATATGTTTTTATTTTTGTGCATTTGTCTCTTTCTTTAATAAATTATTTTTGTATTTTTTGCTATTCAGTTTGTATTTTTTTGGGCGTGCGCCCTATTTGCATAGCTTTCTTTCTCTTGTTGTTTTTCCACAGGAGGGAGCCCAACAACAGAATTCACAACAGTACCCCCCCTTGAGGAGGGGTCACCGAACCCTCACCAGAGCCCCCAGGCCGACCAGGATGAGCCAAATGAAAGGCACGAACCAGATCGGCAGCATGAACATCAGAGGCAAAAACCCAGGAATTATCTTCCTGACCATAACCCTTCCACTTGACCAGGTTCTGGAGTTTCCGTCTAGAAATACGAGAATCCAAAATCTTCTCCACCACATACTCCAACTCCCCCTCAACCAACACCGGGGCAGGAGGATCAACGGATGGAACCACAGGTGCCACGTATCTCCGCAATAACGACCTATGGAACACATTATGGATGGCAAAAGAAGCAGGAAGGGCCAAACGAAATGACACAGGATTGATAACCTCAGAAATCTTATACGGACCAATGAAACAAGGCTTAAACTTAGGAGAGGAAACCTTCATAGGAACATAACGAGACGACAACCAAACCAAATCTCCAACACGAAGTCGGGGACCCACACAGCGCCAGCGGTTAGCGAAACATTGAGCCTTCTCCTGGGACAATGTCAAATTGTTCACTACATGAGTCCAAATCTGCTGCAACCTATCCACCACAGTATCTACACCAGGACAGTCCGAAGACTCAACCTGCCCTGAAGAGAAATGAGGATGGAAACCAGAATTGCAGAAAAACGGCGAAACCAAAGTAGCCGAGCTGGCCCGATTATTAAGGGCGAACTCAGCCAACGGCAAAAATGACACCCAATCATCCTGATCAGCAGAAACAAAGCATCTCAGATATGTTTCCAAAATTTGATTAGTTCGTTCGGTTTGGCCATTTGTCTGAGGATGGAAAGCCAAGGAAAAAGACAAATCAATGCCAATCCTAGCACAAAAGGATCGCCAAAACCTCGAAACAAACTGGGAACCTCTGTCAGAAACGATGTTCTCCAGGATACCATGTAAACGAACCACATGCTGGAAAAATAATGGCACCAAATCAGAGGAGGAAGGCAATTTAGACAAAGGTACCAAATGGACCATCTTAGAAAAGTGATCACAAACCACCCAAATGACCGACATCTTTTGAGAGATGGGGAGATCCAAAATAAAATCCATAGAAATATGCGTCCAGGGCCTCTTCGGGACCGGCAAGGGCAAAAGCAACCCACTGGCACGAGAACAGCAGGGCTTAGCCCGAGCACAAGTCCCACAGGACTGCACAAAAGAACGCACATCCCATGACAAAGAAGGCCACCAAAAGGATCTAGCCACCAAATCTCTGGTACCAAAGATTCCAGGATGCCCAGCCAACACTGAACAATGAATCTCAGAGATAACTCTACTAGTCCATTTATCAGGGACAAACAGTTTCTCCGCTGGGCAACGGTTAGGTCTATCAGCCTGAAATTTTTGCAGCACCTGTCGCAAATCAGGGGAGATGGCAGACAAAATTACCCCCTCTTTGAGAATACCCGCCGGCTCAGGAACACCCGGAGAGTCAGGCACAAAACTCCTTGACAGGGCATCAGCCTTCACATTCTTAGAGCCCGGAAGGTACGAAACCACGAAATAAAAACGGGAGAAAAATAACGACCATCGAGCCTGTCTCGGATTCAACCGTTTGGCAGACTCAAGATAAGTCAAATTCTTGTGATCTGTCAAGACCACCACGCGATGCTTGGCTCCTTCAAGCCAATGATGCCACTCCTCGAATGCCCACTTCATGGCCAACAACTCTCGATTACCAACATCATAATTACGCTCAGCAGGTGAAAATTTTCTAGAAAAGAAAGCACATGGCTTCATCACCGAGCCATCAGAACTTCTTTGCGACAAAACAGCCCCTGCTCCAATCTCAGAAGCATCAACCTCAACCTGAAACGGGAGCGAAACATCTGGCTGGCACAACACAGGGGCAGAAGAAAAACGACACTTCAACTCCTGAAAAGCCTCTACAGCTGCAGAAGACCAATTGACCACATCAGCACCCTTCTTGGTCAAATCAGTCAACGGTTTAGCAACACTAGAAAATTTAGCGATGAAGCGCCGATAAAAATTAGCAAAGCCCAGGAACTTTTGCAGGCTCTTCACAGATGTCCTCTGAGTCCAATCGTAAATGGCCTGGACTTTAACAGGGTCCATCTCGATAGTAGAAGGGGAAAAAATGAACCCCAAAAATGAAACCTTCTGAACTCCAAAGAGACACTTTGACCCCTTCACAAACAAGGAATTTGCACGAAGGACCTGGAACACCATTCTGACCTGCTTCACATGAGACTCCCAATCATCCAAAAAGACCAAAATATCATCCAAATACACAATCAGGAATTTATCCAGGTACTCTCGGAAGATGTCATGCATAAAGGACTGAAATACTGATGGAGCATTGGAAAGCCCGAATGGCATAACCAGGTACTCAAAATGGCCCTCGGGCATATTAAATGCTGTTTTCCATTCATTGCCTTGTTTAATACGCACAAGATTATACGCCCCTCGAAGATCTATCTTGGTGAACCAACTAGCCCCTTTAATACGAGCAAACAAATCAGACAGCAACGGCAAAGGATACTGAAATTTGAATGTAATTTTATTAAGAAGGCGGTAATCAATACAAGGTCTCAAAGAACCATCCTTCTTGGCCACAAAAAAGAACCCTGCTCCTAACGGTGATGACGACGGGCGAATATGGCCTTTCTCCTAGGATTCCTTTATATAACTCCGCATAGCGGCGTGTTCTGGCACAGATAAATTGAACAATCGGCCCTTAGGAAACTTACTACCAGGAATCAAATTAATAGCACAATCGCAATCCCTATGAGGAGGTAGGGCACGGGCTTTGGGCTCATCAAATACATCCCGGTAATCCGACAAAAACTCTGGAACTTCAGAAGGAGTGGAAGACCAAATAGACAAAAATGGAACATCACCATGTACCCCCTGGCAACCCCAGCTGGACACAGAGATAGATTTTTAGTCCAATACTGGATTATGAACCTGTAGCCATGGCAACCCCAAAACGACCACATCATGCAGATTATGCAACACCAGAAAGCGGATATCCTCCTGATGTGCAGGAGCCATGCACATGGTCAATTGGGTCCAGTACTGAGGTTTATTCTTGGCCAAAAGCGTAGCATCAATTCCTCTCAATGGAATAGGATACTGCAAGGGCTCCAAGAAAAAACCACAGCGCCTAGCATACTCCAAGTCCATCAAATTCAGGGCAGCGCCTGAATCCACAAATGCCATAACAGAATAGGATGACAAAGAGCAAATCAGAGTAACAGACAATAGAAATTTAGACTGTACCGTACCAATGGTGGCAGACCTAGCGAACCGCTTAGTGCGCTTAGGACAATCGGAGATAGCATGAGTGGAATCACCACAGTAAAAACATAGCCCATTCCGACGTCTGTGTTCTTGCCGTTCAGCTCTGGTTAAAGTCCTATCACATTGCATAGGCTCAGGCCCATGCTCAGATAGTACCGCCAAATGGTGCACAGCTTTACGCTCACGCAAGCGTCGATCGATCTGAATGGCCAAAGACATAGACTCATTCAGACCAGCAGGCATGGGAAATCCCTCCATGACATCCTTAAGGGCTTCAGAGAGACCCTTTCTGAAGATTGCTGCCAGGGCACATTCATTCCACTGAGTGAGCACAGACCACTTTCTAAACTTCTGACAATATATCTCCGCTTCATCCTGACCCTGACACAGAGCCAGCAAGATTTTCTCTGCCTGATCCACTGAATTAGGTTCGTCATAAAGCAATCCAAGCGCCAGGAAAAACGCATCAACATCACGCAATGCCGGATCTCCTGGCGCAAGGGAAAATGCCCAGTCTTGAGGGTCACCACATAACAAAGAAATAATGATCTTTACTTGTTGAACAGGGTCACCTGAGGAGCGAGGTTTCAAGGCAAGAAACAATTTACAATTATTTTTGAAATTCAAGAACTTAGATCTATCACCAAAAAACAAATCAGGAATTGGAATCCTAGGCTCTGACATCGGATTCTGAACCACAAAATCTTGAATGTTTTGTACCCTTGTAGTGAGATTATCCATCCAAGAGGACAGACCTTGAATGTCCATGTTTACACCTGTGTCCTGAACCACCCAGAGGTAAAGGGGAAAAGAGAGACAAAACACACTGCAAAGAAAAAAAAAATGGTCTCAGAACTTCTCTTATCCCTCTATTGAGATGCATTAGTACTTTGGGCCACCTGTACTGTTATGACCTGGTGGTCAGGACAATAATGGACCTGGTGGTTAAGAGCACACGGAATGAACTGATAGTTACTGATAATAAAGGACGAGCTCTGTCCGTTATCTCTTAAGCCTAAGTTTTCGTTCCCATAGTAAAACACTTCATACTAGAATCGAACGTCCCGTGGGAACTCTGCTGACCGCAATCCCTAATCCTATCACACACACTAGAAATAGCTGTGGATTGCTCCTAACGCTCCCTATGCAACTCGGAACAGCCTAAGGAACTAGCTAGCCCTGAAGATAGAAAAATAAAGCCTACCTTGCCTCAGAGAAATTCCCCAAAGGAAAAGGCAGCCCCCCACATATAATGACTGTGAGTAAAGATGAAAATACAAACACAGAGATGAAATAGATTTAGCAAAGTGAGGCCCGACTTACTGAACAGACTGAGGATAGGAAAGGTTGCTTTGCGGTCAGCACAAAAGCCTACAAAAGACCACGTAGAGGGCGCAAAAAGACCCTCCGCACCGACTCACGGTGCGGAGGCGCTCCCTCTGCGTCCCAGAGCTTCCAGCAAGCAAGACAACAATAAAAATAGCAAGCTGGACAGAAAAATAGCAAACCCAAGAAAAACAAGCAGGAACTTAGCTTCTGCTGGGAAGACAGGTCACAAGAATGATCCAGGAGTGAACTAGACCAATACTGGAATATTGACAGGTGGCATGGAGCAAAGATCTAAGTGGAGTTAAATAGAGCAGCCAGCTAACGAATTAACCTCGTCACCTGTGGAAGGAAACTCAGAAACACCCACCAGAGGAAGTCCATGGACAGAACCAGCCGAAGTACCATTCATGACCACAGGAGGGAGCCCGACAACAGAATTTACAACATACTACGTCACTGGGCAATATGCTACGTGGCTCTGTGCTGTATACTACGTCACTGGGCAATCTATATATGTAATTGTCTAAGGGTTTTTCCGTCTGTCTGTCTGTCTGTCTGTCCTGGAAATCCCGCCTCTCTGATTGGTCGAGGCTGCCAGGCCTCGACCAATCAGTGACCGGCACAGCGACGATGATGTCATAACGGACGTAGACATCCCGCGTCTCTGATTGGTCGAGGCCGCCAGGCGATGATGTCATAAAGAACGTAGAGCCTGGCGGCCTCGACCAATCAGCGACGGGCACAGTATCGACATAGATGTCATAATGGTTGCCATGGCGACGATGATGTCATAATGGTTGCCTCGACCAATCAGCGACGGGCACAGTCTGCCGCGAATTCTGGAATCATCATTGTCCATATACTACGGGGACATGCATATTCTAGAATACCCGATGCATTAGAATCGGGCCACAATCTAGTATACTACATAACTGGGCAATATACTACATGGCTCTGTGCTGTATACTACGTAACTAGGCAATATACTATGTCACTGGGCAATATACTACGTCACTGGTCAATATACTACGTCACTGGGCAATATGCTACGTGGCTCTGTGCTGTATACTACGTAACTAGGCAATATACTACGTCACTGGGCAATATAATATGTCACTGGGCAATATGCTACGTGGCTCTGTGCTGTATACTACGTCACTGGGCAATATACTACGTGGCTCTGTGCTGTACACTATGTAACTGGGCAATATACTACGTCACTGAGCAATATACTTCGTCACTGGGCAATATACTACGTGGCTAGGCAATATACTACGTCGCTGTGCAATATACTACGTGGCTCTGTGCTGTATACTACGTCGCTGGGCAATATACTATGTGGCTGTGCAAAATACTACGTGGCTGGGCAATATACGACGTGTCTGGGCAATATACGACGTGGCTGGGCATTATACTACGGGGCTCTGTGCTGTATACTACGTCACTGAGAAACATACTACGTGGCTCTGTGCTGTATACTACTCGCTGGGCAATATACTACGTGGCTGGGCAATATACTATGTGGCTTGCAATATACTACATGGCTGGGCAATATACTACGTGACTGGACAATATACTACGTCAATGGGCAATATGCTACGTGGCTCTGTGCTGTATACTACATCACTGGGCAATATACTACATAACTGGGCAATATACTACATGGCTCTGTGCTGTATACTACGTAACTAGGCAATATACTATGTCGCTGGGCAATATACTACGTAATTGGGCAATATACTACATCACTGGTCAATATACTACATCACTGGGCAATATGCTACGTGGCTGTGTGCTGTATACTATGTAACTAGGCAATATACTACGTCACTGGGCAATATGCTACATGGCTCTGTGCTGTATACTACGTCACTGGGCAATATGCTACGTGGCTCTGTGCTGTATACTACGTCACTGGGCAATATACTACATGGCTCTGTGCTGTATACTATGTAACTGGGCAATATACTACGTCACTGGGCAATATACTACGTGGCTCTGTGCTGTACACTATGTAACTGGGCAATATACTACGTCACTGAGCAATATACTTCGTCACTGGGCAATATACTACGTGGCTAGGCAATATACTACGTCGCTGTGCAATATACTACGTGGCTCTGTGCTGTATACTACGTCGCTGGGCAATATACTATGTGGCTGTGCAAAATACTACGTGGCTGGGCAATATACGACGTGTCTGGGCAATATACGACGTGGCTGGGCATTATACTACGGGGCTCTGTGCTGTATACTACGTCACTGAGAAACATACTACGTGGCTCTGTGCTGTATACTACTCGCTGGGCAATATACTACGTGGCTGGGCAATATACTATGTGGCTTGCAATATACTACATGGCTGGGCAATATACTACGTGACTGGACAATATACTACGTCAATGGGCAATATGCTACGTGGCTCTGTGCTGTATACTACATCACTGGGCAATATACTACATAACTGGGCAATATACTACATGGCTCTGTGCTGTATACTACGTAACTAGGCAATATACTATGTCGCTGGGCAATATACTACGTAATTGGGCAATATACTACATCACTGGTCAATATACTACATCACTGGGCAATATGCTACGTGGCTGTGTGCTGTATACTATGTAACTAGGCAATATACTACGTCACTGGGCAATATGCTACATGGCTCTGTGCTGTATACTACGTCACTGGGCAATATGCTACGTGGCTCTGTGCTGTATACTACGTCACTGGGCAATATACTACATGGCTCTGTGCTGTATACTATGTAACTGGGCAATATACTACGTCACTGGGCAATATACTTAGTCACTGGGCAATATACTACTTGGCTAGGCAATATACTATGTGGCTGTGCAATATACTACTTGGCTGGGCAATATACGACGTGTCTGGGCAATATACGATGTGGCTGGGCTTTATACTACGGAGCTCTGTGCTGTATACTACGTCACTGAGCAATATACTACGTGGCTCTGTGCTGTATACTACTCGCTGGGCAATATACTACGTGGCTGGGCAATATACTATGTGGCTGGGCAATATACTACATGGCTGGGCAATATACTACGTGACTGGACAATATACTACGTCGCTGGGCAATATACTACGTGGCTCTGTGCTGTATACTACGTCGATGGGCAATATAGTATGTGGCTGTGCAATGTACTACGTGGCTGGGCAATAAATGACATTTCTGGGCAATATGCGACGGGGCTGGGCAATATACTACGTCGATGGGCAATATACTATGTGGCTGTGCAATATACTACGTGGCTGGTCAATAAATGACATTTCTTGGCAATATACGACGTGGCTGGGCACTATACTACGTGGCTCTATGCTGTATACTACGTCGCTGGGCAATATACTACGTGGCTCTGTGCTGTATACTACGTCGCTGGGCAATATACTATGTGGCTCTGTGCTGTATACTATGTCACTGGGCAATATACTACGTCACTGGGCAATATACTACGTGGCTCTGTGCTGCATACTACGTCACTGGGCAATATGCTACATAACTGGGCAATATACTACATGGCTCTGTGCTGTATACTACGTAACTAGGCAATATACTATGTCACTGGGCAATATACTACGTAACTGGGCAATAAACTACATCACTGGGCAATATGCTACGTGACTGGGCAATATACTACGTAACTGGGCAATATACTACGTCACTGGGCAATATGCTACGTCACTGGTCAATATACTACGTCACTGGGCAATATACTACGTCACTGGGCAATATGCTACGTGGCTTTGTGCTGTATACTACGTCACTGGGCAATATACTACATAACTGGGCAATATACTACATGGCTCTGTGCTGTATACTACGTAACTAGGCAATATACTATGTCACTGGGCAATATACTATGTAACTGGGCAATATACTACGTCACTGGTTAATATACTACGTCACTGGGCAATATACTACGTCACTTGGCAATATGCTACGTGGCTCTGTGCTGTATGCTACGTCACTGGGCAATATACTACGTGGCTCTGTGCTGTATACTACGTCACTAGGCAATATACTACATGGCTCTGTGCTGTATACTACGTAACTGGGCAATATACTACATCACTGGGCTATATACTACCTGGCTGGACAATATACTACATGGCTCTGTGCTGTATACTACGTAAATGGGCAATATACTACGTAATTGGGCAATATACTACGTCACTGGGAAATATACTACGTCACTGGGCAATATACTACATGAACAAAAAAAGGGAAAAGGACTACCAAAAAGCCCGCACACTACACCAAATAATATATGAAATTTTTATTGGGTACTCCAAAAACAGCAACATACACATATAAAACATAAGTAAAAGCAGCACAAGAGCACCCCACTCATGGACCCCCTACAAATACATGATTAATGACAAAATGATAAATGATACTACATTTATCATTTTGTCATTAATCATGTATTTGTAGGGGGTCCATGAGTGGGGTGCTCTTGTGCTGCTTTTACTTATGTTTTATATGTGTATGTTGCTGTTTTTGGAGTACCCAATAAAAATTTCATATATTATTTGGTGTAGTGTGCGGGCTTTTCGGTAGTCATTTTCCCTTTTTTTGTTCATGTGGCTTCTTACTACCGGCCTTTTGGCACCTCCCTGTTATTTGATTTACGGTTGTGCGCCTTGTTTCCTTCTTTTATATGGCCAATATACTACGTCACTAGACAATATACTACGTGGCTCTGTGCTGTATACTACGTAACTAGGCAATATACTATGTCAATGGGCAATATACTACGTAACTGGGCAATATACTACGTCACTGGTCAATATACTATGTCACTGGGCAATATACTACGTCACTGGGCAATATACTACGTAATTGGGCAATATACTACGTCACTGGGCAATATACTACGTAATTGGGCAATATACTACGTCACTGGGAAATATACTACGTCACTGGGCAATATACTACGTCAATAGACAATATACTACGTGGCTCTGCTCTGGATACTACGTCACTGGGCAATATACTACATAACTGGGCAATATACTACATAGCTCTGTGCTGTATACTATGTAACTAGGCAATATACTATGTCACTGGGCAATATACTATGTCACTGGGCAATATACTACGTCACTGGTCAATATACTACGTCGCTGGGCAATATACTACGTCACTGGGCAGTATACTACGTAATTGGGCAATATACTACGTCAATGGGCAATACACTACGTCACTAGGCAATATACTACGTCACTAGACAATATACTACGTGGCTCTGTGCTGTATACTACGTCACTGGGCAATATACTACATAACTTGGCAATATACTACATGGCTCTGTGCTGTATACTACGTAACTAGGCAATATACTATGTCACTGGGCAATATACTACGTAACTGGGCAATATACTACGTCACTGGTCAATATACTACGTCACTGGGCACTATACTACGTCACTGGGCAATATACTACGTAATTGGGCAATATACTACGTCACTGGGCAATATACTACGTAATTGGGCAATATACTACGTCACTGGGCAATATACTACGTCACTGGGCAATATACTACGTCACTAGACAATATACTACGTGGCTCTGTGCTGTATACTACGTCACTGGGCAATATACTACATAACTGGGCAATATACTACATGGCTCTGTGCTGTATACTATGTAACTAGGCAATAAACTATGTCACTGGGCAATATACTACGTAACTGGGCAATATACTATGTCACTGGTCAATATACTACGTCATTGGGCAATATACTACGTCACTGGGCAATATACTACGTAATTGGGCAATATACTACGTCACTGAGCAATATACTACGTAATTGGGCTATATACTACGTCACTGGGCAATATACTACGTCACTGGGCAATATACTACGTCACTAGACAATATACTACGTGGCTCTGTGCTGTATACTACGTCACTGGGCAATCTATATATATAATTGTCTAAGGGTTTTTCCGTCTGTCTGTCTTTCTGTCTGTCTGTCTGTCTGTCCTGGAAATCCCGCCTCTCTGATTGGTCGAGGCCGCCAGGCGATGATGTCATAAAGGACGTAGAGCCTGGCGGCCTCGACCAATCAGCGACGGGCACAGTATCGACGTAGATGTCATAATGGTTGCCATGGCGACGATGATGTCATAAAGGTTGCCTCGACCAATCAGCGACGGGCACAGTCTGCCGCGAATTCTGGAATCATCATTATCCATATACTACGGGGACATGCATATTCTAGAATACCCGATGCATTAGAATCGGGCCACAATCTAGTATACTACATAACTGGGTAATATACTACATGGCACTGTGCTGTATACTATGTAACTAGGCAATATACTATGTCACTGGGCAATATATTACGTAACTGGGCAATATACTATGTCACTGGTCCATATACTACGTCACTGGTCAATATACTACGTCACTGGGCAATATGCTACGTGGCTCTGTGCTGTATACTACGTCACTGGGCAATATACTACATAACTGGGCAATATACTACATGTCTCTGTGCTGTATACTACGTAACTAGGCAATATACTATGTCACTGGGCAATATACTTCCTAACTGGGCAATATACTACGTCACTGGTCAATATACTACGTGGCTCTGTGCTGTATACTACGTAACTAGGCAAAATACTACGTCACTGGGCAATAAACTACGTCACTGGGCAATATGCTACGTGCCTCTGTGCTGTATACTACGTCACTGGGCAATATACTACGTGGCTCTGTGCTGTATACTATGTAACTGGGCAATGTACTACGTCACTGGGTAATATACTTCGTCACTGGGCAATATACTACGTGGCTAGGCAATATACTACGTCGCTGTGCAATATACTATGTGGCTGTGCAATATACTACGTGGCTGGGCAATATATGACTTGTCTGGGCAATATACTACGTAACTGGGCAATATACTACGTCACTGGGTAATATGCTTCGTCACTGGGCAATATACTACGTGGCTAGGCAATATACTACGTCGCTGTGCAATATACTACGTGGCTCTGTGCTGTATACTACGTCGCTGGGCAATATACTATGTGGCTGTGCAATATACTACGTGGCTGGGCAATATATGACTTGTCTGGGCAATATACTACGTAACTGGGCAATATACTACGTCACTGGGCAATATACTACGTCACTTGACAATATACTACGTGGCTCTGTGCTGTATACTACGTCACTGGGCAATATACTACATAACTGGGCAATATACTACGTCACTGGGCAATATACTACGTCACTGAGCAATATACTACGTGGCTCTGTGGTATATACTACTCGCTGGGCAATATACTACGTGGCTGGGCAATATACTATGTGGCTGGCAATATACTACATGGCTGGGCAATATACTACGTGACTGGACAATATACTACGTCACTGGGCAATATACTACGTCACTTGACAATATACTACGTGGCTCTGTGCTGTATACTACGTCACTGGGCAATATACTACATAACTGGGCAATATACTACATCACTGGGCAATATACTACGTCACTGAGCAATATACTACGTGGCTCTGTGGTATATACTACTCGCTGGGCAATATACTACGTGGCTGGGCAATATACTATGTGGCTGGCAATATACTACATGGCTGGGCAATATACTACGTGACTGGACAATATACTACGTCACTGGGCAATATGCTACGTGGCTCTGTGCTGTATACTACGTCACTGGGCAAAATACTACATAACTGGGCAATATACTACATGGCTCTGTGTTGTATACTACGTAACTAGGCAATATACTATGTCACTGGGCAATATACTACGTGGCTGAGCAATATACGACGTGTCTGGGCAATATACGATGTGGCTGGGCATTATACTACGGGGCTCTGTGCTGTATACTACGTCACTGAGCAATATACTACGTGGCTCTGTGCTGTATACTACTCGATGAGCAATATACTACGTGGCTGGGCAATATACTTTGTGGCTGGGCAATATACTACATGGCTGGGCAATATACTACGTGGCTGGGCAATAAATGACGTTTGTGGGCAATATACGACGTGGCTGGGCAATATACTACGTCGATGGGCAATATACTATGTGGCTGTGCAATATACTACGTGGCTGGGCAATAAATGACATTTCTGGGCAATATACGACGTGGCTGGGCACTATACTACGTGGCTCGGTGCTGTATACTACGTTTCTGGGCAATATACTACGTGGCTCTGTGCTGTATACTACGTCACTGGGCAATATACTATGTGGCTCTGTGCTGTATACTATGTCACTGGGCAATATACTACGTCACTGGGCAATATACTACGTGGCTCTGTGCTGTATACTACGTCACTGGGCAATATGCTACATAACTGGGCAATATACTACATGGCTCTGTGCTGTCTACTAGGTAACTAGGCTATATACTATGTCACTGGGCAATATACTACGTAACTGGGAAATATACTACGTCACTGGTCAATATACTACGTCACTGGGCAATATACTACGTGGCTGAGCAATATACGACGTGTCTGGGCAATATACGATGTGGCTGGGCATTATACTACGGGGCTCTGTGCTGTATACTACGTCACTGAGCAATATACTACGTGGCTCTGTGCTGTATACTACTCGATGAGCAATATACTATGTGGCTGGGCAATATACTTTGTGGCTGGGCAATATACTACATGGCTGGGCAATATACTACGTGGCTGGGCAATAAATGACGTTTGTGGGCAATATACGACGTGGCTGGGCAATATACTACGTCGATGGGCAATATACTATGTGGCTGTGCAATATACTACGTGGCTGGGCAATAAATGACATTTCTGGGCAATATACGACGTGGCTGGGCACTATACTACGTGGCTCGGTGCTGTATACTACGTTTCTGGGCAATATACTACGTGGCTCTGTGCTGTATACTACGTCACTGGGCAATATACTATGTGGCTCTGTGCTGTATACTATGTCACTGGGCAATATACTACGTCACTGGGCAATATACTACGTGGCTCTGTGCTGTATACTACGTCACTGGGCAATATGCTACATAACTGGGCAATATACTACATGGCTCTGTGCTGTCTACTAGGTAACTAGGCTATATACTATGTCACTGGGCAATATACTACGTAACTGGGAAATATACTACGTCACTGGTCAATATACTACGTCACTGGGCAACATACTACGTCACTGGGCAATATGCTACCTGGCTCTGTGCTGTATACTACGTCACTGGGCAATATACTACGTAACTGGACAACATACTACGTCACTGGGCAATATGCGACGTCACTGGTCAATATACTACGTCACTGGGCAATATACTACGTCACTGGGCAATATCCTACGTGGCTCTGTGCTGTATACTACGTCACTGGGCAATATACTACATAACTGGGCAATATACTACATGGCTCTGTGCTGTATACTACGTAACTAGGCAATATACTATGTCACTGGGCAATATACTACGTAACTGGGCAATATACTACGTCACCGGTCAATATACTACATCACTGGGCAATATACTACGTCACGCGGCAATATGCTACACGGCTCGGTGCTGTATACTACGTCACTGGGCAATATACTACATGGCTCTGTGCTGTATACTACGTAACTAGGCAATATACTATGTCACTGGGCAATATACTACGTAACTGGGCAATATACTACGTCACTGGTCAATATACTACGTCACTGGGCAATATACTACGTCGCTGAGCAATATACTACGTGGCTCTGTGGTGTATACTATGTAACTGGGCAATATACTATGTCACTGGGCAATATACTACATGGCTCTGTGCTGTATACTACGTAACTGGGCAATATACTACGTCACTGGTCAATATACTACGTCACTGGGCAATATACTACGTCACTGGGCAATATACTACGTCACTGAGCAATATACTACGTGGCTCTGTGGTGTATACTATGTAACTGGGCAATATACTATGTCACTGGGCAATATACTACATGGCTCTGTGCTGTATACTATGTAACTGGGCAATATACTACGTCACTGGTCAATATACTACGTCACTGGTCAATATACTACGTCACTGGGCAATATACTACGTCACTGAGCAATATACTACGTGGCTCTGTGGTGTATACTATGTAACTGGGCAATATACTATGTCACTGGGCAATATACTACATGGCTCTGTGCTGTATACTACATAACTGGGCAATATACTACGTCACTGGTCAATATACTACGTCACTGGGCAATATAATACGTTACTGGGCAATATACTACGTGGCTCTGTGCTGTATACTATGTCACTGGGCAATATACTACGTGGCTCTGTGGTGTATACTATGTAACTGGGCAATATACTTCGTCACTGGGCAATATACTACGTGGCTAGGCAATATACTACGTCGCTGTGCAATATACTACGTGGCTCTGTGCTGTATACTACGTCGCTGGGCAATATACTATGTGGCTGTGCAATATACTACGTGGCTGGGCAATATACGACGTGTCTGGGCAATATACGACGTGGCTGGGCATTATACTACGGGGCTCTGTGCTGTATACTAGGTCACTGAGCAATATACTACGTGGCTCTGTGCTGTATACTACTCGCTGGGCAATATACTACGTGGCTGGGCAATATACTATGTGGCTGGGCAATATACTAAATGGCTGGGCAATATACTACGTGACTGGACAATATACTACGTCGCTGGGCAATATACTACGTGGCTCTGTGCTGTATACTTCGTCGATGGGCAATATACTATGTGGCTGTGCAATATACTACGTGGCTGGGCAATAAATGACGTTTCTGGGCAATATACGACGTGGCTGGGCATTATACTATGGGGCTCTGTGCTGTATACTACGTCACTGGGCAATATACTACGTGGCTCTGTGCTGTATACTATGTCACTGGGCAATATACTACGTCACTGGGCAATATACTACGTGGCTCTGTGCTGTATACTACGTCGCTGGGCAATATACTATGTGGCTGTGCAATATACTATGTGGCTGGGCAATATACGACGTGTCTGGGCAATATACAACGTGGCTGGGCATTATACTACGGGGCTCTGTGCTGTATACTACGTCACTAGCAATATACTACGTGGCTCTGTGCTGTATACTACTCGCTGGGCAATATACTACGTGCCTGGGCAATATACTATGTGGCTGGGCAATATACTACATGGATGGGCAATATACTACGTGACTGGACAATATGCTATGTCGCTGGGCAATATACTACGTGGCTCTGTGCTGTATACTATGTCGATGGGCATTATACTATGTGGCTGTGCAATATACTACGTGGCTGGGCAATAAATGACGTTTCTGGGCAATATACGACGTGGCTGGGCAATATACTACGTCGATGGGCAATATACTATGTGGCTTTGCAATATACTACGTGGCTGGGCAATATACTACGTCGATGGGCTTTATACTATGTGGCTGTGCAATATACTACGTGGCTGGGCAATAAATGACATTTCTGGGCAATATACGACGTGTCTGGGCAATATACGACGTGGCTGGGCAATATACTACGTGGCTCTGTGCTGTATACTACGTCGCTGAGCAATATACTACGTGGCTCTGTGCTGTATACTATGTCACTGGGCAATATACTACGTCACTGGGCAATATACTACGTGGCTCTGTGCTGTATACTACGTCACTGGGCAATATACTACATAACTGGGCAATATACTACATGGCTCTGTGCTGTATATTACGTAACTAGGCAATATACTATGTCACTGGTCAATATACTACGTTACTGGGCAATATACTACGTCACTGGGCAATATGCTACGTGGCTCTGTGCTGTATACTACGTCACTGGACAATACACTACGTCACTGGGCAATATACTTCGTCACTGGGCAATATACTACGTGGCTCGGCAATATACTACATCGCTGTGCAATATACTACGTGGCTCTGTGCTGTATACTACGTGGCTGGGCAATATACTATGTGGCTGTGCAATATACTACGTGGCTGGGCAATATACAACGTGTCTGGGCAATATACGACTTGGCTGGGCATTATACTACGGGGCTTTGTGCTGTATACTACGTCACTGAGCAATATACTACGTGGCTGGGCAATATACTATGTGGCTGGGCAATATTCTACATGTCTGGGCAATATACTACGTGACTGGACAATATACTACGTCGCTGGGCAATATACTACGTGGCTCTGTGCTGTATTCTACGTCGATGGGCAATATACTATGTGGCTGTGCAATATACTACGTGGCTGGGCAATAAATGACGTTTCTAGGCAATAAAAGACGTGGCTTTGCAATATACTACTGTTAAGTCCTTCTCAGTCCCTGGCTTACTAGAGGTAGGGATCCTGAGTAAATGACACGCAAACAAGGTATTGTGTGATCATATACAGGGGAAGCCCAGGAGCACACATCTCTCTCTCTGGGCTTTGCCCTTCCTTTATATAGAAAAGAATTATTCTTTTACAGACATGCGCACAAGCGCTCATATTTCACTATCTCTTACATAAACAATCTATACCAGTCTTTATCAGTAGAAAGTTACATCATCTGGAAGGTGAATGAAAGGCTGCTATTGAAAGAAGGAATGCACACATGATTACTTCCATAAAAGGAAATGTCAAGTCAGCAGAAATGTAATTGTAAGCGAGATTTCTCAGGAAGAAGACAAGATGGATTCCTTTAGTTCAGTCTGATCTCCACAATTCCCCCCTTTGACATTTTCTTTTATTTATTTTATTACCACAGGGCCAAAGACAAAGCCTTTATTTGGTATTACACATGTACATGCTTGTATTCAATAAGAGAATCAAATCTAGTATTAATTCTTCCGTTTAACTCTCGCAACCTTTTCTTTGTTTTGCAATAAGTACAGATATTACAAAGGGATAGCAAAATAAGCGCAATAATCAGTATTAGCAAAGGATAACATAAGAGAAGAAGGAAAAAAAACTTTATACTCTTGCATCTATTACACAAAGTTTATCTGTGCATACTGAGATACTCTTGAGCACAATCTGGAATAGTACGTATATGACTACAATAATCATAACTATATGTATTATGCTCTGCATAATCCCAGCAACCCACCCACCGATTCCTCTGAACCAGTTGGCTGGGTTAAGAAAAGAAAAGGTATCTGACCACCAGCTATCCTTATTCTGGTCATTGTCTTTGTCATACTGATCTCTGAGTCGTTGTACGTCCTTTAATTTAAATGTCATACTCATAGTACTATTCGGGTCTATATAATGACAGCAGGTGGGTCCGATGATTTGACACATACCCCCTTGTGAGGCAGTTCGGTAATCCAATACCAGGGTATGTTGGTTAGTGACTATTATAAGCTGATTCTGTACAGCTATACTAGTGTTTAGTATATCCAATATATCCCAGATCTGATCATCTAGATAATCCGTGGCTCTAACTAATTTATCCCACATCTGTGTTAACATAGGATAAATAAAAATGGTACTAGCAATTTTGTTAGGAATTCCCATTTGTACTATATGTGGCCTCCCCGAGGGACGTGGTGAGTTATCTGCAGCTCTTTTATATAGTGTGTGCTTGGGCACGGCTTGCATATTCACTTGTTTATTTGAAATTATGAATGTAGCCGGGGTTAGGCGTCCTAATGTACAAGTACCCTTTATACCTACGGGAAGCCATTTATATGCTCCTTCTCCGCATATCCAAAATGTACCTTCAGGCAGATCCCATAGAGCTGAGTGCTGCAATACCAATCTGTGAGCCAAGTCCACAAATCTAGATACATTCTGAAGCATACACCAAGAGGGTTTTTGTCCCAAGGGGCTACAGTACCCGGCTGCGGGATTCCCACATACAGGCATTCCTTTGATATACTCATCGGATTTATTACAAACCAGGTTCCCCAGCTTACTTGTACAACTGTTTGCATCACCTTGGGGGAACAATTTAGAATGTTTCCATTTTCTATTATGTATGTATCTTTCCAATACTACAGGTTTGAAAGCATCAGAGGGGGGGACGGTTGTACTGAAACTAAGCTGTAGATTTTCTGTGGGGACCTGTCCTAAATTAGTTAATCCAGTCTTATTTCTAGGTACCCATTTTCCTCCCCTAAATGCTAAATATTGTAGATGTGTGTTACTCCCTGAGAGATTACCCTGCCACCAAGGAAATTCTACCCATCCCACAATTGGTATGGCGATTGTAGTATTCCACAGCCTAGCATTACCAATTTGGTTGTTGGCCAGGTTGTCTGAACAATTAGGCCAAGCGAATATTTCTTCTGCTAATACGGGAACTGCTAGAAAAGGTATACTTGTGGCTGATACCGGCGAATGGGTACAGATCCAACAATCTGTCAGGGTTTGTGTATTGTTTAACAAGTCATGCACTAATTTTCTATGATGTTGTACGAATCTATTGTTCAAAGGGGCTAGAGAATTCAGTCTATCCCACGCCTCCGTTGAGGTTATCATTATTAACATCAATATCATGAGTTTATACTGCTTTCCTTGCAATGGCTTGCATGTATCCATGATGCCTTTCCTTCAAGCTTGACTGATGTAGGTGTTGTCAACAGGACTTGGAAGGGTCCGTCAAACCTTGGTTCTAGAGCCTTTCTGGTGTGTCTTTTTACATAGACTTGATCACCTGGTTCCAACTTGTGACTTCCTTCTGTGTTGTCAGGATCTGGAAGGGAAGCAAAAACTTGTGCATGCACCTTAGTTAATTGTTTCTGAAGATTTTGCACATAAGAAGTCAATGACTCAATATTTAACACAAGTTGCTGTGGAAAATAACATCCTAAATTGGCAGTCCTGCCAAACAAAATTTCATATGGAGACAGTTTAGTCTTACCCCTTGGGGTATTGCGTATTGAGTAAAGGGCCAGTGGAAGGCATTCTGTCCAAGGCTTTCCTGTTTCAGCCATGGCTTTCTGTATTTTTAATTTTAAAGTTCCATTCATGCGTTCCACCTTACCAGAACTTTGAGGATGGTACGGAGTGTGTAACTGACTTTCAACACCCAACATTTTCAGTACATTTTGAAATATTTCTCCAGTGAAATGAGTACCCCTATCTGACTCGATCACTTCAGGGAGACCGTAACGGGGTATCAGTTCGGCAACTAGCTTTACAGCAGTGTTTTTAGCTGAAGCCTTCCGAACTGGATAGGCCTCTGGCCACCCCGAGAACATGTCCACACATACCAACACATACTCATACCCATTACTTTTTGGCAGCTGGATAAAGTCTATTTGTAATCGCTGAAACGGGTAGAGAGGTCGGACGTGGTGCTTCATAGGGGTCTTTGTTGTCTGTCCGGGATTATGTGCCAGGCATATAGCGCATGCAGCACAATAGTCTCTTGCATAGTTGCCAAAACCTGGAGCCAACCAGACTTGCTTTGCCAGTAGTGTCATTGCATTTGCAGACACATGAGTAGGGTGGTGCAGTCCACCAACTACAATCGGATACCAGGCTCTAGGTAGACATATTAGTCCATCTTTCTTCCAAATTCCCGCTTGTTCTTCTGCCCCTTCCTTTTTCCACCTGTCCCTCTCCTCTTCTCCTGCATCTTCCTGTGCTTGTCTCAGTCTATCTTCAGTATTTTCTGTGGGGTTTACAGTATGAACCTGTTGTAAGGGTTTGACAGCTGCTGCTTTGGCTGCTTTATCAGCCCTATCATTTCCCCTAGATTCCCTAGTGTCGAGTCTCACATGTGCAGCTACCTTGATTACTGCTACTTCTTTTGTTTCTTGTGCAGCCTCTAAGATCTGTTTGATCAGAGAAGCATGTTTTACAGGTTGTCCTGACGCTGTCATGTAACCTCTAGCTCTCCAGATTACTCCAAAATCAAACACAATACCATGTGCATACCTAGAATCAGTGTATATATTAGCTGTCTGGTTCTCAGCTATTTTAAGAGCTTCAATCAATGCTGTTAGTTCTGCTTCTTGTGCAGACTGTTTCGGTGGAAGTGGTTCTGCTTTGAGAGTTTCAGATTCTGACACAACTGCATACCCTGTATGGAAGTTACCTGTGTCATCTGCAAACCTACTACCATCTATAAACAGCTCTAAATCTGGATTTTGAAGTGGTGTTTCGGATACATTGGGTAAGCCTACCGTTTCTTGTAAAATGAGCTCTGTACAATCATGTGTGTCTGTAGGGAAAAAATTTGCGTGTGGATCAGTGTCCTTATTCCCCCCTTCAGACTCGAGAGGTAGCAGTGTAGCTATATTGAGAGTCTGAAGCCTAGCAAATGTGATAGTAGAGGGGAGCAACAAAGAACACTGTAGCCGCAAATGTCTGGCCATGGAAATGTGTTTTGGTTGGACCTGGTTTAATATCCCATAAACATCATGTGTAGTTTGAACTGTGAGTGGATACTCTAGGACAATTTCTGATGCTTTGTCCAACAATAGTGAGACAGCAACAACTACACATACACAGGTTGGCGCTGCTCTAGCTACGGGATCTAACCTTGCTGAAAGATATGCAATTGGTCTTTGTTTCCCTGCATGCTTCTGGGTAAGAACTCCTGTAGCATGGGAATCAACTTCTGCAGCCATAAGCTGAAACGGTTTGGTGTAGTCTGGTAGCCCTAACGCTGGAGCTGAAACAAGGGCATCTTTTAATTGTTGGAACGAAATCTGACCTTCTTTTGTCAACAAATAAGGTTCACTTTTTACACAGTCATACAGTGGTTGCATTAGTTGACTGGCATGTATAATCCATTGTCTACAATGAGACACTATTCCTAAAAATGCTCGTAGCTGTTTATGATTTCTAGGCTCATTCATCTGTCTTATTGCTTCAGTTCTTTGTGGTGTAAGATGCTTTTTACCTTGAGAAATGCAATGACCTAGAAAGACCACTTTGGTCTGACAAACTTGTAGCTTTTGTCTATTCACTTTACACCCTTCTTTTTCTAGAAAACATAGTAAACTCACAGTGGACCTTTCTGCAGTTTCTAGATCTGGGCAGCAAAGTAGTAGGTCATCCACATACTGCAAAATTACTACCTGTGGTTCGGGTTCAAACCTCTGAAGGACTGTTTGTAGGGCATTTGAATAAAGAGTAGGGGAGTGTATCATTCCCTGTGGAAGGCGTGTCCACGCCAACTGTTTGCCCTTAAATGTAAATGCAAACAAATGCCAACTATCTTGGTGTAAAGGAACCGAGAAAAATGCATTTGAAAGATCTATTACAGTAAATACTTGAGAACTGGCTGGTATCTGTGATAGTAACGTATGAGGATTGGGTACAACTGGGGTGATTGGATCTAGAACTTTGTTTATTTCTCTTAAATCATGTACCATACGATATTTGGGCATAGAACTCTTATCAAGAGTTCTCTTTTTGACTGGATACAGAGGAGTGTTAGCAGGTGATTGTATCTCTACCAAAACTCCTTTCTCTTTATATCCCTCTATCTGTTTTGTAATCGCTAGTTCCTGCTGGGCACTCACAGGGTATTGTCTGAGCTGTGGGAGAACAGTTCCTGGTTGCACAGATAGTTTTACAGGAGAGATATGCAATAATCCCACATCAGTGTCACCCTGTGCCCACAGTGTTTCTGGGACCATTGAGAGGTCTAGATCTGTGGTGTACTCTTTTTCTTCAGCATAATCCTCAAAAGCCTGAATTCTAACATATTGTTCTAATGTTTCTGCATCATCAGGGATAGTCAGTATAACTGTGCCATCTTCCCTAAAATTGATGTTAGCTTCTAATTTCTTTAGGACATCAGTTCCTAACAAACATGTTGGGGCACCTCTGGCATACAAAAATCTGGATGCAAAACATTTAGGTCCTAATGAGACCTCTAGGGGCACAGTATATGGCAGTGTTCGAATTACCCCATCATAACCCTCAGCAAAAGTTGTTTGTTCTGAAATATCTTCCGGATTCGGAAGAAAATCTTGATTCAAAATTGAGGAAGTTGCACCTGTATCTATCAAAAATGGAATCTCTCTCCCCCCCACATTCACCTGTATCATAGGTCTTCTAGCTGGTAGGGAAGTTTGTAACACATCGAGTCAATCTGAATCTGGTATGGGACCATCTATGATGGTAGATTTCTGCTGGTTGTCCGTTTGGGGAGGGTTATTTCTGGGAACAAATTTGCCTGACTTTATATCTGCCAACTTCTTCCTGCACTCTCTTTGGAAATGACCTGGCTTTTTACAGTAGTGGCAAGGAAAGTTGTGTCTCACTCTTCCTCCTGTATTAGCTTGTGCTATTCTAACAGGCTTACGATTCTCTCTCATATCCATGACTATTCCTAAACATCGTTGTTTCACAATATTTGGTTGTTCAATTGTTCTCCAATCTGGAGTAGAGGATTTAAATTTTTCTCTGATTTTCGGATCTAGCCCCTCTATTAATTGTTTTGTAAAAAGTCTCCTTACTGAAGCATCAGTCAAATCCAATCCTTCATCCCTAAAGCTATTTTCTAATTCTTGACTATATTCTTCAATACTTTGCCCAAATTTCTGCATAATCACACCCGTAGATCCCCTTTCCCTCTGTTTTTCTCTCATGAAAATTATTAATGCCTCTGTGAACTGGGTACCTGATGCTTCTGTCTGTAAGGCACCCCCTTCTGCCACTGGTCTATTGGGCTGTAGGTGTGTCAATAATTCCTGAAAAAGTCCGGGGGACATTTTCATTCTACATAATTCTTCCCCGTCCGCCCAG
This sequence comes from Ranitomeya imitator, assembly GCF_032444005.1. Lineage (NCBI taxonomy): Eukaryota > Metazoa > Chordata > Amphibia > Anura > Dendrobatidae > Ranitomeya > Ranitomeya imitator. Next base: position 1,160,951,260 of record NC_091282.1, read on the forward strand.
ACCCCAGCATGAGTCTGCATGATTTGTTGTATGTATTGTGCAAACCGGATGGGATATTGAGTGGGATCAGGCGCATTATGCAGGAGGGACATACCTTCAGCAGGGGACCAAGGAAAATACTGTCGGGTCTGGTGATATCTAGTTCCCATTACCCCGTCAGCACCAGGTTCCCTAAAGGGTCTTGGTACTACCCTAACAGGGGCAAGTACAGCGCCATGTCTAGGTGTACCACAGACTAGGCAATCATTTCTCCAATCTGGATTTTGTTGTCCACAGTGTGAACATACCCATCCTCCTACCCCACCAAGATTGGGATACAAGGCTGGAAATTGTTTTCCTCCTTCTGCTCCTCCAGATGGTACAAATGATTGGGCTTTTGGATCTAGGTAAGGTGGTGGGATTATGTCACAACTTTTTCCCTTCCCCATAATCCATTTGGAAGTGTCTGGATCATACTTCCAATTCTCCTCTTTAGCTGTTTTTGAGACCTCTATCATACAGTGTATGATTTCTTCCCACCCATTGTCTTTGATAATTCCACCTCGTTCTTTACTCAGTTTTTCCCATTCTGTACTGAACATAAGTGCTTCTGAAATTCCCAATTTTTCTCTTACCCTTCTAATCTGACTTCTGACTGTCTTCCCACATCTTTCCTGTATGATATCTGCTGCTTCCACTTGTCCTAAGACGGTTTTTGTCTGTTTATTTCCCATTTTTCTTTTTTTTTTTTTTTTTTTTTTTTCAATATTAGCTATTTCTACCCCAGGTGACGTTTGGACAATCACTTATCCTAGGTGATGTCTCGTTGCCTTCTCTCCTAGGGAGCTAAAATATTGAAGGGCTGATCTGTTCCATTCTTTCTAATGTGCAGAATGTACTTAAGTGCTATTATGCACGCAAACAGACCCAGCAACACCATACAGATCACAAAACTTTCTGTGTCAGTTAGCATACTTGTCCCAGGCTCATGGACCCGCGTCCTGGGCTCATTCTATCAAACCTTATCCAGAAATGAAGGAGGTTAAGCACTTAAATGAGAGTCAAGCATGGGCGGAGGTCTCCCCGAAAGGACGCAACCACATGACCCAGTTAGGCTGACTTCCGTGTATAAGGCTTATACCCCAACTATTTCGGCTTATTTTTCTACGCACTTTTGCTCTTCTTTCACAACATACCACAACCTTCATACTGTTCACACACTGCCAGGGACAGGACTCATAAATCTATACAATATAGTAACCCGAGTTTTATAGGTATCTACTCACTACTAGACTAACCCAGCGTGACACGGCTCATAGAGATCTTTCGGATAATACAAGGCAGATAAAAGAGAACTAATAATGTCTCTTACCTGGCCAGGTTTTTCAGTTCATTTGCCGTCCATTATCCCAGATCTCCATTGTCCGTATCTGCAGGTGAATCTCGAGCAAATACTCTCATCTCGGGTCCCTGTTCGGTGCGCCAAAGAAATGTTAAGTCCTTCTCAGTCCCTGGCTTACTAGAGGTAGGGATCCTGAGTAAATGACACGCAAACAAGGTATTGTGTGATCATATACAGGGGAAGCCCAGGAGCACACATCTCTCTCTCTGGGCTTTGCCCTTCCTTTATATAGAAAATAATTATTCTTTTACAGACATGCGCACAAGCGCTCATATTTCACTATCTCTTACATAAACAATCTATACCAGTCTTTATCAGTAGAAAGTTACATCATCTGGAAGGTGAATGAAAGGCTGCTATTGAAAGAAGGAATGCACACATGATTACTTCCATAAAAGGAAATGTCAAGTCAGCAGAAATGTATCTTGTTGTAAGCGAGATTTCTCAGGAAGAAGACAAGATGGATTCCTTTAGTTCAGTCTGATCTCCACACTACGTGGCTCTTTGCTGTATATTACGTCGCTGGGCAATATACTACGTGGCTCTGTGCTGTATACTACGTCGCTGGGCAATATACTACGTGGCTCAGTGCTGTATACTACGTCACTGGGCAATATACTACATCACTGGGCTGTATACTATGTGGCTGGACAATATACTACATGGCTCTGTGCTGTATACTACGTAACTGGGCAATATACTACGTCACTGGGCAATATACTACGTCACTGGGCAATATATTACGTCACTTGACAATATACTACGTGGCTCTGTGCTGTATACTACATCACTGGGCAATATACTATGTGGCTCTGTGCTGTATACTGCGTCACTGGGCAATATACTACATAACTGGGCAGTATACTACGTCACTGGGCAATATACTACGTAACTGGCCAATATACTACGTGGCTCTGTGCTGTATACTACGTCACTGGGCAATATACTATGTGGCTCTGTGCTGTACACTACGATGCTGTGCAATATACTACGTGGCTCTGTGCTGTATACTATGTCACTGGGCAATATACTATGTGGCTCTGTGCTGTATACTACGTAACTGGGCTATATACTACATCACTGGGCAATATACTACGTAACTGGGCAATATACTACATGGCTCTGTGCTGTATACTACGTAACTGGGCAATATACTACCTCACTGGGCAATATACTACGTGGCTCTGTGCTGTATACTACATCACTGGGCAATATACTACGTGGCTATTTGCTGTGTACTACGTAACTGGGCAATATACTACGTCACTGGGCAATATACTACGTGGTTCTGTGCTGTATACTACGTCGCTGGGCAATATACTACGTGGCTGGGCAATATACTATGTGGCTGGGCAATATACTACATGGCTGGGCAATATACTACGTCGCTGGGCAATATACTACGTCGCTGGGCATTATACTACGTGTCTGGGCAATATACTATGTGGGCTGGGCAATACACGACTGAAGGGTGATCTAATAACCATGTATATGTATATAAGGGGACAATACAAATATCTCGCTGAGGATCTGTTTATACCAAGGAAGGTGACGGGCACAAGGGGGCATTCTTTGCGTCTGGAGGAAAGAAGGTTTTTCCACCAACATAGAAGAGGATTCTTTACTGTTAGAGCGGTGAGAATCTGGAATTGCTTGCCTGAGGAGGTGGTGATGGCGAACTCAGTCGAGGGGTTCAAGAGAGGCCTGGATGTCTTCCTGGAGCAGAACTATATTGTATCATACAATTATTAGGTTCCGTAGGAAGGACGTAGATCTGGGGATTTAATATGATGGAATATAGGCTGAACAGGATGGACAAATGTCTTTTTTCGGCCTTACTAACTATGTTACTATGTTACTATGTTACATGCATATACTAGAATACCCGATGCATCAGAATCGGGCCACCATCTAGTGACTCTATATTATATATGAGTTTCACTTTTTGTATTGAAGAACTGAAATACATTTTTGAACTTTCTAATAATATTCAAATTTTGTGAGATGCAATTGTATATGCAGCGCCCCAGAGACCTGGTCGTTACAGTATGACGCTCAGTGTTATGACCTGGTGGTTAGGAGCACCCGGAATGACCTGATAGTTAAACCTCATACAGGACGAGCTCTGGGATGTGGGAGCTCTGCTGACCGCAAGCCCTAATCCTATCACACACACTAAAAATAGCCGTGGAGCGCTCCTGACCAGACCTAGGCGCCTCGTCACAGCCTAAGAACTATCTAGCCCTAGAGATAGAAAATAAAGCCTACCTTGCCTCAAACAAACTCCCCAAAGGTAAAGGAAGCCCCCCACATATATTGACTGTGAGTAAAGATGAAAGTCACAAACGCAGAGATGAAACAGGTTTCAGCAAAGGGAGGCCAGACTTACTAAATAGACAGAGGATAGGAAAGGTAACTTTGCGATCAGCACAAAAACCTACAAAAGACCACGCAGAGTGTGCAAAAAAGACCTCCGCACCGACTCACAGTGCGGAGGGACCACTCTGCATCCCAGAGCTTCCAGCTAGCAAGACAAAATCATGAAAACCAGCTGGACAAGAAAACAGTGAACAAATAATGACTATCATGAACTTAGCTTCTGCAGGAGAAGGCAGGTCACCAGAGAGATCCAGGAGCGAACTGAACAAATGCAAAAACATTGACAGCTGGCATGGAGTAACGATCTGAGAGGAGTTAAATAGAGCAGCCAACCAAAGGACAACCCACGTCACCTGTGTAAGGAACCTCAGAAGCAGCAGCTTCACTCATAGCCACCAGAGGGAGCCCATAGACAGAACTCGCCGAAGTACCACTCACGACCACAGGAGGGAGCCCGACAACAGAATCCACAACAGTACCCCCCCTTGAGGAGGGGTCACCGAACCATCACCAGAGCCCCCAGGCCGATCAGTATCAGCCAAATGAAAGGCATGAACAAGATCGGCAGCATGAACATCAGAGGCAAAAACCCATGAATTATCTTCCTGACCATAACCCTTCCACTTGACCAGGTACTGGAGTTTCCGTCTCGAAACACGAGAATCCAAAATCTTCTCCACCACATACTCCAACTCCCCCTCGACCAACACCGGGGCAGGAGGATCAACGGAGGGAACCATAGGCGCCACGTATCTCCGCAAAAACGACTTATGGAACATATTATGGATGGCAAAAGAAGCTGGAAGATCCAAACGAAATGACACAGGATTAAGAACTTCAGAAATCTTATATGGTCCAATGAAACGAGGCTTAAACTTAGGAGAGGAAACCTTCATAGGAACATGACGAGATGACAACCAAACCAAATCCCCAACACGAAGTCGGGGACCAACACAACGCCGGCGGTTAGCGAAACGTTGAGCCTTCTCCTGGGACAATGTCAAATTGTCCACCACATGAGTCCAAATCTGCTGCAACCTGTCCACCACCGCATCCACACCAGGACAGTCCGAAGACTCAACCTGCCCTGAAGAGAAACGAGGATGGAAACCAGAATTACAGAAAAACGGAGAAACTAAAGTAGCCGAGCTGGCCCGATTATTAAGGGCGAACTCAGCCAAAGGAAAGAAAGACTCCCAATCATCCTGATCAGCAGAAACAAAGCATCTCAGATATGTCTCCAAAGTCTGATTAGTTCGTTCGGTTTGGCCATTAGTCTGAGGATGGAAAGCCGAAGAAAAAGACAAATCAATGCCCATCTTAGCGCAAAAGGACCACCAAAACCTCGAAACAAACTGGGAACCTTTGTCCGAGACGATGTTCTCTGGAATGCCATGCAAACGAACCACATGCTGGAAAAACAATGGCACCAAATCAGAGGAGGAAGGCAGTTTAGATAAGGGTACCAAATGGACCATCTTAGAGAAGCGATCACAAACCACCCAAATGACCGACATCTTTTGAGAAACAGGGAGATCAGAAATAAAATCCATGGAAATATGCGTCCAGGGCCTCTTCGGGATCGGCAAGGGCAAAAGCAACCCACTGGCACGAGAACAGCAGGGCTTAGCCCGAGCACAAATCCCACAGGACTGCACAAAAGAACGCGCATCCCGTGACAAAGAAGGCCACCAAAAGGATCTAGCCACCAAATCTCTGGTACCAAAGATTCCAGGATGACCAGCCAATACTGAACAATGAATCTCCGAGATAACTCTACTAGTCCATCTATCAGGGACAAACAGTTTCTCCGTAGGACAACGGTAAGGTCTATCAGCCTGAAACTTTTGCAGCACACGCCGCAAATCAGGGAAAATGGCAGACAAAATTACCCCTTCTTTAAGAATACCCGCCTGCTCCGGAACACCCGGAGAGTCAGGCACAAAACTCCTTGACAGGGCGTCAGCCTTCACATTCTTAGATCCTGGAAGGTATGAAACCACAAAATCAAAACGGGAGAAAAAGAGCGACCATCGAGCATGTCTAGGGTTCAACCGTTTGGCAGACTCGAGATAAGTTAAATTCTTGTGATCCGTCAAGACCACCACACGATGTTTAGCTCCTTCAAGCCAATGTCGCCACTCCTCGAATGCCCACTTCATGGCCAACAACTCCCGATTGCCCACATCATAATTGCGCTCAGCAGGCGAGAATTTTCTAGAAAAGAAGGCACAGGGTTTCATCACCGAGCCATCAGAACTTCTTTGCGACAAAACAGCCCCTGCTCCATTTTCAGAAGCATCAACCTCCACCTGAAAAGGAAGCGAAACATCTGGCTGGCACAACACAGGGGCAGAAGCAAAATGACGCTTCAACTCCTGAAAAGCTTCTACAGCCGCAGAGGACCAATTGACCACATCAGCACCTTTCTTGGTCAAATCAGTCAACGGCTTAGCAACACTGGAAAAGCTAGTGATGAAGCGATGATAAAAATTAGCAAAGCCCAGGAACTTCTGCAAGCTCTTCACAGATGTCGGCTGAGTCCAATCGTAAATGGCCTGAACTTTAACAGGGTCCATCTCGATAGTAGAAGGGGAAAAAATGAAACCCAAAAATGAAACCTTCTGAACTCTAAAGAGACACTTTGACCCCTTCACAAACAAGGAATTCGCACGAAGGACCTGGAACACCATTCTGACCTGCTTCACATGAGATTCCCAGTCATCCGAAAAGACCAAAATGTCATCCAAATATACAATCATGAATCTATCCAGGTACTCTCGGAAGATGTCATGCATAAAGGACTGAAACACAGATGGAGCATTAGAAAGCCCGAATGGCATAACCAGGTACTCAAAATGGCCCTCCGGCGTATTAAATGCCGCCTTCCATTCATCACCTTGTTTAATTCGCACAAGATTATACGCACCACGAAGATCTATCTTGGTGAACCAACTAGCCCCCTTAATCCGAGCAAATAAATCAGACAGCAGCGGCAAAGGATACTGAAATTTGACTGTGATATTATTAAGAAGGCGGTAATCAATACAAGGTCTCAAAGAACCATCCTTCTTGGCCACAAAAAGAACCCTGCTCCCAATGGTGACGACGACGGGCGAATATGACCCTTCTCCAAGGATTCCTTTACATAACTCCGCATTGCAGCGTGCTCTGGCACAGATAAATTAAACAGACGGCCCTTAGGAAACTTACTACCAGGAATCAAATCAATAGCACAGTCGCATTCCCTATGAGGAGGTAGGGCACCAGATTTGGGCTCTTCAAATACATCACGGTAATCTGATAAAAACTCAGGGACTTCAGAAGGAGTGGAAGGTGAAATTGAGCGCAATGGAACATCACCATGTACCCCCTGACAACCCCAACTGGACACAGACATAGATTTCCAATCCAACACTGAATTATGGACCTGTAGCCATGGCAACCCCAAAACGACCACATCATGCAGATTATGCAACACCAAAAAGCGAATATCCTCCTGATCTGCAGGAGCCATGCACATGGTCAATTGAGTCCAGTACTGAGGCTTATTCTTGGCCAAAGGCGTAGCATCAATTCCTCTCAATGGAATAGGATACTGCAAGGGCTCCAAGAAAAAACCACAGCGCCTGGCAAACTCCAAGTCCATCAAATTCAGGGCAGCGCCTGAATCCACAAATGCCATTACAGAATAGGACGACAGAGAGCAAATCAGAGTAACGGACAAAAGAAATTTAGACTGTACCGTACCAATGGTAGCAGATCTAGCGAACCGCTTAGTGCGCTTAGGACAATCGTAGATAGCATGAGTGGATTCACCACAGTAAAAACACAGCCCATTCCGACGTCTGTGTTCTTGCCGTTCAGCTCTGGTCAAAGTCCTATCACACTGCATAGGCTCAGGCCTATGCTCAGAGAATACCGCCAGATGGTGCACAGCTTTGCGCTCACGCATGCGCCGATCGATCTGAATGGCCAAAGACATAGACTCATTCAGACCAGCAGGCGTGGGAAATCCCACCATGACATCCTTAAGGACTTCAGAAAGACCCTTTCTGAAAATTGCCGCCAGGGCACATTCATTCCACTGAGTAAGCACAGACCACTTTCTAAACTTTTGACAGTACACCTCCGCTTCATCCTGACCCTGACACAAAGCCAGCAAGATTTTCTCTGCCTGATCCACTGAATGAGGTTCATCATAAAGCAATCCAAGCGCCAGAAAAAATGCATCAACATCACGCAATGCAGGATCTCCTGGCGCAAGGGAAAATGCCCAGTCTTGAGGGTCACCACGCAACAAAGAAATAATGATTTTTACCTGTTGAGCGGGGTCACCAGAGGAGCAGGGTTTCAAAGCTAGAAACAGTTTACAATTATTTTTGAAATTCAAGAACCTAGATCTATCCCCAGAAAATAAGTCAGGAATAGGAATTCTAGGCTCTAACATAGGATTCTGAACCACAAAATTTTGAATGTTTTGTACCCTTTCAGTGAGATGATCCACACAAGAGGACAGACCTTGACTGTCCATGTCTACACCTGTGTCCTGAACCACCCAAAGGTCTAGGGGAAAAGAAAGACAAAACACAGTGCAAAGAAAAAAAAATGGTCTCAGAAGTTCTCTTAACCCTCTTTTGAGATGCAGTAATACTTTGGGCCAGCTGTACTGTTATGACCTGGTGGTTAGGAGCACCCGGAATGACCTGATAGTTAAACCTCATACAGGACGAGCTCTGGGATGTGGGAGCTCTGCTGACCGCAAGCCCTAATCCTATCACACACACTAAAAATAGCCGTGGAGCGCTCCTGACCAGACCTAGGCGCCTTGTCACAGCCTAAGAACTATCTAGCCCTAGAGATAGAAAATAAAGCCTACCTTGCCTCAAACAAACTCCCCAAAGGTAAAGGAAGCCCCCCACATATATTGACTGTGAGTAAAGATGAAAGTCACAAACGCAGAGATGAAACAGGTTTCAGCAAAGGGAAGCCAGACTTACTAAATAGACAGAGGATAGGAAAGGTAACTTTGCGATCAGCACAAAAACCTACAAAAGACCACGCAGAGTGTGCAAAAAAGACCTCCGCACCGACTCACGGTGCGGAGGGACCACTCTGCATCCCAGAGCTTCCAGCTAGCAAGACAAAATCATGAAAACCAGCTGGACAAGAAAACAGTGAACAAATAATGACTATCATGAACTTAGCTTCTGCAGGAGAAGGCAGGTCACCAGAGAGATCCAGGAGCGAACTGAACAAATGCAAAAACATTGACAGCTGGCATGGAGTAACGATCTGAGAGGAGTTAAATAGAGCAGCCAACCAAAGGACAACCCACGTCACCTGTGTAAGGAACCTCAGAAGCAGCAGCTTCACTCATAGCCACCAGAGAGAGCCCATAGACAGAACTCGCCGAAGTACCACTCACGACCACAGGAGGGAGCCCGACAACAGAATCCACAACAGCTCTGCCGCTAAGGCGAGTGATGGTACGTCTGATGGCACTAAAGGAGTTCTTCTGACCAAGTATCACCAGCACACATTACACTTCACACTCCGGCCACTAGGGGGAGAAAAAGGCTTTATTTATTGGGCCACTCCTCACACTGGTAAAACTAGGGGTTGGATAGGAAGTTAGTCAGAAGCTGACTGGGTTGGATTCAGGCAACATCCCGTGGCAGGGGGTGTTGCAGGGAGAAGATTCAGGGGGGTCCCTGTCAGGCGTGGGAACCTGGCAGGTACCTAGCGACCAGAATAGAACGTTACGGAACCGCGCCTGCACACCCCGCGGTGGTATCCTAAGAAAGAGACACGAAGCGAAGGATATTGTGGAACAGTGAGAAATGAGATCAAGCACAAAGGAGAGCCAGTAGGAGTCGTGCCCGGAGAACGGCAACATCCTACTGAGGTGCGTAGCTGGTGGCCGGAACACCGAGGAAGTAACTGACTCTATGCCTTACTTCAAACTCTGCACGACAGTTAATTATAGGTTGGCTGTCTACCTTATATCACTGTTATGAATAGGTAATTCAGAACCACAATGGACCTTGAAGTTCAGAGCAAACAAAGTGACCTGACAATAACCAAAAGACATAGGACGAGCTCTGAGACGTGGGAACTCTGCTGACCGCAATCCCTAATCCTATCCAACCACACTAGAGGCAGCCGTGGATTGCGCCTAACGCTCCCTATGCAACTCGGCACAGCCTGAGAAACTAGCTATGCCAAAGAAGGAAAAATAAGCCTACCTTGCCTCAGAGAAATACCCCAAAGGAAAAGGCAGCCCCCCACATATAATGACTGTGAGTTGAGATGAAAATACAAACGCAGAGATGAAATAGATTTAGCAAAGTGAGGCCCAACTTACTGAACAGACCGAGGATAGAAAAGATTGCTTTGCGGTCAACACAAAACCCTAAAAACAACCACGCAGAGGGGGAAAAAAGACCCTCCGCACCGACTAACGGTACGGAGGTGCTCCCTCTGCGTCCCAGAGCTTCCAGCAAGCAAGAAAAAACAATAAAGCAAGCTGGACAGAAAAAATAGCAAACAATAATACTCCCTGAGAGATTACCCTGCCACCAAGGAAATTCTACCCATCCCACAATTGGTATGGCGATTGTAGTATTCCACAGCCTAGCATTACCAATTTGGTTGTTGGCCAGGTTGTCTGAACAATTAGGCCAAGCGAATATTTCTTCTGCTAATACGGGAACTGCTAGAAAAGGTATACTTGTGGCTGATACCGGCGAATGGGTACAGATCCAACAATCTGTCAGGGTTTGTGTATTGTTTAACAAGTCATGCACTAATTTTCTATGATGTTGTACGAATCTATTGTTCAAAGGGGCTAGAGAATTCAGTCTATCCCACGCCTCCGTTGAGGTTATCATTATTAACATCAATATCATGAGTTTATACTGCTTTCCTTGCAATGGCTTGCATGTATCCATGATGCCTTTCCTTCAAGCTTGACTGATGTAGGTGTTGTCAACAGGACTTGGAAGGGTCCGTCAAACCTTGGTTCTAGAGCCTTTCTGGTGTGTCTTTTTACATAGACTTGATCACCTGGTTCCAACTTGTGACTTCCTTCTGTGTTGTCAGGATCTGGAAGGGAAGCAAAAACTTGTGCATGCACCTTAGTTAATTGTTTCTGAAGATTTTGCACATAAGAAGTCAATGACTCAATATTTAACACAAGTTGCTGTGGAAAATAACATCCTAAATTGGCAGTCCTGCCAAACAAAATTTCATATGGAGACAGTTTAGTCTTACCCCTTGGGGTATTGCGTATTGAGTAAAGGGCCAGTGGAAGGCATTCTGTCCAAGGCTTTCCTGTTTCAGCCATGGCTTTCTGTATTTTTAATTTTAAAGTTCCATTCATGCGTTCCACCTTACCAGAACTTTGAGGATGGTACGGAGTGTGTAACTGACTTTCAACACCCAACATTTTCAGTACATTTTGAAATATTTCTCCAGTGAAATGAGTACCCCTATCTGACTCGATCACTTCAGGGAGACCGTAACGGGGTATCAGTTCGGCAACTAGCTTTACAGCAGTGTTTTTAGCTGAAGCCTTCCGAACTGGATAGGCCTCTGGCCACCCCGAGAACATGTCCACACATACCAACACATACTCATACCCATTACTTTTTGGCAGCTGGATAAAGTCTATTTGTAATCGCTGAAACGGGTAGAGAGGTCGGACGTGGTGCTTCATAGGGGTCTTTGTTGTCTGTCCGGGATTATGTGCCAGGCATATAGCGCATGCAGCACAATAGTCTCTTGCATAGTTGCCAAAACCTGGAGCCAACCAGACTTGCTTTGCCAGTAGTGTCATTGCATTTGCAGACACATGAGTAGGGTGGTGCAGTCCACCAACTACAATCGGATACCAGGCTCTAGGTAGACATATTAGTCCATCTTTCTTCCAAATTCCCGCTTGTTCTTCTGCCCCTTCCTTTTTCCACCTGTCCCTCTCCTCTTCTCCTGCATCTTCCTGTGCTTGTCTCAGTCTATCTTCAGTATTTTCTGTGGGGTTTACAGTATGAACCTGTTGTAAGGGTTTGACAGCTGCTGCTTTGGCTGCTTTATCAGCCCTATCATTTCCCCTAGATTCCCTAGTGTCGAGTCTCACATGTGCAGCTACCTTGATTACTGCTACTTCTTTTGTTTCTTGTGCAGCCTCTAAGATCTGTTTGATCAGAGAAGCATGTTTTACAGGTTGTCCTGACGCTGTCATGTAACCTCTAGCTCTCCAGATTACTCCAAAATCAAACACAATACCATGTGCATACCTAGAATCAGTGTATATATTAGCTGTCTGGTTCTCAGCTATTTTAAGAGCTTCAATCAATGCTGTTAGTTCTGCTTCTTGTGCAGACTGTTTCGGTGGAAGTGGTTCTGCTTTGAGAGTTTCAGATTCTGACACAACTGCATACCCTGTATGGAAGTTACCTGTGTCATCTGCAAACCTACTACCATCTATAAACAGCTCTAAATCTGGATTTTGAAGTGGTGTTTCGGATACATTGGGTAAGCCTACCGTTTCTTGTAAAATGAGCTCTGTACAATCATGTGTGTCTGTAGGGAAAAAATTTGCGTGTGGATCAGTGTCCTTATTCCCCCCTTCAGACTCGAGAGGTAGCAGTGTAGCTATATTGAGAGTCTGAAGCCTAGCAAATGTGATAGTAGAGGGGAGCAACAAAGAACACTGTAGCCGCAAATGTCTGGCCATGGAAATGTGTTTTGGTTGGACCTGGTTTAATATCCCATAAACATCATGTGTAGTTTGAACTGTGAGTGGATACTCTAGGACAATTTCTGATGCTTTGTCCAACAATAGTGAGACAGCAACAACTACACATACACAGGTTGGCGCTGCTCTAGCTACGGGATCTAACCTTGCTGAAAGATATGCAATTGGTCTTTGTTTCCCTGCATGCTTCTGGGTAAGAACTCCTGTAGCATGGGAATCAACTTCTGCAGCCATAAGCTGAAACGGTTTGGTGTAGTCTGGTAGCCCTAACGCTGGAGCTGAAACAAGGGCATCTTTTAATTGTTGGAACGAAATCTGACCTTCTTTTGTCAACAAATAAGGTTCACTTTTTACACAGTCATACAGTGGTTGCATTAGTTGACTGGCATGTATAATCCATTGTCTACAATGAGACACTATTCCTAAAAATGCTCGTAGCTGTTTATGATTTCTAGGCTCATTCATCTGTCTTATTGCTTCAGTTCTTTGTGGTGTAAGATGCTTTTTACCTTGAGAAATGCAATGACCTAGAAAGACCACTTTGGTCTGACAAACTTGTAGCTTTTGTCTATTCACTTTACACCCTTCTTTTTCTAGAAAACATAGTAAACTCACAGTGGACCTTTCTGCAGTTTCTAGATCTGGGCAGCAAAGTAGTAGGTCATCCACATACTGCAAAATTACTACCTGTGGTTCGGGTTCAAACCTCTGAAGGACTGTTTGTAGGGCATTTGAATAAAGAGTAGGGGAGTGTATCATTCCCTGTGGAAGGCGTGTCCACGCCAACTGTTTGCCCTTAAATGTAAATGCAAACAAATGCCAACTATCTTGGTGTAAAGGAACCGAGAAAAATGCATTTGAAAGATCTATTACAGTAAATACTTGAGAACTGGCTGGTATCTGTGATAGTAACGTATGAGGATTGGGTACAACTGGGGTGATTGGATCTAGAACTTTGTTTATTTCTCTTAAATCATGTACCATACGATATTTGGGCATAGAACTCTTATCAAGAGTTCTCTTTTTGACTGGATACAGAGGAGTGTTAGCAGGTGATTGTATCTCTACCAAAACTCCTTTCTCTTTATATCCCTCTATCTGTTTTGTAATCGCTAGTTCCTGCTGGGCACTCACAGGGTATTGTCTGAGCTGTGGGAGAACAGTTCCTGGTTGCACAGATAGTTTTACAGGAGAGATATGCAATAATCCCACATCAGTGTCACCCTGTGCCCACAGTGTTTCTGGGACCATTGAGAGGTCTAGATCTGTGGTGTACTCTTTTTCTTCAGCATAATCCTCAAAAGCCTGAATTCTAACATATTGTTCTAATGTTTCTGCATCATCAGGGATAGTCAGTATAACTGTGCCATCTTCCCTAAAATTGATGTTAGCTTCTAATTTCTTTAGGACATCAGTTCCTAACAAACATGTTGGGGCACCTCTGGCATACAAAAATCTGGATGCAAAACATTTAGGTCCTAATGAGACCTCTAGGGGCACAGTATATGGCAGTGTTCGAATTACCCCATCATAACCCTCAGCAAAAGTTGTTTGTTCTGAAATATCTTCCGGATTCGGAAGAAAATCTTGATTCAAAATTGAGGAAGTTGCACCTGTATCTATCAAAAATGGAATCTCTCTCCCCCCCACATTCACCTGTATCATAGGTCTTCTAGCTGGTAGGGAAGTTTGTAACACATCGAGTCAATCTGAATCTGGTATGGGACCATCTATGATGGTAGATTTCTGCTGGTTGTCCGTTTGGGGAGGGTTATTTCTGGGAACAAATTTGCCTGACTTTATATCTGCCAACTTCTTCCTGCACTCTCTTTGGAAATGACCTGGCTTTTTACAGTAGTGGCAAGGAAAGTTGTGTCTCACTCTTCCTCCTGTATTAGCTTGTGCTATTCTAACAGGCTTACGATTCTCTCTCATATCCATGACTATTCCTAAACATCGTTGTTTCACAATATTTGGTTGTTCAATTGTTCTCCAATCTGGAGTAGAGGATTTAAATTTTTCTCTGATTTTCGGATCTAGCCCCTCTATTAATTGTTTTGTAAAAAGTCTCCTTACTGAAGCATCAGTCAAATCCAATCCTTCATCCCTAAAGCTATTTTCTAATTCTTGACTATATTCTTCAATACTTTGCCCAAATTTCTGCATAATCACACCCGTAGATCCCCTTTCCCTCTGTTTTTCTCTCATGAAAATTATTAATGCCTCTGTGAACTGGGTACCTGATGCTTCTGTCTGTAAGGCACCCCCTTCTGCCACTGGTCTATTGGGCTGTAGGTGTGTCAATAATTCCTGAAAAAGTCCGGGGGACATTTTCATTCTACATAATTCTTCCCCGTCCGCCCAGACCCCAGCATGAGTCTGCATGATTTGTTGTATGTATTGTGCAAACCGGATGGGATATTGAGTGGGATCAGGCGCATTATGCAGGAGGGACATACCTTCAGCAGGGGACCAAGGAAAATACTGTCGGGTCTGGTGATATCTAGTTCCCATTACCCCGTCAGCACCAGGTTCCCTAAAGGGTCTTGGTACTACCCTAACAGGGGCAAGTACAGCGCCATGTCTAGGTGTACCACAGACTAGGCAATCATTTCTCCAATCTGGATTTTGTTGTCCACAGTGTGAACATACCCATCCTCCTACCCCACCAAGATTGGGATACAAGGCTGGAAATTGTTTTCCTCCTTCTGCTCCTCCAGATGGTACAAATGATTGGGCTTTTGGATCTAGGTAAGGTGGTGGGATTATGTCACAACTTTTTCCCTTCCCCATAATCCATTTGGAAGTGTCTGGATCATACTTCCAATTCTCCTCTTTAGCTGTTTTTGAGACCTCTATCATACAGTGTATGATTTCTTCCCACCCATTGTCTTTGATAATTCCACCTCGTTCTTTACTCAGTTTTTCCCATTCTGTACTGAACATAAGTGCTTCTGAAATTCCCAATTTTTCTCTTACCCTTCTAATCTGACTTCTGACTGTCTTCCCACATCTTTCCTGTATGATATCTGCTGCTTCCACTTGTCCTGAGACGGTTTTTGTCTGTTTATTTCCCATTTTTCTTTTTTTTTTTTTTTTTTTTTTTTCAATATTAGCTATTTCTACCCCAAGTGACGTTTGGACAATCACTTATCCTAGGTGATGTCTCGTTGCCTTCTCTCCTAGGGAGCTAAAATATTGAAGGGCTGATCTGTTCCATTCTTTCTAATGTGCAGAATGTACTTAAGTGCTATTATGCACGCAAACAGACCCAGCAACACCATACAGATCACAAAACTTTCTGTGTCAGTTAGCATACTTGTCCCAGGCTCATGGACCCGCGTCCTGGGCTCATTCTATCAAACCTTATCCAGAAATGAAGGAGGTTAAGCACTTAAATGAGAGTCAAGCATGGGCGGAGGTCTCCCCGAAAGGACGCAACCACATGACCCAGTTAGGCTGACTTCCGTGTATAAGGCTTATACCCCAACTATTTCGGCTTATTTTTCTACGCACTTTTGCTCTTCTTTCACAACATACCACAACCTTCACACTGTTCACACACTGCCAGGGACAGGACTCATAAATCTATACAATATAGTAACCCGAGTTTTATAGGTATCTACTCACTACTAGACTAACCCAGCGTGACACGGCTCATAGAGATCTTTCGGATAATACAAGGCAGATAAAAGAGAACTAATAATGTCTCTTACCTGGCCAGGTTTTTCAGTTCATTTGCCGTCCATTATCCCAGATCTCCATTGTCCGTATCTGCAGGTGAATCTCGAGCAAATACTCTCATCTCGGGTCCCTGTTCGGTGCGCCAAAGAAATGTTAAGTCCTTCTCAGTCCCTGGCTTACTAGAGGTAGGGATCCTGAGTAAATGACACGCAAACAAGGTATTGTGTGATCATATACAGGGGAAGCCCAGGAGCACACATCTCTCTCTCTGGGCTTTGCCCTTCCTTTATATAGAAAAGAATTATTCTTTTACAGACATGCGCACAAGCGCTCATATTTCACTATCTCTTACATAAACAATCTATACCAGTCTTTATCAGTAGAAAGTTACATCATCTGGAAGGTGAATGAAAGGCTGCTATTGAAAGAAGGAATGCACACATGATTACTTCCATAAAAGGAAATGTCAAGTCAGCAGAAATGTATCTTGTTGTAAGCGAGATTTCTCAGGAAGAAGACAAGATGGATTCCTTTAGTTCAGTCTGATCTCCACACTACGTGGCTCTTTGCTGTATATTACGTCGCTGGGCAATATACTACGTGGCTCTGTGCTGTATACTACGTCGCTGGGCAATATACTACGTGGCTCAGTGCTGTATACTACGTCACTGGGCAATATACTACATCACTGGGCTGTATACTATGTGGCTGGACAATATACTACATGGCTCTGTGCTGTATACTACGTAACTGGGCAATATACTACGTCACTGGGCAATATACTACGTCACTGGGCAATATATTACGTCACTTGACAATATACTACGTGGCTCTGTGCTGTATACTACATCACTGGGCAATATACTATGTGGCTCTGTGCTGTATACTGCGTCACTGGGCAATATACTACATAACTGGGCAGTATACTACGTCACTGGGCAATATACTACGTAACTGGCCAATATACTACGTGGCTCTGTGCTGTATACTACGTCACTGGGCAATATACTATGTGGCTCTGTGCTGTACACTACGATGCTGTGCAATATACTACGTGGCTCTGTGCTGTATACTATGTCACTGGGCAATATACTATGTGGCTCTGTGCTGTATACTACGTAACTGGGCTATATACTACATCACTGGGCAATATACTACGTAACTGGGCAATATACTACATGGCTCTGTGCTGTATACTACGTAACTGGGCAATATACTACCTCACTGGGCAATATACTACGTGGCTCTGTGCTGTATACTACATCACTGGGCAATATACTACGTGGCTATTTGCTGTGTACTACGTAACTGGGCAATATACTACGTCACTGGGCAATATACTACGTGGTTCTGTGCTGTATACTACGTCGCTGGGCAATATACTACGTGGCTGGGCAATATACTATGTGGCTGGGCAATATACTACATGGCTGGGCAATATACTACGTCGCTGGGCAATATACTACGTCGCTGGGCATTATACTACGTGTCTGGGCAATATACTATGTGGGCTGGGCAATACACGACTGAAGGGTGATCTAATAACCATGTATATGTATATAAGGGGACAATACAAATATCTCGCTGAGGATCTGTTTATACCAAGGAAGGTGACGGGCACAAGGGGGCATTCTTTGCGTCTGGAGGAAAGAAGGTTTTTCCACCAACATAGAAGAGGATTCTTTACTGTTAGAGCGGTGAGAATCTGGAATTGCTTGCCTGAGGAGGTGGTGATGGCGAACTCAGTCGAGGGGTTCAAGAGAGGCCTGGATGTCTTCCTGGAGCAGAACTATATTGTATCATACAATTATTAGGTTCCGTAGGAAGGACGTAGATCTGGGGATTTAATATGATGGAATATAGGCTGAACAGGATGGACAAATGTCTTTTTTCGGCCTTACTAACTATGTTACTATGTTACTATGTTACATGCATATACTAGAATACCCGATGCATCAGAATCGGGCCACCATCTAGTGACTCTATATTATATATGAGTTTCACTTTTTGTATTGAAGAAC
Organism: Ranitomeya imitator; assembly: GCF_032444005.1. NCBI lineage: Eukaryota > Metazoa > Chordata > Amphibia > Anura > Dendrobatidae > Ranitomeya > Ranitomeya imitator. The sequence continues at coordinate 1,160,969,483 of NC_091282.1, forward strand.
TGAAATACATTTTTGAACTTTCTAATAATATTCAAATTTTGTGAGATGCAATTGTATATGCAGCGCCCCAGAGACCTGGTCGTTACAGTATGACGCTCAGTGTTATGACCTGGTGGTTAGGAGCACCCGGAATGACCTGATAGTTAAACCTCATACAGGACGAGCTCTGGGATGTGGGAGCTCTGCTGACCGCAAGCCCTAATCCTATCACACACACTAAAAATAGCCGTGGAGCGCTCCTGACCAGACCTAGGCGCCTCGTCACAGCCTAAGAACTATCTAGCCCTAGAGATAGAAAATAAAGCCTACCTTGCCTCAAACAAACTCCCCAAAGGTAAAGGAAGCCCCCCACATATATTGACTGTGAGTAAAGATGAAAGTCACAAACGCAGAGATGAAACAGGTTTCAGCAAAGGGAGGCCAGACTTACTAAATAGACAGAGGATAGGAAAGGTAACTTTGCGATCAGCACAAAAACCTACAAAAGACCACGCAGAGTGTGCAAAAAAGACCTCCGCACCGACTCACAGTGCGGAGGGACCACTCTGCATCCCAGAGCTTCCAGCTAGCAAGACAAAATCATGAAAACCAGCTGGACAAGAAAACAGTGAACAAATAATGACTATCATGAACTTAGCTTCTGCAGGAGAAGGCAGGTCACCAGAGAGATCCAGGAGCGAACTGAACAAATGCAAAAACATTGACAGCTGGCATGGAGTAACGATCTGAGAGGAGTTAAATAGAGCAGCCAACCAAAGGACAACCCACGTCACCTGTGTAAGGAACCTCAGAAGCAGCAGCTTCACTCATAGCCACCAGAGGGAGCCCATAGACAGAACTCGCCGAAGTACCACTCACGACCACAGGAGGGAGCCCGACAACAGAATCCACAACAGTACCCCCCCTTGAGGAGGGGTCACCGAACCATCACCAGAGCCCCCAGGCCGATCAGTATCAGCCAAATGAAAGGCATGAACAAGATCGGCAGCATGAACATCAGAGGCAAAAACCCATGAATTATCTTCCTGACCATAACCCTTCCACTTGACCAGGTACTGGAGTTTCCGTCTCGAAACACGAGAATCCAAAATCTTCTCCACCACATACTCCAACTCCCCCTCGACCAACACCGGGGCAGGAGGATCAACGGAGGGAACCATAGGCGCCACGTATCTCCGCAAAAACGACTTATGGAACATATTATGGATGGCAAAAGAAGCTGGAAGATCCAAACGAAATGACACAGGATTAAGAACTTCAGAAATCTTATATGGTCCAATGAAACGAGGCTTAAACTTAGGAGAGGAAACCTTCATAGGAACATGACGAGATGACAACCAAACCAAATCCCCAACACGAAGTCGGGGACCAACACAACGCCGGCGGTTAGCGAAACGTTGAGCCTTCTCCTGGGACAATGTCAAATTGTCCACCACATGAGTCCAAATCTGCTGCAACCTGTCCACCACCGCATCCACACCAGGACAGTCCGAAGACTCAACCTGCCCTGAAGAGAAACGAGGATGGAAACCAGAATTACAGAAAAACGGAGAAACTAAAGTAGCCGAGCTGGCCCGATTATTAAGGGCGAACTCAGCCAAAGGAAAGAAAGACTCCCAATCATCCTGATCAGCAGAAACAAAGCATCTCAGATATGTCTCCAAAGTCTGATTAGTTCGTTCGGTTTGGCCATTAGTCTGAGGATGGAAAGCCGAAGAAAAAGACAAATCAATGCCCATCTTAGCGCAAAAGGACCACCAAAACCTCGAAACAAACTGGGAACCTTTGTCCGAGACGATGTTCTCTGGAATGCCATGCAAACGAACCACATGCTGGAAAAACAATGGCACCAAATCAGAGGAGGAAGGCAGTTTAGATAAGGGTACCAAATGGACCATCTTAGAGAAGCGATCACAAACCACCCAAATGACCGACATCTTTTGAGAAACAGGGAGATCAGAAATAAAATCCATGGAAATATGCGTCCAGGGCCTCTTCGGGATCGGCAAGGGCAAAAGCAACCCACTGGCACGAGAACAGCAGGGCTTAGCCCGAGCACAAATCCCACAGGACTGCACAAAAGAACGCGCATCCCGTGACAAAGAAGGCCACCAAAAGGATCTAGCCACCAAATCTCTGGTACCAAAGATTCCAGGATGACCAGCCAATACTGAACAATGAATCTCCGAGATAACTCTACTAGTCCATCTATCAGGGACAAACAGTTTCTCCGTAGGACAACGGTAAGGTCTATCAGCCTGAAACTTTTGCAGCACACGCCGCAAATCAGGGAAAATGGCAGACAAAATTACCCCTTCTTTAAGAATACCCGCCTGCTCCGGAACACCCGGAGAGTCAGGCACAAAACTCCTTGACAGGGCGTCAGCCTTCACATTCTTAGATCCTGGAAGGTATGAAACCACAAAATCAAAACGGGAGAAAAAGAGCGACCATCGAGCATGTCTAGGGTTCAACCGTTTGGCAGACTCGAGATAAGTTAAATTCTTGTGATCCGTCAAGACCACCACACGATGTTTAGCTCCTTCAAGCCAATGTCGCCACTCCTCGAATGCCCACTTCATGGCCAACAACTCCCGATTGCCCACATCATAATTGCGCTCAGCAGGCGAGAATTTTCTAGAAAAGAAGGCACAGGGTTTCATCACCGAGCCATCAGAACTTCTTTGCGACAAAACAGCCCCTGCTCCATTTTCAGAAGCATCAACCTCCACCTGAAAAGGAAGCGAAACATCTGGCTGGCACAACACAGGGGCAGAAGCAAAATGACGCTTCAACTCCTGAAAAGCTTCTACAGCCGCAGAGGACCAATTGACCACATCAGCACCTTTCTTGGTCAAATCAGTCAACGGCTTAGCAACACTGGAAAAGCTAGTGATGAAGCGATGATAAAAATTAGCAAAGCCCAGGAACTTCTGCAAGCTCTTCACAGATGTCGGCTGAGTCCAATCGTAAATGGCCTGAACTTTAACAGGGTCCATCTCGATAGTAGAAGGGGAAAAAATGAAACCCAAAAATGAAACCTTCTGAACTCTAAAGAGACACTTTGACCCCTTCACAAACAAGGAATTCGCACGAAGGACCTGGAACACCATTCTGACCTGCTTCACATGAGATTCCCAGTCATCCGAAAAGACCAAAATGTCATCCAAATATACAATCATGAATCTATCCAGGTACTCTCGGAAGATGTCATGCATAAAGGACTGAAACACAGATGGAGCATTAGAAAGCCCGAATGGCATAACCAGGTACTCAAAATGGCCCTCCGGCGTATTAAATGCCGCCTTCCATTCATCACCTTGTTTAATTCGCACAAGATTATACGCACCACGAAGATCTATCTTGGTGAACCAACTAGCCCCCTTAATCCGAGCAAATAAATCAGACAGCAGCGGCAAAGGATACTGAAATTTGACTGTGATATTATTAAGAAGGCGGTAATCAATACAAGGTCTCAAAGAACCATCCTTCTTGGCCACAAAAAGAACCCTGCTCCCAATGGTGACGACGACGGGCGAATATGACCCTTCTCCAAGGATTCCTTTACATAACTCCGCATTGCAGCGTGCTCTGGCACAGATAAATTAAACAGACGGCCCTTAGGAAACTTACTACCAGGAATCAAATCAATAGCACAGTCGCATTCCCTATGAGGAGGTAGGGCACCAGATTTGGGCTCTTCAAATACATCCCGGTAATCTGATAAAAACTCAGGGACTTCAGAAGGAGTGGAAGGTGAAATTGAGCGCAATGGAACATCACCATGTACCCCCTGACAACCCCAACTGGACACAGACATAGATTTCCAATCCAACACTGAATTATGGACCTGTAGCCATGGCAACCCCAAAACGACCACATCATGCAGATTATGCAACACCAAAAAGCGAATATCCTCCTGATCTGCAGGAGCCATGCACATGGTCAATTGAGTCCAGTACTGAGGCTTATTCTTGGCCAAAGGCGTAGCATCAATTCCTCTCAATGGAATAGGATACTGCAAGGGCTCCAAGAAAAAACCACAGCGCCTGGCAAACTCCAAGTCCATCAAATTCAGGGCAGCGCCTGAATCCACAAATGCCATTACAGAATAGGACGACAGAGAGCAAATCAGAGTAACGGACAAAAGAAATTTAGACTGTACCGTACCAATGGTAGCAGATCTAGCGAACCGCTTAGTGCGCTTAGGACAATCGTAGATAGCATGAGTGGATTCACCACAGTAAAAACACAGCCCATTCCGACGTCTGTGTTCTTGCCGTTCAGCTCTGGTCAAAGTCCTATCACACTGCATAGGCTCAGGCCTATGCTCAGAGAATACCGCCAGATGGTGCACAGCTTTGCGCTCACGCATGCGCCGATCGATCTGAATGGCCAAAGACATAGACTCATTCAGACCAGCAGGCGTGGGAAATCCCACCATGACATCCTTAAGGACTTCAGAAAGACCCTTTCTGAAAATTGCCGCCAGGGCACATTCATTCCACTGAGTAAGCACAGACCACTTTCTAAACTTTTGACAGTACACCTCCGCTTCATCCTGACCCTGACACAAAGCCAGCAAGATTTTCTCTGCCTGATCCACTGAATGAGGTTCATCATAAAGCAATCCAAGCGCCAGAAAAAATGCATCAACATCACGCAATGCAGGATCTCCTGGCGCAAGGGAAAATGCCCAGTCTTGAGGGTCACCACGCAACAAAGAAATAATGATTTTTACCTGTTGAACGGGGTCACCAGAGGAGCAGGGTTTCAAAGCTAGAAACAGTTTACAATTATTTTTGAAATTCAAGAACCTAGATCTATCCCCAGAAAATAAGTCAGGAATAGGAATTCTAGGCTCTAACATAGGATTCTGAACCACAAAATTTTGAATGTTTTGTACCCTTTCAGTGAGATGATCCACACAAGAGGACAGACCTTGACTGTCCATGTCTACACCTGTGTCCTGAACCACCCAAAGGTCTAGGGGAAAAGAAAGACAAAACACAGTGCAAAGAAAAAAAAATGGTCTCAGAAGTTCTCTTAACCCTCTTTTGAGATGCAGTAATACTTTGGGCCAGCTGTACTGTTATGACCTGGTGGTTAGGAGCACCCGGAATGACCTGATAGTTAAACCTCATACAGGACGAGCTCTGGGATGTGGGAGCTCTGCTGACCGCAAGCCCTAATCCTATCACACACACTAAAAATAGCCGTGGAGCGCTCCTGACCAGACCTAGGCGCCTTGTCACAGCCTAAGAACTATCTAGCCCTAGAGATAGAAAATAAAGCCTACCTTGCCTCAAACAAACTCCCCAAAGGTAAAGGAAGCCCCCCACATATATTGACTGTGAGTAAAGATGAAAGTCACAAACGCAGAGATGAAACAGGTTTCAGCAAAGGGAAGCCAGACTTACTAAATAGACAGAGGATAGGCAAGGTAACTTTGCGATCAGCACAAAAACCTACAAAAGACCACGCAGAGTGTGCAAAAAAGACCTCCGCACCGACTCACGGTGCGGAGGGACCACTCTGCATCCCAGAGCTTCCAGCTAGCAAGACAAAATCATGAAAACCAGCTGGACAAGAAAACAGTGAACAAATAATGACTATCATGAACTTAGCTTCTGCAGGAGAAGGCAGGTCACCAGAGAGATCCAGGAGCGAACTGAACAAATGCAAAAACATTGACAGCTGGCATGGAGTAACGATCTGAGAGGAGTTAAATAGAGCAGCCAACCAAAGGACAACCCACGTCACCTGTGTAAGGAACCTCAGAAGCAGCAGCTTCACTCATAGCCACCAGAGAGAGCCCATAGACAGAACTCGCCGAAGTACCACTCACGACCACAGGAGGGAGCCCGACAACAGAATCCACAACAGCTCTGCCGCTAAGGCGAGTGATGGTACGTCTGATGGCACTAAAGGAGTTCTTCTGACCAAGTATCACCAGCACACATTACACTTCACACTCCGGCCACTAGGGGGAGAAAAAGGCTTTATTTATTGGGCCACTCCTCACACTGGTAAAACTAGGGGTTGGATAGGAAGTTAGTCAGAAGCTGACTGGGTTGGATTCAGGCAACATCCCGTGGCAGGGGGTGTTGCAGGGAGAAGATTCAGGGGGGTCCCTGTCAGGCGTGGGAACCTGGCAGGTACCTAGCGACCAGAATAGAACGTTACGGAACCGCGCCTGCACACCCCGCGGTGGTATCCTAAGAAAGAGACACGAAGCGAAGGATATTGTGGAACAGTGAGAAATGAGATCAAGCACAAAGGAGAGCCAGTAGGAGTCGTGCCCGGAGAACGGCAACATCCTACTGAGGTGCGTAGCTGGTGGCCGGAACACCGAGGAAGTAACTGACTCTATGCCTTACTTCAAACTCTGCACGACAGTTAATTATAGGTTGGCTGTCTACCTTATATCACTGTTATGAATAGGTAATTCAGAACCACAATGGACCTTGAAGTTCAGAGCAAACAAAGTGACCTGACAATAACCAAAAGACATAGGACGAGCTCTGAGACGTGGGAACTCTGCTGACCGCAATCCCTAATCCTATCCAACCACACTAGAGGCAGCCGTGGATTGCGCCTAACGCTCCCTATGCAACTCGGCACAGCCTGAGAAACTAGCTATGCCAAAGAAGGAAAAATAAGCCTACCTTGCCTCAGAGAAATACCCCAAAGGAAAAGGCAGCCCCCCACATATAATGACTGTGAGTTGAGATGAAAATACAAACGCAGAGATGAAATAGATTTAGCAAAGTGAGGCCCAACTTACTGAACAGATCGAGGATAGAAAAGATTGCTTTGCGGTCAACACAAAACCCTAAAAACAACCACGCAGAGGGGGAAAAAAGACCCTCCGCACCGACTAACGGTACGGAGGTGCTCCCTCTGCGTCCCAGAGCTTCCAGCAAGCAAGAAAAAACAATAAAGCAAGCTGGACAGAAAAAATAGCAAACAATAATACTCCCTGAGAGATTACCCTGCCACCAAGGAAATTCTACCCATCCCACAATTGGTATGGCGATTGTAGTATTCCACAGCCTAGCATTACCAATTTGGTTGTTGGCCAGGTTGTCTGAACAATTAGGCCAAGCGAATATTTCTTCTGCTAATACGGGAACTGCTAGAAAAGGTATACTTGTGGCTGATACCGGCGAATGGGTACAGATCCAACAATCTGTCAGGGTTTGTGTATTGTTTAACAAGTCATGCACTAATTTTCTATGATGTTGTACGAATCTATTGTTCAAAGGGGCTAGAGAATTCAGTCTATCCCACGCCTCCGTTGAGGTTATCATTATTAACATCAATATCATGAGTTTATACTGCTTTTCTTGCAATGGCTTGCATGTATCCATGATGCCTTTCCTTCAAGCTTGACTGATGTAGGTGTTGTCAACAGGACTTGGAAGGGTCCGTCAAACCTTGGTTCTAGAGCCTTTCTGGTGTGTCTTTTTACATAGACTTGATCACCTGGTTCCAACTTGTGACTTCCTTCTGTGTTGTCAGGATCTGGAAGGGAAGCAAAAACTTGTGCATGCACCTTAGTTAATTGTTTCTGAAGATTTTGCACATAAGAAGTCAATGACTCAATATTTAACACAAGTTGCTGTGGAAAATAACATCCTAAATTGGCAGTCCTGCCAAACAAAATTTCATATGGAGACAGTTTAGTCTTACCCCTTGGGGTATTGCGTATTGAGTAAAGGGCCAGTGGAAGGCATTCTGTCCAAGGCTTTCCTGTTTCAGCCATGGCTTTCTGTATTTTTAATTTTAAAGTTCCATTCATGCGTTCCACCTTACCAGAACTTTGAGGATGGTACGGAGTGTGTAACTGACTTTCAACACCCAACATTTTCAGTACATTTTGAAATATTTCTCCAGTGAAATGAGTACCCCTATCTGACTCGATCACTTCAGGGAGACCGTAACGGGGTATCAGTTCGGCAACTAGCTTTACAGCAGTGTTTTTAGCTGAAGCCTTCCGAACTGGATAGGCCTCTGGCCACCCCGAGAACATGTCCACACATACCAACACATACTCATACCCATTACTTTTTGGCAGCTGGATAAAGTCTATTTGTAATCGCTGAAACGGGTAGAGAGGTCGGACGTGGTGCTTCATAGGGGTCTTTGTTGTGTGTCCGGGATTATGTGCCAGGCATATAGCGCATGCAGCACAATAGTCTCTTGCATAGTTGCCAAAACCTGGAGCCAACCAGACTTGCTTTGCCAGTAGTGTCATTGCATTTGCAGACACATGAGTAGGGTGGTGCAGTCCACCAACTACAATCGGATACCAGGCTCTAGGTAGACATATTAGTCCATCTTTCTTCCAAATTCCCGCTTGTTCTTCTGCCCCTTCCTTTTTCCACCTGTCCCTCTCCTCTTCTCCTGCATCTTCCTGTGCTTGTCTCAGTCTATCTTCAGTATTTTCTGTGGGGTTTACAGTATGAACCTGTTGTAAGGGTTTGACAGCTGCTGCTTTGGCTGCTTTATCAGCCCTATCATTTCCCCTAGATTCCCTAGTGTCGAGTCTCACATGTGCAGCTACCTTGATTACTGCTACTTCTTTTGTTTCTTGTGCAGCCTCTAAGATCTGTTTGATCAGAGAAGCATGTTTTACAGGTTGTCCTGACGCTGTCATGTAACCTCTAGCTCTCCAGATTACTCCAAAATCAAACACAATACCATGTGCATACCTAGAATCAGTGTATATATTAGCTGTCTGGTTCTCAGCTATTTTAAGAGCTTCAATCAATGCTGTTAGTTCTGCTTCTTGTGCAGACTGTTTCGGTGGAAGTGGTTCTGCTTTGAGAGTTTCAGATTCTGACACAACTGCATACCCTGTATGGAAGTTACCTGTGTCATCTGCAAACCTACTACCATCTATAAACAGCTCTAAATCTGGATTTTGAAGTGGTGTTTCGGATACATTGGGTAAGCCTACCGTTTCTTGTAAAATGAGCTCTGTACAATCATGTGTGTCTGTAGGGAAAAAATTTGCGTGTGGATCAGTGTCCTTATTCCCCCCTTCAGACTCGAGAGGTAGCAGTGTAGCTATATTGAGAGTCTGAAGCCTAGCAAATGTGATAGTAGAGGGGAGCAACAAAGAACACTGTAGCCGCAAATGTCTGGCCATGGAGATGTGTTTTGGTTGGACCTGGTTTAATATCCCATAAACATCATGTGTAGTTTGAACTGTGAGTGGATACTCTAGGACAATTTCTGATGCTTTGTCCAACAATAGTGAGACAGCAACAACTACACATACACAGGTTGGCGCTGCTCTAGCTACGGGATCTAACCTTGCTGAAAGATATGCAATTGGTCTTTCTTTCCCTGCATGCTTCTGGGTAAGAACTCCTGTAGCATGGGAATCAACTTCTGCAGCCATAAGCTGAAACGGTTTGGTGTAGTCTGGTAGCCCTAACGCTGGAGCTGAAACAAGGGCATCTTTTAATTGTTGGAACGAAATCTGACCTTCTTTTGTCAACAAATAAGGTTCACTTTTTACACAGTCATACAGTGGTTGCATTAGTTGACTGGCATGTATAATCCATTGTCTACAATGAGACACTATTCCTAAAAATGCTCGTAGCTGTTTATGATTTCTAGGCTCATTCATCTGTCTTATTGCTTCAGTTCTTTGTGGTGTAAGATGCTTTTTACCTTGAGAAATGCAATGACCTAGAAAGACCACTTTGGTCTGACAAACTTGTAGCTTTTGTCTATTCACTTTACACCCTTCTTTTTCTAGAAAACATAGTAAACTCACAGTGGACCTTTCTGCAGTTTCTAGATCTGGGCAGCAAAGTAGTAGGTCATCCACATACTGCAAAATTACTACCTGTGGTTCGGGTTCAAACCTCTGAAGGACTGTTTGTAGGGCATTTGAATAAAGAGTAGGGGAGTGTATCATTCCCTGTGGAAGGCGTGTCCACGCCAACTGTTTGCCCTTAAATGTAAATGCAAACAAATGCCAACTATCTTGGTGTAAAGGAACCGAGAAAAATGCATTTGAAAGATCTATTACAGTAAATACTTGAGAACTGGCTGGTATCTGTGATAGTAACGTATGAGGATTGGGTACAACTGGGGTGATTGGATCTAGAACTTTGTTTATTTCTCTTAAATCATGTACCATACGATATTTGGGCATAGAACTCTTATCAAGAGTTCTCTTTTTGACTGGATACAGAGGAGTGTTAGCAGGTGATTGTATCTCTACCAAAACTCCTTTCTCTTTATATCCCTCTATCTGTTTTGTAATCGCTAGTTCCTGCTGGGCACTCACAGGGTATTGTCTGAGCTGTGGGAGAACAGTTCCTGGTTGCACAGATAGTTTTACAGGAGAGATATGCAATAATCCCACATCAGTGTCACCCTGTGCCCACAGTGTTTCTGGGACCATTGAGAGGTCTAGATCTGTGGTGTACTCTTTTTCTTCAGCATAATCCTCAAAAGCCTGAATTCTAACATATTGTTCTAATGTTTCTGCATCATCAGGGATAGTCAGTATAACTGTGCCATCTTCCCTAAAATTGATGTTAGCTTCTAATTTCTTTAGGACATCAGTTCCTAACAAACATGTTGGGGCACCTCTGGCATACAAAAATCTGGATGCAAAACATTTAGGTCCTAATGAGACCTCTAGGGGCACAGTATATGGCAGTGTTCGAATTACCCCATCATAACCCTCAGCAAAAGTTGTTTGTTCTGAAATATCTTCCGGATTCGGAAGAAAATCTTGATTCAAAATTGAGGAAGTTGCACCTGTATCTATCAAAAATGGAATCTCTCTCCCCCCCACATTCACCTGTATCATAGGTCTTCTAGCTGGTAGGGAAGTTTGTAACACATCGAGTCAATCTGAATCTGGTATGGGACCATCTATGATGGTAGATTTCTGCTGGTTGTCCGTTTGGGGAGGGTTATTTCTGGGAACAAATTTGCCTGACTTTATATCTGCCAACTTCTTCCTGCACTCTCTTTGGAAATGACCTGGCTTTTTACAGTAGTGGCAAGGAAAGTTGTGTCTCACTCTTCCTCCTGTATTAGCTTGTGCTATTCTAACAGGCTTACGATTCTCTCTCATATCCATGACTATTCCTAAACATCGTTGTTTCACAATATTTGGTTGTTCAATTGTTCTCCAATCTGGAGTAGAGGATTTAAATTTTTCTCTGATTTTCGGATCTAGCCCCTCTATTAATTGTTTTGTAAAAAGTCTCCTTACTGAAGCATCAGTCAAATCCAATCCTTCATCCCTAAAGCTATTTTCTAATTCTTGACTATATTCTTCAATACTTTGCCCAAATTTCTGCATAATCACACCCGTAGATCCCCTTTCCCTCTGTTTTTCTCTCATGAAAATTATTAATGCCTCTGTGAACTGGGTACCTGATGCTTCTGTCTGTAAGGCACCCCCTTCTGCCACTGGTCTATTGGGCTGTAGGTGTGTCAATAATTCCTGAAAAAGTCCGGGGGACATTTTCATTCTACATAATTCTTCCCCGTCCGCCCAGACCCCAGCATGAGTCTGCATGATTTGTTGTATGTATTGTGCAAACCGGATGGGATATTGAGTGGGATCAGGCGCATTATGCAGGAGGGACATACCTTCAGCAGGGGACCAAGGAAAATACTGTCGGGTCTGGTGATATCTAGTTCCCATTACCCCGTCAGCACCAGGTTCCCTAAAGGGTCTTGGTACTACCCTAACAGGGGCAAGTACAGCGCCATGTCTAGGTGTACCACAGACTAGGCAATCATTTCTCCAATCTGGATTTTGTTGTCCACAGTGTGAACATACCCATCCTCCTACCCCACCAAGATTGGGATACAAGGCTGGAAATTGTTTTCCTCCTTCTGCTCCTCCAGATGGTACAAATGATTGGGCTTTTGGATCTAGGTAAGGTGGTGGGATTATGTCACAACTTTTTCCCTTCCCCATAATCCATTTGGAAGTGTCTGGATCATACTTCCAATTCTCCTCTTTAGCTGTTTTTGAGACCTCTATCATACAGTGTATGATTTCTTCCCACCCATTGTCTTTGATAATTCCACCTCGTTCTTTACTCAGTTTTTCCCATTCTGTACTGAACATAAGTGCTTCTGAAATTCCCAATTTTTCTCTTACCCTTCTAATCTGACTTCTGACTGTCTTCCCACATCTTTCCTGTATGATATCTGCTGCTTCCACTTGTCCTAAGACGGTTTTTGTCTGTTTATTTCCCATTTTTCTTTTTTTTTTTTTTTTTTTTTTTTCAATATTAGCTATTTCTACCCCAGGTGACGTTTGGACAATCACTTATCCTAGGTGATGTCTCGTTGCCTTCTCTCCTAGGGAGCTAAAATATTGAAGGGCTGATCTGTTCCATTCTTTCTAATGTGCAGAATGTACTTAAGTGCTATTATGCACGCAAACAGACCCAGCAACACCATACAGATCACAAAACTTTCTGTGTCAGTTAGCATACTTGTCCCAGGCTCATGGACCCGCGTCCTGGGCTCATTCTATCAAACCTTATCCAGAAATGAAGGAGGTTAAGCACTTAAATGAGAGTCAAGCATGGGCGGAGGTCTCCCCGAAAGGACACAACCACATGACCCAGTTAGGCTGACTTCCGTGTATAAGGCTTATACCCCAACTATTTCGGCTTATTTTTCTACGCACTTTTGCTCTTCTTTCACAACATACCACAACCTTCACACTGTTCACACACTGCCAGGGACAGGACTCATAAATCTATACAATATAGTAACCCGAGTTTTATAGGTATCTACTCACTACTAGACTAACCCAGCGTGACACGGCTCATAGAGATCTTTCGGATAATACAAGGCAGATAAAAGAGAACTAATAATGTCTCTTACCTGGCCAGGTTTTTCAGTTCATTTGCCGTCCATTATCCCAGATCTCCATTGTCCGTATCTGCAGGTGAATCTCGAGCAAATACTCTCATCTCGGGTCCCTGTTCGGTGCGCCAAAGAAATGTTAAGTCCTTCTCAGTCCCTGGCTTACTAGAGGTAGGGATCCTGAGTAAATGACACGCAAACAAGGTATTGTGTGATCATATACAGGGGAAGCCCAGGAGCACACATCTCTCTCTCTGGGCTTTGCCCTTCCTTTATATAGAAAAGAATTATTCTTTTACAGACATGCGCACAAGCGCTCATATTTCACTATCTCTTACATAAACAATCTATACCAGTCTTTATCAGTAGAAAGTTACATCATCTGGAAGGTGAATGAAAGGCTGCTATTGAAAGAAGGAATGCACACATGATTACTTCCATAAAAGGAAATGTCAAGTCAGCAGAAATGTATCTTGTTGTAAGCGAGATTTCTCAGGAAGAAGACAAGATGGATTCCTTTAGTTCAGTCTGATCTCCACACTACGTGGCTCTTTGCTGTATATTACGTCGCTGGGCAATATACTACGTGGCTCTGTGCTGTATACTACGTCGCTGGGCAATATACTACGTGGCTCAGTGCTGTATACTACGTCACTGGGCAATATACTACATCACTGGGCTGTATACTATGTGGCTGGACAATATACTACATGGCTCTGTGCTGTATACTACGTAACTGGGCAATATACTACGTCACTGGGCAATATACTACGTCACTGGGCAATATATTACGTCACTTGACAATATACTACGTGGCTCTGTGCTGTATACTACATCACTGGGCAATATACTATGTGGCTCTGTGCTGTATACTGCGTCACTGGGCAATATACTACATAACTGGGCAGTATACTACGTCACTGGGCAATATACTACGTAACTGGCCAATATACTACGTGGCTCTGTGCTGTATACTACGTCACTGGGCAATATACTATGTGGCTCTGTGCTGTACACTACGATGCTGTGCAATATACTACGTGGCTCTGTGCTGTATACTATGTCACTGGGCAATATACTATGTGGCTCTGTGCTGTATACTACGTAACTGGGCTATATACTACATCACTGGGCAATATACTACGTAACTGGGCAATATACTACATGGCTCTGTGCTGTATACTACGTAACTGGGCAATATACTACCTCACTGGGCAATATACTACGTGGCTCTGTGCTGTATACTACATCACTGGGCAATATACTACGTGGCTATTTGCTGTGTACTACGTAACTGGGCAATATACTACGTCACTGGGCAATATACTACGTGGTTCTGTGCTGTATACTACGTCGCTGGGCAATATACTACGTGGCTGGGCAATATACTATGTGGCTGGGCAATATACTACATGGCTGGGCAATATACTACGTCGCTGGGCAATATACTACGTCGCTGGGCATTATACTACGTGTCTGGGCAATATACTATGTGGGCTGGGCAATACACGACTGAAGGGTGATCTAATAACCATGTATATGTATATAAGGGGACAATACAAATATCTCGCTGAGGATCTGTTTATACCAAGGAAGGTGACGGGCACAAGGGGGCATTCTTTGCGTCTGGAGGAAAGAAGGTTTTTCCACCAACATAGAAGAGGATTCTTTACTGTTAGAGCGGTGAGAATCTGGAATTGCTTGCCTGAGGAGGTGGTGATGGCGAACTCAGTCGAGGGGTTCAAGAGAGGCCTGGATGTCTTCCTGGAGCAGAACTATATTGTATCATACAATTATTAGGTTCCGTAGGAAGGACGTAGATCTGGGGATTTAATATGATGGAATATAGGCTGAACAGGATGGACAAATGTCTTTTTTCGGCCTTACTAACTATGTTACTATGTTACTATGTTACATGCATATACTAGAATACCCGATGCATCAGAATCGGGCCACCATCTAGTGACTCTATATTATATATGAGTTTCACTTTTTGTATTGAAGAACTGAAATACATTTTTGAACTTTCTAATAATATTCAAATTTTGTGAGATGCAATTGTATATGCAGCGCCCCAGAGACCTGGTCGCTACAGTATGACGCTCAGTGTTATGACCTGGTGGTTAGGAGCACCCGGAATGACCTGATAGTTAAACCTCATACAGGACGAGCTCTGGGATGTGGGAGCTCTGCTGACCGCAAGCCCTAATCCTATCACACACACTAAAAATAGCCGTGGAGCGCTCCTGACCAGACCTAGGCGCCTCGTCACAGCCTAAGAACTATCTAGCCCTAGAGATAGAAAATAAAGCCTACCTTGCCTCAAACAAACTCCCCAAAGGTAAAGGAAGCCCCCCACATATATTGACTGTGAGTAAAGATGAAAGTCACAAACGCAGAGATGAAACAGGTTTCAGCAAAGGGAGGCCAGACTTACTAAATAGACAGAGGATAGGAAAGGTAACTTTGCGATCAACACAAAAACCTACAAAAGACCACGCAGAGTGTGCAAAAAAGACCTCCGCACCGACTCACAGTGCGGAGGGACCACTCTGCATCCCAGAGCTTCCAGCTAGCAAGACAAAATCATGAAAACCAGCTGGACAAGAAAACAGTGAACAAATAATGACTATCAGGAACTTAGCTTCTGCAGGAGAAGGCAGGTCACCAGAGAGATCCAGGAGCGAACTGAACAAATGCAAAAACATTGACAGCTGGCATGGAGTAACGATCTGAGAGGAGTTAAATAGAGCAGCCAACCAAAGGACAACCCACGTCACCTGTGTAAGGAACCTCAGAAGCAGCAGCTTCACTCATAGCCACCAGAGGGAGCCCATAGACAGAACTCGCCGAAGTACCACTCACGACCACAGGAGGGAGCCCGACAACAGAATCCACAACAGTACCCCCCCTTGAGGAGGGGTCACCGAACCATCACCAGAGCCCCCAGGCCGATCAGTATCAGCCAAATGAAAGGCATGAACAAGATCGGCAGCATGAACATCAGAGGCAAAAACCCATGAATTATCTTCCTGACCATAACCCTTCCACTTGACCAGGTACTGGAGTTTCCGTCTCGAAACACGAGAATCCAAAATCTTCTCCACCACATACTCCAACTCCCCCTCGACCAACACCGGGGCAGGAGGATCAACGGAGGGAACCATAGGCGCCACGTATCTCCGCAAAAATGACTTATGGAACATATTATGGATGGCAAAAGAAGCTGGAAGATCCAAACGAAATGACACAGGATTAAGAACTTCAGAAATCTTATATGGTCCAATGAAACGAGGCTTAAACTTAGGAGAGGAAACCTTCATAGGAACATGACGAGATGACAACCAAACCAAATCCCCAACACGAAGTCGGGGACCAACACAACGCCGGCGGTTAGCGAAACGTTGAGCCTTCTCCTGGGACAATGTCAAATTGTCCACCACATGAGTCCAAATCTGCTGCAACCTGTCCACCACCGCATCCACACCAGGACAGTCCGAAGACTCAACCTGCCCTGAAGAGAAACGAGGATGGAAACCAGAATTACAGAAAAACGGAGAAACTAAAGTAGCCGAGCTGGCCCGATTATTAAGGGCGAACTCAGCCAAAGGAAAGAAAGACTCCCAATCATCCTGATCAGCAGAAACAAAGCATCTCAGATATGTCTCCAAAGTCTGATTAGTTCGTTCGGTTTGGCCATTAGTCTGAGGATGGAAAGCCGAAGAAAAAGACAAATCAATGCCCATCTTAGCGCAAAAGGACCACCAAAACCTCGAAACAAACTGGGAACCTTTGTCCGAGACGATGTTCTCTGGAATGCCATGCAAACGAACCACATGCTGGAAAAACAATGGCACCAAATCAGAGGAGGAAGGCAGTTTAGATAAGGGTACCAAATGGACCATCTTAGAGAAGCGATCACAAACCACCCAAATGACCGACATCTTTTGAGAAACAGGGAGATCAGAAATAAAATCCATGGAAATATGCGTCCAGGGCCTCTTCGGGATCGGCAAGGGCAAAAGCAACCCACTGGCACGAGAACAGCAGGGCTTAGCCCGAGCACAAATCCCACAGGACTGCACAAAAGAACGCGCATCCCGTGACAAAGAAGGCCACCAAAAGGATCTAGCCACCAAATCTCTGGTACCAAAGATTCCAGGATGACCAGCCAATACTGAACAATGAATCTCCGAGATAACTCTACTAGTCCATCTATCAGGGACAAACAGTTTCTCCGTAGGACAACGGTAAGGTCTATCAGCCTGAAACTTTTGCAGCACACGCCGCAAATCAGGGAAAATGGCAGACAAAATTACCCCTTCTTTAAGAATACCCGCCTGCTCCGGAACACCCGGAGAGTCAGGCACAAAACTCCTTGACAGGGCGTCAGCCTTCACATTCTTAGATCCTGGAAGGTATGAAACCACAAAATCAAAACGGGAGAAAAAGAGCGACCATCGAGCATGTCTAGGGTTCAACCGTTTGGCAGACTCGAGATAAGTTAAATTCTTGTGATCCGTCAAGACCACCACACGATGTTTAGCTCCTTCAAGCCAATGTCGCCACTCCTCGAATGCCCACTTCATGGCCAACAACTCCCGATTGCCCACATCATAATTGCGCTCAGCAGGCGAGAATTTTCTAGAAAAGAAGGCACAGGGTTTCATCACCGAGCCATCAGAACTTCTTTGCGACAAAACAGCCCCTGCTCCATTTTCAGAAGCATCAACCTCCACCTGAAAAGGAAGCGAAACATCTGGCTGGCACAACACAGGGGCAGAAGCAAAATGACGCTTCAACTCCTGAAAAGCTTCTACAGCCGCAGAGGACCAATTGACCACATCAGCACCTTTCTTGGTCAAATCAGTCAACGGCTTAGCAACACTGGAAAAGCTAGTGATGAAGCGATGATAAAAATTAGCAAAGCCCAGGAACTTCTGCAAGCTCTTCACAGATGTCGGCTGAGTCCAATCGTAAATGGCCTGAACTTTAACAGGGTCCATCTCGATAGTAGAAGGGGAAAAAATGAAACCCAAAAATGAAACCTTCTGAACTCTAAAGAGACACTTTGACCCCTTCACAAACAAGGAATTCGCACGAAGGACCTGGAACACCATTCTGACCTGCTTCACATGAGATTCCCAGTCATCCGAAAAGACCAAAATGTCATCCAAATATACAATCATGAATCTATCCAGGTACTCTCGGAAGATGTCATGCATAAAGGACTGAAACACAGATGGAGCATTAGAAAGCCCGAATGGCATAACCAGGTACTCAAAATGGCCCTCCGGCGTATTAAATGCCGCCTTCCATTCATCACCTTGTTTAATTCGCACAAGATTATACGCACCACGAAGATCTATCTTGGTGAACCAACTAGCCCCCTTAATCCGAGCAAATAAATCAGACAGCAGCGGCAAAGGATACTGAAATTTGACTGTGATATTATTAAGAAGGCGGTAATCAATACAAGGTCTCAAAGAACCATCCTTCTTGGCCACAAAAAGAACCCTGCTCCCAATGGTGATGACGACGGGCGAATATGACCCTTCTCCAAGGATTCCTTTACATAACTTCGCATTGCAGCGTGCTCTGGCACAGATAAATTAAACAGACGGCCCTTAGGAAACTTACTACCAGGAATCAAATCAATAGCACAGTCGCATTCCCTATGAGGAGGTAGGGCACCAGATTTGGGCTCTTCAAATACATCCCGGTAATCTGATAAAAACTCAGGGACTTCAGAAGGAGTGGAAGGTGAAATTGAGCGCAATGGAACATCACCATGTACCCCCTGACAACCCCAACTGGACACAGACATAGATTTCCAATCCAACACTGAATTATGGACCTGTAGCCATGGCAACCCCAAAACGACCACATCATGCAGATTATGCAACACCAAAAAGCGAATATCCTCCTGATCTGCAGGAGCCATGCACATGGTCAATTGAGTCCAGTACTGAGGCTTATTCTTGGCCAAAGGCGTAGCATCAATTCCTCTCAATGGAATAGGATACTGCAAGGGCTCCAAGAAAAAACCACAGCGCCTGGCAAACTCCAAGTCCATCAAATTCAGGGCAGCGCCTGAATCCACAAATGCCATTACAGAATAGGACGACAGAGAGCAAATCAGAGTAACGGACAAAAGAAATTTAGACTGTACCGTACCAATGGTAGCAGATCTAGCGAACCGCTTAGTGCGCTTAGGACAATCGTAGATAGCATGAGTGGATTCACCACAGTAAAAAGACAGCCCATTCCGACGTCTGTGTTCTTGCCGTTCAGCTCTGGTCAAAGTCCTATCACACTGCATCGGCTCAGGCCTATGCTCAGAGAATACCGCCAGATGGTGCACAGCTTTGCGCTCACGCATGCGCCGATCGATCTGAATGGCCAAAGACATAGACTCATTCAGACCAGCAGGCGTGGGAAATCCCACCATGACATCCTTAAGGACTTCAGAAAGACCCTTTCTGAAAATTGCCGCCAGGGCACATTCATTCCACTGAGTAAGCACAGACCACTTTCTAAACTTTTGACAGTACACCTCCGCTTCATCCTGACCCTGACACAAAGCCAGCAAGATTTTCTCTGCCTGATCCACTGAATGAGGTTCATCATAAAGCAATCCAAGCGCCAGAAAAAATGCATCAACATCACGCAATGCAGGATCTCCTGGCGCAAGGGAAAATGCCCAGTCTTGAGGGTCACCACGCAACAAAGAAATAATGATTTTTACCTGTTGAACGGGGTCACCAGAGGAGCAGGGTTTCAAAGCTAGAAACAGTTTACAATTATTTTTGAAATTCAAGAACCTAGATCTATCCCCAGAAAATAAGTCAGGAATAGGAATTCTAGGCTCTAACATAGGATTCTGAACCACAAAATTTTGAATGTTTTGTACCCTTTCAGTGAGATGATCCACACAAGAGGACAGACCTTGACTGTCCATGTCTACACCTGTGTCCTGAACCACCCAAAGGTCTAGGGGAAAAGAAAGACAAAACACAGTGCAAAGAAAAAAAAATGGTCTCAGAAGTTCTCTTAACCCTCTTTTGAGATGCAGTAATACTTTGGGCCAGCTGTACTGTTATGACCTGGTGGTTAGGAGCACCCGGAATGACCTGATAGTTAAACCTCATACAGGACGAGCTCTGGGATGTGGGAGCTCTGCTGACCGCAAGCCCTAATCCTATCACACACACTAAAAATAGCCGTGGAGCGCTCCTGACCAGACCTAGGCGCCTTGTCACAGCCTAAGAACTATCTAGCCCTAGAGATAGAAAATAAAGCCTACCTTGCCTCAAACAAACTCCCCAAAGGTAAAGGAAGCCCCCCACATATATTGACTGTGAGTAAAGATGAAAGTCACAAACGCAGAGATGAAACAGGTTTCAGCAAAGGGAAGCCAGACTTACTAAATAGACAGAGGATAGGAAAGGTAACTTTGCGATCAGCACAAAAACCTACAAAAGACCACGCAGAGTGTGCAAAAAAGACCTCCGCACCGACTCACGGTGCGGAGGGACCACTCTGCATCCCAGAGCTTCCAGCTAGCAAGACAAAATCATGAAAACCAGCTGGACAAGAAAACAGTGAACAAATAATGACTATCATGAACTTAGCTTCTGCAGGAGAAGGCAGGTCACCAGAGAGATCCAGGAGCGAACTGAACAAATGCAAAAACATTGACAGCTGGCATGGAGTAACGATCTGAGAGGAGTTAAATAGAGCAGCCAACCAAAGGACAACCCACGTCACCTGTGTAAGGAACCTCAGAAGCAGCAGCTTCACTCATAGCCACCAGAGAGAGCCCATAGACAGAACTCGCCGAAGTACCACTCACGACCACAGGAGGGAGCCCGACAACAGAATCCACAACAGCTCTGCCGCTAAGGCGAGTGATGGTACGTCTGATGGCACTAAAGGAGTTCTTCTGACCAAGTATCACCAGCACACATTACACTTCACACTCCGGCCACTAGGGGGAGAAAAAGGCTTTATTTATTGGGCCACTCCTCACACTGGTAAAACTAGGGGTTGGATAGGAAGTTAGTCAGAAGCTGACTGGGTTGGATTCAGGCAACATCCCGTGGCAGGGGGTGTTGCAGGGAGAAGATTCAGGGGGGTCCCTGTCAGGCGTGGGAACCTGGCAGGTACCTAGCGACCAGAATAGAACGTTACGGAACCGCGCCTGCACACCCCGCGGTGGTATCCTAAGAAAGAGACACGAAGCGAAGGATATTGTGGAACAGTGAGAAATGAGATCAAGCACAAAGGAGAGCCAGTAGGAGTCGTGCCCGGAGAACGGCAACATCCTACTGAGGTGCGTAGCTGGTGGCCGGAACACCGAGGAAGTAACTGACTCTATGCCTTACTTCAAACTCTGCACGACAGTTAATTATAGGTTGGCTGTCTACCTTATATCACTGTTATGAATAGGTAATTCAGAACCACAATGGACCTTGAAGTTCAGAGCAAACAAAGTGACCTGACAATAACCAAAAGACATAGGACGAGCTCTGAGACGTGGGAACTCTGCTGACCGCAATCCCTAATCCTATCCAACCACACTAGAGGCAGCCGTGGATTGCGCCTAACGCTCCCTATGCAACTCGGCACAGCCTGAGAAACTAGCTATGCCAAAGAAGGAAAAATAAGCCTACCTTGCCTCAGAGAAATACCCCAAAGGAAAAGGCAGCCCCCCACATATAATGACTGTGAGTTGAGATGAAAATACAAACGCAGAGATGAAATAGATTTAGCAAAGTGAGGCCCAACTTACTGAACAGACCGAGGATAGAAAAGATTGCTTTGCGGTCAACACAAAACCCTAAAAACAACCACGCAGAGGGGGAAAAAAGACCCTCCGCACCGACTAACGGTACGGAGGTGCTCCCTCTGCGTCCCAGAGCTTCCAGCAAGCAAGAAAAAACAATAAAGCAAGCTGGACAGAAAAAATAGCAAACAATAATAACACAAGCAAAACTTAGCTTATGCAGAGTAGACAGGCCACAGGAACTATCCAGGAGGAAGCAAGACCAATACTAGAACATTGACTGGAGGCCAGGAGCAAAGCACTAGGTGGAGTTAAATAGAGCAGCACCTAACGACTTCACCACATCACCTGAGGAAGGAAACTCAGAAGCCGCAGTACCACTCACATCCACCAACGGAAGCTCATAGACAGAATCAGCCGAAGTACCACTTATGACCACAGGAGGGAGTTCTGCCACAGAATTCACAACAGTACCCCCCCCCTTGAGGAGGGGTCACCGAACTCTCACCAGAGCCCCCAGGCCGACCAGGATGAGCCATATGAAAGGCACGAACAAGATCGGCAGCATGAACATCAGAGGCAAAGACCCAGGAATTATCTTCCTGACCATAACCCTTCCACTTAACCAGATACTGGAGTTTCCGTCTCGAAACACGAGAATCCAAAATCTTCTCTACAATATACTCCAACTACCCCTCCACCAAAACCGGGGCAGGAGGATCAACAGATGGAACCATAGGTGCCACGTATCTCCGCAACAATGACCTATGGAATACGTTATGGATGGAAAAAGAATCTGGAAGGGTCAAACGAAAAGACACAGGATTAAGAACCTCAGAAATCCTATACGGACCAATGAAACGAGGCTTAAACTTAGGAGAGGAAACCTTCATAGGAATATGACGAGATGACAACCAAACCAAATCCCCAACACGAAGTCGGGGACCCACACAGCGTCTGCGATTAGCGAAACGTTGAGCCTTCTCCTGGGACAAGGTCAAATTGTTCACTACATGAGTCCAAATCTGCTGTAACCTGTCCACCACAGTATCCACACCAGGACAGTCCGAAGACTCAACCTGCCTTGAAGAGAAGCGAGGATGGAACCCAGAGTTGCAGAAAAACGGCGAAACCAAGGTAGCCGAGCTGGCCCGATTATTAAGGGCGAACTCCGCCAAAGGCAAGAAGGACACCCAATCATCCTGTTCAGCAGAAACAAAGCATCTCAGATATGTTTCCAAGGTCTGATTGGTTCGTTCGGTCTGGCCATTTGTCTGAGGATGGAAAGCCGAGGAAAAAGACAAATCAATGCCCATCCTAGCACAAAAGGCTCGCCAAAACCTCGAAACAAACAGGGAACCTCTGTCAGAAACGATGTTCTCTGGAATGCCATGTAAACGAACCACATGCTGGAAGAACAATGGCACCAAATCAGAGGAGTAAGGTAATTTAGACAAGGGTACCAAATGGACCATCTTAGAGAAGCGATCACAAACCACCCAAATGACCGACATTTTTTGAGAAACGGGGAGATCCGAAATAAAATCCATAGAGATATGTGTCCAAGGCCTCTTCGGGACCGGCAAGGGCAAAAGCAACCCACTGGCACGAGAACAGCAGGGCATAGCCCGAGCACAATTCCCACAGGACTGCACAAAAGAACGCACATCCCGCGACAGAGATTGCCACCAAAAGGATCTAGCCACTAACTCTCTGGTACCAAAGATTCCAGGATGACCAGCCAACACCAAACAATGAACCTCAGAGATAACTTTATTCTTCCACCTATCAGGGACAAACAGTTTCTCCACTGGGCAACGATCAGGTTTATTAGCCTGAAATTTTTGCAGCACCTGCCGCAAATCAGGGGAGATGGCAGACAAAATTACTCCCTCTTTGAGAATACCCGCCGGCTCAGACAAACCCGGAGAGTCGGGCACAAAACTCCTAGACAGGGCATCCGCCTTCACATTTTTAGAGCCCGGAAGGTACGAAACCACAAAATCAAAACGGGAGAAAAACAGCGACCAACAAGCCTGTCTAGGATTCAACCGTTTGGCAGACTCGAGATAAGTTAAATTCTTGTGATCAGTCAAGACCACCACGCGATGCTTAGCTCCTTCAAGCCAATGACGCCACTCCTCGAATGCCCACTTCATGGCCAGCAACTCTCGATTGCCAACATCATAATTTCGCTCAGCAGGCGAAAACTTCCTGGAAAAGAAGGCGCATGGTTTCATCACCGAGCAATCAGAACCTCTTTGCGACAAAACAGCCCCCGCTCCAATTTCAGAAGCATCAACCTCGACCTGGAACGGAAGCGAAACATCTGGTTGACACAACACAGGGGCAGAAGAAAAACGACGCCTTAACTCTTGAAAAGCTTCCACAGCAGCAGAAGACCAATTGACCACATCAGCACCCTTCTTGGTCAAATCGGTCAATGGTTTAGCAATACTAGAAAAATTACAGATGAAACGATGATAAAAATTAGCAAAGCCCAGGAACTTTTGCAGACTCTTCAGAGATGTCGGCTGAGTCCAATCATAGATGGTCTGGACCTTAACAGGGTCCATCTCGATAGTAGAAGGGGAAAAAATGAATCCCAAAAATGAAACCTTCTGAACACCAAAGAGACACTTTGATCCCTTCACAAACAAAGAATTAGCACGCAGGACCTGGAACACCATTCTGACCTGCTTCACATGAGACTCCCAATCATCCGAGAAGACCAAAATATCATCCAAGTATACAATCAGGAATTTATCCAGGTACTCTCGGAAGATGTCATGCATAATGGACTGAAACACGGATGGAGCATTGGCAAGTCCGAATGGCATAACTAGGTACTCAAAATGGCCCTCGGGCGTATTAAATGCAGTTTTCCATTCATCGCCCCGCTTAATACGCACAAGATTATACGCACCACGAAGATCTATCTTGGTGAACCAACTAGCCCCCTTGATCCGAGCAAACAAATCAGATAACAGCGGCAAGGGGTACTGAAATTTGACCGTGATTTTATTTAGAAGGCGGTAATCTATACAAGGTCTCAGCGAACCATCCTTCTTGGCCACAAAAAAGAACCCCGCTCCCAATGGCGACGATGACGGGCGAATATGACCCTTCTCCAAGGACTCCTTCACGTAACTCCGCATAGCGGCGTGCTCAGACACAGATAAATTAAACAGTCGACCTTTAGGAAACTTACTACCAGGAATCAAATCGATAGCACAATCACAATCCCTATACGGAGGTAGGGCATTGGACTTGGGCTCATCAAATACATCCCGGTAATCAGACAAGAACTCTGGGACCTCAGAAGGGGTGGATGACGAAATAGACAGAAATGGGACATCACCATGTACCCCCTGACAACCCCAGCTGGACACAGACATTGATTTCCAATCTAATACTGGGTTATGGACTTGTAGCCATGGCAACCCCAACACGACCACATCATGCAGATTATGCAACACCAGAAAGCGAATATCCTCCTGATGTGCAGGAGCCATGCTCATGGTCAGCTGGGTCCAGTACTGAGGCTTAGCATCAATTCCTCTCAATGGAATAGGACACTGCAAGGGCTCCATGAAAAACCCACAACGCCTAGCATACTCCAAGTCCATCAAATTCAGGGCAGCGCCTGAATCCACAAATGCCATGACAGAATAAGATGACAAAGAGCAGATCAAAGTAACGGACAAAAGAAATTTTGACTGTACCGTACCAATGGTGGCAGACCTAGCGAACCGCTTAGTGCGCTTAGGACAATCGGAGATAGCATGAGTGGAATCACCACAGTAGAAACACAGCCCATTCTGACGTCTGTGTTCTTGCCGTTCAACTCTGGTCAAAGTCCTATCGCACTGCATAGGCTCAGGTTTATGCTCGGATAATACCGCCAAATGGTGCACAGATTTACGCTCACGCAAGCGTCGACCGATCTGAATGGCCAAAGACATAGACTCATTCAGACCAGCAGGCATAGAAAATCCCACCATGACATCCTTAAGGGCTTCAGAGAGACCCTTTCTGAAAATAGCTGCCAGCGCACCTTCATTCCATTGAGTGAGCACGGACCACTTTCTAAACTTCTGACAATAAATCTCTATCTCATCCTGACCCTGACACAGAGCCAGCAAATTTTTCTCTGCCTGATCCACCGAATTAGGTTCATCGTACAGCAATCCGAGCGCCAAGAAAAACGCATCAATATTACATAATGCAGGATCTCCTGGTGCAAGGGAAAATGCCCAGTCTTGAGGGTCGCCACGTAATAAAGAAATAATAATCCTAACTTGTTGAACTGGGTCACCAGAGGAGCGAGGTTTCAAAGCCAGAAACAGTTTGCAATTATTTTTGAAATTCAGAAACTTAGTTCTATCTCCAGAAAACAAATCAGGAATAGGAATTCTAGATTCTAACATAGATTTCTGAACCATAATGTCTTGAATTTTTTGTACTCTTGCAGTGAGATTATCCACACAAGAAGACAGACCTTTAATGTCCATCACTACACCTGTGTCCTGAACCACCCAAATGTCTAGGGGAAAAAAAGGCAAAACACAGTGCAGAGAAAAAAAAATGGTCTCAGAACTTCTTTTTTCCCTCTATTGAGAAGCATTAGTACTTTGGGCCTCCAGTACTGTTATGAATAGGTAATTCAGAACCACAATGGACCTTGAAGTTCAGAGCACACAAAGTGACCTGACAATAACCAAAAGACATAGGACGAGCTCTGAGACGTGGGAACTCTGCTGACCGCAATCCCTAATCCTATCCAACTACACTAGAGGCAGCCGTGGATTGCGCCAAACGCTCCCTATGCAACTCGGCACAGCCTGAGAAACTAGCTAGGCCTAAGAAGGAAAAATAAGCCTACCTTGCCTCAGAGAAATACCCCAAAGGAAAAGGCAGCCCCCCACATATAATGACTGTGAGTTGAGATGAAAATACAAGCGCAGAGATGAAATAGATTTAGCAAAGTGAGGCCCAACTTACTGAACAGACCGAGGATAGAAAAGATTGCTTTGCGGTCAACACAAAACCCTACAAACAACCACGCAGAGGGGGAAAAAAGACCCTCCGCACCGACTAACGGTACGGAGGTGCTCCCTCTGCGTCCCAGAGCTTCCAGCAAGCAAGAAAAACCAAATAAGCAAGCTGGACAGAAAAAATAGCAAACAAAAATAACACAAGCAAAACTTAGCTTATGCAGGAAGACAGGCCACAGGAACGATCCAGGAGGAAGCAAGACCAATACTAGAACATTGACTGGAGGCCAGGAGCAAAGCACTAGGTGGAGTTAAATAGAGCAGCACCTAACGACTTCACCACATCACCTGAGGAAGGAAACTCAGAAGCCGCAGTACCACTCACATCCACCAACGGAAGCTCATAGACAGAATCAGCCGAAGTACCACTTGTGACCACAGGAGGGAGCTCTGCCACAGAATTCACAACATATCACCTAAGCAGACACAGGGGGCAACGCGTGGAGAGGGGCATCTCTAGGGTCCCGGAAGAGCTCCGAGCCTACCCGTCAAACGGGTGTGTCCTAGCCATAACATACCTGGGGGACGGTGTTGTGAATTCTGTGGCTGAATTCACTCCTGTGGTCACAAGTGGTACTGCAGCTTCTGAGCTTCCTCCCTCAGGTGTTCTGGTGAGCTCGTTGGCTGCTTTGTTATTTAACTCCACCTGATTCTGTCTTCCTTGCTCCTTGTCAATGTTCCAGTGTTGGACCTGAGCTTCTGGATCTTTCCTGTGGCCTGCTGCTCTGCTTAGATAAGTGCTTCTTTGCTTTTGTTGCTACTTTTTCTGTCCAGCTTGTCTATTCGTTTTGCTGGAAGCTCTGAGACGCAAAGGGTGTACCGCCGTGCCGTTAGTTCGGCACGGTGGGTCTTTTTGCCCCCTTTGCGTGGTTTTTTGCTTTAGGGTTTTTTGTAGACTGCAAAGTTCTCTTTGCTATCCTCGCTCTATCTAGAATATCGGGCCTCACTTTGCTGAATCTATTTCATCCCTACGTTTGTCTTTTCATCTTGCTAACAGTCATTATATGTGGGGGGCTGCCTTTTCCTTTGGGGTATTTCTCTGAGGCAAGTCAGGCTTGTTTTTCTATCTTCAGGCTAGTCAGCTCCTCAGGCTGTGCCGAGTTGCATAGGTAGTGACAGGCGCAATCCACAGCTGCCTTTAGTTGTGTTTAGGATAGGTTCAGGTATTGCGGTCTACAGAGATTCCACGTCTCAGAGCTCGTTCTATTGTTTTTGGTTATTGTCAGATCACTGTATGTGCTCTGATTGCTGGCACACTGTGTCACTGGATTGCCTACATAACAGTACAAGGAGCCAACCTAATGATTCTCAATAGAGGTAAAAAAGAAGTTCTGACATCATTTTTTTTTCTCAGCTCTGTGTTCAGTCTTTTTTTTCCCCTAGACATTTGGGTGTTTCAGGACACAGGTGTACATGGATATTCAGGGTCTGTGCTCTTCAATGGATAATCTCGTTACAAATGTACAAAGGATTCAAGATACTATTGATCAGAAATCTATGTTAGAACCAAGAATTCCTATTCCTGATTTGTTTTTTGGTGATAGAACTAAGTTTCTTAATTTCAAAAATAATTGTAAGCTATTTCTGGCCTTGAAACCTCATTCTTCTGGTAATCCTATTCAACAGGTTTTGATTATTATTTCTTTTTTGCGCGGCGACCCTCAGGACTGGGCATTTTCTCTTGCGCCAGGAGACCCTGCATTTTGTAATGTCAATGCGTTTTTCCTGGCGCTCGGATTGCTTTACGATGAGCCTGATTCAGTGGATCAGGCTGAGAAAAATTTGCTGGCTTTGTGCCAGGGTCAGGATGATAAAGAAGTATATTGTCAGAAATTTAGGAAGTGGTCAGTACTCACTCTGTGGAATGAATCTGCGCTGGCAGCTTTGTTCAGAAAGGGTCTCTCTGAGGCTCTTAAGGATGTCATGGTGGGTTTTCCTATGCCTGCTGGTTTGAATGAGTCTATGTCTTTGGCCATTCAGATCGGTCGACGCTTGCGCGAGCGTAAATCTGTGCACCATTTGGCGGTATTGTCTAAGATTAAATCTGAGCCTATGCAGTGCGATAGGACTATGACCAGAGTTGAACGGCAAGAACACAGACGTCTGAATGGTCTGTGTTTCTACTGTGGTGATTCCACTCATGCTATTTCTGATTGTCCTAAGCGCACTAAGCGGTTCGATAGGTCTGCCGTCATTGGTACTGTACAATCCAAATTCCTTCTGTCCATTACCTGGCGTTTGTGGATTCAGGCGCTGCCCTGAATCTGATGGATTTGGATTATGCTAAACGTTGTGGGTTTTTCTTGGAGCCTTTGCGGTGTCCTATTCCGTTGAGAGGAATTGATGCTACACCTTTGGCCAAGAATAAACCTCAGTACTGGACCCAGCTGACCATGTGCATGGTTCCTGCACATCAGGAAGTTATTCGCTTCCTGGTGCTACATAATCTGCATGATGTGGTCGTGTTGGGGTTGCCATGGCTACAAACCCATAATCCAGTATTGGATTGGAACTCTATGTCGGTATCCAGCTGGGGTTGTCAGGGGGTACATGGTGATGTTCCATTTTTGTCTATTTCGTCATCCACTCCTTCTGAGGTCCCAGAGTTCTTGTCTGATTATCAGGATGTATTTGAAGAGCCCAAGTCCGATGCCCTACCTCCGCATAGGGATTGTGATTGTGCTATCAATATGATTCCTGGTAGTAAGTTCCCTAAAGGTCGATTATTTAATTTATCCGTGCCTGAACACGCCGCTATGCGCAGTTATGTGAAGGAATCCCTGGAGAAGGGACATATTCGCCCATCGTCGTCACCACTGGGAGCAGGTTTCTTTTTTGTGGCCAAGAAGGATGGTTCGCTGAGACCATGTATTGATTACCGCCTTCTTAATAAGATCACTGTTAAATTTCAGTATCCCTTGCCATTGTTATCTGACTTGTTTGCTCGGATTAAGGGGGCTAGTTGGTTCACTAAGATAGATCTTCGTGGTGCGTATAATCTGGTGAGAATCAGGCAAGGAGATGAATGGAAAACTGCATTTAATACGCCCGAGGGTCATTTTGAGTATCTAGTGATGCCGTTCGGACTTGCCAATGCTCCATCTGTGTTTCAGTCTTTTATGCATGACATCTTTCGTGAGTATCTGGATAAATTCCTGATTGTTTACTTGGATGACATTTTGATCTTCTCGGATGATTGGGACTCTCATGCGAAGCAGGTCAGAATGGTTTTCCAGGTCCTGCGTGCTAATTCTTTGTTTGTGAAGGGATCAAAGTGTCTCTTCGGTGTGCAGAAAGTTTCATTTTTGGGGTTCATCTTTTCCCCTTCTACTATCGAGATGGATCCGGTTAAGGTCCAAGCCATCCAGGATTGGACTCAGCCGACATCTCTGAAAAGTCTGCAAAAGTTCCTGGGCTTTGCTAATTTTTATCGTCGCTTCATCTGTAATTTTTCTAGCATTGCCAAACCATTGACCGATTTGACCAAGAAGGGTGCTGATTTGGTTAATTGGTCTTCTGCTGCTGTGGAAGCTTTTCAAGAGTTAAGGCGTCGTTTTTCTTCTGCCCCTGTGTTGTGTCAACCAGATGTTTCTCTTCCGTTCCAGGTCGAGGTTGATGCTTCTGAGATTGGAGCAGGGGCGGTTTTGTCACAGAGAGGTTCTGGTTGCTCGGTGTTGAAACCATGTGCTTTCTTTTCCAGGAAGTTTTCGGCTGCTGAGCGTAATTATGATGTGGGCAACCGAGAGTTGTTGGCCATGAAGTGGGCATTCGAGGAATGGCGTCATTGGCTTGAAGGAGCTAAGCATCGCGTGGTGGTATTGACTGATCATAAGAACCTTACTTATCTCGAGTCTGCCAAGCGCTTGAATCCTAGACAGGCCCGTTGGTCATTATTTTTTGCCCGCTTCGATTTTGTGATTTCGTACCTTCCGGGCTCTAAAAATGTGAAGGCGGATGCTCTGTCTAGGAGTTTTGTGCCCGACTCTCCGGGTTCATCTGAGCCGGCGAGTATTCTCAAGGAAGGAGTCATTGTGTCTGCCATCTCCCCTGATTTGCGGCGAGTGTTGCAAAGATTTCAGGCGAATAAACCTGATCGTTGTCCGGCGGAGAAACTGTTCGTCCCTGATAGGTGGACTACTAAAGTTATCTCTGAACTTCATTGTTCGGTGTTGGCTGGTCATCCTGGAATCTTTGGTACCAGAGAGTTAGTGGCTAGATCCTTCTGGTGGCCATCTCTGTCACGGGATGTACGTACTTTTGTGCAGTCCTGTGGGATTTGTGCTAGGGCTAAGCCCTGCTGTTCACGTGCCAGTGGGTTGCTTTTGCCCTTGCCGGTCCCAAAGAGGCCTTGGACACATATTTCGATGGATTTCATTTCTGACCTTCCCGTTTCTCAAAAGATGTCAGTCATTTGGGTGGTCTGTGATCGCTTTTCTAAAATGGTCCATCTGGTGCCCTTGGTTAAATTGCCTTCCTCCTCTGATTTGGTGCCTTTGTTCTTCCAGCATGTGGTTCGTTTGCATGGCATTCCTGAGAATATTGTTTCTGACAGAGGTTCCCAGTTTGTTTCGAGGTTTTGGTGAGCCTTTTGTGGTAGGATGGGCATTGACCTGTCTTTTTCCTCGGCTTTCCATCCTCAGACTAATGGCCAGACCGAACGAACCAATCAGACCTTGGAGACATATCTGAGATGTTTTGTTTCTGCAGACCAGGATGATTGGGTGTCCTTTTTGCCGTTGGCTGAGTTCGCCCTTAATAATCGGGCCAGCTCGGCTACCTTGGTCTCTCCATTTTTCTGCAATTCTGGGTTCCATCCTCGTTTCTCTTCAGGACAGGTTGAGTCTTCGGACTGTCCTGGTGTGGATTCTGTGGTGGACAGGTTGCAGCAGATCTGGACTCAGGTAGTGGACAATTTGACCTTGTCCCAGGAGAAGGCTCAACTTTTCGCTAATCGCAGACGCCGTGTGGGTCCCCGACTTCGTGTTGGGGATCTGGTTTGGTTATCTTCTCGTCATATTCCTATGAAGGTTTCCTCTCCTAAATTTAAACCTCGTTTTATTGGTCAGTATAGGATTTCTGAGATTCTCAATCCTGTGTCTTTTCGTCTGACCCTCCCAGACTCCTTTTCCATACATAATGTATTCCATAGGTCGTTGTTGCGGAGATACGTGGCACCTATGGTTCCATCTGTTGAGCCTCCTGCCCCGGTTTTGGTGGAGGGGGAATTGGAGTATATTGTGGAGAAAATTTTGGATTCTCGTGTTTCTAGACGGAAACTCCAGTATCTGGTTAAATGGAAGGGTTATGCTCAGGAAGATAATCCCTGGGTTTTTGCCTCTGATGTCCATGCTCCAGATCTTGTTCGTGCCTTTCATGTGGCTCATCCTGGTCGACCTGGGGGCTCTGGTGAGGGTTCGGTGACCCCTCCTCAAGGGGGGGGTACTGTTGTGAATTCTGTGGCTGAATTCACTCCTGTGGTCACAAGTGGTACTGCAGCTTCTGAGCTTCCTCCCTCAGGTGTTCTGGTGAGCTCGTTGGCTGCTTTGTTATTTAACTCCACCTGATTCTGTCTTCCTTGCTCCTTGTCTATGTTCCAGTGTTGGACCTGAGCTTCTGGATCTTTCCTGTGGCCTGCTGCTCTGCTTAGATAAGTGCTTCTTTGCTTTTGTTGCTACTTTTTCTGTCCAGCTTGTCTATTCGTTTTGCTGGAAGCTCTGAGACGCAAAGGGTGTACCGCCGTGCCGTTAGTTCGGCACGGTGGGTCTTTTTGCCCCCTTTGCGTGGTTTTTTGCTTTAGGGTTTTTTGTAGACTGCAAAGTTCTCTTTGCTATCCTCGCTCTATCTAGAATATCGGGCCTCACTTTGCTGAATCTATTTCATCCCTATGTTTGTCTTTTCATCTTGCTAACAGTCATTATATGTGGGGGGCTGCCTTTTCCTTTGGGGTATTTCTCTGAGGCAAGTCAGGCTTGTTTTTCTATCCTCAGGCTAGTCAGCTCCTCAGGCTGTGCCGAGTTGCATAGGTAGTGACAGGCGCAATCCACAGCTGCCTTTAGTTGTGTTTAGGATAGGTTCAGGTATTGCGGTCTACAGAGATTCCACGTCTCAGAGCTCGTTCTATTGTTTTTGGTTATTGTCAGATCACTGTATGTGCTCTGATTGCTGGCACACTGTGTCACTGGATTGCCTACATAACAGGACGGAGAACTAGAAAGATCTGGAACGAATTAGAAAGAACAAACGAACGAGAATAGAAGTTGTTAGGACTATTTCGAATGCTCAGCAGGGTAGGACTACAACACACAGGCGCTAGTGGTAGGCAACGATTTCCACCTGCAAAGGGAACTCTGGATGGGCCATCGGACCGGCCGGTCTCAGACAGCCCTGTTAACTGTGCTCTGGATTGAGGATCCTGAAGTCTTCAGTAAAGAGGTAAAGAGACTGCAACCCTGTGCCCTCGTTATTGTCTGCACCTCACACCATCACCATCCACCTTACTGCGAAGCCCTGGGGACATACTTCACCTGTGGGAAGGTTCACCATGTAGCCGCCATCACATCACCCCAGCGGACCCCAAGCAGCGTCGGTCACCCTGACCGAATACCACAGCTGGCGTCATGAAACCTTGACAAACTATCATCACCCCTTTTGTTGGACGCC
This sequence comes from Ranitomeya imitator, assembly GCF_032444005.1. NCBI lineage: Eukaryota > Metazoa > Chordata > Amphibia > Anura > Dendrobatidae > Ranitomeya > Ranitomeya imitator. The sequence continues at coordinate 1,161,002,864 of NC_091282.1, forward strand.
CCTTAGCAGGGTCACGGACCAGGTCCAGCCACCGTGACAACCCCAGAACTGATACAGAAAGGACCGGTACCGAGTAACCTGTGGCCCTGTGTCTGGGGGCGCTCCAACTATATGGCTGAAATCGTGCAGCCAGCATCTGATACATGCTGTCCATGGATCGGGTGGCAATCCCTTATAAATATGTGAAAAGACTCTACTTTAAAATGTTATTTAAAGTAATGTTAAATCATTGTAGGCATCCACAAGTGAATATCATTACATCAGATTTTAAACATTTACACACAGTTACACGGAGCAAGTGCTGAAGTTATAATTAATTAATCTCTTCACACATCGGTACAACTGTATTGGCAACATCTCCAGCATCGGCTGATGAGAATAATCAAACTTAGAGCCTCAATCTGCTGAAAGGCTTGTTGCCATCCTGCTCCTCCTCTGCACAATCATACGATCCTGTATATGATTGCATATAATGTTCTTCTTTCAATTATGGTTTCTCACTTCCTCGCTAACGCTGGACATTTGAATTGATAACATTTGTTAACATAGTAACATACAGTAGTTAGCAAGGCTGAAAAAAGACACTTGTCGATCCAGTTCAGCCTATATTCCGTCAGAATAAATCTCCAGATCTACATACTTGTAGTTTTTTGTCCCAATAGTTTGTAAAGATTTCACAGTTCAGATGTAACAGAGCTGTAATTGCTGTGTAGCTCATTGGTGATATACAGAACTTAGGAAAATTAAACAAAAAAAGTTTTTTTCTTGATCCTTATGTCGGAACCCTCTCTATGCACTGTAAAATAAATTAACATCATAAAGAAGGAGAAGTAGAAGATGCCAAGCATAAAATATAAGACTCTCCTTCACTAGTTTGGGTTATTTTAAAGAATAGTCCCTGAATGATTTTTTGTAATAAATCTGTCTATTAGTGTATATAGTATAGTGTGTGTTAATATACTCACCTGCTGCTGCCATCTACGGTGCTCCTCTTTTCAGTGATGTCACAGCTAGGGTTGAGCGACCTTGACCTTTTTAGAGTCGAGCCGTGTTTCGCGAAACCCGACTATCTTAAAATTCGAGTCGAGTGGAATCGGCCGATTATCGCGAAAAGTCGGGTATCGACCGAAACACGAAACCCAATGCAAGTCAATGGGGGAGCATAGTCGGCAGTGAGTGGAGGCCAGGAAAACACCTACACTGCCCATTTTAATGGCAAAAACATCCATTCTTGTTACAGAAGCTTGTCAATCGTAATTTAGCTTATAATAATTGGAAGGCATTTGAAATTGGGGGTCATTTGGCTAAAGTTGTGGGGGGTAGGGCTGGTTCAAGTAATTAGTGGGCCCAGTAAATCTGGACCACGTCACGGCAGTGGAGCAGGGAGAGGTAAGTATTTCAACTTTGCAAGTGCTGTGATCCTGAGCAAGCAGGGGGGGCCCACTCGTTGGCATTGGCACTGGCACAGAGCCCCTCAAAGTACAGCGGTGTGTTTGCACGGCGGGGGCGCCTCCCACCGGCAGCAACACTTTTGCGTACTATGAGAGGCCCTGTGCCAGTGACGTCGCCAACTAGTATTCCTCCCCCCACCTGATGAAGGAACCTGCATTTTCATCTGCACCTTCCTCTTTGTCCCCGTGTAAGGTGGTATGGTATGCGGGAAGAGGAACCTGACTTTCAGGAGGGTCACAATCTTGCTGTGTAGCATGCACGGGGAATGTTGCGTTATGGGTCAATGTACCAGCAGACTCATCTATCACTGGCTGGGCAATGGGCAGGATGAGGAGGAAACACAGATATAGGCCCAAAGAATAAAGTGGGCTAAATGCAGTTAAAAATTGGTAACACAGGACTAACCAGGAAGCATTGCAGTGGAGGACAACTGGAATGAGAGGTTGACACAGAGAGTAGGCCCAAATCAGTAAGTAGTCGAAATGCAGTTCAAAATTGGCAACAGTAGTAAACAGGCGGCACAGCTTTGTTCAGTGGAGGAGAACAGCAAGGAGTGGCAGACACCAATAGTAGGCCCCAACCCAACTAGTAGGCCAAATGCAGTCTAACATTAACAACTACTTAACGAGAGCCTGAAAATGGAATTTCAGGACAGGAAACCAGGAGAACAGCAAGGAGCGGCAGACACTGTTAGTAGGCCCCAAACCAACTAGTACGCCAAATGCAGTTGTTCCATTTAACAACTATTTAACAAGAGCCTGAAGATAGAAGCACAGGAAAGGCAACCTGGAGAACACCTTGGAGCGGAAGACACCGTCTCTACAACCCAGACCCAACTTGTAGGCCTAATGCAGTGTTGTTTCAACAACTACTTAACGAGAGCTAGAAGATCGAAGCTATGGAGAGGCAACCTGGAGAACACCTTGGAGCGGAAGACACCGTCTCTATGACCCAAACCCAACTTGTAGGCATAATGTAGTGTTGTTTCAACAACTACTTAACACGAGCATGAAGAATGAAGCAATGGAGAGGCAACCTGGAGAACACCTTGGAGCGGAGGACACCGTCTCTACAACCCAGACCCAACTTGTAGGCCTAATGCAGTGTAGTTTTCAACAACTACTAAACGAGAGTAGTAAGATCGAAGCAATGTGGACGAAACCTGGGGAACACCTTGGAGTGTAACACACCATCTCTCTACACCCCATACCCAATTTGTAGGCCTAATGCAGTGTAGTTTTCAACAAATACTAAACGAGAGTAGGAAGATCGAAGCAATGTGGACGAAACCTGGGGAACACCTTGGAGTGTAACACACCGTCTCTCTACAACCCATACCAAATTTGTAGGCCTAATGCAGTGTAGTTTGCAACAACTACTAAACGAGAGTAGGAAGATCGAAGCAATGTGGACAAAACCTGGGGAACACCTTGGAGTGTAACACGCCCTCTCTCTACACCCCATACCCAATTTGTAGGCCTAATGCAGTGTAGTTTTCAACAACTACTAAACGAGAGTAGGAAGATCGAAGCAATGTGGACGAAACCTGGGGAACACCTTGGAGTGGGACACACCGTCTCTACACCCCATACCTAATTTGTAGGCCTAATGCAGTGTAGTTTGCAACAACTACTAAACGAGAGTCGGAAGACCGAAGCAATGGCGAGGAAACCTGGGGAACACCTTGGAGTGGGACACACCGTCTCTACACCCCGTACCAAATTTGTAGGCCTAATGCAGTGTAGTTTTCAACAACTACTAAACGAGAGTAGGAAGATCGAAGCAATGTGGACGAAACCTGGGGAACACCTTGGAGTGTAACACACCGTCTCTCTACACCCCATACCCAATTTGTAGGCCTAATGCAGTGTAGTTTTCAACAACTACTAAATGAGAGTAGGAAGATCGAAGCAATGTGGACGAAACCTGGGGAACACCTTGGAGTGTAACACACCGTCTCTCTACACCCCATACCAAATTTGTAGGCCTAATGCAGTGTAGTTTGCAACAACTACTAAACGAGAGTAGGAAGATCGAAGCAATGTGGACAAAACCTGGGGAACACCTTGGAGTGTAACACGCCCTCTCTCTACACCCCATACCCAATTTGTAGGCCTAATGCAGTGTAGTTTTCAACAACTACTAAACGAGAGTAGGAAGATCGAAGCAATGTGGACGAAACCTGGGGAACACCTTGGAGTGGGACACACCGTCTTTACACCCCATACCAAATTTGTAGGCCTAATGCAGTGTAGTTTGCAACAACTACTAAACGAGAGTCGGAAGACCGAAGCAATGGCGAGGAAACCTGGGGAACACCTTGGAGTGGGACACACCGTCTCTACACCCCGTACCAAATTTGTAGGCCTAATGCAGTGTAGTTTGCAACAACTACTAAACGAGAGTCGGAAGACCAAAGCAATGGCGAGGAAACCTGGGGAACACCTTGGAGTGGGACACACCGTCTCTACACCCCATACCAAATTTGTAGGCCTAATGCAGTGTAGTTTTCAACAACTACTAAACGAGAGTACGAAGATCGAAGCAATCTGGACGAAACCTGGGGAACACCTTGGAGTGTAACACACCGTCTCTCTACACCCCATACCAAATTTGTAGGCCTAATGCAGTGTAGTTTTCAACAACTACTAAATGAGAGTACGAAGATCGAAGCAATGTGGACGAAACCTGGGGAACACCTTGGTGTGGGACACACCGTCTCTACACCCCATACCAAATTTGTAGGCCTAATGCAGTGTAGTTTGCAACAACTACTAAACGAGAGTCGGAAGACCGAAGCAATGGCGAGGAAACCTGGGGAACACCTTGGAGTGGGACACACCGTCTCTACACCCCGTACCAAATTTGTAGGCCTCATGCAGTGTAGTTTGCAACAACTACTAAACGAGAGTCGGAAGACCGAAGCAATGGCGAGGAAACCTGGGGAACACCTTGGAGTGGGACACACCGTCTCTACACCCCGTACCAAATTTGTAGGCCTAATGCAGTGTAGTTTGCAACAACTACTAAACGAGAGTCGGAAGACCGAAGCAATGGCGAGGAAACCTGGGGAACACCTTGGAGTGGAACACACCGTCTGTACACCCCATACCCAATTTGTAGGCCTAATGCAGTGTAGTTTTCAACAACTACTAAACGAGAGTAGGAAGATCGAAGCAATGTGGACGAAACCTGGGGAACACCTTGGAGTGTAACACACCGTCTCTCTACACCCCATACCAAATTTGTAGGCCTAACGCAGTGTAGTTTGCAACAACTACTAAACGAGAGTAGGAAGATCGAAGCAATGTGGACGAAACCTGGGGAACACCTTGGAGTGTAACACACCCTCTCTCTACACCCCATACCCAATTTGTAGGCCTAATGCAGTGTAGTTTTCAACAACTACTAAACGAGAGTAGGAAGACCGAAGCAATGGCGAGGAAACCTGGGGAACACCTTGGAGTGGAACACACCATCTCTACACCCCATACCCAATTTGTAGGCCTAATGCAGTGTAGTTTTCAACAACTACTAAACGAGAGTACGAAGATCGAAGCAATGTGGACGAAACCTGGGGAACACCTTGGAGTGTAACACACCCTCTCTCTACACCCTATACCCAATTTGTAGGCCTAATGCAGTGTAGTTTTCAACAACTACTAAACGAGAGTAGGAAGACCGAAGCAATGGCGAGGAAACCTGGGGAACACCTTAGAGTGGGACACACCGTCTCTACACCCCATACCCAATTTGTAGGCCTAATGCAGTGTAGTTTCCAACAACTACTAAACGAGAGTCGGAAGACCGAAGCAATGGCGAGGAAACCTGGGGAACACCTTGGAGTGGGACACACCGTCTCTACACCCCGTACCAAATTTGTAGGCCTAATGCAGTGTAGTTTGCAACAACTACTAAACGAGAGTAGGAAGATCGAAGCAATGTGGACGAAACCTGGGGAACACCTTGGAGTGTAACACACCGTCTCTCTACACCTCATACCCAATTTGTAGGCCTAATGCAGTGTAGTTTGCAACAACTACTAAACGAGAGTAGGAAGATCGAAGCAATGGAGAGGAAACCTGGGACACACCTTGGGGCGGCAGACACCATTAGTAGGCCCTACCAAAGTAGTAGCCCCAATGCAGTTTTAAAATTCCTAGAGGCTGAAAACAAGACTATTGACGCTCTGCTTTTTTCAAAGGAGGACAGCTGTATTGAGTGGCACAGACAGACACAGGTAGTAGGCCTTAAACCAAAAATGTGGCTCACTGCAGTTTAAAAAAGGTTACAGGGGTACACAGGCAGCATTGCTCTGGGCAGTGGAGGACAATTTCAATAGTGGACCGCAGACAGACTTTGTATGCCTACTATTAAAAAAAGGATGCTCTATGCAATTAAAAATAGGTTCCAGGGGTCCACGGGCAGCAGTGGTGTGGTCAGTGGATGAGTATTGGAAGGAGGGACCGCAGACAGGCGTAGTAGGCCTAACATAACAAAATTAGGTTGTAGGCACTTTAAAATTGGTTCCAGGGGTACACGTGCAGCAGTGGTGTGGTCAGCGGAGGACAATTTGAATTAGGGACTGCAGACAGACTTTGTAGGCTGTCCCCTGGGGACCATGCATCCAACACATTAACCCAGTGCGCCGTAATGGACACGTAACTTTTTGTGGACATGCCTACTGGTCCATGCGTCTCTTGTCAGGTGCACCTTTCTACTGTTTGATTGCCTGAGTGCTATGACAATGCAGACTTTTTCATGCCGTTGGAGGGCTGGGATGGCTTTTCTCGCAAAAGAAATGTCGACTGGGTAGCTTGAACCGTGGTACAGCGTAGTTCATCTGGGCTTTCTAAATATAAAACAAAGAAAAAAAGGAGGCTCCATGCACTTTCAGCTGGGTTCCAGGGGTACACGGCCAGCATTGGTCTGCTCAGTGGAGAACTATTGGAAGGAAGGACCGCAGACAGGCTTCGAAGGCCTAACATAATAAAATATGGCTGTAGGCACTTTAGAATTGGTTCCAGGGGTGCACGGGCAGCAGTAGACAGGTCACTGGAGGCCTAGTGGAAGGAGGGACCGCAGACAGGCTTCGAAGGCCTAACATAAAAAAATTGGGCTGTAGGCACTTTAAAATAGGTTCCAGGGGTACACGGGCAGCAGTGGTCTGGTCAGTGGAGGAGTAGTAGAAAGAAGGGACCGCAGACAGGCTTCGAAGACCTAACATAAAAAAATTGGGCTGTAGGTACTTTTAAATAGGTTCCAGGGGTACACGGGCAGCAGTGGTCTGGTCTGTGGAGGAGTAGTAGAAAGAAGGGACCGCAGACAGGCTTCGAAGGCCTAACATAAAAAAATTGGGCTGTAGGCACTTTTAAATAGGTTCCAGGGGTACACGGGCAGCAGTGGTCTGGTCAGTGGAGGAGTAGTAGAAAGAACGGACCGCAGACAGGCTTCGAAGGCCTAACAATAAAATTGGGCTGTAGGCACTTTATAATTGGTTCCAGGGGTACACGGGCAGCAGTAGACAGGTCATTGGAGGCCTAGTGGAAGGAGGGACCGCAGACAGGCTTCGAAGGCCTAAAATAATAAATTAGGGCTGTAGGCACTTTGAATTCTCTTGCAGGGGTACACAGGCAGTGGGCACCATTGGTGTTGTCAGCGGCGGCCGATTGTAATGAGTGTCTGCCAGTTAGTAGTCCCAAAAAATCAATACATGTTAATGTCTCGCATTACAACAAAAAGAAAAACCAAAAGGGTGCAATCATTAGGTACAGTTTTGGGCTCCTCTGCTTAGTTTCAGACCTAGTAATTTTGCACAAAGTATTTACTTGGGTAAATATAGGACACTGCCCCTGACTATGTTAAGTACCATCATACATGTCAACACAATGGTATTGTCAGTGGCAGTAATTTACGGATGTCAGCGCATAGACTAAACATAGGTGTAACTGTGAGAGATAATTGTGCAAGTGGTAGAGCAATGTTTGAGCTGGGGGTGGGTGAACTCTCTTGTGGCCGGCGGTACATGCCCAGGGCCCCTCATGTTACAACAGTGTGTCTGACGTTGGGTGCGCACCACCACCGCCAGAGACACTTTATTGTACTATGAGGGACCCAGTGGCAGTGCCGTAGACCAAAAGCGGGCACACCCACCTCTTCAGACAAACAGCACTCTCACGGGTGCTTGCGCCAAGTGGCGATACCACCGCCCCGTGTGGGGAGTTTGGCCATTTAGGGAGGTGTAAACATGTCGTATGCTGGACAATCAGCTGCTGCAAATTACGAGATTGGTAAAGTCATTCAGAGTAGTCCACAGGCAATACCTTTTCATAGGAAAGCTAGGTGTCGGCCGGGCAAGGTGGGGCAAAAGAATTCGAAATCCAGTTGTGGTTCATTTTAATGAAGGTTAGATCATCAACATTTTGGGTGGCCAGATGAGTCCTTTTTTCGGTTAATATTGAACCTGCAGCACTGAATACTCTTTCTGACAAGACACTAGCTGCCGGGCAAACAAGCTCCTGCAATGCATATTCTGCCAATTCTGGCCAGGTGTCTAATTTGGATGCCCAGTAATCAAATGGGAATGACGGTTGAGGTAGAACATCGATAAGTGATGAAAAATAGTTAGTAACCATACTGGACAAATGTTGTCTCCTGTCACTTTGAATTGATGCAGCAGTACCTGTCCTGTCTGCGGTCATAGCAAAATCACTCCACAACCTGGTCAGAAAACCCCTCTGTCCAACGCCACTTCGGATTTCTGCACCTCTAACACTTCTGGTCTGCTGCCCCCTGCTGCTCGTGTGAGAACGATCACGGGCGCTGTGTGCTGGGAATGCCTGAAGCAAACGGTCAACAAGAGTTGATTGTTTGGTTGCTAATATTAGTTCCAAGTTCTCATGTGGCATAATATTTTGCAATTTGCCTTTATAGCAAGGATCAAGGAGGCAGGCCACCAGTAATCGTCATCGTTCATCATTTTAGTAATGCGTGTGTCCCTTTTGAGGATACGTAAGGCATAATCCGCCATGTGGGCCAAACTTCCAGTTGGCAAATCAGCGGTTGTGCTTGGTTGAGGGGCAGTTTCAGGCAAATCTACGTCACTTGTGTCCCTCAAAAAACCAGAACCCGGCCTAGCCACGCCACCAATTTCCAGTGGCCCCGGAAAAGCTTCCTCATTAAAAATATACTCATCCCCATCATCCTCCTCATCCTCCTCCTCTTCGCCCGCTACCTCGTCCTGTACACTGCCCTGACCAGACAATGACTGACTGTCATCAAGGCTTTCCTCTTCCTCTGCTGCAGACGCCTGATTTTTTATGTGCGTCAAACTTTGCATCAGCAGACGCATTAGGGGGATGCTCATGCTTATTATGGCGTTGTCTGCACTAACCAGCTGTGTGCATTCCTCAAAACACTGAAGGACTTGACACATGTCTTGTATCTTCGACCACTGCACACCTGACAACTCCATGTCTGCCATCCTACTGCCTGCCCGTGTATGCGTATCCTCCCACAAAAACATAACAGCCCGCCTCTGTTCGCACAGTCTCTGAAGCATGTGCAGTGTTGAGTTCCACCTTGTTGCAACGTCTATGATTAGGCGATGCTGGGGAAGGTTCAAAGACCGCTGATAGGTCTGCATACGGCTGGAGTGTACGGGCGAACGGCGGATATGTGAGCAAAGTCCGCGCACTTTGAGGAGCTGGTCGGATAAACCTGGATAAGTTTTCAGGAAGCACTGCACCACCAGGTTTAAGGTGTGAGCCAGGCAAGGAATGTGTTTCAGTTGGGAAAGGGAGATGGCAGCCATGAAATTCCTTCCGTTATCACTCACTACCTTGCCTGCCTCAAGATCTACAGTGCCCAGCCACGACTGCGTTTCTTTCTGCAAGAACTCGGACAGAACTTCCGCGGTGTGTCTGTTGTCGCCCAAACACTTCATAGCCAATACAGCCTGCTGACGCTTGCCAGTAGCTGCCCCATAATGGGACAACTGGTGTGCAACAGTGGCAGCTGCGGATGGAGTGATTGGGCGACTGCGATCTGTGGACGAGCTCTCGCTTCTGCAGGAGGACGAGGAGGAGGGGGTGCGAACGCCTACAGCCAACTGTTAGCAAGACCGTGGGCTAGGCAGAACTGTCCCGAAATTGCTGTCTCCTGTGGACCCTGCATCCACCACATTCACCCAGTGTGCCGTGATGGACACGTAACGTCCCTGGCCATGCCTACTGGTCCATGCATCTGTTGTCAGGTGCACCTTTGTACTCACAGATTGCCTTAGTGCATGGACGATGCGCTCTTTAACATGCTGGTGGAGGGCTGGGATGGCTTTTCTCGAAAGGAAGTGTCGACTGGGTAGCTCGTAGCGTGGTACAGCGTAGTCCATCAGGGCTTTGAAAGCTTCACTTTCAACTAACCGGTAGGGCATCATCTCTAACGAGATTAGTCTAGCTATATGGGCGTTCAAACCCTGTGTACGCGGATGCGAGGATAAGTACTTCCTTTTTCTAACCAGAGTCTCATGTAGGGTGAGCTGGACTGGAGAGCTGGAGATCGTGGAACTAGCGGGTGTGCCGGTGGACATGGCAGACTGAGAGACGGTTGGAGACGGTATTGTTTCTGCCTGTGCCATAGATGCAGTGTTTTCTACTACGAAACTGGTGATTCCCTGACCCTGACTGCTTTGGCCTGGCAAAGAAACCTGCACAGATACTGCAGGTGGTGCGGAAAATGGTGGCCTTACAGTGACGGCAGGGATGCAGCATTGGTGAGTAGCTTCATTGGCCGAGGGTGCTACAACCTTAAGGGACGTTTGGTAGTTAGTCCAGGCTTGCAAATGCATGGTGGTTAAATGTCTATGCATGCAACTTGTATTCAGACTTTTCAGATTCTGACCTCTGCTTAACCCCTCTGTGACCTTAGACGTACTATCCCGTCGAGGTGCCCTGGGCTTATCTGACCCTGGACGGGATAGTACGTCATAGCCGATCGGCCGCGTTCACGGGGGGAGCGCGGCCGATCGCGGCCGGGTGTCAGCTGCTTATCGCAGCTGACATCCGGCACTATGTGCCAGGAGCGGTCACGGACCGCCCCCGGCACATTAACCCCTGGCACACCGCGATCAAAGATGATCGCGATGTGCCGGCAGTGCAGGGAAGCACCGCGCAGGGAGGGGGCTCCCTGCGGGCTTCCCTGAGACCCCCGGAGCAATGCGATGTGATCGCGTTGCTGCGAGGGTCTCACCTCCCTCCCTGCTCAGTCCAGCCCCGGATCCAAGATGGCCGCGGATCCGGGTCCTGCAGGGAGGGAGGTGGCTTCACAGAGCCTGCTCAGAGCAGGCACTGTGAAGCCTGCAGCGCTGCATGTCAGATCAGTGATCTGACAGAGTGCTGTGCAAACTGTCAGATCACTGATCTGTGATGTCCCCCCCTGGGACAAAGTAAAAAAGTAAAAAAAAAATTTTCCAAATGTGTAAAAAAAATTAAAAAAATATTCCAAAATAATGAAAAAAAAAAAAAATATTATTCCCATAAATACATTTCTTCATCTAAATAGAAAAAAAAAACCAATAAAAGTACACATATTTAGTATCGCCGCGTCCGTAACGACCCGACCTATAAAACTGTCCCACTAGTTAACCCCTTCAGTAAACACCGTAAGAAAAAAAAAAAAAAAACGAGGCAAAAAACAACGCTTTATTATCATACCGCCGAACAAAAAGTGGAATAACACGCGATCAAAAGGACAGATATAAATAACCATGGTACCGCTGAAAGCAACATATTGTCCCGCAAAAAAAGAGCCGCCATACAGCATCATCAGCAAAAAAATAAAAAAGTTATAGTCCTGAGAATAAAGCGATGCAAAAATAATTATTTTTTCTGTAAAATAGTTTTTATCGTATAAAAGCACCAAACCATAAAAAAATGATATAAATGAGGTATCGCTGTAATCGTACTGACCCGAAGAATAAAACTGATTTATCAATTTTACCAAACGCGGAACGGTATAAACGCCTCCCCCAATAGAAATTCATGAATAGCTGGCTTTTGGTCATTCTTCCTCACAAAAATCGGAATAAAAAGCGATAAAAAAATGTCACGTGCCCAAAAATGTTTTCAATAAAAACGTCAACTCGTCCCGCAAAAAACAAGACCTCACATGACTCTGTGGACCAAAATATGGAAAAATTATAGCTCTCAAAATGTGGTATTGCAAAAAATATTTTTTGCAATAAAAAGGGTCTTTCAGTGTGTGACGGCTGCCAATCATAAAAATCCGCTAAAAAACTCGCTATAAAAGTAAATCAAACCCCCCTTCATCACCCCCTTAGTTAGGGAAAAATAAAAAAAAATGTATTTATTTCCATTTTCCCATTAGGGCTAGGGTTAGGGCTAGGGTTAGGGCTAGGGCTAGGGTTAGGGCTAGGGTTAGGGCTAGGGTTAGGGCTAGGGCTAGGGTTAGGGCTAGGGTTAGGGCTAGGGCTAGGGTTAGGGTTAGGGCTAGGGTTAGGGCTAGGGTTAGGGCTAGGGCTAGGGTTAGGGCTAGGGTTAGGGTTAGGGTTAGGGTTAGGGCTAGGGTTAGGGCTAGGGTTAGGGCTAGGGTTAGGGCTAGGGTTAGGGTTAGGGCTAGGGTTAGGACTAGGGTTAGGGCTAGGGTAAGGGTTAGGGTTAGGGCTACAGTTAGGGTTGGGGCTAAAGTTAGGGTTAGGGTTTAGATTACATTTACAGTTGGGAATAGGGTTGGGATTAGGGTTAGGGGTGTGTCAGGGTTAGAGGTGTGGTTAGGGTTACCGTTGGAATTAGGGTTAGGGGTGTGTTTAGATTAGGGTTTCAGTTATAATTGGGGGGTTTCCACTGTTTCGGCACATCAGGGGCTCTCCAAACACGACATGGCGTCCGATCTCAATTCCAGCCAATTCTGCGTTGAAAAAGTAAAACAGTGCTCCTTCCCTTCCGAGCTCTCCTGTGTGCCCAAACAGGGATTTACCCCAACATATGGGGTATCAGCGTACTCAGGACAAATTGGACAACAACTTTTGTGGACCAATTTCTCCTGTTACCCTTGGGAAAATACAAAACTGGGGGCTAAAAAATAATTTTTGTGGGAAAACAAAAAGATTTTTTATTTTCACGGCTCTGCGTTATAAACTGTAGTGAAACACTTGGGGGTTCAAAGTTCTCACAACACATCTAGATAAGTTCATTGAGGGGTCTAGTTTCCAATATGGGGTCACTTGTGGGGGTTTTCTACTGTTTAGGTACATTAGGGGCTCTGCAAATGCAATGTGACGCCTGCAGACCATTCCATCTAAGTCTGCATTCCAAATGGCGCTCCTTCCCTTCCGAACCCTCCCATGCGCCCAAACGGTGGTTCCCCCCCACATATGGGGTATCAGCGTACTCAGGACAAATTGGACAACAACATTTAGGGTCCAATTTCTCCTGCTAACCTTGGAAAAATACAAAACTGGGGGCTAAAATATAATTTTTGTGGAAAAAAAAATATTTTTTATTTGCATGGCTCTGCGTTATAAACTGTAGTGAAATACTTGGGGGTTCAAAGCTCTCACAACACATCAAGATGAGTTCCTTAGGGGGTCTACTTTCCAAAATGGTGTCACTTGTGGGGGGTTTCTACTGTTTAGGTACATTAGGGGCTCTGCAAACGCAATGTGACGCCTGCAGACCATTCCATCTAAGTCTGCATTCCAAATGGCGCTCCTTCCCTTCCGAACCCTCCTATGCGCCCAAACGGTGGTTCCCCCCCACATATGGGGTATCAGCGTACTCAGGACAAATTGGACAACAACTTTTGGGGTCCAATTTCTCCTGTTACCCTAGGGAAAATACAAATCTGGAGGCTAAAAAATAATTTTTGTGGGAAAAAAATTTTGTTTTATTTTTATGGCTCTGCATTATAAACTTCTGTGAAGCCCTTGGTGGGTCAAAGTGCTCACCACACATCCAGATAAGTTCCTTAGGGGGTCTACTTTCCAAAATGGTGTCACTTGTGGGGGGTTTCAATGTTTAGGCACATCAGTGGCTCTCCAAACGCAACATGGCGTCCCATCTCAATTCCTGTCAATTTTGCATTGAAAAGTCAAACGGCGCTCCTTCCCTTCCGAGCTCTCCCATGCGCCCAAACAGTGGTTTACTGCCACATATGGGGTATCAGCGTACTCGGGACAAATTGGACAACAACTTTTGAGGTCCAATTTCTTCTCTTACCCTTGGAAAAATAAAAAATTGGGGGCAAAAATATAATTTTTGTGAAAAAATATGATTTTTTATTTTTACGGTTCTGCATTATAAACTTCTGTGAAGCACTTGGTGGGTCAAAGTGCTCACCACACCTCTAGATAAGTTCCTTAGGGGGTCTACTTTCCAAAATGGTGTCACTTGTGGGGGGTTTCAATGTTTAGGCACATCAGTGGCTCTCCAAACGCAACATGGCGTCCCATCTCAATTTCTGTCAATTTTGCATTGAAAAGTCAAACTGCGCTCCTTCCCTTCCGAGCTCTCCCATGCGCCCAAACAGTGGTTTACTGCCACATATGGGGTATCAGCGTACTCAGGACAAATTGGACAACAACTTTTGAGGTCCAATTTCTTCTCTTACCCTTGGAAAAATAAAAAATTGGGGGCAAAAATATAATTTTTGTGAAAAAATATGATTTTTTATTTTTACGGTTCTGCATTATAAACTTCTGTGAAGCACTTGGTGGGTCAAAGTGCTCACCACACATCCAGATAAGTTCCTTAGAGGGTCTACTTTCCAAAATGGTGTCACTTGTGGGGGGTTTCAATGTATAGGCACATCAGTGGCTCTCCAAACGCAACATGGCGTCCCATCTCAATTCCTATCAATTTTGCATTGAAAAGTCAAATAGCGCTCCTTCCCTTCCGAGCTCTCCCATGCGCCCAAACAGTGGTTTACTGCCACATATGGGGTATCAGCGTACTCAGGACAAATTGGACAACAACTTTTTGGGTCCAATTTCTCCTGTTACCCTTGGTAAAATAAAACAAATTGGAGCTGAAGTAAATTTTTTGTGTAAAAAAGTTAAATGTTCATTTTTATTTAAACATTCCAAAAATTCCTATTAAACACCTGAAGGGTTAATAAACTTCTTGAATGTGGTTTTGAGCAGCTTGAGGGGTGCAGTTTTTAGAATGGTGTCACACTTGGGCATTTTCTATCATATAGACCCCTCAAAATGACTTCAAATGAGACGTGGTCCCTAAAAAAAAATGGTGTTGTAAAAATGAGAAATTGCTGGTCAAGTTTTAACCCTTATAACTCCCTAACAAAAAAAAAAATTGGTTCCAAAATTATGCTGATGTAAAGGAGACATGTGGGAAATGTTACTTATTAAGTATTTTGTGTGACATGTTGTGAATTCTGTGGCTGAGTTCACTTCTGTGGTCACAAGTGGTATTGCAGTCTCTGGGCTTCCTCCCTCAGGTGTTTTGGTGAGCTCGTTGGCTGCCTTGCTATTTAGCTCCACCTGAGTCTGTCTTCCTTGCTCCTTGTCAATGTTCCAGTGTTGGATCTGAGCTACTGCATCTTTCCTTGGGCTTGCTGCTCTGCTAGATAAGTGCTTCTAGTTTGTTTTCTGTTTTTTCTGTCCAGCTTGCTATTAACTTTTGCTGGAAGCTCTGAGAAGCAAAGGGGTGCACCGCCGTGCTGTTAGTTCGGCACGGTGGGTCTTTTTGCCCCTTTGCGTGGTTTTCGTTTTAGGGTTTTTTGTAGACTGCATAGTTCTCTTTGCTATCCTCGCTCTGTCTAGAATATCGGGCCTCACTTTGCTGAATCTATTTCATTCCTACGTTTGTCTTTTCATCTTGCTAACAGTCATTATATGTGGGGGGCTGCCTATTCCTTTGGGGTATTTCTCTGAGGTAAGTCAGCCTTGTATTTCTATCTTCAGGCTAGTCAGCTCCTCAGGCAGTGTCGAGTTGCATAGGTAGTGATAGGCGCAATCCACTGCTGCTTATAGTTGTGTGAGGATAGATCAGGTACTGCAGTCTACAGAGATTCCACGTCTCAGAGCTCGTCCTATTGTTTTTGGTTATTGCCAGATCTCTGTATGTGCGCTGATTACTGCACGCTGTGTTGCCTGATTGCCAGCCATAACAGTACAAGGAGCCACACCAATGATTCCCAATAGAGGGAAAAAAGAAATCCTGACATCATTTTTTTTTCTTAGCTCTGTCTTCAGTCTTTTTTTTCCCCTAGACATTAGAGTGCTTCAGGACACAGCTGTGGACATGGATATTCAGGCTCTGTGCTCCTCAATGGATAATCTCGTTGTAAATGTACAAAAGATTCAAGATACTATTGATCAGAAATCGATGCTAGAACCAAGAATTCCGATTCCTGATTTGTTTTTTGGTGACAGAACTAAGTTCCTGAGCTTCAGAAATAATTGTAAGCTATTTTTGGCCTTGAAACCTCATTCTTCTGGTAATCCTATTCAACAGGTTTTGATTATTATTTCTTTTTTGCGCGGCGACCCACAGGACTGGGCGTTTTCTCTTGCACCAGGAGATTCTGCATTGAGTAATGTTGATGCATTTTTCCAGGCGCTGGGATTGCTTTACGATGAGCCTAATTCAGTGGATCAGGCTGAGAAAAATCTGCTGGCTTTATGCCAGGGTCAGGATGATGTAGAAGTATATTGTCAGAAATTTAGGAAGTGGTCAGTACTCACTCTGTGGAATGAATCTGCACTAGCGGCTTTGTTCAGAAAGGGTCTCTCTGAAGCTCTTAAGGATGTAATGGTGGGATTTCCTATGCCTGCTGGTTTGAATGAGTCTATGTCCTTGGCCATTCAGATCGGTCGTCGCTTGCGCGAGCGTAAATCTGTGCACCATCTGGCGGTATTGTCTGAGAGTAAACCTGAGCCTATGCAGTGCGACAGGACTATGACTAAAGTTGAACGGCAAGAACACAGACGTCTGAACAGACTGTGTTTCTATTGTGGTGATTCTACTCTTGCTATTTCTAATTGTCCTAAACGCACTAGGCGGTTCGATAGCTCTGCCGTTATTGGTACTGTACAGTCCAAATTCCTTTTGTCCATTACCTTAATGTGCTCTTTGTCATCGTATTCTGTCATGGCGTTTGTGGATTCAGGCGCTGCCCTGAATCTGATGGATTTGGATTATGCTAAACGTTGTGGATTTTTCTTGGAGCCTTTGCGGTGTCCTATTCCGTTGAGAGGAATTGATGTTACACCTTTGGCCAAGAATAAGCCTCAGTACTGGGCCCAGCTGACCATGTGCATGGCTCCTGCACATCAGGAAGTTATTCGCTTTCTGGTACTGCATAATTTGCATGATGTGGTCGTGTTGGGGTTGCCATGGCTACAAACCCATAATCCAGTATTGGATTGGAACTCTATGTCGGTAACCAGCTGGGGTTGTCAGGGAGTACATGGTGATGTTCCATTTTTGTCTATTTCGTCATCCATTCCTTCTGACATCCCAGAGTTCTTGTCTGACTTTCAGGATGTATTTGAAGAGTCCAAGTCTGATGCCCTACCTCCGCATAGGAATTGTGATTGTGCTATCGATTTGATTCCTGGTAGTAAATTCCCTAAGGGTCGTTTATTTAATTTGTCCGTACCTGAACACACCGCTATGCGCAGTTATGTGAAGGAGTCCCTGGAGAAGGGACATATTCGCCCATCGTCGTCACCATTGGGAGCAGGGTTCTTTTTTGTAGCCAAGAAGGATGGTTCGCTAAGACCGTGTATTGATTACCGCCTTCTTAATAAGATCACTGTTAAGTTTCAGTATCCCTTGCCATTGATTTCTGACTTGTTTGCTCGGATTAAGGGGGCTAGTTGGTTTACTAAGATTGATCTTCGTGGTGCGTATAATCTGGTGAGAATCAGGCAGGGAGATGAATGGAAAACGGCATTTAATACGCCCGAGGGTCATTTTGAGTATCTGGTGATGCCGTTCGGACTTGCCAATGCTCCATCTGTTTTTCAGTCTTTTATGCATGACATTTTCCGTGAGTATCTGGATAAATTCTTGATTGTTTACTTGGATGACATTTTGATCTTCTCAGATGATTGGGAGTCTCATGTGAAGCAAGTCAGAATGGTTTTCCAGGTACTGCGTGCTAATTCCTTGTTCGTGAAGGGATCAAAGTGTCTCTTCGGTGTGCAGAAAGTTTCATTTTTGGGGTTCATCTTTTCCCCTTCTACTATCGAGATGGATCCGGTTAAGGTTCAGGCCATCCAGGATTGGACTCAGCCGACATCTCTAAAAAGTCTGCAGAAATTCCTGGGCTTTGCTAATTTTTATCGTCGCTTCATCTGTAATTTTTCTAGCATTGCCAGACCATTGACCGATTTGACCAAGAAGGGTGCTGATTTGGTTAATTGGTCTTCTGCTGCCGTGGAAGCTTTTCAGGAGTTGAAGCGTCGTTTTTGCTGTGCCCCTGTGTTGTGTCAACCTGATGTTTCTCTTCCGTTCCAGGTCGAGGTTGATGCTTCTGAGATTGGTGCAGGGGCGGTTTTGTCACAGAGAGGTTCTGGTTGCTCAGTGTTCAAACCATGTGCTTTCTTTTCCAGGAAATTTTCTGCTGCTGAGCGTAATTATGATGTGGGCAACCGAGAGTTGCTGGCCATGAAGTGGGCATTCGAGGAGTGGCGTCATTGGCTTGAGGGAGCTAAGCATCGCGTGGTGGTATTGACTGATCATAAGAATCTTACTTATCTCGAGTCTGCCAAGCGCTTGAATCCTAGACAGGCCCGTTGGTCGTTATTTTTTGCTCGTTTTGATTTTGTGATTTCATACCTTCCGGGCTCTAAAAATGTGAAGGCGGATGCTCTGTCTAGGAGTTTTGTGCCCAACTCTCCGGGGTTATCTGAGCCGGCGAGTATCCTCAAGGAAGGAGTCATTGTGTCTGCCATCTCCCCTGATTTGCGGAGAGTGTTGCAGAAATTTCAGGCTAATAAACCTGATCGTTGTCCGGCCGAGAAACTGTTCGTCCCTGATAGGTGGACTAGTAAAGTTATCTCTGAACTTCATTGTTCGGTGCTGGCCGGTCATCCAGGAATCTTTGGTACCAGGGAGTTGGTTGCTAGATCCTTCTGGTGGCCATCTCTGTCACGGGATGTGCGTGCTTTTGTGCAGTCCTGTGGAATTTGTGCTAGGGCTAAGCCCTGCTGTTCACGTGCCAGTGGGTTGCTTTTGCCCTTGCCGGTCCCGAAGAGGCCTTGGACACATATTTCGATGGATTTCATTTCTGACCTTCCCGTTTCTCAAAAAATGTCGGTCATTTGGGTGGTCTGTGATCGCTTTTCTAAAATGGTCCATCTGGTGCCCTTGGTTAAATTGCCTTCCTCCTCTGATTTGGTGCCTTTGTTCTTCCAGCATGTGGTTCGTTTACATGGCATTCCTGAGAATATTGTTTCTGACAGAGGTTCCCAGTTTGTCTCGAGGTTCTGGCGAGCCTTTTGTGGTAGGATGGGCATTGACCTATCTTTCTCCTCGGCCTTCCATCCTCAGACTAATGGCCAGACCGAACGAACCAATCAGACCTTGGAAACATATCTGAGATGTTTTGTTTCCGCTGACCAGGATGATTGGGTGTCATTTTTGCCGTTGGCTGAGTTCGCCCTTAATAATCGGGCCAGCTCGGCTACCTTGGTCTCTCCATTTTTCTGCAATTCTGGGTTCCATCCTCGTTTCTCTTCAGGACAGGTTGAGTCTTCGGACTGTCCTGGTGTGGATTCTGTGGTGGACAGGTTGCAGCAGATCTGGACTCAGGTAGTGGACAATTTGACCTTGTCCCAGGAGAAGGCTCAGCTTTTCGCTAATCGCAGACGCCGTGTGGGACCCCGACTTCGTGTTGGGGATCTGGTTTGGTTATCTTCTCGTCATATTCCTATGAAGGTTTCCTCTCCTAAATTTAAACCTCGTTTTATTGGTCCGTATAGGATTTCTGAGATTCTCAATCCGGTGTCTTTTCGTCTGACCCTCCCAGACTCCTTTTCCATACATAATGTATTCCATAGGTCGTTGTTGAGGAGATACGTGGCACCTATGGTTCCATCTGTGGAGCCTCCTGCCCCTGTTTTGGTGGAGGGGGAATTGGAGTATATTGTGGAGAAGATTTTGGATTCTCGTGTCTCTAGACGGAAACTCCAGTATCTGGTCAAATGGAAGGGTTATGCTCAGGAAGATAATTCCTGGGTTTTTGCCTCTGATGTCCATGCCCCAGATCTTGTTCGTGCCTTTCATGTGGCTCATCCTGGTCGGCCTGGGGGTTCTGGTGAGGGTTCGGTGACCCCTCCTCAAGGGGGGGGTACTGTTGTGAATTCTGTGGCTGAGTTCACTTCTGTGGTCACAAGTGGTATTGCAGTCTCTGGGCTTCCTCCCTCAGGTGTTTTGGTGAGCTCGTTGGCTGCCTTGCTATTTAGCTCCACCTGAGTCTGTCTTCCTTGCTCCTTGTCAATGTTCCAGTGTTGGATCTGAGCTACTGCATCTTTCCTTGGGCCTGCTGCTCTGCTAGATAAGTGCTTCTAGTTTGTTTTCTGTTTTTTCTGTCCAGCTTGCTATTAACTTTTGCTGGAAGCTCTGAGAAGCAAAGGGGTGCACCGCCGTGCTGTTAGTTCGGCACGGTGGGTCTTTTTGCCCCTTTGCGTGGTTTTCGTTTTAGGGTTTTTTGTAGACTGCATAGTTCTCTTTGCTATCCTCGCTCTGTCTAGAATATCGGGCCTCACTTTGCTGAATCTATTTCATTCCTACGTTTGTCTTTTCATCTTGCTAACAGTCATTATATGTGGGGGGCTGCCTATTCCTTTGGGGTATTTCTCTGAGGTAAGTCAGGCTTGTATTTCTATCTTCAGGCTAGTCAGCTCCTCAGGCAGTGTCGAGTTGCATAGGTAGTGATAGGCGCAATCCACTGCTGCTTATAGTTGTGTGAGGATAGATCAGGTACTGCAGTCTACAGAGATTCCACGTCTCAGAGCTCGTCCTATTGTTTTTGGTTATTGCCAGATCTCTGTATGTGCGCTGATTACTGCACGCTGTGTTGCCTGATTGCCAGCCATAACAGTGACATATCTCTGTGATTTAATTGCATAAAAATTCAAAGTTTGAAAATTGCGAAATTTTCAAAATTTTCGCCAAATTTCCGTTTTTTTCACAAATAAACGCAGGTACTATCAAAGAAATTTTACCACTATCATGAAGTACAATATGTCACGAGAAAACAATGTCAGAATCACCAGGATCCGTTGAAGCGTTTCGGAGTTATAACCTCATAAAGGGACAGTGGTCAGAATTGTAAAAATTGGCCTGGTCATTAACGTGCAAACCACCCTTGGGGGTAAAGGGGTTAAGGTAGTTGAACATTTTTGACAGATGACTTTGTGCGGATCAATTGGATGTTGTTTAACCCCTTAGTGACCGAGCCAAATTTTTGAAATCTGACCAGTGTCACTTTATGTGGTAATAACTCTGCAACGCTTCAACAAATCCCAATGATTTTGAGACTGTTTTTTCGTGACACATTCTACTTTATGATAACGGTAAATTTAGTTCAACATTTTTTGTGTTTATTTATAAAAAAATATCAAAAATTTGAGAAAAATGTTAAAAATTAGCAATTTTCTAAATTTGAATGATTATCCCTTTAATCCAGATAGTCATACCACAGGAAACCATTAATAAATAACATTTCCCACATGTCGGCTTTACATCAGGACTATTTGTAAAATGTTATTTTATTTTGTTAGCATTTTAGGAGGTTTAAAAATGTAGCAGCAATTTTTCATTTTTTCAAAGAAATTTACAAAATTTCTTTTTTAGGGACTTATCGATGTTTGAAGTGACTTTAGGGGTCCCATATATTGGGAAACCCCCAAACGTGATACCATTTTAAAAACAGTTTATTAACCCTTCAGGTGCTTTACAGGAGTTAATGCAAAGTGGTATGACAGAAATGAAAATGTGTATTTTTACCACCTAGATGCCTCAAACTTCTGAACAGATTACTACAGCCGGCAGACTCTAAGGCCGCTATTTGGTCATGAATTTCCACGGCAAACATCAGGACAACACAATCATGATCTGAGAGCACCAATTGGGATAAAGAAGAAGCCCCCACACTCTGTTAACCATTTATAATGATGTAGTCACTATTGACAGCAGCATCTAAGGGGTTAAACAGATTTAGACGGTGCAAATACTGATCGTGGCTGATGCAGCAAGTTGTCAGCTATAGTGTACAGCCGACAGATGCTGGATTGTCATCTGTATGGGGAGGATATTCTCTTATATGTAAGGTCAGTTAAAAGGCGTATTGGCGGTCATTAAGGGGTTAAAAAAATGCCAGACTGCACTCTTTCGAGCCTCGGATCCCTTTTCAGGCATTGCACACTGAGCTTTAACCGGATGGCCACGCTGTCCTCCAACAGTTTTTGGCTTTGCCACTAGTGTTGAGCATTCCGATACCGCAAGTATCGGGTATCGGCCGATACTTGCGGTATCGGAATTCCGATACCGAGATCCGATACTTTTGTGGTATCGGGTATCGGTATCGGATACATAGAGATGTGTAAAATAAAGAATTAAAATAAAAAATATTGATATATTTACCTCTCCGGCGGCCCCTGGTGAGTCCGCGGGTAACCGGCAGGCTTCGTTGTTCAAAATCAGCGCTTTTAGGACCTGAGAAACACGTCTCAGCTTCTGATTGGTCGCGGGCCGCCCATGTGACCGCCACGCGACCAATCACAAGCCGCGACGTCACCGCAAGCTATTAGCGCGCTCATTTTTGAAAAATGAGCGCGTTAATGACTTTCAAAGACGTTGCGGCATGTGATTGGTCGCGGCCACGCGACCAATCACAAGCCGCGACGTCACCGCAAGCTATTAGCGCGCTCATTTTTGAAAAATGAGCGCGTTAATGGCTTTCAAAGACGTAGCGGGTTGTGATTGGTCGCGGCCGCGACCAATCACAAGCCGCGACGTCACCGCAAGCTATTGACGCGCTCATTTTTAAAAATGAGCGCGTTAATGGCTTTGAAAGACATAGCGGCTTGTGATTGGTCGCGTGGCCGCGACCAATCACAAGCCGCTACGTCTTTGAAAGTCATTAACGCGCTCATTTTTCAAAAATGAGCGCGCTAATAGCTTGCGGTGACGTCGCGGCTTGTGATTGGTCGCGTGGCCGCGACCAATCACAAGCCGCTATGTCTTTCAAAGCCATTAACGCGCTCATTTTTAAAAATGAGCGCGTCAATAGCTTGCGGTGACGTCGCGGCTTGTGATTGGTCGCGGCCACGCGACCAATCACAAGCCGCTATGTCTTTCAAAGCCATTAACGCGCTCATTTTTAAAAATGAGCGCGTCAATAGCTTGCGGTGACGTCGCGGCTTGTGATTGGTCGCGGCCACGCGACCAATCACAAGCCGCTATGTCTTTCAAAGCCATTAACGCGCTCATTTTTAAAAATGAGCGCGTCAATAACTTGCGGTGACGTCGCGGCTTGTGATTGGTCTCGGCCGCGACCAATCACAACCCGCTACGTCTTTGAAAGCCATTAACGCGCTCATTTTTAAAAATGAGCGCGCTAATAGCTTGCGGTGACGTCGCGGCTTGTGATTGGTCGCATGGCGGTCACATGGGCGGCCCGCGACCAATCAGAAGCCGGGACGTGTTTCTCAGGTCCTAAAAGCGCTGATTTTGAACAAAGAAGCCTGCCGGTTACCCGCGCTGAGTTCAGGGGCCGCCGGAGAGGTAAATATATCAATATTTTTTATTTTTATTCTTTATTTTACACCTCCCTATGGATCCCAGGGCCTGAAGGAGAGTTTCCTCTCCTTCAGACCCTGGGAACCATGAGAATACCTTCCGATACTTGATGTCCCATTGACTTGTATTGGTATCGGATATCGGTATCGGCGATATCCGATATTTTTCGGGTATCGGCCGATACTATCCGATACCGATACTTTCAAGTATCGGACGGTATCGCTCAACACTATTTGCCACGCGTTTTGTCCCATCTACGGGCCCGGCAGATGGAACCTGTTGCGATGTTGATGCCTGCTGCGGCCCCTCCTCCTCCGCTTCAGAACTACTGCTGCCTGCACCCTGTTCCCCCAATGGCTGCAAATCGGGGTCAACAACTGGGTCATCTATAACCTCCTCTTCTAGCTCGTGCGCAACTTCGTCTGTGTCACCGTGTAAGTCGGTGGTAGAGCTTTCGTGACGGGGCAACATAGTCTCATCAGGGTCTCATTCTGGATCAGTACCCTGCGAGGGCAATGTTGTGGTCTGAGTCAAAGGACCAGCATAGTAGTCTGGCTGTGGCTGTGCATCAGTGCACTCCATGTCAGATTCAACTTGTAATGGGCATGGCCTGTTAACTGCTTCACTTTCTAAGCCAGGGACGGTATGTGTAAAGAGCTCCATGGAGTAACCCGTTGTGTCACATGCTGCATCCTTCTCTGTTGTTGTTTTTGCTGAAGAGGACAAGGAAGCGACATGTCCCTGACCGTGAACATCCACTAACAACGCGCTGCTTTTACATTTACCAGTTTCAAAAGAGGAGGTAAAAGAGCTAGAGGCTGAGTCAGCAAGGTAAGCCAAAACTTGCTCTTGCTGCTCCGGCTTTAAAAGCGGTTTTCCTACTCCCAGAAAAGGGAGCGTTCGAGGCCTTCTGTAGCCAGACGACGAACCTGGCTCCACAGCTCCAGGCTTAGGTGCAATATTTTTTTTCCCACGACCACCTGATGCTCCACTACCACTACCATCATTACCAGCTGACAATGAATGCCCACGGCCACGACCTCTTCCACCAGACTTCCTCATTGTTTTAAAAACGTAACCAAAGTAACGGTATTTGTTGCTGTCAAACAACTTACACGGTGAGCTATAACTTCAGTATGATTTAGATATCCCTTTACAGGTGGGTGAGACCGCAAGGAAAATCAGGCACAATGTTACACACTCTGTTTTCGGTGGCATCAAATGAGAGCGATGCCACACACGCAGGAATGTCACTCAAGCAGAAATGTCAATATTGATCTCCCACTTTTTTTTTTATTTGTTCAGGGAGAATTTAGAAACCAAATTTTAAAAAAATAGGCTTCCTATGGCCCACTATTTGAGAGAGAGAGAGATGGCACACACAGGAGTCAAGACTGGCACACAAGCAGAAAGGGCAATATTAATCTCCCACTGATTTTTTTTTATTTTTTCAGGGAGACTTTAGAAACCCAATAAAAAAAAAAATAGGCTATCTATGGCCCACTATTTGAGAGAGAGAGATGGCACACCCAGGAGTCTTTTCATCTTGCTAACAGTCATTATATGTGGGGGGCTGCCTATTCCTTTGGGGTATTTCTCTGAGGTAAGTCAGGCTTGTATTTCTATCTTCAGGCTAGTCAGCTCCTCAGGCAGTGTCGAGTTGCATAGGTAGTGATAGGCGCAATCCACTGCTGCTTATAGTTGTGTGAGGATAGATCAGGTACTGCAGTCTACAGAGATTCCACGTCTCAGAGCTCGTCCTATTGTTTTTGGTTATTGCCAGATCTCTGTATGTGCGCTGATTACTGCACGCTGTGTTGCCTGATTGCCAGCCATAACAGTACAAGGAGCCACACCAATGATTCCCAATAGAGGGAAAAAAGAAATCCTGACATCATTTTTTTTTCTTAGCTCTGTCTTCAGTCTTTTTTTTCCCCTAGACATTAGAGTGCTTCAGGACACAGCTGTGGACATGGATATTCAGGCTCTGTGCTCCTCAATGGATAATCTCGTTGTAAATGTACAAAAGATTCAAGATACTATTGATCAGAAATCGATGCTAGAACCAAGAATTCCGATTCCTGATTTGTTTTTTGGTGACAGAACTAAGTTCCTGAGCTTCAGAAATAATTGTAAGCTATTTTTGGCCTTGAAACCTCATTCTTCTGGTAATCCTATTCAACAGGTTTTGATTATTATTTCTTTTTTGCGCGGCGACCCACAGGACTGGGCGTTTTCTCTTGCACCAGGAGATTCTGCATTGAGTAATGTTGATGCATTTTTCCAGGCGCTGGGATTGCTTTACGATGAGCCTAATTCAGTGGATCAGGCTGAGAAAAATCTGCTGACTTTATGCCAGGGTCAGGATGATGTAGAAGTATATTGTCAGAAATTTAGGAAGTGGTCAGTACTCACTCTGTGGAATGAATCTGCACTAGCGGCTTTGTTCAGAAAGGGTCTCTCTGAAGCTCTTAAGGATGTAATGGTGGGATTTCCTATGCCTGCTGGTTTGAATGAGTCTATGTCCTTGGCCATTCAGATCGGTCGTCGCTTGCGCGAGCGTAAATCTGTGCACCATCTGGCGGTATTGTCTGAGAGTAAACCTGAGCCTATGCAGTGCGACAGGACTATGACTAAAGTTGAACGGCAAGAACACAGACGTCTGAACAGACTGTGTTTCTATTGTGGTGATTCTACTCATGCTATTTCTAATTGTCCTAAACGCACTAGGCGGTTCGATAGCTCTGCCGTTATTGGTACTGTACAGTCCAAATTCCTTTTGTCCATTACCTTAATGTGCTCTTTGTCATCGTATTCTGTCATGGCGTTTGTGGATTCAGGCGCTGCCCTGAATCTGATGGATTTGGATTATGCTAAACGTTGTGGATTTTTCTTGGAGCCTTTGCGGTGTCCTATTCCGTTGAGAGGAATTGATGTTACACCTTTGGCCAAGAATAAGCCTCAGTACTGGGCCCAGCTGACCATGTGCATGGCTCCTGCACATCAGGAAGTTATTCGCTTTCTGGTACTGCATAATTTGCATGATGTGGTCGTGTTGGGGTTGCCATGGCTACAAACCCATAATCCAGTATTGGATTGGAACTCTATGTCGGTAACCAGCTGGGGTTGTCAGGGAGTACATGGTGATGTTCCATTTTTGTCTATTTCGTCATCCATTCCTTCTGACATCCCAGAGTTCTTGTCTGACTTTCAGGATGTATTTGAAGAGTCCAAGTCTGATGCCCTACCTCCGCATAGGAATTGTGATTGTGCTATCGATTTGATTCCTGGTAGTAAATTCCCTAAGGGTCGTTTATTTAATTTGTCCGTACCTGAACACACCGCTATGCGCAGTTATGTGAAGGAGTCCCTGGAGAAGGGACATATTCGCCCATCGTCGTCACCATTGGGAGCAGGGTTCTTTTTTGTAGCCAAGAAGGATGGTTCGCTAAGACCGTGTATTGATTACCGCCTTCTTAATAAGATCACTGTTAAGTTTCAGTATCCCTTGCCATTGATTTCTGACTTGTTTGCTCGGATTAAGGGGGCTAGTTGGTTTACTAAGATTGATCTTCGTGGTGCGTATAATCTGGTGAGAATCAGGCAGGGAGATGAATGGAAAACGGCATTTAATACGCCCGAGGGTCATTTTGAGTATCTGGTGATGCCGTTCGGACTTGCCAATGCTCCATCTGTTTTTCAGTCTTTTATGCATGACATTTTCCGTGAGTATCTGGATAAATTCTTGATTGTTTACTTGGATGACATTTTGATCTTCTCAGATGATTGGGAGTCTCATGTGAAGCAAGTCAGAATGGTTTTCCAGGTACTGCGTGCTAATTCCTTGTTCGTGAAGGGATCAAAGTGTCTCTTCGGTGTGCAGAAAGTTTCATTTTTGGGGTTCATCTTTTCCCCTTCTACTATCGAGATGGATCCGGTTAAGGTTCAGGCCATCCAGGATTGGACTCAGCCGACATCTCTAAAAAGTCTGCAGAAATTCCTGGGCTTTGCTAATTTTTATCGTCGCTTCATCTGTAATTTTTCTAGCATTGCCAGACCATTGACCGATTTGACCAAGAAGGGTGCTGATTTGGTTAATTGGTCTTCTGCTGCCGTGGAAGCTTTTCAGGAGTTGAAGCGTCGTTTTTGCTGTGCCCCTGTGTTGTGTCAACCTGATGTTTCTCTTCCGTTCCAGGTCGAGGTTGATGCTTCTGAGATTGGTGCAGGGGCGGTTTTGTCACAGAGAGGTTCTGGTTGCTCAGTGTTCAAACCATGTGCTTTCTTTTCCAGGAAATTTTCTGCTGCTGAGCGTAATTATGATGTGGGCAACCGAGAGTTGCTGGCCATGAAGTGGGCATTCGAGGAGTGGCGTCATTGGCTTGAGGGAGCTAAGCATCGCGTGGTGGTATTGACTGATCATAAGAATCTTACTTATCTCGAGTCTGCCAAGCGCTTGAATCCTAGACAGGCCCGTTGGTCGTTATTTTTTGCTCGTTTTGATTTTGTGATTTCATACCTTCCGGGCTCTAAAAATGTGAAGGCGGATGCTCTGTCTAGGAGTTTTGTGCCCGACTCTCCGGGGTTATCTGAGCCGGCGAGTATCCTCAAGGAAGGAGTCATTGTGTCTGCCATCTCCCCTGATTTGCGGAGAGTGTTGCAGAAATTTCAGGCTAATAAACCTGATCGTTGTCCGGCCGAGAAACTGTTCGTCCCTGATAGGTGGACTAGTAAAGTTATCTCTGAACTTCATTGTTCGGTGCTGGCCGGTCATCCAGGAATCTTTGGTACCAGGGAGTTGGTTGCTAGATCCTTCTGGTGGCCATCTCTGTCACGGGATGTGCGTGCTTTTGTGCAGTCCTGTGGAATTTGTGCTAGGGCTAAGCCCTGCTGTTCACGTGCCAGTGGGTTGCTTTTGCCCTTGCCGGTCCCGAAGAGGCCTTGGACACATATTTCGATGGATTTCATTTCTGACCTTCCCGTTTCTCAAAAAATGTCGGTCATTTGGGTGGTCTGTGATCGCTTTTCTAAAATGGTCCATCTGGTGCCCTTGGTTAAATTGCCTTCCTCCTCTGATTTGGTGCCTTTGTTCTTCCAGCATGTGGTTCGTTTACATGGCATTCCTGAGAATATTGTTTCTGACAGAGGTTCCCAGTTTGTCTCGAGGTTCTGGCGAGCCTTTTGTGGTAGGATGGGCATTGACCTATCTTTCTCCTCGGCCTTCCATCCTCAGACTAATGGCCAGACCGAACGAACCAATCAGACCTTGGAAACATATCTGAGATGTTTTGTTTCCGCTGACCAGGATGATTGGGTGTCATTTTTGCCGTTGGCTGAGTTCGCCCTTAATAATCGGGCCAGCTCGGCTACCTTGGTCTCTCCATTTTTCTGCAATTCTGGGTTCCATCCTCGTTTCTCTTCAGGACAGGTTGAGTCTTCGGACTGTCCTGGTGTGGATTCTGTGGTGGACAGGTTGCAGCAGATCTGGACTCAGGTAGTGGACAATTTGACCTTGTCCCAGGAGAAGGCTCAGCTTTTCGCTAATCGCAGACGCCGTGTGGGACCCCGACTTCGTGTTGGGGATCTGGTTTGGTTATCTTCTCGTCATATTCCTATGAAGGTTTCCTCTCCTAAATTTAAACCTCGTTTTATTGGTCCGTATAGGATTTCTGAGATTCTCAATCCGGTGTCTTTTCGTCTGACCCTCCCAGACTCCTTTTCCATACATAATGTATTCCATAGGTCGTTGTTGAGGAGATACGTGGCACCTATGGTTCCATCTGTGGAGCCTCCTGCCCCTGTTTTGGTGGAGGGGGAATTGGAGTATATTGTGGAGAAGATTTTGGATTCTCGTGTCTCTAGACGGAAACTCCAATATCTGGTCAAATGGAAGGGTTATGCTCAGGAAGATAATTCCTGGGTTTTTGCCTCTGATGTCCATGCCCCAGATCTTGTTCGTGCCTTTCATGTGGCTCATCCTGGTCGGCCTGGGGGTTCTGGTGAGGGTTCGGTGACCCCTCCTCAAGGGGGGGGTACTGTTGTGAATTCTGTGGCTGAGTTCACTTCTGTGGTCACAAGTGGTATTGCAGTCTCTGGGCTTCCTCCCTCAGGTGTTTTGGTGAGCTCGTTGGCTGCCTTGCTATTTAGCTCCACCTGAGTCTGTCTTCCTTGCTCCTTGTCAATGTTCCAGTGTTGGATCTGAGCTACTGCATCTTTCCTTGGGCCTGCTGCTCTGCTAGATAAGTGCTTCTAGTTTGTTTTCTGTTTTTTCTGTCCAGCTTGCTATTAACTTTTGCTGGAAGCTCTGAGAAGCAAAGGGGTGCACCGCCGTGCTGTTAGTTCGGCACGGTGGGTCTTTTTGCCCCTTTGCGTGGTTTTCGTTTTAGGGTTTTTTGTAGACTGCATAGTTCTCTTTGCTATCCTCGCTCTGTCTAGAATATCGGGCCTCACTTTGCTGAATCTATTTCATTCCTACGTTTGTCTTTTCATCTTGCTAACAGTCATTATATGTGGGGGGCTGCCTATTCCTTTGGGGTATTTCTCTGAGGTAAGTCAGGCTTGTATTTCTATCTTCAGGCTAGTCAGCTCCTCAGGCAGTGTCGAGTTGCATAGGTAGTGATAGGCGCAATCCACTGCTGCTTATAGTTGTGTGAGGATAGATCAGGTACTGCAGTCTACAGAGATTCCACGTCTCAGAGCTCGTCCTATTGTTTTTGGTTATTGCCAGATCTCTGTATGTGCGCTGATTACTGCACGCTGTGTTGCCTGATTGCCAGCCATAACAGTGACATATCTCTGTGATTTAATTGCATAAAAATTCAAAGTTTGAAAATTGCGAAATTTTCAAAATTTTCGCCAAATTTCCGTTTTTTTCACAAATAAATGCAGGTACTATCAAAGAAATTTTACCACTATCATGAAGTACAATATGTCACGAGAAAACAATGTCAGAATCACCAGGATCCGTTGAAGCGTTTCGGAGTTATAACCTCATAAAGGGACAGTGGTCAGAATTGTAAAAATTGGCCTGGTCATTAACGTGCAAACCACCCTTGGGGGTAAAGGGGTTAAGGTAGTTGAACATTTTTGACAGATGACTTTGTGCGGATCAATTGGATGTTGTTTAACCCCTTAGTGACCGAGCCAAATTTTTGAAATCTGACCAGTGTCACTTTATGTGGTAATAACTCTGCAACGCTTCAACAAATCCCAATGATTTTGAGACTGTTTTTTCGTGACACATTCTACTTTATGATAACGGTAAATTTAGTTCAACATTTTTTGTGTTTATTTATAAAAAAATATCAAAAATTTGAGAAAAATGTTAAAAATTAGCAATTTTCTAAATTTGAATGATTATCCCTTTAATCCAGATAGTCATACCACAGGAAACCATTAATAAATAACATTTCCCACATGTCGGCTTTACATCAGGACTATTTGTAAAATGTTATTTTATTTTGTTAGCATTTTAGGAGGTTTAAAAATGTAGCAGCAATTTTTCATTTTTTCAAAGAAATTTACAAAATTTATTTTTTAGGGACTTATCGATGTTTGAAGTGACTTTAGGGGTCCCATATATTGGGAAACCCCCAAACGTGATACCATTTTAAAAACAGTTTATTAACCCTTCAGGTGCTTTACAGGAGTTAATGCAAAGTGGTATGACAGAAATGAAAATGTGTATTTTTACCACCTAGATGCCTCAAACTTCTGAACAGATTACTACAGCCGGCAGACTCTAAGGCCGCTATTTGGTCATGAATTTCCACGGCAAACATCAGGACAACACAATCATGATCTGAGAGCACCAATTGGGATAAAGAAGAAGCCCCCACACTCTGTTAACCATTTATAATGATGTAGTCACTATTGACAGCAGCATCTAAGGGGTTAAACAGATTTAGACGGTGCAAATACTGATCGTGGCTGATGCAGCAAGTTGTCAGCTATAGTGTACAGCCGACAGATGCTGGATTGTCATCTGTATGGGGAGGATATTCTCTTATATGTAAGGTCAGTTAAAAGGCGTATTGGCGGTCATTAAGGGGTTAAAAAAATGCCAGACTGCACTCTTTCGAGCCTCGGATCCCTTTTCAGGCATTGCACACTGAGCTTTAACCGGATGGCCACGCTGTCCTCCAACAGTTTTTGGCTTTGCCACTAGTGTTGAGCATTCCGATACCGCAAGTATCGGGTATCGGCCGATACTTGCGGTATCGGAATTCCGATACCGAGATCCGATACTTTTGTGGTATCGGGTATCGGTATCGGATACATAGAGATGTGTAAAATAAAGAATTAAAATAAAAAATATTGATATATTTACCTCTCCGGCGGCCCCTGGTGAGTCCGCGGGTAACCGGCAGGCTTCGTTGTTCAAAATCAGCGCTTTTAGGACATGAGAAACACGTCCCGGCTTCTGATTGGTCGCGGGCCGCCCATGTGACCGCCACGCGACCAATCACAAGCCGCGACGTCACCGCAAGCTATTAGCGCGCTCATTTTTGAAAAATGAGCGCGTTAATGACTTTCAAAGACGTTGCGGCATGTGATTGGTCGCGGCCACGCGACCAATCACAAGCCGCGACGTCACCGCAAGCTATTAGCACGCTCATTTTTGAAAAATGAGCGCGTTAATGACTTTCAAAGACGTAGCGGCTTGTGATTGGTCGCGGCCACGCGACCAATCACAAGCCGCGACGTCACCGCAAGCTATTAACGCACTCATTTTTAAAAATGAGCGCGTTAATGGCTTTCAAAGACGTAGCGGGTTGTGATTGGTCGCGGCCGCGACCAATCACAAGCCGCGACGTCACCGCAAGCTATTGACGCGCTCATTTTTAAAAATGAGCGCGTTAATGGCTTTGAAAGACATAGCGGCTTGTGATTGGTCGCGTGGCCGCGACCAATCACAAGCCGCTACGTCTTTGAAAGTCATTAACGCGCTCATTTTTCAAAAATGAGCGCGCTAATAGCTTGCGGTGACGTCGCGGCTTGTGATTGGTCGCGTGGCCGCGACCAATCACAAGCCGCTATGTCTTTCAAAGCCATTAACGCGCTCATTTTTAAAAATGAGCGCGTCAATAGCTTGCGGTGACGTCGCGGCTTGTGATTGGTCGCGGCCACGCGACCAATCACAAGCCGCTATGTCTTTCAAAGCCATTAACGCGCTCATTTTTAAAAATGAGCGCGTCAATAGCTTGCGGTGACGTCGCGGCTTGTGATTGGTCGCGGCCACGCGACCAATCACAAGCCGCTATGTCTTTCAAAGCCATTAACGCGCTCATTTTTAAAAATGAGCGCGTCAATAACTTGCGGTGACGTCGCGGCTTGTGATTGGTCGCGGCCGCGACCAATCACAACCCGCTACGTCTTTGAAAGCCATTAACGCGCTCATTTTTAAAAATGAGCGCGCTAATAGCTTGCGGTGACGTCGCGGCTTGTGATTGGTCGCATGGCGGTCACATGGGCGGCCCGCGACCAATCAGAAGCCGGGACGTGTTTCTCAGGTCCTAAAAGCGCTGATTTTGAACAAAGAAGCCTGCCGGTTACCCGCGCTGAGTTCAGGGGCCGCCGGAGAGGTAAATATATCAATATTTTTTATTTTTATTCTTTATTTTACACCTCCCTATGGATCCCAGGGCCTGAAGGAGAGTTTCCTCTCCTTCAGACCCTGGGAACCATGAGAATACCTTCCGATACTTGATGTCCCATTGACTTGTATTGGTATCGGATATCGGTATCGGCGATATCCGATATTTTTCGGGTATCGGCCGATACTATCCGATACCGATACTTTCAAGTATCGGACGGTATCGCTCAACACTATTTGCCACGCGTTTTGTCCCATCTACGGGCCCGGCAGATGGAACCTGTTGCGATGTTGATGCCTGCTGCGGCCCCTCCTCCTCCGCTTCAGAACTACTGCTGCCTGCACCCTGTTCCCCCAATGGCTGCAAATCGGGGTCAACAACTGGGTCATCTATAACCTCCTCTTCTAGCTCGTGCGCAACTTCGTCTGTGTCACCGTGTAAGTCGGTGGTAGAGCTTTCGTGACGGGGCAACATAGTCTCATCAGGGTCTCATTCTGGATCAGTACCCTGCGAGGGCAATGTTGTGGTCTGAGTCAAAGGACCAGCATAGTAGTCTGGCTGTGGCTGTGCATCAGTGCACTCCATGTCAGATTCAACTTGTAATGGGCATGGCCTGTTAACTGCTTCACTTTCTAAGCCAGGGACGGTATGTGTAAAGAGCTCCATGGAGTAACCCGTTGTGTCACATGCTGCATCCTTCTCTGTTGTTGTTTTTGCTGAAGAGGACAAGGAAGCGACATGTCCCTGACCGTGAACATCCACTAACAACGCGCTGCTTTTACATTTACCAGTTTCAAAAGAGGAGGTAAAAGAGCTAGAGGCTGAGTCAGCAAGGTAAGCCAAAACTTGCTCTTGCTGCTCCGGCTTTAAAAGCGGTTTTCCTACTCCCAGAAAAGGGAGCGTTCGAGGCCTTCTGTAGCCAGACGACGAACCTGGCTCCACAGCTCCAGGCTTAGGTGCAATATTTTTTTTCCCACGACCACCTGATGCTCCACTACCACTACCATCATTACCAGCTGACAATGAATGCCCACGGCCACGACCTCTTCCACCAGACTTCCTCATTGTTTTAAAAACGTAACCAAAGTAACGGTATTTGTTGCTGTCAAACAACTTACACGGTGAGCTATAACTTCAGTATGATTTAGATATCCCTTTACAGGTGGGTGAGACCGCAAGGAAAATCAGGCACAATGTTACACACTCTGTTTTCGGTGGCACCAAATGAGAGCGATGCCACACACGCAGGAATGTCACTCAAGCAGAAATGTCAATATTGATCTCCCACTTTTTTTTTTATTTGTTCAGGGAGAATTTAGAAACCAAATTTTAAAAAAATAGGCTTCCTATGGCCCACTATTTGAGAGAGAGAGAGATGGCACACACAGGAGTCAAGACTGGCACACAAGCAGAAAGGGCAATATTAATCTCCCACTGATTTTTTTTAATTTTTTCAGGGAGACTTTAGAAACCCAATAAAAAAAAAAATAGGCTATCTATGGCCCACTATTTGAGAGAGAGAGATGGCACACCCAGGAGTCAGGAGTGGCACACAAGCAGAAAGGGCAATATTAATCTCCCACTGATTCTTTTTGTGATTTTTTTCAGGGAGAATTTAGAAACACAATAAAAAAATAGGCTTTCTATGGCCCACTATTGGAGAGAGAGAGAGATGGCACACCCAGGAGTCAAGACTGGTACACAAGCAGAAAGGGCAATATTAATCTCCCACTGATTTTTTTTTTTCAGGGAGACTTTAGAAACAAAATAAAATAAAATGATTTTTTCAGGAAGAATTTAGAAACCAAATAAAATAAAATGATTTTTTCAGGGGAATTTAGAAACCAAATAAAAAAAAATAGCCTTTCTATGGCCCAGTGCCCACTATTTGAGAGAGAGAGATGGCACACCCAGGAGTCAAGACTGGCACACAAGCAGAAAGGGCAATATTAATCTCCCACTGATTTTTTTTTGTGATTTTTTCAGGGAGAATTTAGAAACACAATAAAAAAAAATAGGCTTTCTATGGCCCACTATTTGAGAGAGAGATGGCACACCCAGGAGTCAGGAGTGGCACACAAGCAGAAAGGGCAATATTAATCTCCCACTGATTTCTTTTTGATTTTTTCAGGGAGAATTTAGAAACACAATAAAAAAAAAATAGGCTTTCTATGGCCCATTATTTGAGAGAGAGAGATGGCACACCCAGGAGTCAAGACTGGCACACAAGCAGAAAGGGCAATATTAATCTCCCACTGATTTTTTTTTTTCAGGGAGACTTTAGAAACAAAATAAAATAAAATGATTTTTTCAGGAAGAATTTAGAAACCAAATAAAATAAAATGATTTTTTCAGGGAGAATTTAGAAACCAAATAAAAAAAAAATAGTCTTTCTATGGCCCAGTGCCCACTATTTGAGAGAGAGAGATGGCACACCCAGGAGTCAAGACTGGCACACAAGCAGAAAGGGCAATATTAATCTCCCACTGTTTTTTTTTTTTTTTCAGGGAGACTTTAGAAACAAAATAAAATAAAATGATTTTTTCAGGAAGAATTTAGAAACCAAATAAAATAAAATGATTTTTTCAGGGAGAATTTAAAAACCAAATTAAAAAAAAAAATAGCCTTTCTATGGCCCAGTGCCCACTATTTGAGAGAGAGAGATGGCACACCCAGGAGTCAAGACTGGCACACAAGCAGAAAGGGCAATATTAATCTGCCACTGATTTTTTTTGTGATTTTTTCAGGGAGAATTTAGAAACACAATAAAAAAAAATAGGCTTTCTATGGCCCACTATTTGAGAGAGAGAGATGGCACACCCAGGAGTCAGGAGTGGCACACAAGCAGAAAGGGCAATATTAATCTCCCACTGATTTCTTTTTGATTTTTTCAGGGAGAATTTAGAAACACAATAAAAAAAAAATAGGCTTTCTATGGCCCACTGTTGTGAAATCTGTGGCAGAGTTCACTCCTGTGGTCACAAGTGGTACTTCGGCTGATTCTCTCTGGGATCTTCCGTTTGTGGAGGAAAGTGGTACTGCAGCTTCTGAGTTTCCTCCCTCAGGTGATCTGGTGAGCTCGTTAGCTTCTTCTCTACTTAACTCCACCTGATGCTTTGATCCATGCTTCCGGTCAATGTTCCAGTGTCGTACTTGTTTTTTCCCTGGATCATTCCTGTGGCCTGCTGCTCTGCAAAGCTAAGTTTTGTTTATGTTATTTTGTTGCTATTTTTCAGTCCAGCTTGCTTTATTGGTTTTTCTCGCCTGCTGGAAGCTCTGAGACGCAGAGGGACCACCTCCGTACCGTTAGTCGGTGCGGAGGGTCTTTTTGTCCCGTCTGCGTGGTTATTTATAGGTTTTTGTGCTGACCGCAAAGTTATCTTCCCTATCGTTCTGTTCAGCTAGTCGGGCCTCAATTTGCTAAATCTGTTTCATCTCTATGTTTGTGTTTTCATCTTACTCACAGTCATTATATGTGGGGGGCTGCCTTTTCCTTTGGGGAATTTCTCTGAGGCAAGGTAGGCTTATTTTTCTATCTTCAGGACTAGCTAGTTTCTCAGGCTGTGACGAGGCGCCTAGGTTCTGGTCAGGAGCGCTCCACGGCTACCTTTAGTGTGGTTTGAAAGGATTAGGGATTGCGGTCTGCAGAGTTCCCACGTCTCAGAGCTCGTTCTATTATTTTGGGTTATTGTCTGATCACTGTATGTGCTCTGACCTCCATGTACATTGTGATTCTGAATTGCCTTTCATAACAGTACCGGAAGCCAAAAGTGCTAATGATTCTCAATAGAGGGAAAAAAGAAGTTCTGAGACCATTTTTTTTTCTTTGCACTGTTTTTTGTCTTTTTTTTCCCCTAGACATTTGGGTGGTTCAGGACACAGGTGTAGCAATGGACATTAAAGGTCTGTCTTCATGTGTGGATCAGCTCACGGCAAGAGTTCAAAATATTCAAGATTTTGTGGTTCAGAATTCTTTGCTAGAACCGAGAATTCCTATTCCAGATTTGTTTTGGGAGATAGAACTAAATTTCTGAGTTTCAAAAATAATTGTAAACTATTTCTGGCTTTGAAACCTCGCTCTTCTGGTGACCCAATTCAACAGGTTAGGATCGTCATTTCTTTTTTGCGCAGCGACCCTCAGGACTGGGCGTTTTCTCTTGCGTCAGGAGATCCTGCATTGAGTAATATCGATGCGTTTTTCCTGGCGCTTGGGTTGCTGTACGATGAGCCTAATTCAGTGGATCAGGCAGAAAAAAATTTGCTGGCTCTTTGTCAGGCTCAGGATGAGATAGAGGTATATTGTCAGAAATTTAGAAAGTGGTCAGTGCTCACTCAATGGAATGAATCTGCGCTGGCAGCAATATTCAGAAAGGGTCTCTCTGAAGCCCTTAAGGATGTCATGGTGGGATTTCCTATGCCTGCTGGTTTGAATGAGTCTATGTCTTTGGCCATTCAGATCGGTCGACGCTTGCGTGAGCGTAAATCTGTGCACCATTTGGCGGTATTACCTGAGCTTAAACCTGAGCCTATGCAGTGCGATAGGACTTTGACCAGAGTTGAACGGCAAGAACACAGACGTCTGAATGGGCTGTGTTTCTACTGTGGTGATTCCACTCATGCTATCTCTGATTGTCCTAAGCGCACTAAGCGGTTCGCTAGGTCTGCCACCATTGGTACAGTACAGTCAAAATTTCTTCTGTCCGTTACCTTGATCTGCTCTTTGTCATCGTATTCTGTCATGGCATTTGTGGATTCAGGTGCTGCCCTGAATTTGATGGACTTGGAGTATGCTAAGCGTTGTGGGTTTTTCTTGGAGCCCTTGCAGTGTCCTATTCCATTGAGAGGAATTGATGCTACGCCTTTGGCCAGGAATAAGCCTCAATACTGGACCCAGCTAACCATGTGCATGGCTCCTGCACATCAGGAGGTTATTCGCTTTCTGGTGTTGCATAATCTGCATGATGTAGTCGTGTTGGGGTTGCCATGGCTACAAGCCCATAATCCAGTATTAGATTGGAAATCCATGTCGGTGTCCAGCTGGGGTTGTCAGGGGGTACATGGTGATGTTCCATTTCTGTCAATTTTGTCATCCACCCCTTCTGAGGTCCCAGAGTTCTTGTCTGATTACCGGGATGTATTTGATGAGCCCAAGTCCAATACCCTACCTCCGCACAGGGATTGTGATTGTGCTATCAATTTGATTCCTGGTAGTGAATTCCCAAAAGGTCGATTGTTTAATTTGTCCGTGCCTGAGCACACCGCTATGCGCAGTTATGTGAAGGAATCCCTGGAGAAGGGGCATATTCGCCCGTCATCGTCGCCATTAGGAGCAGGGTTCTTTTTTGTAGCCAAGAAGGATGGTTCGCTGAGACCTTGTATAGATTACCGCCTTCTTAATAAGATCACGGTTAAATTTCAGTACCCCTTGCCATTGTTATCTGATCTGTTTGCTCGGATTAAGGGGGCTAGTTGGTTCACAAAGATAGATCTTCGTGGTGCGTATAATCTGGTGCGAATTAAGCAAGGCGATGAATGGAAAACTGCATTTAATACGCCCGAGGGTCATTTTGAGTATCTCGTGATGCCGTTCGGACTTGCCAATGCTCCATCAGTGTTTCAGTCCTTTATGCATGACATCTTCAGAGAGTACCTGGATAAATTCCTGATTGTGTACTTGGATGACATTTTGATCTTCTCGGATGATTGGGAGTCTCATGTGAAGCAGGTCAGAACGGTTTTTCAAGTCCTGCGTGCTAATTCTTTGTTTGTGAAGGGATCAAAGTGTCTCTTTGGTGTGCAGAATGTTTCATTTTTGGGGTTCATCTTTTCCCCTTCTACTATCGAGATGGATCCTGTTAAGGTCCAAGCCATCCAGGATTGGACTCAGCCGACATCTCTGAAAAGTCTGCAAAAGTTCCTGGGCTTTGCTAATTTTTATCGTCGCTTCATCTGCAATTTTTCTAGTATTGCTAAACCATTGACCGATTTGACCAAGAAGGGTGCTGATGTGGTCAATTGGTCTTCTGCTGCTGTGGAAGCTTTTCAAGAGTTGAAGCGTCGTTTTTCTTCTGCTCCTGTGTTGTGTCAACCAGATGTTTCTCTTCCGTTCCAGGTAGAGGTTGATGCTTCTGAGATTGGAGAAGGGGCTGTTTTGTCACAGAGAAGTTCTGGTTGCTCAGTGATGAAACCATGCGCTTTCTTTTCCAGGAAGTTTTCGCCTGCTGAGCGAAATTATGATGTGGGCAACCGAGAATTGCTGGCCATGAAGTGGGCATTCGAGGAGTGGCGTCATTGGCTTGAAGGAGCTAAGCATCGCGTGGTGGTATTGACTGATCATAAGAACTTGACTTATCTCGAGTCTGCCAAGCGCTTGAATCCTAGACAAGCTCGTTGGTCATTGTTTTTTGCCCGTTTTGACTTTGTGATTTCGTACCTTCCGGGCTCTAAAAATGTGAAGGCGGATGCCCTGTCTAGGAGGTTTGTACCCGACTCTCCGGGTTTATCTGAGCCGGCGGGTATCCTCAAGGAAGGAGTAATTGTGTCTGCCATCTCCCCTGATTTG
This sequence comes from Ranitomeya imitator, assembly GCF_032444005.1. Lineage (NCBI taxonomy): Eukaryota > Metazoa > Chordata > Amphibia > Anura > Dendrobatidae > Ranitomeya > Ranitomeya imitator. Next base: position 1,161,042,259 of record NC_091282.1, read on the forward strand.
CGGCGGGTGCTGCAAAAATTTCAGGCTAATAAACCTGATCGTTGCCCAGCGGAGAAACTGTTTGTCCCTGATAGGTGGACGAATAGAGTTATCTCTGAACTTCATTGTTCGGTGTTTGCTGGTCATCCTGGAATCTTTGGTACCAGAGAGTTGGTGGCTAGATCCTTTTGGTGGCCCTCTCTGTCGCGGGATGTGCGTACTTTTGTGCAGTCCTGTGAGATTTGTGCTCGGGCTAAGCCCTGCTGTTCCCGTGCCAGTGGGTTGCTTTTGCCCTTGCCGGTCCCTAAGAGGCCCTGGACACATATCTCTATGGATTTTATTTCTGACCTTCCCGTTTCTCAAAAGATGTCAGTCATTTGGGTGGTCTGTGATCGCTTTTCTAAGATGGTCCATCTGGTACCCTTGTCTAAATTGCCTTCCTCCTCTGATTTGGTGCCTTTGTTCTTCCAGCATGTGGTTCGTTTGCATGGCATTCCAGAGAATATTGTTTCTGACAGAGGTTCCCAGTTTGTTTCGAGGTTTTGGCGAGCCTTTTGTGGTAGGATGGGCATTGACTTGTCTTTTTCCTCGGCTTTCCATCCTCAGACTAATGGCCAGACCGAGCGAACCAATCAGACCTTGGAAACATATCTGAGGTGCTTTGTTTCTGCTGATCAGGATGACTGGTTGTCCTTTTTGCCTTTGGCTGAGTTCGCCCTTAATAATCGGGCCAGCTCGGCTACCTTGGTTTCACCGTTTTTCTGCAATTCTGGGTTCCATCCTCGTTTCTCTTCTGGACAGGTTGAGTCTTCGGACTGTCCTGGTGTGGATACTGTGGTGGACAGGTTGCAGCAGATTTGGACTCAGGTAGTGGACAATTTGACCTTGTCCCAGGAGAAGGCTCAACTTTTCGCTAATCGCAGATGCCGTGTGGGTCCCCGACTTCGTGTTGGGGATCTGGTTTGGTTATCTTCTCGTCATATTCCTATGAAGGTTTCCTCTCTTAAGTTTAAACCTCGTTTTATTGGTCCGTATAGGATTTCTGAGGTTCTTAATCCTGTGTTTTTTCGTCTGACCCTTCCAGATTCTTTTTCCATACATAACGTATTCCATAGGTCATTGTTGCGGAGATACGTGGCACCTATGGTTCCATCTGTTGAGCCTCCTGCCCCGGTTTTGGTGGAGGGGGAATTGGAGTATATTGTGGAGAAGATTTTGGATTCTCGTGTTTCAAGACGGAAACTCCAGTATCTGGTTAAATGGAAGGGTTATGCTCAGGAAGATAATTCCTGGGTTTTTGCCTCTGATGTCCATGCTCCCGATCTTGTTCGTGCCTTTCATGTGGCTCATCCTGGTCGGCCTGGGGGCTCTGGTGAGGGTTCGGTGACCCCTCCTCAAGGGGGGGGTACTGTTGTGAATTCTGTGGCAGAGTTCACTCCTGTGGTCACAAGTGGTACTTCGGCTGATTCTCTCTGGGATCTTCCGTTTGTGGAGGAAAGTGGTACTGCAGCTTCTGAGTTTCCTCCCTCAGGTGATCTGGTGAGCTCGTTAGCTTCTTCTCTACTTAACTCCACCTGATGCTTTGATCTATGCTTCCGGTCAATGTTCCAGTGTCGTACTTGTTTTTTCCCTGGATCATTCCTGTGGCCTGCTGCTCTGCAAAGCTAAGTTTTGCTTATGTTATTTTGTTGCTATTTTTCAGTCCAGCTTGCTTTATTGGTTTTTCTCGCCTGCTGGAAGCTCTGAGACGCAGAGGGACCACCTCCGTACCGTTAGTCGGTGCGGAGGGTCTTTTTGTCCCCTCTGCGTGGTTATTTATAGGTTTTTGTGCTGACCGCAAAGTTATCTTCCCTATCCTCGTTCTGTTCAGCTAGTCGGGCCTCACTTTGCTAAATCTGTTTCATCTCTATGTTTGTGTTTTCATCTTACTCACAGTCATTATATGTGGGGGGCTGCCTTTTCCTTTGGGGAATTTCTCTGAGGCAAGGTAGGCTTATTTTTCTATCTTCAGGACTAGCTAGTTTCTCAGGCTGTGACGAGGCGCCTAGGTTCTGGTCAGGAGCGCTCCACGGCTACCTTTAGTGTGGTTTGAAAGGATTAGGGATTGCGGTCTGCAGAGTTCCCACATCTCAGAGCTCATTCTATTATTTTGGGTTATTGTCTGATCACTGTATGTGCTCTGACCTCCATGTACATTGTGATTCTGAATTGCCTTTCATAACAGCCCTCTATTTGAAAGAGAGAGATGGCACACCCAGGAGTCAGGAGTGGCACACAAGCAGAAAGGGCAATATTAATCTCCCACTGATTTCTTTTTGATTTTTTCAGGGAGAATTTAGAAACACAATAAAAAAAATAGGCTTTCTATGGCCCACTATTTGAGAGAGAGAGATGGCACACCCAGGAGTCAGGAGTGGCACACAAGCAGAAATGGCAATATTAATCTCCCACTGATTTCTTTTTGATTTTTTCAGGGAGAATTTAGAAACACAATAAAAAAAAAATAGGCTTTCTATGGCCCACTATTTGAAAGAGAGAGATGGCACACCCAGGAGTCAGGAGTGGCACACAAGCAGAAAGGGCAATATTAATCTCCCACTGATTTCTTTTTGATTTTTTCAGGGAGAATTTAGAAACACAATAAAAAAAAATAGGCTTTCTATGGCCCACTATTTGAGAGAGAGATGGCATACTCAGGACTGGCACAGAAGCCCAAAGGCCAATATTAATCTCCCACTTTTTTTTTTATCAGGGAGAATTTATAAACCCCACAAAAAAAAACAGAAAAATGAAAAGGCTTTCTATGGCCCACTATGTGAGAGAGATGGCACACACAGGGATGGCACTCTATCAGAAATGCCAATCTTAATCTCCCACAAAAAAAAAAAATAACAGGGACTGTCCTACAATTACTATCTCCCTGCAGTAATCTCAGCCAGGTATGGCAGGCAGCAATAAGGAGTGGACTGATGCACAAATGAAATAAAAGGTGTGGACAAACAAACAAGATAGCTGTGCAGAAAGGAAGGAACAACAGGATTTGTGCTTTGAAAAAAGCAGTTGGTTTGCACAGCGGCGTACACACAGCAATGCAGCTATCAGGGAGCCTTCTAGGGCAGCCCAATGAGCTACAGCGCTGAGGAAAAAAAATGTAGCTTCCACTGTCCCTGCAAACAAAAGGTGGTGTTGGACAGTGGAAATCGCTACAGCACAAGCGGTTTGGTGGTTAATGGACCCTGCCTAACGCTATCCCTGCTTCTGACGAAGCGGCAGCAACCTCTCCCTAGGCTCAGATCAGCAGCAGTAAGATGGCGGTCGGCGGGAACGCCACTTTATAGCCCCTGTGACACCGCAGACAGCAAGCCAATCACTGCAATGCCCTTCTCTAAGATGGTGGGGACCAGGACCTATGTCATCACGCTGCCCACACTCTGCGTCCAGCTTCATTGGCTGAGAAATGGCGCTTTTCGCGTCATTGAAACGCGACTTTGGCACGAAAGTCGCGTACCGCATGGCCGACACCACACAAGGGTCGGATCGGGTTTCATGACACCCGACTTTGCCAAAAGTCGGCGACTTTTAAAAATGAACGATCCGTTTCGCTCAACCCTAGTCACAGCACTTCAGGTTCTCCGGGTTACTCTTTTAGGCTGGAGTCACTTTTAGGCTGGAGTCACACTAGCGATTTTAAAATCGGTCCAATTTTGTTCCCGCAAAGTCGGACGAGTGTAGTGCCAGTGACATACGAGTCCACACAGTCAAAAGCGGCGCACTCACTATAAGTTGGTGCTCAGAGGTAAAAAATGATCATGTAATAGAAAAACCTCTAGCACTCAAAAGTAATTCAACTCTTTTTTCTTTCTTGAGAAAAATATTATTTATTAATCTTCAACATTCAGCCGATATTTGACATAGACATCAGAAATATCCAACGTTTCGGCGCATTAGTGCCTTTCTCAAGGAAGTCTACAATATTAGAAAAACAGCAATGTAAACAGTGGCATATATGGTAATCAACAACATAGGTTGAGAAAGAAAAAGAAAAGTGAACAAGTCCACCCAGGACGTGAAGAAAAAATAAACAAAGAAAAAAGAAAAAATAAGTGTATGATAAATGAGAACCCAGAGGACCAAGAGTCCTGATAATACTTATAGAGGTACCGGTGCAAAGAGACACGTAATCTACACCAACTAAAACAAGACCCCATCTTATAAACCGCCAGGAGGTGCATCCTATTAGAAAATGTGACTGCGAGGAAACCACGTGCAAAACCATGTCATAACCACAACAATGCAGCGGAAAAGCCATATCTACCTATTTCACAGGGATAAGTTGCCAAAAAGAACCACGGAGCCTTCAGGCTCATCTATATACTGGCTAATACTTCTCCTCAAGGTGGTTCTTCTACTGGGTGACACCCCTTTTCTTCTTCCTTTATTCCTATCGGCTGTGCAGCGTAGAGATCTATCGATGGAATGATTTTGAATGTTGTCATGTGTTTTTTCTCTTTTTTTGATTACCATATATGCCACTGTTTACATTGCTGTTTTTCTAATATTGTAGACTTCCTTGAGAAAGGCACTAATGTGCCGAAACGTTGGATATTTCTGATGTCTATGTCAAATATCGGCTGAATGTTGAAGATTAATAAATAATATTTTTCTCAAGAAAGAAAAAAGAGTTGAATTACTTTTGAGTGCTAGAGGTTTTTCTATTACATGATCATTTTTTACCTCTGAGCACCAACTTATAGTGAGTGCGCCACTTTTGACTGTGTGGACTATTTCATTTTTTTGAGCTGGCTGCACCGCTGTGGATCAAGAAGTATGGCGTTTAATACTCTCTCTTATGGCCAAGCGGAGGTCGATGAAATCATGTCACATGTTAAAATTCCTGGTGAATTTCTTCACACTCCAGCAGAGGAAATCCGATCTAGAGACTGGGAAAGGGAGCTCAGGAAGAAGACTTCCCTGGAACTACACTATGTAACTCTGGCAGAATACCATAAAGTGAAACGTATCCCACGTGGTCTACGAGTGTCGTTACGTCCAACTTTGTTTCAAGATAAATCGGACTATTGTGTAAAATTTGAGGGGATCCTCAATAAGTGTTCAATAGACATTATCATACTTACTATAGAATATTTACAGAGAGAGATTACTGAGGTTGATAAGCAGATAGAGGGTATACAACAACAACTTAGTAGTACACTAGCATCTGATAAATTTGATACCCTCAAACAGAAGATAGATAAAACTATTGATGAGTTTAAAAATGTATTACAAGAGAGGAAACGTAGTAAATTCCTTCGAGATACGGAGGATTACCATCGTAATACAGTGTATCGATGGCGTGATATTAATACCCAAAAGGATCGGCGCCAGTATAGGCGCGACAATAATTTTTATACTACATCCTCTAGTTCTGACAATGAATCCGGTTCCCGCACAACCCTTCCTTTTTTAGAACAAAGGCGAGGTCGGTCCAGCAGAAACCGACGAGGAGGGGCTCCGGATCACGCAAACGACACCTCCAGAGTCAGAACTCGGTCATAGGTAGGGATATGCTGGTCTACAACATCTCTTCCTACAACCTCTCACCACCAGAATTGACGGTATTGCAAAAGGGCCTTTCATTTTGTCCTACACCATCTTTTAGAGAATTCCAATTAGATCAGGAGCTCCAAAGGTTTTTTTAGGAACTTGAGGTTGAAGGCCCATTTTGCTACTGTCGATTCTGGTGCTGTCCACTCGAGTTCTATTTCAGTCTCCGATAGGAGTGTCTTCAGTCTTAAAGAGCTTAATCTGGCTTTATCTAGTAATTACAATCCCCCAAAGACTTACCACCCAGTGGAGACATATATTTCTTTTGTCTCACATGACATACAGAGTAAGTGTGCTCTGATTAATCAGGGACTACTGTCTATTAAAAGGAATTGTACCCCAATTGAAAAGAGGGCCCTGGAAGATCTTAAGAGTAATAAGTCTATTACTATAAAACCGGCGGATAAAGGGGGAGCGGTGGTGGTTATGGACACTTCATTTTATGTTTCTATGGTCCGCCAACATTTGGATGACATGAATACATATATGCCAGTGGAGAGGGATCCCACGAGGGAGATAACCCAGGAGATCAAACAGATAGTAGATTCCTTTAAGGAACAGAATGTTATTGACTCCAAATTGGCTGAGTACTTGATAAATACATATCCAGTGGTTCCTGTCTTCTACGCACTGCCTAAAATTCATAAACATCAGACTCTACCTCCGGGACGGCCTATTGTGGTGTCGACAGATTCACTATTGTCACCACTAGCAAAAACGGTCGAGAAAATCCTTACCCCCCTCCTTGGCCATATAGTGTCCTTTATTAAGGACACTCCAGATTTTTTTAGACGGACTTAATTCGTTGGGTACTCTACCTAAGGGGTGTTTTCTTGTAACAATGGATGTAAACAGCCTGTACACTAATATTGAGCATAATAGAGGCCTTGAGGCTGTTAATTGGTTTTTGAATACATACACGGATTTCACATCTATTCAGACCAATTTTTGTTTGACATTATTACGGCTTATTCTTACCAAGAATTTTTTTCTTTTTTCCGATCAATTTTTTATTCAAAAAGTTGGGACCGCTATGGGGTCAAATATGGCGCCACCTTACGCCAATATCTTTATGGCTTTTTTCGAGGAAAACTGAGTGTATACCCATACCCTGTTCCAGAGACATTCGTTGTACTGGAAGAGGTTCATCGATGACGTGTTTTTCATATGGGGGGGAGATGAGGTCTCTTTAACTCAATTTTTTCAGGATATGAATACTCAGATACCTAATTTGACATTTACGATCTCTAGGAGTCAACAGAGTGTTAACTTTTTGGATACATTGGTAACAATTAAAGATAATGGCCTTTTGGATATTGACTTGTATACCAAACCTACGGATAGAAATAATCTGTTATTGTTTTCTAGTTGTCATCCTACTCACGTTAAACAGTCATTACCCAAATCCCAGGTACAGCGAGTCCAACGTATTGTTACTAACCCTGGATTGAAACTTCAACGCAGTATAGAGATGACCAATAAATTTTCGGACCGCGGTTACCCATCCTCGGTTTTACAAAAAGCTTTGCAAGATACGCCTTGTCGTGTGGAGAATTCTAAGAGGGTAGCATTCGTTACTACATACCATCCTTATACGAATTTCTTTAAGAAGTGTATTCTTGAACATTGGCCCATACTGGGTAAAGCTTATCCCTCTGTTCCTGAATTCTCCCTCCCTCCTCTATGGTGTTACAAGCCGCCTTAAAATATTAAGGACATGTTGGTAAGAGCCGATATTGGTTCATCTCGGATGACGCAACGGCAGTCCCTCTTGGCGACTCAGAAATGTGGTACATTTCCTTGTTTACATTGCCCCCAGTGTTCCAATATTACTAAGGGCAGTATTTTTTCTCACCCAAGATCTGGGAAACTTTTCCATATAAAAGGTTTTTATACGTGCGATTCTACGTTTGCAGTATACTTGATCAAATGTCCATGTGGTCTCGGATATGTAGCGGAAACTACTCAGCATATCTGGGACCGCATCTCTCAACACAAATCGACCATCAGATGTCAACGCACGTTACTACCTGTCCCTGCTCATTTTATCTCAGCGGGGCACACAGTTGCCCAACTGAGATTTCAGGTACTTGAATGTATTCCTGTTTCCAGACGTGGTGGTAACAGAGTCCAGAAGTTGAAGGAGCGGGAAGCTTTTTGTATATACACACTTCAGACACTTCACCCGTATGGGATGAATAGAGAATATGATGCCTTACAGAGATAAATATATAGTTAAGTAGTTCTGTTGTATTTTATATGATACTAACTGTATATATATTTTGATTTTCTTTTATAGATGCCTTCATGACACTAATACTTCTCCTCAAGGTGGCTCTTCTACTGGGTGACACCACTTTTCTTCTTCCTTTATTCCTATCGGCTGTGCAGCGTAGAGATCTATCGATGGAATGATTTTGAATGTTGTCATGTGTTTTTTCTCTTTTTTTTGTCTATTTGTTATATATAATAAAGATTCTCCATGTCTCCTATATATATGTTTATATATATATATATATATATATATATATATATATATACATGTATATAGAGTACCATGAGGTATGTATTTCCCTTGTTTGGTCTGTGTCATTATATGTATCCCTGAGTGTCTTTTTGCATTTGGGATTGTTTATTCTGCCCTATATGTGGCTGTTAGTTCTTTTCCCTCCCTTCTTTTTCGTGTTTACTCTTTTGATGGCAGGGTATACGTGTTTGCGAGCTCTCTGTCGACCTGTTTCATCTACCTAGTATATAGATTGTTTCTTTGAGTGTTCTCTGAACGATGCTTAATCATGAGTACTGGTGCACTTGGTACGCGGTGCTCTGGTTTATTAGGAGAGTTTTGCGGCGCAGTGC